>NC_056689.1:0-1200000 GCF_018350215.1 Panthera leo | reverse complement strand
GCGCTCAACCGACTGAACCACCCAGGGGCCCCAGAAAGCCAACTCTTTTATTTTTTTTATTTTTATTTTTTTCAATATATGAAGTTTATTGTCAAATTGGTTTCCATACAACACCCAGTGCTCATCCCAAAAGGTGCCCTCCTCAATACCCATCACCCACCCTCCCCTCCCTCCCACCCCCCATCAACCCTCAGTTTGTTCTCAGTTTTTAAGAGTCTCTTATGCTTTGGCTCTCTTCCACTCTAACCTCTTTTTTTTTTCCTTCCCCTCCCCCATGGGTTTCTGTTAAGTTTCTCAGGATCCACATAAGAGTGAAACCATATGGCATCTGTCTTTCTCTGTATGGCTTATTTCACTTAGCATAATACTCTCCAGTTCCATCCATGTTGCTACAAAGGGCCAGATTTCATTCTTTCTCATTGCCACGTAGTACTCCATTGTGTATATAAACCACAATTTCTTTATCCATTCATCAGTTGATGGACATTTAGGCTCTTTCCATCATTTGGCTATTGTTGAGAGTGCTGCTATAAACATTGGGGTGCAAGTGCCCCTATGCATCAGTACTCCTGTATCCCTTGGGTAAATTCTTAGCAGTGCTATTGCTAGGTCATAGGGTAGGTCTATTTTTAATTTTCTGAGGAACCTCCACACTGTTTTCCAGAGTGACTGCACCAATTTGCATTCCCACCAACAGTGCAAGAGGGTTCCCGTTTCTCCACATCCTCTCCAGCATCTATAGTCTCCTGATGTGTTCATTTTGGCCACTCTGACTGGCGTGAGGTGATATCTGAGTGTGGTTTTGATTTGTATTTCCCTGATGAGGACCGACGTTGAGCATCTTTTCATGTGCCTGTTGGCCATCTGGATGTCTTCTTTAGAGAAGTGTCTATTCATGTTTTCTGCCCATTTCTTCACTGGGTTACTTGTTTTTCGGGTGTGGAGTTTGGTGAGCTCTTTATAGATTTTGGATACTAGCCCTTTGTCCGATATGTCATTTGCAAATATCTTTTCCCATTCCGTTGGCTGCCTGTTAGTTTTGTTGGTTGTTTCCTTTGCTGTGCAGAAGCTTTTTATCTTCATAAGGTCCCAGTAGTTCATTTTTGCTTTTAATTCCCTTGCGAAAGCCAACTCTTTTAAATTATTAGTTGATTGTTTTTGTTCTTTAACAATATGCATCATTTCATTTTATCCTTATATGAATCTGTGAGGACAAAGTATTTGCCATTATCCCCATTTTACAGAGTTCAAAGTTAGTTCAAAAGAACTTGGAATGTGGAGAGATGGTGGAGGCAGGAAGCACCTGAGTCCCTCCCCCATGAGGCACCGCCTGCCCTGGCAGATGACAGGGGCTATTTGGAACTCCAGAGTCCTCTGAAGACGTGCACTCCCAGGGAAAGGCTTGGGCTGTCAACTGCAGTTAATTTCAGTCACTTCCATTTCTTAACCCATCCCCTTCCCAGCCCAATGGCAGAGAGCTGAGAGGGTGTTCTCGGAGCAGCTGGCACGCAGCCTGCATGAGCCAGAGTGGGTGCTGGGGACGCCATCTTCCAAACTCTGGATGTCCGTGTCCTCTGTCCACTGACGCCACTGTTTATCATGGCGGTGTGGGCACAGGGGTGGGCAGCCCCCAATGTGCCCACTTCCCCCTGCACTGTGTCAAGCCCCTTACCCTTGACCGAAGCAACTTCCAGGGCATTAAAGAGCTGGTGCCCCCTCTCCCCCTTTATTTTTCTCTGTTTCTTCTTTTGGGGAAAAAAACTAGTATTAAAATGATGGTCTGGACCTCCACTTTTTGTTTTGACATGATTTAAGAGACTAATACAAGTTTTCAAAATGACTGGCCTAAACACTAGTACTACTTTTTAATATTTTTAATTTTTTTTTTAATTTAGTTTTGAGAGAGAGAGAGAGAGACAGAGCTCGAGCAGGGGAGGGGCAGAGAGGGAGGGAGGGAGACACAGAATCCGAAGCAGGCTCCAGGCTCCGAGCTGTCCTCACAGAGCCCGATGTGGGACTGGAACCCACAAACTGTGAGTCAAACAGACCATGACCTGAGCCAAAGTCAGCCGCTTAACCGACTGAGCCACCCAGGTGCCCCTAAAAACTAGTATTATTGTAACAGAGATTTGTAACTCTGTCTACTGTTTTCTATGTAATTTAAGAGATTAGTGCACTAAAAATTATTACTTTATGCTTTTGGATGCATAATGTAATTTTGCGAAATCAGTAACTGAAAAGGGCGGTTCATAGCTGCAAGGAAGCAGAGGCTTCGTGTGTTATGGAAGTGAAGCTCGAATAAACCCAGATTAGACTGTGCTAACTCGGATATTAAACGTGCTGTCATGGCAACTACACAGAAAACAGTTATAAACTATGCACATTAGAAAAGGAGCAAGGAATTAAAACATTTTAGTACAAAAATCAGCTAAATACAAAAGAGACTGAAATGAGGGACATAGAAACTACAAGACATACAGAAAACAAATACAAAATGACAGAAGTAAGTCCCCCCTTTATCAGTGATTTCTTTATATGTAAATGAATTAAACTACCAATCAAAAGACTGAGATTGGCAAAATGTGTAAAAAAGAAACACGATCCAATCACAAGCTGTCTAAAAGAGCATATAACACCAAAGACGCAGATAACAGAAGAAAAAAAAGAAAAGTTGAACTGATGCTAATTAAAAATGGTGCATCAAAAAAGAAATAAAAATAAACTAAAAAAATTAAAATGTGCACCAACAACATGTAACAGCACCTGTTGAGTGAGAGAAAATATTTGCAAACTGTGTATCTGATGAGAGATTGGTATGCATGAGACAGAAAGGACTCCTAAAACTTAACAACAACCAAACTCTGATTCACAAAAGGGCAAAAAAGTTGAATAGACAAGGGCTCCTGCCTGCTCGGTTGCTGGAGCATGTGACTCTTGATCTCGGGGTACGAGTTCAAGTCCCAGGCCGGGCATAGAGATTACCAAAAAAATAAAAATAAAAAAATAAAACGTGAACAGATATTTCTCCAGAGAAGATATACAAATGGCCAATAAGCACATGAAAAAATGTTCTATGTCACTAATCATTAGGAAAATGCAAATCAAAACCTCAGTGAGGTATCACCTCACACTCATTAACTGGCTACTACAAATAATAACAGTAATAAGTGTCCGCAAGGATGTGGAAAATTTAAACCATCATGCACTTTGGTGGGAATGTGGCATGCACATTAGAAAACAGGATGACAGTTCTTCAAGAAAAGTTTTTTTTGAGTCCTCTTAAAAAACGATAGAATTATATGAGCCAGCAAGCTCACTTGTAAATATACGCCCAACAGAACTGTAAACAAGGGCTTGAACATACAACGTGATCTCCCTGTCAGGAGATATTTGTGTACCAGAGCTCATAATGGCATTATTCACAGTAATTAACATGAGAAGCTAACCCAAGCATCCGTTGACAGATGAATGGGTGTGCAAGATGTGTTATAAACGTAGAATAGAATAACATTCAGCCTTTAAAAAGAAGGACGTTTTGACACCTGCTTCAACATGGATGAGCCCTGAGGACATTGTGCTACGAGAAATAAGTATTTGTATTCTTGAGAAATGTATGATTCCACGTATGTGAATGTCTAAAGTAGTCAGAGTCACAGGGACAGGAAGTGGATGCTGGTTCCCAGGGACCCGGGTCAGGGAAGATGGAGTTCTCTGCGTACAGTTTCTGGTTTGCTACATGGAAAGAATTCTGCAGATGGCAGTACAATGATACCCGTGCATTTTATGATGCTGGACTGCGCACTGAGAAATGCCACATGGCAGATTCTATGTGATGTGTATTTTCCCATAACAAAAAGAAAAAAAGAAAAAAAAAGAGATACGGGAATGTGCAAGAATTCATAATAATATGAGATTTTGGAACACAATGAGTTTACATTGGTGGCAATGAATTTCCAGTCATTGAAAATATTCAAGGGGCGCCTGGGTGGCTCAGTCGGTTAAGCGTCCGACTCGGCTCAGGTCATGATCTTGCAGTTTGTGGGTTCAAGCCCCACTTCAGGCTCTGTGCTGACAGCTTGGAGCCTGGAGCCTGCTTTGAATTCTGTGTCTCCCTCTCTCTCTGCCCCTCCCCACTCACGCTTTCTCTCTCTCTCTCTCTCTCTCTCTCAAAAATAAAAATAAATAAGTAAACATTAAAAAAAAGAAAATATTCAAGATATTCTTTCAAAATATCTACTACTTAGACTAGATACAGAAGCATTGTATGAGCGACTGGACAAGAGAATTATTCTTGAGCTCCTAAAACCTGTGAGTTTCGCGAAGTCTAACAGCCAGTAAGAGGCCAATAAAGGATAAAACGTCTCTCTCATTCAAGTGGCCATTTAGGCCAGAAAGGGAAAACAGACCCCACTAAAAATTAATGACTTAGTGGTTCAGGATTCTACTGCTGTGAATTACAAATATTGGATATAGTTCTATCACAGATAATTTCTTAATTAGTATGTCTGTTTGCTCAGTGAGTATGCTATGCATTATTACTATATTGCATCAATTTATTCAGATAATCTGAGGATTGATGCACCGATGTGGTTATGAATAAAATATAAGCATGTAGGCAACAGCATTTTTTTCTTATACCCCAGATGGGGAGAAGTCTTTTGGGTTGCATGATAATTAAATAAATGTGCCGACTGAAAGCAGAAGGTAAACATTTCCTATGTCCTTACTTAATAGAAGGCTTTCCTTGAACAGATGAGCTGTACCAAGGTCTTGAGTCTTTATTGTTGGGACCAAGGGCAGGCTGCCCCAAGATGGGCCACGTGGACATAGAGATTACGTTGAGTTCAAAAGCAATAAAAACCGAACAGATTCAAGAAAAGCTCTTTGCTTCTGCCTCTCAAATACCTACAAAGAGTTTAGATACAGAAGCCCTTCCAGGAAAAGAACTATGACCACCGGTAACAATGTACCGTGAACTTGGTGTGGTGGACCCAGAGGAACCCCACAAGGACTGTTGGGTCAGGGTCCTCTCTGCCATTGTTGCCAGGTTTCCCAGCAGGCATTTGTTGACAAAACATTGACTCTTTTTCATCTTCCTGTGAATTGCATTCCTTCTCTTTGAAGTCCACACTTGTACCCCTTCGTGGTTCAGAACGACATATAGACCTCATTTTGCCTATTCTTGACATTCCCATGTCTCTGTGGATTCCCTGCACAAAATTGCATCTGATTTTACCCTGTCAATTTGTCTCATGTTAACTTGATTCTTAGTCCAGCCGGAAGGACTTGAAGGAGACAGGAATTTCTTCCTCCCCGACAATATTATTTTTAGGACAATGCTACAAAGAAACAGTTAACACACCGACGACGTATACCTCCCCACCCCATTCTCTCGTCAGTTTTATAATTTCACTGACACTGGTTCCACTGTGTTATGATTCCAACATCACTATGTGATGCAGTGAGCTCAATTTTTACTGTTTCTCAAATGAAAATGTTATACTAGGAAAAACACAAGATGTTTTATCATTAATTTTAATTATTAAAGTTTTTTTACATTAAAAATCACAACCATTTTAACTTAATTAACCCCCTTTAATATAACTAAGTAGGCACAAAATCCAAAGACTAATAGGAATTTACCTTTTGTAACTTTGTTATTTTCGTTTGTTTCAGAAGCTAGATGCCAAATATTTTGGTTAATAATTTTTTATTAAAACAAATCTTAAATTATCATATCTTCTGGAACAGACAGCTGGTATTTCAGAAACTCAAAATCTGAGAGGTGCTCTCAAGAGATATCTGAGTCTAGCTCATGGTACAATTAGTACCAGAGTGCTAGGAAGAGAAATCTTTTCAATATGGTCCTTAGCCAGTGCCCCCATAAATCATTTATTTCAGGGATACTTTTATTTACTTAATGCTTTTACTTATTTTGAGAGAGAGAGAGAGAGAGAGAGAGAGAGAGAGAATGCAAGCAGGGGAGGGACAGAGAGAGAGGGAGACACAGAATCTGAAGCTAGCTCCAGGCTCTGAGCTGTCAGCACAGAGCCCGAAGCAGGACTGGAACTCACAGACTGCGAGATCATGACCTGAGCCGAAGCCGAATGCTTAACCAACAGAGCCACCCAGACGCCCCAAATAAATCCAAACTTTTGAGATGGATTTGGATTTTGTCAGAAATTATAAATGGTTTCATAAGTCTATGCCAAAATTTCCCACAAATTATCTTCCCATGACGTGAAGTTTAACCTGACTGGGGACACAGTTTGGATATAACCCTACCAGAAACCTCTCAGAGAAATTCAAATTCTATTGTAAAAATATTACTCATTAGAAACTCTAGTAGCTAGCATTATCATTCTGCTGTGTTTATTTTGACCCCAGACCCCAGTTCTGAATCCCCAAATGGTGCCTTTCTTAATCTAATAACTGTCCAGAGGCATAATGTCAGTGAGGTGCCTCTATTTTCAAAACCAGAAGCTCAACAAAATTACCTCTATTACTGAAATCAATGCTACTTATACAGGATTCACAAGTTATTATTATTTGAAAAGTCTTAAAATTTGGTTTCACTGTACTTGAAAGAACCAGTTTGGAAAAAAAGGAGGATTTTTACCATTTAATGAATGTTTCAGATTTCTCTAAAATCTTCTGTCTTTAAGTCTTCAGGAATAGGGTCTAGTCAATTAAACAAATATGCTTCTTTGCATATTTGAATTATTCGAGATATTTAGAAGGCATTTACCAAGTAGGCTATTAATACAAGTACTTTCTATAATACAAGCACTTCTAGCTTGACATAGCACAATGGTCTCAGATACATTCAGTAAATATAGATTACTGTCCTTTGAAAATGTCTATTTCTTATTTAGAATGGTTATTTAGAAGAATCTACAAAGGAGTTTAGTTAAGATATTCTATAAATATTTTAAAACATTATTGTTATATCATTACTTACTTTAAACTGTTTATGTATTTACATTTACTTTTAATTGATTTTAATGGTAGAATTTATGCAATTATTTTAAACATTAATTTCATTTAAAAAAGGAAGATTTTTCAATTGAAGGCAACCATCCCATCCCTGCCCTTCAGGTGAGCATTCAGAGCAACAGAACTGGAGAAAGTAGTCGGAGCTTAGAGGGTTTAAGGTGACCTCCTGGGAGGCTTTATGTCAAAAGCGAGGGAACAGCAAATGCAAAATGCTGGAAACCAGAGAAAATGTGGTACATAACCCAAGAACCGAAACCCGGAAGCAGTTCAGTATGACTAGAGGGAGAGGAAGAAGGAGGAATTAGGAATTAAAATTTGCCTTTGATACCCACCCCGTGGACTTACTATGTGACATGTAACACTGGAAATACCCCCAGAAGAGGTACATGCTGAGCCTGGAGGAGACTAGACAAGAGCCTAACATCCATTAGTCTCCCCCAGTCACCGAAGGCACGACGGACAGATTGGGGTAAAACTAACTTCACTTGTGGGGGCGAGGAAGGAGAGCCGTGGCATGGGGGCGCGGGGAGAGTAGGAACCGTGGCGCAGCCTAGCGATGGAGACCCGAGGGCTTGTGCAGCTTACTATCGGCCTGGTGCTGTTCCAAGAACTTTGAAAGAATTCATCATGTAGACCTCATTGAAAAATCCTATCGTATGCATACTGTCATCTTTCTCAGTTTCTAGGTGAAAAACCAGGAGAGAAATTTTCAATAACTTGTCTACAAATGCACAGCTGAGCCAGATTGCGGGGCTGAGACATCAGTAGTGCTGGGTCCACCTGCCGTGCCGTCCTGGGGAGGCACCTAACATCGCCCACATGAACATGGGTGATTACAGGGGAAACGTGAAGATGACTGAAAACAAACCACCAGGTCCATGGACCACTGGAGGTGCCCTTCCTCTTCTGCGCCCCTCAGGGCTCACATCCACTTACCAATACTCATGGACGCCTGCCTGAGGAAATAGCCCAAGATCTGGGACAGCAGCTCTGCCCGTCCGTCATTGTCGCTGCGGTGGGTCATGTGCCCAGGAGGAAAAGGCGACAGGTTTGACACCAGCATAAAGTGTGTATGTGAAACCCCATTTTTTGGTTAATTCATAGTAGTTATTGCTGCTGTGACTTGAAGCCTTTGGCGCCCTTGGAAACACTCTATTTTTAAAGTCATATGTGTGATTGAAGAGTAGTAACATTTGTGCAGCTAGCCAATGTTAAAACAAAGAAACATTGTGACATACAAAAATAAAAAGTGAATTACCTTTCGTAGGCAGCTACCTGGCATCTCTCCAAAGGAAAATGTCTTTATTTGGCTAAGTTAAGGTTAAGTAACCTTCACCAGAGAGAATCCCAAGGCAGGAGAATGAGCTCCATAAAAATGTTTGCCTCTCATTACACAATATCCCTTTGAATTTCAAATGCTCCAACTGATCTAATTAAAGCTTGGTGAGGGAAAGGGACCAAAAAGAAAATTTAATTCAGCATGTAATTATCACTGAACTGAAGACCACTTTTTTCAATAAGTGAATAAACTATGTATAACTCTTCACATACTAATTGAATCACCCCAGTTGAGTCAATAAAAAAAAGATACATATACCCACATGACCACTGCTGAGCTAAAAATGTTGTTCATACTATTTAATTGTAGGAACATTTTCTGACTTCCTCAGAAATTATCTATCTATTATATTATATTATATTATATTATATTATCTATCTATTATATCTATCAATATAAACATTTGTGCGTATCTACAACCTCTCAAAATATTCTAAGATCTTTATGAAGTTATTATCAACACAAAGAGGATCACATTTTAATAGATGAATAACTAATACGGGCCTGAATTGAAGTGCCCTCAAAAGCCAGAATTAGATTTTATTCTTAAATCTAAACTAAGAACAACAATGTGTATCCAAAATACAGGATTAGCCAAGAGAGGGGAAAACAAGACACTGTGATTGAGTAACAGACCAGTTGGTAGAGCACAGCATTTTATTCCCTCTGATAAGAGAATTCACTGAGTGTGGCGCAGAAAATTGGTTTATGTTCTCCATGGAGGGAAAATGCAACCGTAGAAAACTGACCCATCGTGAGAGAAAAGAGAAAGAGAACGTGAGAGCGTGTTGACTGCCCACTTTAGGGCCATTCAAGGTGTTCTGGCCAAGCCAGCGTGTGCCATCCGATCGCACGGTTAGGCTACTGCGCCTGAGAGATACTCAGATCAGCTCTCGGATTCATTGTTCTCTACGCGAACTTCTTAAGGACTCTGCTTCCAACGTGTTTTCCCCGCAGAGAGGGCATGTGACTGGAGAGGCCGAATTCAACATTCTGATCCACCTGAAGGGCTTATTGCTTTGTGTAAGTCATCAAAGGCATTTTTGTGTATACCCATCCATGTTGCTGTGGAGTTGGCTGATAAGAGTCTGTCCAGAAGCCACTTCCTTCTCGAAGTGCAGACAAACAGCCTGGAGCCTGCGATCCGCTCCCTGAGCTGTGAGCCACCGAGTTGAAGTCACTGGGCTTCCCAGCCGCCTCCTCCTCCTGGGACACGACCCTGTTCTGGCGCTCTGCTTTAGCGGCTATTTTATTTGTTCCACTAAGTGTCCAGGTTTCTTGAACCTAGACATTCAATTCTGGATTCTTGTGAGATGATGCAATTGATGGTCCAGTTAGATTCTAGTTCTTCCGCTTCTCTTTCTTGCTTATTTGAGGACATGAGTGTGTAAAGGAAATGAGGAAGAACGCCCGAATGATGACTGAGTCATTTGTGAGTCTGTACATTTCTTGTCTTGCTGAGAGGTTAGATAGCAAAGTTGACCAACACTATTACGTAAGATAACTATTAGGGCTATTATGAATTCCCCAATATTGTTTTATATTTGTTCTCAATGTTGCTTACGATTTTTTTTTTATCATCAGAATGGTTAATTAGCATGCCGTTTACAGCATCAAAGATCCTGGTTCCAGAAGTATCAGGAGATCTTTCAAAAAATTAGATGATCTATCACTCCTGCCTTCATCCCAGAAGGGTATTCAATGTAAATCAGCTTTTCCATTTACTAGTTTTGAAGTCTCTAGTAAGTCAACCTGAATTTTCTGGAGTCCAATTAGAGTAGATAAGGCATTTATCTGTTGGGCTAAATATGACAGGTAAGGTAAAAATATGCCAACAAAAATTTTAAAGGTGATTTTTGTGCTGAAAAGAAAACAAAAAAGTTATTGCTAATGAGAGACATCAGATTTTTATAACCTTTTTAAATGAAGGATTAATTAATTGCTGTGAAATGATCATAATTATATGCATTAACCTTAATTATTTATTGTATGGTGCTGGGTCAACAGCCAATTCTCACATGTTTATGAAACATATTATTATGTGTATATTATTGATCAATGTATCTTAAATTGTAGCTACATCTTCAGTTTTACCAAAATTAAATCAAAAGTTTATAGGATAAATATGACATGAAAATATTTGCTTTTCATATTCTTACTGTTTAGAAACTTAAAACAATGTTTGTTGTTTAACACACTTCTCAATGCCCTTAATTTCATATTTGTCAAAATTAAATCCTTTAGGGAAACTTATGCATGTCCTAGTTTAAGATGAGTTGATATTTTTTAATGTTTATTTATTTTGAGAGAGACAGCATGCATGAAGGGGGTGGGACAGAGAGAGAGAGAGAGAGAGAGAGAGAGAGAGAGGATCCCAAGCAGGCTCCATGCTGAGAGCAGAGCCCAATGTGGGGCTTGATCCCACAATCCTGGGACTTGACCTGAACCGAAATCAAGAGTCAGAGGCTCAACGGACTGAGCCACCCAGGTGCTCCACAGGTGAAACATTTCATTTAAAAAAGATAATGCTGATAATTCATAAAATCTCAAAACTGAGAAAAACATTATCACATTTAACAGTTTTAAAATATTTAGCATAAAGCTACAACAAAACAAATGACAACTGAAAACATCTGGAAATTTGTAGTTAAATTTTAAGAAAAAAAAATCACTCCAAACTGTTACAGCATCATCTTAGGTAAACATTTTTTTAAGGAAAAGTTTGCAAATCCATAACCACATAATACTTACAAAATTACAAACTGAAAACCTTTTGTCAAGACTTGAAACAAAAACGACTAAAGCTGCAATTAAAGGCATAGTCTTATATACCGATTTTATTCAAGAAAAACATTTTTGCAAAAAATAGGCATTTGAACTAAGATAACCAAAACATGATAAATCCTTTAAAAAGTAGGAGAAGGAAATATAGTAATAAAGGAGAAAGTGGGAATAATTGAAAAATGAACATTAAAATAATAAAACTTATTTTTCTGACTAAAAACCAAGCTGCGTTTCCCATAGGTCCTTGCTCTGCTAACATATGTCTCCACCTCCCACCTGGCATCTTCACTGAGCTCCTTTTCTGTGAATCACCTGAGGTTCCGTTTATTCTGAGGACTGGCCTCGTGCTCTTTCTCTCTCTGTATTTTGTGTGTTCCTCGCTGGAGGTCTCAGAACATGGGCTCTTTTGAATAAAAGATCTTCCGTATGATATCGTAACACATGTCAGAGGCTAAGTGAATGACACAAATGTATCCAGCTCGCATACGATTTTGTTGAAAAAATTACACACATTTGTTCTTCGGGTTGGAATTTTAAAAATCGTAGTCAGTAACTACTGCTGGTATTTGGAAATAGGGTACCAAATTACTTTCTTTAATATTAACTGGCTTTGTGAATTTTTGTGAAATTTCTAGTTATATAGCTATATTCTGCATGTTCTAATTTCTTCATTTTTATAGGAAAATACCTTGCTTGTCAAGACAAATTGAAAGGAAAATTTGGATATGAGCAGGACATAGAAGCATGCACAGCAGCGTTATTCCACCTGGAAGCCAGTCCTGGTCCTGCTGCTGACCTACCAAGGGGTGAGAAGTGACCTCCCTTTGCTTCAGTTTCCCCATAGTAACTTTTTTAAAGGTGTGTATAAAGGTTAATGGGTTAAAACTTATTATGTGCTTAGAATAATGTCTGGTATTACTTAAACTTTTAAGAAAATACCAACAGTACATAGGATAAAAAACCAGAAACTTCTCAAGAATATTTAAGAGTTTTATATGCTTGTTTAAGCTTTATCCAACAAATATTGTGTAATTACCATTTCCATCACTTTCATTTGTGCAAACTACTTTCTCTGCTACGTTCTAGAAGCAGGACTTTGGACGGGTTTCCTGATCATGTGTAGACTTCAAGAATTTCATCTTTATCATGGATTTTAATAGTACCACCCTTACAGATATGTAAATGAGCAATAGAATAATGGCAAAATACTTAAGGAAGATTTTGTAACATTGTAAATATTCCCTATATGCTAGGCAATGCTGTTAACATAAGTCCGGCACCGAATGTATTATTAAGTTTCGTATTGAACACACGGATCAACCATTAATTAGTGTTGGGGCAACAGACCCATCATTCATTAAAGGTAAATAAATAAAGTTGCTTTTGTATCTTCCACCTTATACCAAAAAGTTTTATATGTGAAGTAAAAATCACTACGGCACTAGAAAAAAAAATAGGTGGCCGTTAGTATAATTTCTCAAAGGAAATTATTATAATTTCACAAGGAGAAGCATATGTCCTAGTGATATAACAAAAACTTATTTTAATGTCAGGGAGAAATTACCTCATTAGAGTAAGTTTGTTGTGTTTTCTTGCAGCCAGACTGCAGAAAATCAGGGGAAAGTAACAGCATGTTCTGTGCTCTCATGGGATGTAAAATCTGACCAAATATCTTGAATAAAATAACTTATGGAAGTGTAAAAACCAGAACACAGGATGAATGGTAAATCACCTATGATCTGCAGTCCAAATGAAATTAGAGCCAACTTTGAGGACAATTATATAAAATACAAATGTACAATTTTTCAGAGTGAGATCAGTTCCATTTTGGTCATGTTTCTATGGGCTTCAGCTCTTTTCTTTCAATATGAAAAGTTAAAATTCTAGTGTTTTTCAAGAAAAGAAGAAATCATTCATTCTCAATGAATTATATAATTTTCCATATAAAATCTAACCAATTTTAATACATGTTGTTTCCCGGTTTTTATTTGTAAGAGACAGATATAAAAATGTTCTCGCTGGGTTCCCTTGCCAAACATCTGGAAAATGCAAAGTACCTTCTCATAATCTTATTTGTTAGGTTTTTTAGATAATTCTATAATTAGACACTATTTAATTAGATACTATTTATGCCTTGCTTTAGCAAATTGGATAATAAATCAATTTGCTAAAAAGCTAAGCCTGATTTATCCTTTGTGAACTTTTGGAACGACTGGAAATCCCAGAAGTGCGTCCAGAATCCTTTCCCAAGGAGCAGTCAGGTCTCATGTGCGTCGTGATGTCATTCATGTTGACAAAACTGACACAGCTTTTTGGGCACCGCAGTTTAAATTTTACCTATTCCTTTTCAGTCTAATTAATTTGAGAAGCTGGTTTCACTTCGGTTGGGTTTCTAATCGCGCTTTCTGGGCGTGCTGTTGACGGTGTGAGTTGGTGATTTCTAACTGCCATACGGAGAGCTCTGTGTTCCTAGAGGACAGGGGGGATGTGGCTTCACTTCCCTTCACCTTTGGTCACTGTGTCCCAGCCACACTGGCCTTCCTCCGATGCTGTGAATCAGCACCTCACGCCTGTCATGATATCTTTGCACTTGCTGAGTTTTTTTTGCCTTGGGTCTGGAAAATTTTAGCCTCAATCTTCCTATAGCTTAATCTTTTGTAGTATTGATGTCTTAGAACATTTATTTTGCTCACTCTGAGTGGCCTTCCGAGATTACACCACCTAAAACAGCAGAATCCACTTCTCCACCCATCACACACACTCACAACCCTGCCGGTTGCTACCACAGAATGCTACTTTCTTTTCTGTACTATCCTATGTCACTATTCTTCTGGTTGTTTATTTGCTTTATGTGTCTCCCCGGCTATTAGGTGTCTTGCCCTGTTCGTTGCTGTATCTCCAGCACGTAGGATGGGATCTAACTCTACTGAGTGGCCCTCGAGAGTAAGATAATGAAGCTAAGAGCCAGGAGATGGAAGGAGGCGAAGGAGGGAGAGTGGACGTTACAGGGGAAGACAGAAAACAAATAGCCGTCCAATAAATTCCGTTATTACTCTGTTGACTCTTGCAGTATGAAAACCCACTTCAGACTTTATGTTTAAGGTGCTTCCTCTGAAGCAGAACCGTGCTGTGCAGAGTCAGAATCAACCCACCAGGACTGCCGATTTCTTTTACGAACGGTTCACACTACGCTTGTCCTTTTATGTCTCATTTTCCTTTGTTCTACTCAAAAATTTCTTGAGTTTATACGACGCCCAGTGGTCTCTTAGTCCTCTTTCTTATCCATTTCTTTTTTTAAAAAAACTCTGTTTCCTTTCACTATGATGAATAACCCTGCGTGAAATAAAATTCAACTCAACCAACTACATTCGGTATTTTTATCTACAATTTGGGATAAAACCATCCATTTCCTAAATAAATTTTATTGATTTAGTTGTGTTCTAACATTGTGGGAGGGGAGTTTCTTTACATAAACCTTACGTGCATTTTAAACAATTAAAGCCAAAATCTTTTACAATATTTCTACCATGTTTCAGCATATTTTTGACCACATTGTTCTACTCCCTATGAGCCCTTCTTAGAACTGGTTATAATTGCATAGATTTAATTCAGTATCAGTGATATCTATACTAGAGGGGAAAGAGCAAGTGACCTATATGCCCAATAATAGTGCCAATAATGCTGTAAGTTAAAGCAATTATGGTGCATTTCTTAAACGATTTTGCAATAACTAAATATGATGATTGAAAATAATATATAAAATGTAAGAAATTATCTCATGTTACAGTGAAAATGTTAACTCATATCAAAGTGAAATTTAAAACCAAAATTACAGCCACATTATAATAAAAATTGTAGAAAGCTAAATGTGAATTTAATGGAAAAAAACGAGATAAAAAAATAAGAAGAGTTTACACACTGGAGTAAAGGGCATAAAGAACTCTTGCTGTCTTTAATTTTTCCACAATTTGTAGTTCGTAACGTAAGAAGAGGAGGAAGCTGGGGAAGATAAAGATGTATCACCAAAAGAAAAGTCAGTTTGTATTATATGTTTTCCCTTTGTCCATTAACCTCATCAGCGTGCGTCCACTGCCCTGGCTGTCGTGGCTGCACTTTGCGAGGCGGGAACAGAACTCCTGACCTTCTGGAGCCTGTGATCCTACCGAGGAGTTAAAATCATGCACACACGTGACTCCTTTCCCAGGCAGCATACAATGGATATTATATGTGAGGTGGAGACAGAAACGGTCGGGCCATCACAGGGCGGGGCACAGGCTTCGGACCAAAGGAAGATCGGTTCTTTCACAATGAAAATAACGTCACCGTGTAATGTGGGGAAATTTACAACTGGGTAAGTGGCAGTTTCATCCAAATGGCAACAGTTTTTCTTATGGACTATTTGCCAAGAAAATAATTTTGGTTAGACTTAAACACATTTTTCCTACCAAAGGGTACTTTTGTGGTCCATATACGAATCTCCTTTCTGGCAAGAATATATGCACACACTGGCTCCTCTGATAGGCTATACTAACTTTTCTTGAAGTGTGGTCCCACAGGATGCCCCACCAAACAATTTTGGGGAGCACTACATACATACATCCCTCTCCTGCCAGAGATACACCATGGCCATGGCGAACTAAAGGTCCTGAGATCTGCATAATGGTGTTAGTGTCAATCATATTTCACCACAAAATCCTTTACGTTAATAGGCATTGTGTGTTAATACCCCCAAGTCTCCCGTTTAAGCCACAATACAGCACAGTCGTTATAGTCAGAGGCTCTGGGTACAGGCTGCTTGGACTGCAATTTCAGCTTCCCCTCTATAGAGACCTTGGGCACGTTTTTCCCTCAAAATGAGAATGGCAGATAAATTGGTCTTTTCGTGTGGGAGTGAGGAACAAACAAGATTTTACACTTCAGTATTTTGATCCATGCCTGATACTGGATAAGGGATATAAAAGTGTTATTATTAGAGTAGCCTTCTCTGGATCCGTAATGATAACATTCTGAGATTGCAGCGACTCCAAGGGGGAATTGCATTCACTGGCATTCACGGGTGTCTCCTGCACCTGGACAGAAGCTTGGGCTTCCTCCTGTAGCCACTGGCTGCCAGCAGAGAGCCTCAGGAAGGAACGGACGTGGCAGAACATATGACATATTGTTTGAGTCATGCTGACATGCCTACTGACCTGCAGGCCACACTGTATGGGAGTCTCATCTGAAACACAAACATAACTTGAAGGTGAATTTCTGCCATTTCCTCTCTTGGACTCATCTCTGATGGTCCGGCTGCTCAAGGAGCTGGAATTTCCTCCGAAAAACGACGGTATTTCTATACATGCACCTCCTGTTGTACGCACTTCACCTACATGCTGTATGGCCCTAAGTTACGACTCAATAAGTAACTCATGTCTCTGGTCCTCACTGTGTATTCTGCCCTCAGTCATTGGCTTGTCATGACACACTCCCAATGGTGACAGTTGGCCATTCTGAGCCTTCGCGAGAACAGAGGGATGATCTTGGAGCATCAGCATTTTTATGACCTACTGTAGTATAGTCTTTGCCTTGTTGCAAATCACAAAAGGGCAGATAGGGATACAGCCTTCAAACTTATAGGTTTGGTCTGTCTCCCACTTATTTGCCCCCAGAACTTTGTCATATCTCACCAGACCTCGGTTTCATCATACGCAAAATAGGCACCCTGTCCTGTGTCACAGAGCTACCACGAGGATCAGGTGGGGGTAAGAATGCAAAAGTGACTTGGAAATGGTCTACATATATAAAGCAGGATTTCCTTTACTATAATTCTTATCACCATGGTTGGTAGTAATAGCAGCATTTAGGTTTTAAAATTTGTTGTTTCACAAATATATTTACTGACACAAACAAAGTCAACTAAAAAGGCCAGAGACCACAGTGGCCTCTCTTCCTGCTTCCGTATCGGTGGTCACTATATTGGTAATGCAATCATTGGTCAGTAATATTCCAAATGATTTGACAAAAAGTGATTAATTTCCTTCACGTGAAACCATAGATTATATAATCAAGACCTCCATGGTGTTTATTTTCACGACATTTTCTAGAACATTGCCACCAAATCATACAACCATCGTCAAACTGGTCACACAGGTAGATGTGGTGGGGACTCAATGATCCAGGCTTTTTGTTCATTTCCAAGAAGACATTAGTCTCTTGACAGAATTTTGTCCCTTGGGTTAGTTTTTCCAATTCAGCAGAGAATGGCCAAAACCACTCTTGGAAGAAGCAGTATTTCTGTGATTTTTCAGTCAGGTAAGTCCCGACTCTCCCTCGGAAACATGAAGGGAGTCAGCTTTTGAGCATCTGCAGTATAAACGGAAGCATATCATCGCCCCAAGAGATAAGAAAGCCTCACTCGGCTGAAATGGAATCAAGTCACTGGCACTATCAGCAAGAAGCACACTGTCACTTTTTTGTTGTTAATTTCGTGCGACAACCTCTAAGGACATTCAGGGGATATCATATTTCAAGGCTGCAAGTAATTTGTTAACCTTTAATCAAGAAAGTCAAAGAGCTTTTCCCTGACCCAAAGCTTTATTCCATCCAAAGAAAAAGTCATTGCTTGAAGCTTTGTTTGGAAATCAAATTATTCATTCGGAAATAACATTGAAATTTATAGCATAATAAGAGTATTCCCTGCAGAATTTTTCTCATCATAATACTGACAAGGCAACATTGCTGGTGACACTGTGGAAATAAGTAATTCTCTACCAAGTTACAATATCTTTTTCCTAATTTTGTCGTGGAGTTTCTATCTAAAAGGGACAGTACATATTGTGACACAGAAGTTAATTTTCACGAAAAAGGAGAAATACTGAGACTTAAATATCAACAGAGTTAGGGTGGACAACTACTGACAGAGCAGCTAGTATAAGATAACTTACCTTTTTGAGCACAGCCATCCCTGGTTTATGCAATTAGTCTTTTTTAAAAATTTTTATATATATAATTTATTGTCAAATTGGTTTCTATACAACACTCAGTGCTGATCCCAACAGGTGCCTGCTCAATACTCATCACCTATTTTCCCCTCTCCCCCACCCCCCATCAACCCACAGTTTTTTTTCAGTATTTAAGAGTCTCTTATGGCTTGCTTCCTTCCCTCTCTGTAACTTTTTCCCCCTCCCCCTCCCCCGTGGTCTTCTGTTAAGTTTCTCAGGATCCACATAAGAGTGAAAACATATGGTATCTGTTGCTCTCTGCCTGACTTATTTCACTTAGCATAACACTCTCCAGTTCCATCCACATTGCTACAAATGGCCAGATTTTATTCTTTCTCATTGCCAAGTAGTATTCCATTGTATATACAAACCACATCTTCTTTATCCATTCATCAGTTGATGGACATTTAGGCTCTTTCCATAATTTGTCTATGGTTGAAAGTACTGCTATAAACATTGGGGTGCAAGTGCCCCTATGCATCAGCACTCCTGGATCACTTGGATAAATTCCTAGCAGTGCTACTGCTGGGTCATAGGGTAGATCTATTTTTAATTTTTTGAGGAACCTCCATACTGTTTTCCAGAGCGGCTGCTACAGGCCAATATCCTTGATGAATATGGATGACAAAAATTCTCAACAAGATACTAACAAATTGAATTCAACAGCATATAAAAAGAATTATTCACCATGATCAAGTG
Source organism: Panthera leo (assembly GCF_018350215.1). Lineage (NCBI taxonomy): Eukaryota > Metazoa > Chordata > Mammalia > Carnivora > Felidae > Panthera > Panthera leo. The sequence continues at coordinate 1,181,202 of NC_056689.1, read as the reverse complement.
GGATTCATTCCTGGGCTGCAGGGCTGGTTCAACATTCGCAAATCAATCACTGTGATACATCACATTAATAAAAGAAAAGATAAGAACCATATGATCCTGTCAATCGATGCAGAAAAAGCATTTGACAAAATTCAGCAGCCTTTCTTAATAAAAACCCTCAAGAAAGTCGGGACAGAAGGAACATACTTGAACATCATAAAAGCCATTTATGAAAAGCCCACAGCTAATATCATCCTCAATGGGGAAAAACTGAGAGCTTTCCCCCTGAGATCAGGAACACGACAGGAATGTCCACTCTCACCACTGTCGTTTAACATAGTGTTGGAAGTTCTAGCATCAGCAGTCAAACACAAGGAAATCAAAGGCATCAAAATTGGTAAAGATGAATTCAAGCTTTCACTTTTTGCAGATGACATGATATTATACATGGAAAACCCGATGGACTCCACCAAAAGTCTGCTAGAACTGATACATGAATTCAGCAAAGTCGCAGGATACAAAATTAATATTCAGAAATCAGTTGCACTTTTATACACTAATAATGAAACAACAGAAAGAGAAAGAAACTGATCCCATTCACAATTGCACCAAGAACCATAAAATACCTAGGAATAAACCTAACCAAAGATGTACAAGATCTGTATGCTGGAAACTATAGAAAGCTTATGAAGGAAATTGAAGATACAAAGAAAAACATTCCATGTTCATGGATTGGAAGAATAAATATTGTTAAAATGTCAGTATTACCCAAGCAATCTACACATTCAATGCAATTCCAATCAAAATTGCACCAGCATTCTTCTCAAAGCTAGAACAAGCAATCCTAATATTTATGTGGAACCACAAAAGGCTCCGAATAGCCAAAGTAATATTGAAGTAGAAGACCAAAGTGGGAGGCATTGAAATCCCAGACTTTAGACTGTACTACAAAGCTGTAATCATCAAGACAAAGCTGCCAATACATTGGCACAAAAATAGACACATAGACCAATGGAATAGAATAGAGACTCCAGAATTGGACCCATAAAACTATGGCCAATTCATCTTTGACAAAGCAGGAAAGAATATCCACTGGAAAAAAGATAGTCTCTTTAACAAATGGTGCTGGGAGAACTGGACAGCAACATGCAGAAGAATGAAACTAGACCACTTTCTGACACCATTCACAAAAATAAACTCAAAATGGATAAAGGACCTGGATGTGAGACAGGAAACCATCAAAACCCTAGAGGAGAAAGCAGGAAAAAAACCTCTCTGACCTCAGCTGCAACAATTTCTTACTTGACACATCCCCAAAGGCAAGGGAATTAAAAGCAAAAATGAACTATTGGGCCCTCATGAAGATAAAAAGCTTCTGCACTGCAAAGGAAACAACCAAACAAAACTAAAAGGCAACCAACGGAATGGGAAAAGATATTTGCAAATGACATATCGGACAAAGGGCTAGTATCCAAAATCTATAAAGAACTCACCAAACTCCACACCCAAAAAACAAATAATCCAGTGAAGAAATGGGCAGAAAACATGAATAGACACTTCTCTAAAGAAGACATCCGGATGGCCAACAGGCACATGAAAAGATGCTCAACGTCGCTCTTCGTCACGGAAATACAAATCAAAACCACACTCAGATATCACCTCACGCCAGTCAGAGTGGCCAAAATGAACAAATCAGGAGACTATAGATGCCGGAGAGGATGTGGAGAAACGGGAACCCTCTTGCACTGGTGGTGGGAATTAGTCTGTCTTTTTGGAATGAAGAAAAACACACGCCACGTGGGACCTGGCTGCTGCACCCACACTGGATTTTAGAGCCTTTTCAAATATTCTATGACTGTTCTATATTTATAACAAGATAAAGGCAGTAAATACCATTATTAAAGACCAGGCCTTTTTGTAAACAACCTTCATTGTTTTCATACCGTGAGGATGTTCTTCTGGTCACAGCTTAATCACTGGATAGCTTGCATTTCAACAAACACGTCAGAAATCTCTGGGTCAGAAATCTGATAAGCTAATGTTTAGTGATCAAAGGGAGTGTGTTTAGAGAAGAGCTGACAGACAGCTTGTTTCTGGACGCCACCGACTACAACGTGGAGGGTCTGTTAGGTGCAGAGATCACGTCCTGTTCAGCACAAGCAGGGACGGGTTTACCTCGGACTCGGAATGGATTACAGAATCCTCAGGATGGAGGTAATAGACTCCAGGAGGAGCTTCCCAAAGGGACTGACTAAAGACATGTGACAGGACCGGCCAGGAAGGGAGCCATCCCTCCTTCAAATTAAGATGCCTCTGCTCCAGCCACTGGGTTTGGAGCCTCAGCCTCTGTTCTGAGCGAGAAACAGCCACCAGCCCAGCTGGGAACACTTTCTCAGGAAGAGACACACGTTCCGACGATGCTTTGTCTGGCAACCTTCTAAAAAAACAAAATAGCTCTGGACAACCAAAATTATACGGACGTTTGATTTTGCCATTTTGCAATAACACCATATCCTGACAACTAACATTATGGGCAACAATCGCACTATGATCGTCGTTATTGAAATTTTGTGGCAACGTCTAAGGACATTCCTACTGGATCATATTTCAAAGTGCAATAGTGTGTTGACTTTTAGTCAAGAAAGCTGGACTGTTCTCTCAACCCAATGCCTTATTGTAGCAAGGAGAAAAAGTCCCTGCTTAAAGTTCATTTTGTTTGGCAATCACATTATTCATACTGACGTAATATTTAAATTACTAGCATACCCAAAGTATGCTAAATGTAAAAAATGTTCTTCCTTTGTATGAGTCACGAGGCACATCCCTATGATAACAATTTTTGGGTGCTGGTTAAATTGCTTGTGGTTGCATGGAATAAATCTAACTTTTCTTCCATAGCACGGCTCTCCTAACATTTGAAAACATCACCTACATTTTTTACAATACATCAATCCTGCAGCCTAACTCTTCCTATGTGTTTCATCTGTATATGATTTTCAGATTTTCTTCCATCTTCTGGGCTTGCTCTAATTTTTAATAGTCATCTTAAAAAGGGGCCATTTGACATGGAATGAGATATTCTGGAACTGACTAGAAACAATAAGAAAAATACAGTGGTGCCACTGCATTTCTCTATTCTAATCCTCTGTGCTTAATTAACAAAATGCCCCTGTCATCCCGAAACTATTTTTATAATCTCATGAATGTCTTTTATATCATTCCTTATTAAAGTGCTTTTTCTTTTTAAAACTAAAACCGCATGGCTTCTGAGGTTTCCCTCACTGGTTCTACCACTTGTACCTCTCTTTGTGCAGCTCTCCTTCCTGAACTGTGTCCGAACTGTGTGGGTCCTCAGACCCTCTTCAATTTCCTGTCTTCTATTCGCTCTGGCCTCCGTCCTGCAGTCACCTGGTTGTGGTCACTTCCAGGCCCCGTATTTATGTAGACAGCTACACACCCTGGACCAGTACGACATTATCTTCTGTCTCCACATTGCTATTCTAAATGTTGTTTCTATGGTTTTCTGCTGGCAGAACCCCATGCACCTTCGTCAACCAGAAACCCAGGAATTGCTCCTGAATCCTCCTGCTCACTCGTCTACGCATATCACAGTTGTCAGCGCATTTTGTCTACTCTAAGCGCTAAATTCTTGTGTATTCTGCAGACTTTTTGTTTCCTCTAACCAGAAGCCATCCCCCACTCCTTCTTGCCAACTGTGATATTCTCACACTATGTCTCCCCACATTTTCTCTGATCTGGATCTCACCTTTTCTCAAAGGAATTATCAGAGGTATTTTTTTCTACTCAATTCTCTCATAGCTTCGGATTGTTCCCAGAAAAAGAAATAAATTCCTTGTTTGGGCCTATCAGTTCTTGTAGTGGCTCATGCACTGAGTATAAGCTTAATATGCTTAGCTGCACTAAATTTCTTTCCATGCCCCAAATACACAGACGGCCTCCAGGACTTAGGATATGCCGCGACGAGCACACTCTCGGATGCTTCTCCATTAAGTGCCTGAGCTTAATGATAACTGAGATTTCATCATCCACTTACCCACAAGTAGTGAATATTTTATACTGTCAGTTTCCTTCATGAAGCAAAGGCAGTCCTTCATTTGACCTCTGCTCTACCGTCAGTATGTAGGACAATACCTGATACATAGTAAGCACTCAATAAATATTGATTAATAAACACAAACATCTGTTTACAGTGAAAGATAAAATTTGCTTGGACCTCCCTATGCCTCACAAATGTATTTTTCCCTCAGGTGTGAACATGGGATCATAATATTTATCTTTCCCTGGATTTTTGTAACTTAGCAACATATATTGTGACTCTAAATGTGTTAGTTTTCGTACTGTGTACTATTTTTAGAGCACAGTCTCACTGAAAAACATAACAGCCTCACTAGAACTTTTAAAGTGCCATTCTGCAGTGTCTATGTCGTATGTGAAAAATATTGTAAGTGAGTCCTGACTTGGAATGTTTCCTGTATTGTTCATTATGACACGTGCTACTTTGACATTCCAAGAGCACAAAAGATAGACATACTAGCTAGATAACAAGGAGTTCAATAATGGAGAATTGAGAAGAATTCCCCATTATTTCAGGTTCCTGAAAACCTCACTGACATAATGTCAATGAATCTTACATTCAAGTCATGTGTGTTTAACACAAAGGATCAAAAATGCCTATTTGATCAGAAAATCAAAACAAACCCTTGAGAATAATATGACAAATATAAGAGAATATGCTATTGATGACTATATAAATGCATGCTGTTGAGATTATATGTAAAGGCTAAACATATAAAGTAATTATAGGACTGAGGTACACATCACAATATAGAGAACAGCAAACCACATAAGTGGCCAAAATATTAGCATGAATAAATATTTATATATGTATATAACTTATGTATGTATTACTTAATATTTTATGATTATATAAAATTAGTCCACATAAAATATTATATATATAAGATAGTATTTATATATAAAACATTATTCAAAGTTAAAGTTGAGCAAAATGTTTACAATGCCCATTCTAAGAAAAAAAAATTCATTATTAAGCCAGAGACTTGTGAACACATACATTTTACTGTTTTTTTTTTAATGTAGTCTTCAAAATAGGTAGTAAACACTAGCTTGTAGAAACAACTATACCACAAGGATTTAGAAACGTAAGCTTGAAATTTTCCTAAAATAGCAAAGCCATACGTACATTGTGATTGTAATGGTGTGTGTTTCATTCTGGGCATTTGCTTTTAGAGACCATGTGACTCCGTCTCAGGCACGTGTGTGCATGTGTCTCTGAGTTCCTGTGAACCTACAGTGAAGTTTGACACAACTTCCTGGCATGAAGTGAAGGATTCCTCTAGAAAAGACATATGGAAGTGATCCCCATGCTAGGCGATATGAAATGAACTTCTCCATGGGGCGCCTGCGTAGCTCAGGTGGTTAAGCCTCTGACTTCGGCTCAGGTCATGATCTCACGATTTGTGGGATTGAGCTCTGCATTAGACTCCACGCTGGCCATTTGGAGCCTGCTCGGAATTCTCTCTCTCCCCCTCTCTCTCTGCCTTTCCTTCACTTTCACTGTGTCTGTCTCTCTCAAAATAACAAACAAAAACGTAGAAATACCAGCCAAAAATACTAAGATGAGAAATCTTATTTGTCAGTTCAAAACTAAAAATGAAACTATGTCACTGTTGTGTGTTTTAGACCCATGATCAACTATCATTGTTTATGTTCAAGGGAAAAAATTCAAACTATGCAGTCAAACTCATTCTTACCTCGAGCTCAGAGCAAATGCCCAGGCCTGGAATTCAATTCTACCTTATTGGCTGTAGGATTCAGGTAATGACTTGAAATTCTGACTAGTAAACGGGTTCACTCTGGTATTCCTTTGTGTCTGCCTCACGTAGAAAATATGAGACAGAAATGAGAGAACAGTAGTGAAGATGGAAATGTGCTGCAAAGTTAGCAGTAATGAGTAAATGGCTTTTCTGAGTGTTGACTGTCCTCCCCACTCTGCCTCAGGCTCTATGTTTCCTCAACAAAGCTTCACTGCCCCAGAACGAGCCCTGTGCACCAGCTACTCCTCACCGAGAAGAGTCTGACACTCTCTGACCTCCGCATGCAAAACGTACCTCCTGCTTCCTCTTCACTTGCTAGGTTCTATTCATCTTCAGATGTCAGCTCAGGTGTCTGTCCCCAGAGAGAAGTCCCTCTTCCCGTATGCCACGTTGCCAAAGAGCCCCGTCAAGGTCTCCGTCACAACAGTTAGGGACCATTGCACTTGCCGGAGTTTTGATTCTATACTTATTTATAACTATTTGATAGGTTTCGGTGACCTCTAGAAACATAGGGATCCTACTAGTGCGTGTTAATCACCGTTTCCCAAGAGTTTAATAGAAAAACAGGCACTTATTACGTATTACGTATTACGCATTTAATATATGATATTCCTCTGACGTATTGTGCATACCAATACCCATTACATAGTAGGAATAGATAATAAAGGATTGATTAAACACAATCTGGCTTTGGCTTTTATATTTAAATCAGGTCAGATTGTTCAGTCAATGCTATTCCTTCTTAACATATATTAAAGTCTGACTTAATTTTTTAATGTCCCCTTGACCCTGGAATTGCAAGAGGGGCTTAACGATGATGAAGAAGAGAAGTTTTATCGTTAAATGGTGGTTAAGAACCTGGGCGAGGAGGCGCACCTGCGTGGCTCAGTCGGTTGAGCATCTGACTCTAGATTTCAGCTCAGGCTGTGATACCAGGGTTGTGGGATCGAGCCCCGTGTCAGGCTCCATGCTGGGTGTAGAGCCTGCTTAAGATTCCCTCATTCCCTTTGCTCCTCTCCCCTGCTCACACCCTCTCAAAGGAAATAATAATAAGAATCTAGGTGAGGATTCAGAAACCTATATTGAAATTTTGGCATCAATATTTAGAAGTGATATGGTTTTAAATCAATTATGTAAACTCATTAACCCCAAGTTTTTCAGCTGTAAAATTGGGAAAAGATTGCAATCGTCACTTCTATCCAATAGTGTTGCTGAGAAGATTACAAGAGAGGAGACGCGTAAAGCACACCTTGGTATACAGCAAGCACTCAACACCCATTATTGCTGCTGTTACAACATTGCTGTGACACAGCCAACCCCCTGACATTACTACAGGTAAAACTGCAGTCAACACATATCACTCGTAGCATGGGAAAGTCCCGCGCTGATACAGTGGATGGAGTGAGGACACTAAACCATCGGAGAGATAATGTCTCCTTCCCAAGATTATATGTGCAGAACTATAGGCTAGGAGAGTACACGAAACACGTTTTGAGCATTATAATGAAATAATTGCTAGAAAGTATAGTGGACAAAGAGCTTATGTGTTGCAGTATTAATTTCTGGAAATTTCTATATGGAAGGTTGAATTTTTACTTGGACCTTGACTTCCCTTGAGGGCTAAGGGAAGTCTGTAGAGGGCAATTGCTACCAGTTTATAGAAATCAATGGCACTCTTCTCCTCCTCTAAAGGCAAAAATCAGAGAAATTAAACTCTACTAGAAAGCATGATAAGTATTCCGACTCACAAGAAATTCTGATTTTACAAACATCCTGTTTGGATATAAGTGCAACATTCTCATGCAAGCCAGAATTCACTTCTCAAACTCACATACTTAAAATTTTCTTAATTAGAATTCTTAATGGAAATTCCTTTCCACAGAGCAAATATCTGCATTTTTAAAAGATCGTTTTTTAACTTTAAAGCATCTATAGAAGATAGAAAAAAGACTACTATTTTATTAATGCTATTGGTGTGTGTTTAAAATATTTAAAAGGAGTTTTGTATTAATATATCAATGATTTATGTACAATGTGGTTTTGGAGTGCATGAAAATTATTTGTTCCACTCATCATAAATATTCCCTCTATAAACCTTCACATTAATTATATATTCAACCAATTTTTCTCCATGAATACTATGAAGTCAAAAAACTCAATGCGGTCTCTGCTTAAAATAAAAATTCTCAATTGATGATATCTGATTAATAATATTGCAATGTAGTTGTAGTTTATTCAAACAGAATATTACCTCATTTTTACTCTTTAAAAAAAAGAAAGGAAAAGTGGTTTAATGTAATGAAATCAGACAGTCACCAGGGTTGGTCATTTTTGTCTGAAACAACTCATTCTCAGTTCTTGCAGAAAGTTCGCAAGCAGCAGCCATATAACACAGCTTGGGAGACATTTGTCACTTGGTATATGTCAGAAATAGAAGCTCATCTTAACAGGGATAAACCAGGCTGATTTTGGAAGGAGCCTGTCCAGTCACCAGTGCCTGATATGTGTGAACTCAAGCATCTCCAAGATGACTCCGACGCTATACGTTTCAAGAGGCAGCATTATCACATTCCGAGGAAGCAGTTTTTTCATCTGGTTTCATGAGCATGTCCTAATTTCCTTAGTGATATCTCCAGGCAGCTGTGACCCCAGGTTATGTCTCCTTGAGGATTTGTGCCCAGCACCTGAATGACCGTGTGCATGGAGTTAGTTTTATTTGCGAGGATTTGTCTCCTCTTCTCTGAGTCTAAATGATGGTGCATTTAATCTCAACTTTCCTGGTTTGCCAGACACCGTTTTCAGATTTATTGTACTCTTCATGTGCTTTCCTTTTCATTTTATTATTTTTATAATTCTTTTCTGTACAAAAGAAGGATGAAATAAATTACCTCCTCCATCAAAGACCTGAAGAACTAAAATGTTTACGTTACTGCTCAGATACGCACACGCATACACACACACATCTACACGTAGTGTCTACACTACGCGTTTACTGATATCCATGTGGCGAGGTAATAATTCCTTCAGCACGTATCAGTAGGGCAAATACAAATTATTAAAGCCTTTTTTTTAAATTCAGTAAAGTAATATTCCATCAAAATTTGAAAATGTAAATAACTTGTAACAAAGCAATACTATTCCAGGGATGCTATCCCAAAGAGAAAAACATTATTCTAAAAGTTACATGCAGAGACATGTTACTTGGCGCTATGTTTGCAGTTACAGGGGTGGGATGGGAAGAAAAGTAAAAGCTCAGTGTCAGGTTAACGATTAAATACATTTTCTACTGCAAGATCTTAAGTAGCTATTCAAAAGGATGAGGGACTTCCAGTTCTGGAACAATGTTGAACTAGACTGGTCGCAAACACTCTCACTATGAGCACCTGCATGCATTAGATAAAGTATAATTGCTTCCCCATATATATGTTTTTAAACCTGTGTCCTCATGTATAAGAAAGAAAGAAATCTTCAAGTGCCAGATGCGAAGCAAAAGCTGAATAAGCAGCTGAGCAGATAACATAGCAGCCCTGAAGTGGAGTTGAACCTTGTATTGGCTGAAGGATTAGGTTAGGGTTTAAAACCACATGGGGATAGGAGACCAGATCCTCCAATAACTTTTCACAAGTCCAGTGGAAGGAAGACAGGATCACTCGACCCACCCAGACAGATGATCTTCCCGAGGAACCATCCGTATCTCCTGGGCACAGGTCTGTACACAGGAGGCTTCTAACAACCGGCACCTGTAACAGTCTGCCGGCCAGCCACGTCCCCAGAAGCCACCATGCAGGCCGTCAGCTCTACGTCCTGGGGGTGCTGGAAAGGCCCCAGAGAAGACCCAACCCGTGGTAAATGGGGAGTTGGCAGACAGACGCATCTGCCTTCTCACTCACCTGCCTGAGGGTCCCACACGTGCCCCTAGAGTCCCCCATAGGACTGAGCTCCAGTCACCCACAGAGGCGAAACTGTTGGTGAGCCGGACCTCACTGACCTGCTCTCTTGCCCCATCCTGCTGATTTTCTGGGCATCTTCTCCCAAACTGACTATTTGAACTTGAGGTCTCACTTCCAGGTTCTGGAGGTGTCCAAACTAAGATGGACACTTGCACAGTGTATCTGAGGAGGAAAAGTGGAAAATTCCTTCTCCCATTGATGTGAAGTCCACATTTACCCAACCTGAGTGGGACAGGGATGTCCTAAACTAAGACAGAATTTTTAACATATTGACATTGATGTTTCTTTTAAGCCGGTGCAGGGGAGTAATGGCCACAGAGTACCCACAAGAAACAAATTCAAAATTTCTGTGGGGAAACTTTAGCCAATATTCCTTGTGAAAATCTCATCAGGTGGAAAAATAATTCATGCTTAAAATTAACGTATAAATAAAAATCATTAAACACACAAAGAAACAAGCCACCATAAGAGAGAAAAAGAAGATTCAACAGGTAGAACAGATACGGCTAAGATCTTCACAGAAAGCATCATTCATGAAACTATAAAATAAATACATTTAAACAACTAAAAAGGGAATTTTTAAAAATTATCATAAAGGAAAAGACATCATGAAAACACACGTTTTGGAAAAAGAATGAGAATACTTTTATAAATGAAAAAGGTTTCTTTTTAATACAGACTGAAAACATAAAACTACAAGATGCAAATTAATGAACCTGAAGGTAAGTGAGAAAATTATGTCGAATGTAGCCCAGAGAGGCAAATGGGCCAAATGTAAGAAAAATATGTGGAGAGACTTGAGAGATCCAGGTAATGGTTTGACATACTACAAACATAAGTCAACTTTCTAATACTTGTCCAGGGTTTTTCATGACGTTAAGTGAGAAAAGCAAGAAGAAAGTAACTAAATATAATATAATTGCCTTTTTGGCTAAAGAAATAGCACCAAATGTAAAGAGAAACTGTGCGTGTCCACACGTGTCATATGGTGGGATCAAGGCAGAAGTTGTTAAAAATGCCCACCAGCTTGTTACGGTCAGGTGGACGGAGAAGAAAACAGGGCCAAAGAACAGTGTGGCAAAAAAGAATAAAGCAGTTATAATTTGAAAGTGAAATTACTCTCAAATATGGGATAAGAACCCACTTCCGTAAATATATACACATGCCCGTTGTGCACACAATGAAATGAGGGACAGGGTGGCCCTCAAAACAACAGCTGCAGTCACCTCCACACAAATTTATATGTCTTTTTCTTTCTTCCTTACAAGCTTATCTATAGGCTTTCTTCCTTAAAGGAGCAGATTTTCTTTATGTGAGTAGGTATAAAAGCTTGAAAATCAGTTTTCTATCCTCATATATCACCTCATTTCAACCACCCCAAAGCCACGAAATGGTCGGTGTGGAGAGGGGGAGAGGTGGCGGGCACCTTCTGTGCTTCTGCGTTCAGGTTTGTTGATGTAACACACATGTAATAACTTCCATCCCGTTCCACTGTCTTCTCACTTATTACCTGCACATTTGGTAACACTGGGGCTGAGTCTCAACACACACCATGCTCACAGTCTTGGTTGGTTTGGATACCGTCTTGCTCAATCAAAAAGAAAGAGTAAATGATCACAACTACAAAAAAATGGACTATTTCATTTCTAAAGTTATTTTAAGTTTCAGAAGATAGTATACCCCTTCCCTGTTATTTCCAGTAGGAGGAAAACTAATTTCAGTATTTACCAAACAATATCTATTAGTTATATCAATCAAAATTATTGTACTATCAATTAATATACTGTTATTTACTTTACACAATAAGATAAATTATTAAAGGAATTTTGAGATACCGTCCTGTTCAACTATTATTTTTTTTTTTTTCAACGTTTTTTTTTTTTTTTTTTTTTTTTTTTTTTATTTTTGGGACAGAGAGAGACAGAGCATGAACGGGGGAGGGGCAGAGAGAGAGGGAGACACAGAATCGGAAACAGGCTCCAGGCTCCGAGCCATCAGCCCAGAGCCTGACGCGGGGCTCGAACTCACAGACCGCGAGATCGTGACCTGGCTGAAGTCGGACGCTCAACCGACTGCGCCACCCAGGCGCCCCTCAACTATTATAATTGTCGTTTTCAGAGATAGCACCCAAGCAAAGGCAGCAAGGCAAAAATAAGTGGGACTATTTCAAATCAAAATGCTCCTGCACAGAGAAAGAAACCTACTGAATGGGAGAAAGTACTTGCAAATCACATATCCGATAAAGGGTTAATATCCAAAATATATAAAGAACTCAGAAAACTCAGTAGCAAAAAAAAAAAATCTGATTAAAAATGGGCAGAGGACCTCAATAGACATTTTTTCCCAAAGAAGACATACAGATGGCCAATCAGCACGTGAAAAGATGCTCAACATCATAATCATCAGGGAAACGCAAATCAAGACTGCAGTGAGTTATCACCTCACACCTGTCAGAATGGCTAATGTTAACAACTCAGGCAACAACAGATGTTGGCAAGGATGCGGAGAAGGAGGATCTCTTTTGCATTGTTGGTGGGGATGCAAACTGGTGCAGCCACTGTGGAAAACAGTATGGAGGTTCCTCAAAAAATTAAAAAATAGAACTACCATGTGACCCAATTCTACTTCTGGGTTTTTAATGTGAAGAAAACAAACACTGAAATTTTACGATATCTGCACCCCCATGTTACTGCAGCATTATTTACAATAGCCAACGTATGGAAACAACCTAAGTATCCATCAATAGAGGAATGAAATATATATATTTCTTTATATACACACACAATGGAATATTACTCAGCCATAAAAAGAATGAAATCTTGGGGCAACTGGGTGGCTCAGTTGGTTCAGCATCTGACTCTTCCTTTGAGCTCAGATCATGCTCTCACAGTTCGTGAGTTCAAACCCTGTGTCAGGGACTGTGCTGACCTCTGCTTGGGATTCTGTCTCTCCTTCTCCCTCTCTGCTCCTTCCCTGCTCACATGCGCTCACTCTCTCTAAAAATAAATAAATAAACTTAAGAAAAAAAGAAGGAAATCTTGCTGCCATTTGCAACAACATGGATGTTGTTATGCTTAGAATGTTATTATGCTAAGTGAAATAAGTCAAACACAGATAGACAAATACCGTATGACTCACTTATATTTGAAACCTAAAAAAAATTTTTTTAAGTAAAACATACAAACAAAACACCAAGTTCATACATACAGAGAACACATTGGCAGTTGCTGGAAGTGGGCGTGGGCGTTGGGCAAATGCTGAAAGGTGTCAAAGGAACAAAGCTCCAGGTATAAAATGAGTAAATCCAGGGAATGTCATGTCCGGCGTGACAAGTGTGGTTAATAATATTGTATTGCATATTTGAAAATTGCTAAGAGAGCAATCTTAAAATTTCTCATTACAAGAAAAACAAACTTCTGTAACCGTGTGTGATGACGAGTGTTTGCTAGACGCGCTGTGGCAAACATTTCACAACATGTACGAATATCGAACCATGATGTAGCACACCTGAAGTTAACATCATGGGGCACGTCAGCCACGCCTCAATACAAAATTAATTAGAAAAGAAATCACATCCAAAGAATCAGTGTTCTGAAAACATACCAATCTATCTTCAAAGACCAAAGTATTTCTGTGCTTATTCTACTTAGAGCCAAATAAAACAGTCAGCTTTCAGGTGACAGTCTCTGAAGTGTGTGCTTTTGTTAAGCACAATTCATTATTGCCTTCGACATAATCAGTTATACAGTGATGAAATGGCAACACAGACCTTAAATAAGGTGGATACGCCATCTTCGTCTCCGTCAGAAAAACCTCCATCCCAAGTCCCACCCAAACACACACACACACACACACACACACACACACACACACACACACACACGGGTGTGCACATATGCACACCGGTGTGTAATTTTCTTCATACTTAACCTTAGATGATCGATGCATGAAGCACTGCTTTTCAAAGGGATCACTGGCCCTTTAAAATGAATCAGCATCAGAATTTAAAAGTCAAGATCTCACCGTGTATATGTTTTAAGAAAAATTGTTTTTTCCGTCGATTTTTTCACAAGAGTTATGCACACACAAAAGTATTGTGCCTGAAACTGTCTAGGAGAATCCAGACAACATTCCCTTTTGTGCACCCCAAGCTCTTTTGCTCATTCATGGAGAATGAGGGTCATGACTCGTAGGCATTTGTGGGATTCAATTTTGGATTTTAATGCCAAAGCTAGAACTTTAGGGTGACTGTGCCGAATCTGCATTCAATATTTTAATATGATTGAGGGAGACAATCAGGCACAGGTGAATAGAAAAGATGCCAGCTGGAATGCTACTTCGGTAACAGTATTCCAGCAGAACATGTAAGGTTCTCCAGAAGTGCACTATCTTGTTGTTCACATTAACATCAACTTAACCAATACTTTTATTTTGGGGTATGAGTTTTACTGAATTCTGCGAGAGCATGAGCAAAATTCATCTGGGTTTCAGCAGACTGAAGAGTTAGTTTGATCAAACGAAACTTTGTTGCAATTACAAATTTTTCAAATTTACTTTTTTACTGATAAATAATTTCCCTGAATAAGCAATTTTGCCAAAGCATAGCTTCACGAATTATATGGATTAAGGAGATCGATCGCAAAATGGACAATATTCCAAAGAATTCAGAATTCCTTGCAGCTATGGATAACTATTTACTTCTGTTTTTCCAATTGTTTTCTTCTGGTAATATCGGGGTAAGGTATTAACATCTACTACAATCAGGAGCCCAGCACAGCAAGTGTTTTCTTTGAGAAGAAGTGACGATGTAGCCATAAATGCAGGAAGAAGACAACTATGAATATTGGACCATTAAAAGCCAATGATCGCTTTGGCTATTCAGGGTCTTTTGTGATTTAATACAAATTTTAGGATTGTTTGTTCTAATTCTATGAAAATTATTATTGGAATTTTGATGGCTATTATACTGAATCAGTAGATTGCTTTGGGTAGAATAGAAATTTTAACAATATTAATTCTTCCAATTCAAGCACACAGAATATCTTTCTACTTATTTGTGTCATCTTTGACTTCTATCAATATGTTGTAATTTCAGAGTACAGGTCTTTCATTTCTTTGGTTAAGTTTACCTCTAGGTGTTTTATTCTTTTTGATACAATTGCAAATGGGATTGTTTTCTTTATTTCTCTTTCTAATAGTTATTAGTGTATAGAAATACAACAGATTTTTGTATTGGTTTTGTATCCTACAACTTGACTGAATCCGTTTATTGGTTCTAGCAGTATTTTGGTGGCATCTTTAGGGTTTCTAGGTCACAATACCTTGACAGTTGCAAATAGTGACAGTTTTACTTCTTCCTTTCCAATTTGTATGACCTTCCTTCCTTCCTTCCTTCCTTTCTTTCTTTCTTCTTTCTTTCGAGTTTTTGTTTGTTTCTTTCTTCCAAATTGCTGTGGCTTGGGCTTCCAGTATTATGCTGGGTGAAGGTGGCATCTTTTCTTGTTCCTGATCTTAGAGCAAAAGCTCTCAGCTTTTCAGGATGATGTCAGCTGTGGGCTTGTCTTAGATGGCCTTTACTATGCTGAGGTACATTTCCTTTGTATTGACTTGGTTGAGAGCTTTTATCATCTGTACGTTTTATAAACACTGCATAGCATTCACACAATAATAAAAGTCATAAAAACCACAAGATTTGTTCAGAAACAAGTGAGAGAAAAACCTAGAAATAAATACAGCATGTGCACTGTGTTTGTACAGCCCTTGAGGTAAGGATGTTTTTTAACATTAAAAAATTTTTTTTTAATAGAGCAGGAGTGGGCCTGGGGCAGAGACAGAGGGAGACACAGAATATGAACCAGGCTCCAGGCTCTGAGCTGTCAGAACAGAGCCTGATGCGGGGCTCAAACCCATGAACCATGAAATCATGACCTGAACTGAAGTCAGATGCCTAACCGACTGAGCCACCCAGGCGCCCCTGTTTTTTTAACATTTTTAATGGGTTAGAAGAAAACATGTGGTGGACACCTTCTGAGGCCTGCATAGCGTAAATTACCTATTGCTTGGTCTTCTACAGAAGAGAAAGCTTGCTGAGCCCTGATACACGGAATTATAGTACCAAAAGGAGACAAGAAATCAGATGCAACTGGCACAATGTTTTAGGAAATGGTTCTCTGTTCAAAGACTACTTGGCAATGAGAAAGAATGAAATATGGCCTTTTGTAGCAACGTGGATGGAACTGGAGAGTGTGATGCTAAGTGAAATAAGTCATACAGAGAAAGACAGGTACCGTATGTTTTCACTCTTATGTGGATCCTGAGAAAGTTAACAGAAGACCATGGGGGAGCGGAAGGAAAAAAAAAGGTTAGAGAGGGAGGGAGCCAAAACATAAGAGACTCTTAAAAACTGAGAACAAACTGAGGGTTGATGGGGGATTAGAAGGGGGTAAGGTGGGTGATGGGCATTGAGGAGGGCACCTGTTGGGATGAGCACTGGGTGTTGTATGGAAACCAACTGGACAATAAATTTCATATTAAAAATGTTAACAATGTAACTATGTGTTTTCCTAAATTAAAACATATATGCTGTTCATAATAAATATCAAATAGGAATGCAATTGAATTCAAAATTGAATACCAAAAAAAACCCCAAAGACTCATGAAAACTACCAAATGCATTACAATGATAATGTGACAATGATAATTGTGCACAGCATACTAAAGTGATAAATATCAGACAGCAAAATACTCAAATCTAAAGCAAAAAAAATATATATATTACTTTAAAAAAACAACAAAAATACTAAGAGCTGATTTCTCACAAGAAACAGTAAGAGCTAAAAGCCTTTGGTTATATATTCAAAGTTCTGAAAAAGGAAATGTCAACCAGGAATTCTATATATATCCTATGGGTATTTTAAAATTAATAGTGATATTAAATAACAAAACTATAGACAATCCAAAACTGAGAAAATCTGACACAAGTAGACCCACATTACATGAAGTATAAAGAGTATTACTTGAAACCATGAAAAATAATCTCAGAGAAAACAGAGGTGCAGGCACAACAGAAAGTGTGAAGCATTGATTCATCTAATTAATAATGACTTCAGAAATAATAGGAACACCTGTGGGTTTTAAGGATCTAGAGAATTTGACTATACCAAAGTTAAAAATCTCTTGAAGACAGCAGGGTAAAAAAAGATTTCAAAAACTTTGAATTTTCTGAAAAGTGAAAAGTAGTTAATTTACAGCAAATCACGATAAGCCAAGAAGAAATGCTTTAAACATGATGAAATCACGAAAAGGATACAAAATAGCATATTCAAACCAGAAAACGCTAATAACTACATTGAATGTAACTAGGACAGTCTAGTAAAGGATAAAGATTGCTAGAAAGGATTGAAAAAAAAGACAACATAATACTCTAAGAGATGTAAATATTAGGACGTGGAAAATGTAAAAGTAGAAGGCTAGGAAAGGATACACAAACCGTTACTAAATAAAGAAAGATGGAGCTTTCTCCACCACTGACACATCTGATGTATGAAAGGGTAGTGGGTTATGTGACGACAGAAGAAAGATGCTTGCAACACAGCTTACACCTGCTTCAAAGCCCCTTAAGGCAAGAAATAGTAGAGATAAATGAAGATGCTCAGAATAGTAAAAGTGCCTTTCCACGAGGGAGAAAAAACGTGTGTACGTGAATATATAAATATCTGTTACGTGTGCGTGTGTATGTATATAATATGAGTATAAGATAGGTATATAATGTATGTATCGTATCATCGTGGCCAAGAGCAGAATGCTCCCAAACATGCCACTTTAGCACAGTGATTATTTTTATTTTTTAAAAACAAGGTTATTTATTTATTTTGAGAGAGAGAGAGAGAGAGAGAGAGAGAGAGAGAGAATCCCAAGCAGGCTCCACACTGTCAGTGCAGAGCCTGACCGAGGGTTCGAACCCATGAACCGTGAGATCATGACCTGAGCTGAAAACAAGAGTTGGGCGTGCCACCGAGTCCCCCAGGTGCCCTGGCGCAGTGATTCTTTTAAGTTACTTGGGAAACAGCTAGTGCAGGAAGAGGCTGGAACAGGAGGATCCTGAGCCCACCTCCTCCATGGACCCACCTAGAGAACAGCCACATCAGTTCAACAAGTCCAGGAAACGACAGGAAGACTGGCACTCGACCCATGCGGTCTGGCTTCCTCTTTCTTGGCCTGAGGCGCCAAAGGGCACAAGGGCGGGTCGTGATGGCGGTGGTCCGGGTACCTCGCTGGCCCTCTCCTCCTTCCCACCCCTGCCGCTCTTGGTGGGGATGCAGATGCACAGCCTCCAGCTAGCCTCCGCAGAGGGCCTCAGCATCCAGGGGGGCCTGCTGGGCCCGCGTCTCTTCGTCTTCTCTCTTACTGCCTTCAGTAACCCGGAGAATCTTGTCTTTGGCGCAAGATTCCAAGCAGAGACCTTCCTTGAGATTCTTCCCTGCCTCCCCTTGACTCTCTTGGATCCTGCCTCATCCACGGAGTCTGTGTCACCACCTCCTTCGTCTTCTCCGTGGTTGGCCTGTAGGGCATCACAAGATCTCCACTTTGTACCAGGCAACAGCTCCAGTCCCCACTTTAGTCAAGGTCATGGGGAAAGGCTAGCGTAGAATGCGGCAGTTAACTGTAGAGAGGAAGCCACATTAAAAGGGTAGAAGAGGAACAGACGCCATCAGGAACCAAATGGGAGGGAGGCCACCAGCACAGAGAAGGGAGGGGAGCAGACCGCACTCGAGGTACGCAAGACACGGGTGGTCTGCACGGGAAGATGAGTCCCCATAACATTCGGCTTTGAACACCAGTGGAGCTTGACTCCATGAGTCCTTACAATCAGGGCAGGGCTTAGCACCTAGAGCTTTAAAACTCAGTGGGCTCAGCTTTGGAAGAGCTGGAGAATAATAGGAAACCGAGTGGTCACCCTTAAAGAGCCAGCATAAAACCCCCAGCAGAAATACAGCAGAGAAGCAGCAGTTTGAAAAGTGCCTGGGGTATATGGAAAGAAGATTCATTGACTAATCTCAGAATGTGTACTAAAGGGGCAGGAATATTTGGGAGACTTCTCTAAGAACAAAAGAGCTGGTGGGCACCATTTCTCTGCCCTGCCCTCCAGCATAATAAACACACAGTTGCCTGCAGGAACCAGTGCAAACATTCTCCCCCTAGATACATAGCTAAATGGCACAGAACAGAGACAGCAGAAATAAATCTATGCTTTTATGGTCAATTAATCTATGGCAAAGGAGGAAAGAATACACAGTGGGAAAAAGACAGTCTCTTCAACAAATGGTGCTGGGAAAACTAAACAGAGACATGCAGAAGAATAAAAACAGACCACTTTTTCCACCATAACCCAAAAATAAACTCGAAATGAATTGAAGACCTGAATTTGAGACACGAAACCATACAATGCCTAAAAGAAAACACAAGCAATAATCTCTTTGACATCAGCCGTGGAAACATTTTTTCTAGATATGTCTCCTGAGGCAAGGGAGACAAAAGCAAAATTGTACTATTGGGATTACATCAAAGTAAAAACTTCCGTACAACAATAAAACAATCAACAAAACAAAAAGACGACCCAGAATGGGAGAAGATATTTACAAATGATATACCCAATGAGTGGTTAGTATCCAAATATATAAAGAACTTACACAAATCAACACCCCAAGAACGAATAATCTGATTAAAAATGAGCAGAGGACCTGGACAGACATTTTTCCAAAGCAGACACACAGATGGCCAACAGAAAGATGAAAAGATGCTCAGCATCACTCGTCATCAGTGAAATGCAAGTCAAAACCACAATGAGATATCACCTCACACCTGTGAGAATGGCTAAAATGAAAAAAGACAAGAAACAAGTGTTGGTGTGGGGAAAATAGAACCTCATGCACTGTTGGTGGGAATGCAAATTGGTGCAGCCATTGTGAAAGACAGTATGGAGGTTCCTCAAAAAAGTAAACATAGAACTACCAGATGATCCAGTAATTCCGCTACGAGGTATTTACCCAAAGAATATTGAAACACTAATTCAAAAAGACGTATGTACCCCTATGTTTATTGCAGTATTATTTGATTTTTATATTTATACACTCACACACACATACACACACATCCATATATACAACAGAATATTACTAAGCCATAAAAAAGAATGAAATCTTGGCATTTGCAGCAACATGGATGGAGCTGGAGAGTATTATGCTAAGTGAAATAAGTTGATCAGAGAAAGACAAATACCATGATTTCACTCATATGTGAAATTTAAGAAACAAAACAAATAAACAAAGAAAAAAGAGACAAATAACAAACCAGACTCTTGACTACATAGAGAGCAAACTGATGGCTGCCAGAAGGGAGGTGATAAGGGGATGGATGAGACAGATAAAGGGATTAAGAGTACATTTATTTTTATTTTTTTAATTTTTAAGGTTTATTTATTTTTGAGAGAGAGAGAGAGAGAACATGAGCAGGGTTGGAGCAGAGAGGGAGGGAGACAGAATCTGAAGCAGGCTCCAGGCTCCAAGCTGTCAGCACAGAGCCCAACGTGGGGCTCGAACCCATGAACTCTGAGATCATGACCTGAACCAAAGTCGGACGCTTAACCAAGTCACCCAGGCGCCCCAAGAGCATATTTATTGTGATGAGTACTGAGAAATGTGTACAATGGTAGAATCACTATATTGTACTCCTGAAATTAATATAACACTGTATGTTATTTATACTTGAATTTAAAAAATGGACTAATAAGTTAAAAATAAAACAAATAGCTGGAGAAAGGACACACCCATTCTCCTCTGTCCTCCTGAAGCAGGAATTAAATCTCCTTTGTGGAAGATACTGTCTCTATAGTAAGAAGTAAAATGACATCTTAACACCAGAGATACTTTAAAGCTATAGAAACAACCTTGTTACGTTTTGTCTAATCTCCTACCTCAGCCCAAATTCCTTTTAGAATTACTTACTATTTAAAGTGTGCAGGGGCACCTGGGTGGCTCAGTCAGTTAAGCGTCTGACTTCAGCTCAGCTCATGATCTCACGGTCTGTGAGTTTGAGCCCCGCATCGGGCTCTGTGCTGTCAGTTCAGAGCCTGGAGCCTTCCACAGATTCTGTGTCTCCCTGTCTCTCTGCCCCTCCCCCACTCACGCTGTCTCTTGAAATATAAATAAATGTTAAAAAAATAAAAAAAAAAAATAAAGTGTGCAAACATGTTTTCTTTATCCTGTCAATTCTTCACAAATTTATTGTCTTTCTCTAAAATGTGTAAAAACTGCTCACCTTGGTCATTTCATTAGGTATTAGTTTCACTATTGGGCCTCCACTGAGCCTGGGCAGCTCAGTCAGTTAAGCATCCAACTCTTGATCTTGACCCAGGTCCTAGGTTCCAGCCCCACATCACAATGAGCTCGAGATCCCATCCCTGCTAAGGATTCTCTCTCTTTCATTCTTGGTCTCTCTCTAAAATAAAATGAAATGAAATGAAATGAAATGAAATGAAATGAAATGAAATGAAATGAAATAAAATAAAATAAAATGAATGTCCAGCTTTTGTGGCTGTTAGTGCCAGAGACAGTGGGGTCTGGTAGTGTTCCATGAGTTGGGTCTTGTGATTCTTTTCGTGACCTGCTGACTTTTAGGTTCAGGGTCAGCCTAAAACCAAAATGGTTTTACTTTGGTCAACTTGTCTCCCAAGTTTCCCTTCCCTCCTGCCTCAGTTTGGCTTATCTTAGTCTTCTTGTTCTGAAATACTATCATTTCCTGTATTTAGATTCAATATTTATGTATATTCAGTCACATAAATGTAGTCCTTATTAACTATTATGGTCCGCATATTCCCCTGCCTCAAAACTTTTATTTCCAGGCCTTCCCAATGAATCTGACTGAGCTAAAGTAAGGAAGTAAGTTATGATATGGAGAGCCATCTGTTCAAGTGAGTACAGCATGGTCATATATCCCGGGACTTGTGCACTAAGACAATATTCGTCGTTGGTTTACCATTGCTTTACATTAGAGTGTGTCATGGACGTGACCTGCTTGCTTATAGTTTCTCCTATTCGTATTTCATTCATTTTATCCCAGTGCCAAACAGGGAGAAGAATCATTACCAATTCAAAATTAAATTAGCAGTCTCCCAGTGCACTATTTTTGCAAAATACTTCGTGGACAGCAAACACATCATGTGAATTGTATTAATTTGCTGTCATCCCTGGCCAGTCCCTAGACATCCTCCCCTTTCCTCTTTCTGCAGACCTCAGCGGGGTCCCTCCACAGACCACTTGCCTCTATGTCGATCATGTTAATGCAACACAATTTACAGCAGGGACTAAAAATATTTCTGAGCATACTTTTTGGATTTTTTTTTTATGACAGCAACAGATACAAAATATCAAGCGTAGCGGGAAGATATAAACATGGAATCTTCAGGGAGCAACACTGAAGGCATAAAGTACCAGAACATTCCTCATCGTTTGATACAGTGAACAAGTAGTTTCTCAAATTGCCAACCATTTTTCACCAGGACAAGCAGCTGAAAAAATGTCACAATTCATATGATGTGACCCTCCCAATTTCATGCCAATATCTGCTTTTTAGAGAACATGCCAGGATCATTTCTTTACAAGAAAAAAAAAAAGGTAAAATTCAGCTTGATTCAGATGGGAATGGTTTTATGCTAATTTCAAAATTACAATTTTGACACGACTATAGGTACATGCCCAAAAGTTTCTCACTTAACTCACCAGAATGGAAGTCTTGAAATCTTTGACGCAAGTTTATAAATGACCTCTTTCAGAACAGTCCAGCTTACCAAGAAACAGCAGACAGAATCCGAAAGAGAAATAGAGGTCATCCCAACGGAACAGGAATCTGAGAAGCATGGTGGTTATTATAGCTTGTGAAGTCAGGCTAACGTTGCATGTATGCTAGAGACAACAAGGGAATAACGGCCACTGTCTTTATGCATCTGGAGTGCTCTTTTTTACCCAAAATACTGGCCTCCTAGGATTTTCTTGCTAGTCCCCTACATTCCTGGTTCCGGGTCAAGTACTTTTTCCAGCACGTAGAATTTGACGGCCAATATCTAATCTTCTTACTTAAAGACATTTAGAATGAAGTTTGGGCTTGGCAGAGACTTTTTTTTTTTTTTTTTTAATTCAACGTTAAGAAAAGTGCTCTGTGGGAGACGTATTTACTCCTGCCATTACTGTTATCAAAACCCTTGAGAACACATCTCTGTTTTTCTCTCACCCAATTATAATAAAAATGGACTTTAAAATATTCTAACCACTCTATGTGTTTATCTATAGATCAGCCATTTATTTCTTTAAAGACTTCCATTACTGAAGATCATAAATTTGGGTTTAAAAGCCTTACTTCTTACTAAAGAAACACTAACATAATTTTTACAGTAGGTCAGTTTGTGTTTTCTCCCCTGAGACATGAGTGGTCTAATAATTAATATATAATCCAGAAGTTTTACTTTTGTTTACACACACAGAGTGCCCAGATCAGGAATCACACAGATCAAAAGGATGTCATGTATGCAATTCTGAGACATGTGAGCTCACATTATTGACTCCTAAAGGGAAAGTGGCCTAACTAAATGATTTTGTCATCTGTCACTTGTTTTCATTTTACAGTGATAATTCTAACTTTGTGTTGGAGCCTGTAAAAACATATCTACTAACCCTGATATTCTGGGGAAACAATTTCCTCTGCAGGGAGAAACAAGAATTGATATTTGCTGAGCTGTAAAAAGGGCAAAGCTTATAAAACTTTGTTCCATCTAGATACGTCGTATGACAAAGTCAGAGAGCAGCTTCCTCTTGATTTACAACCCCAGTCCCTTGCAGTGCTATTTCATAAAAGATATCGGTTTCCAAATAGGCTTAGAGCGTACTCTTCCCATCTATATGTTTCTTTTTCATGGTGCCATTTGTGGAAGCCGCCATCTTCCACCCGCCTGGAGAAGGCCCCCCTGCGCGTGTGGGCAGGTAGTCAGGAAGCCGAATGGCTCGTCTTCCACTTGGTGGGGTTCTTGAGCAAACGGCTAAGAAAGAATTCTTGAGACGTCTTCGGTACAAGAAGGTGACTTTATTAAAGCAAGCGGACAGGACCTGTGGGCAGAAAGAGCTGTGCTGGGGTTGTGAGGAGTGAGAGGTTATAACTCAAGTTAGTGGGGTCAGAGACAGCATAAGTCTCCAAGGAATTTGAAAACCAGGCTTTCAGGACCTTGAGGGGTGAGCTGCTAAGATAAGGTTACTTTTAGTCTTTAATAAAACTAAAACATTAGGGAAGTAAGGCAGCCACAAGCTCCTCAAGGCAGGTGCCTCTCAGTGGGCTGCCTGCTGTAAGAAGACTTAATTTATGCTACGTTTCTCTTGCTCTTGTTTCCCTCATCACACCGTCCTAGTTTCTGCCCTATTGACACAGGACCATCCCCCTTCTCATACGGGAATGCCATTCACCCCTGAGGAGCTGGGAGACGTAACCTCATCAGAGCCTGTTATCCACATAGAAAACACTAGACACAGCAGATGCTTACACCAGTTCTATAGGCTGCTAAACGCACAAGGAGCTGTGTTAATGAGTGCTTTGTTTTCAGATGGCTCCCATGCCATTAGGACTGACTTTAGCACAAGTGTGTGACTTATGATCAGGCTGTCACATCTCAGATGACCCAGGGAGAAGGAAGAAACGGTGTCTCGGGAGGAACCCAGCACAGTGGTTGTCACCCTCCCTCCCGTGTGTCCCTGCTGCTCGTCCCCTGACTCCGTTCTGTTAATGTGGACCCCCACATCCTACTAAACAACCTGTGTTATTCCCAGTTCTATACCCGGACTGGACCCCACAGTCCTTTCTCCAGACTTTGGCAAATTAGACTCTGGAAAACAATTTTGGGGTGGAGGGGCCAGGGTGTGACCGATCTGTGACATATAAAATTGAAGAGCTTCCAGGTGCTAATATCATCATTCAAAAGATTTCTTTAATGCTTATTTATTTTTGAGAGATAGAGAGAGCAGGAGTAGAGGAGGGACAGAAAGAGAGGGAGAAAGAAAGAACCCCAGATAGGCTCTGCACTGTCAGCACAGAGCCCAACGTGGGGCTTGAACTCACAAACCGTTGAGATCATGACCTGAGCGGGATGCTCATCTGACTGAGCCCCCCAGGCGCCCCTCAAAAGGAATTTTTGAACCTTGTCTTACATGACGCGCCTCTCTGAAGTATATAAACAATAGTTTAACCTGAAGAGTGTTTGCTTAAAGTGCTGCCTGCCCATCTCAGTGTTCATGTCTAAGTCAGATTTTCTTAGTCTTTTGTTCATCTCCACACATAGAGGATATCCCTTAAAATTCTAACCTAGAGGGTTTGGCATAAAAATGTAAAGCACATACCCACCTGTGCGTGGGATTTTCTTTTAAAGAATATTAAGGTTTTTTCCCCCTTAGAAGACATAAAAGAAAAAAAAATCACATTGTTATGTTTAATGTACCAGCATTGAGCACCTTTTCGTTCAAAATACATGGTGAACCAAAGATGGCTTTTCCAACAAATGTGAGCACTAAACAGAAAGTTTATTTTGTAAGTGTATTTTTCTAAGTCAAATAAAGCAGTTGGACCCGCTCTGACAGAGATGTAAGAGAGAGGAAGCCACTGAAAAATAAGCCTGTTTGGGGTCTAGCTGCCTTAGGAAAGAGCCAGTGAGGATGCCGTGCAGTGTCTATTAGAGCAGGTCGTCATGACGGAGAGAGTCCTGGGGATGCATCCTGCTTTTCAGAGCATTCTTTGAGATCCAGCTCAAATTTGACAACCTCTCCTCCGTGAAAAAGTCAAACACCAGGGTCCCAGAAGCAATCAAGAAGAGCCCTTTATACACACACATTGGAGGCGACTAAAATCTTGAGAAAACATTCCTCTTCCTGAGATGTCTCTTCTCCGGGTAGCAAAGACAAAACAACAGTCGTATGAGTCACGCACGTTTCGTCGCTTACACCATTTTCCTGGTGACCCTCCCCAAATCGGCTTCCCTCCTTTTTTAGGTGCTTGGTGCTTAATTATGTTTTTAGGTTAATTATATCATGTGGGTGTGGAGAGACGATATCCATTAGATATCCGTTAGATGATATCCATTCATAGCAGCCCTGGCAGGTCTGTGTCCACACAGAATCCTGCCAGACTGCCACGTTTCCTGCCATTTGATCCTGACCGATCTGCACTTTTAGGTTTGATGACTGCCTCTTCGCCTAATGTGGCTTCCACTCACCCACCCACTGGGCCAGCTCTGTGATTCCCCTTTTACGTCCTGCAGCTTGGCCCCTGCCTAACTTCTCATAGATGCTGGTTCACCTTTGGACCTCCCGTTGTCCAGAGGGGTGTCCCCGCCCTCTTACTGCGATCCTCACGACCCCGGAGCCCTAGCCTCCAGCCTCTGCCTGACCCTGTGCACAAGTGAGGGAGGGGCAGCTCTGGGCACCCCCTCCTTGGTTCCAGAATTGCGTTCCTGTCCTCAGCATCTAACACTGGATCTCAGCACTCACTGCGAACCACGGTTGACCGACTGACCATAAATGGCAGTGGGTTTCAGTCTCCTTTCAGTAAAAATTACATGTTTTCTACAAGAAAATAATAACCTGCTTCTCTTCTTGAGATACTTAAAGAAATAATAAGAAAACTTGGTATCAAAAGAATTTGCCACAAATCCATTCAAATCCCCTCTCTGTGCAGGATGATTAAATTAGTGTGTTTCCACCAAATGAATCAGGGTAGGCACATGTTTAAAGTGAAGAGAAAATGATCATTCACCTCCTCTGCAGAAGAAAAACGCAAAGATTGATAACTTTTGTAAATTAACTCAACATGTTTTATCCCCTTGCCTTCCAAGTGATACAGCCCAAAGTTAGTTCCACATGAGAAACAAACTGAGAAAAAAGGGGGGTGTATTTCTTGAGCAGATATTTTCATGTGCTGGATTTATGAATGGAAGATTACAAATTTCTGGACCACCACCCATTTTCTGCATGTAGGCATGCTAGATATTCTTTCGGAAAAATTTACTTTTAATTATGTATGAATATTCAAATGTTGGGAGAAATCCCATATAAACTGACACATGTTTCCTTCTTCCTTTAAATTTTTCTTAAATGTTTTTATTTATTTTTGAGACAGAGAGAGACAGAGCATGAACAGGGGAGGGGCAGAGAGAGAGGAGACACAGAATCCAAAGCAGGCTTCAGGCTCTGAGCTGTCAGCACAGAGCCCGACGCGGGGCTCAAACTCACAGACCGCGAGATCATGACCTGAGCCGCCATGATCGGACGCTTAACAGACTGAGCCACCCAGGTGTCCCATTCTTCCTTTATTATTTTTTTAAAAATTTTTAAACTTTTTTTAAAAATTATATTTATTTTTGAGACAGAGAGAGACAGAGCATGAACAGGGGAGGGGCAGAGAGAGAGGGAGACACAGGATTGGAAGCAGGCTCCAGGCTCTGAGCCATCAGCCCAGAGCCCGACGCAGGGCTCGAACTCACGGACCGCGAGATCGTGACCTGAGCTGAAGTCGGACGCCCAAACGACTGAGTCACCCAGGCGCCCCCCATTCTTCCTTTAAATAACTAGTGTGTCCAGTAGCACTGGCCCTTCTCCCTATATGGCAGACACCATATTGTCATAGTCATCGCTAGTCTATTGTTTCCCTGTCCCGAGGCCAAGCATTGGTTGAATCGTTACATGTGATATTTACCAAAGGTGATTGTATAATAAAGCCAGATTACCATTTGGTAAGTTTATCATATTCTTGTAAAACAGAATGAAATAAATGTTTGTTTTCCCAATTTTTCTGTCACAAATACGGAAATGAAATAGGGATCTCTTCACCAAAACAATGTGAAAACGTGTATTTCTTTGTGTCTATCCCACCTGTTTAGATGGAAACTTGTATGGCTGTGTTGGAAGAACTCCCTTCCTGGCCGCCGTCATGGACCCTGAGTAGACCCTGTAGGTGGTGGTTTACTAGTGTGAGGGCACTCATAGGCAAAACATGCTAGCTTCGCTCCCACGGATGTTACAACAAGCAAGAAACAAACAATGCTATAACCGTGTATCGAGTTGCATTGGAAACACTTTCCTTTTCTCTGAGGAAGAAGAATAACTAATTTTATCACCCAAACATCTTCCCATTGAAAATAAGACACTGTCAGAATGTTATGAATAGTTATCAAAGATATAAAGCAATTCTGATATTATTGTCACAACTCAGTGATTTATCTACATTTTTGCTAATTATTTCTGAATGCTATATGATCGAGCAAGAAAGTTTCAGGAAAAAGAAAAGAGACCATTTTGGAAAGAGCATGTGTGAGCCCATCCATCACATAGCACACAATATATTCTGTCAGAATCATGCCGTCAAAACTAAAGAAACAGACCTTTCATTCTAACAACAAAACTACAAGAGGACGAGTGGAGAATGGTTTCTTCCTTGTCAATTGAAAACAAACTGTTTTTTAAGCAGACACTAATTACGGATCAGTTTTTAAGTGTTGACGCGCAAGAAAACTTCAAAAATATACGTTAAGGTCTAGTCCTCCAAAAGACCATGGGTTCTAAAACTTAGCGCTTTATGCTACTGAAAACACTTTCAAATGAAGTTCCACAGCAGTAACGGTGTTTCTCTGAATCAACTTCAGGGCCAACCCTAGAGAGTCAATACCTGATGAAATTCGGGCAAAGGCTTATGTGTTTGCATGATCCAGCGTCCATTCAAACGCATAACTGCTTTGCCCCGGACTGTCAGGAGGACAGAAGAGCGGAGCTCTTGCCTCCGAGAGAGCAGAGGGAAAACGGGATTGGGTCCAGCTGGGGCGGCGGGACAGGGCGCTGCGGTGGGCACGCGGGCCGGGCAGGGCAGTCCTAGGGACAAGAGGCACCCTGTACTCAGGTCTGAGGTCTGGCCCTCGCGTGCTGAGATGTGCGGCCGGCTTCCTGCAAAGGGGTTCTGTCGGAGACATTGTTCACCATGTTGTGCTTAGGGGGCAGGACAGCGGGGGTTGGAAAAGAGTCACAAAGCCCTGCGGGAGACGTCTCACTGACACTCGCAGGAAGAGTGTAAGAGTTAGTCGCGTGACATGATGAGCATAAGGATTCGGGAAAGAAAGCAAGAAACGTAGTAAACGTAAACGGACTCCAAGACCTTCCAAGCAGCACCGAGCATCCCTAAGTCTCAAATAGAAGCTCGTCCCGTTTTTGTTTGTAAGCTGGTCGTACGGGCCGGGCTTTAAATCATTTCTCTATCAAGCACGCTGCCTGGAACAGAGTGGGTGACCAATAAATATTTATTAAGTAAGTGGGGAAACAAATGAAAGGGCCGCTCGGTGGCTGCATCTATTCCCAGCACTTCCTGCGGTGTCTAATGTAATCAAGTCCTAACTACGTTTACTGTCCCTCGTCTCACTGCTCTCTCCTAAATTATAAATGAGAGTGTGTTGTTGTTCTATGTATAATCCTTCAATGATTAAGATTCAATTACTCTGAAATATGCTAGGACAATGTAACTTTGAATAACTGCTTCGAAAAACGATTCGGCGCCAGAGAATGAAGGCTTTGTTTCCAGTAATTCCAGGCCTTGAAATGTATGCTAAGCATGCAATTAAAAAAAATTTACGCTCAGAAATTGTTAGGTCCGATATGATTTATAACAGCCAAAACTCCGACAACCTCAATGTATATATATTATTCTCGACGCACTTGATGGGGTTTTAGTGTGTTTATTAAAAATAATATATAAATACTGTGAAAATCGTCAGAATTTTATATCGGCTCAAGAATGAATAAGGGCTTAAAACAACTTAGATATTCAACTATTTACAAAGTATGTAAGACAACTTATAGACTGTGTATGAACAGAAAAAGGTCTAGCATATTACAACTCACACTACTGAGTGCACCAGCTTTTGAGGAGAGGAGTCTAGGGAAGTGGGAGATGTCTTATTTTTTACCTTATATACTTAGGATTGTTTGACCTGCTATTATTACTTCTATGATTAAAATACACTTTTTATATGAGTTATTCATGTATTCTGGATTCAAGTCCTTCATCAAATATACTTAGTGTATATATTCTCATCCATTATTTGGCATCTCTGTGCATTTATTATGATGTCTTTTGATGAGCAGACATTTAGTTATTATCATTGTCTTCCTTTTGTGGGATCTTTCTGGAATCTTCCTAAGAAATCTTTGCCTGCCCCGCATTGTAAGATGACGTTTTTCTTGTAAAGTTCAACATGTATGATGTGAGGTCCTGGAGGCCAAGGCTCATTTCTCCCCACGTGCATAGCCTTTTGGAGACGCAGTTTCAGCACTGATGATACAAAAGATTGCCCTTCCTCCGTTGCATTTCTCTGGCATTTTTGTTGACAACAAACTGACCTTGAGAGGGTGAGTCTTCTTCTGAATTCACTGCCCAGGTTTGTCACCTTATCTGTCTATATAATTCAAATATCAAACTGCTGACTATTCTCACTTTATGGTAAGTCTTGAGTTCAGACAGTGCAAATGTTCCAGTTAAGAAAATATTTTACCAAGTCTATGTCACTTGCATATTCATACAAATTGTAGAATGAGTTTATATATATATATAATATATATAGTATATATAAATATAAATATATATATAATATTTTATATAAATATAAATATATATAATATACTATATAAAAAATATATTATATATATAAAATATAAAATATAAATATAAATATATATAATATACTATATATTATATAATATATAATACATAATATAAATAATATTATATTATATATTAAATATATATATTTATATTTATATTTATATTTATATTTATATAAAACTCTGCTGGAATTGTGATTGGAACTGTGTTAAATCTATAGATTAAATTGGGAGAATTGTAATCTTAAAGTATTGAAAATAGGGTCACGCATAACATCTCAGTGACCATAGCCTATCTCTCCATTTCAGGGTAGAGATTTTTCTTCTTCTTCTTTTAATGGTTTTATTTTTATTTTTGAGACAGAGAGAGACAGAGCATGAGCAGGGGAGGGGCAGAGAGAGAGGGAGACACAGAATTGGAAGCAGGCTCCAGGCTCTGAGCTGTCAGTACAGAGCCGGACGCGGGGCTCGAACTTACAAACTGCACAATCATGACCTGAGCCGAAGTTGGACGCTCAACCGACTGAGCCTCCCAGGTGCCCCGAGATTTTTCTTCCTATCTTGAGATTTCTCTATCTAGAAATCTTTCTTCTTGATATTTTCAAAAATATGACTATTTTCAATTTTGTATTTAAATTATTGTTATTGGATATAAAGGTAAAATAGATTCTTGTATATGGACCTTGAGAGCATGTTAAGCTCACTCATGTTATGGTAAATTTCTAATCCTTGGGATAACGTATATAATATAAAACAGTCATGTCATCTGTGAATATGTAGAGTGTTAATTCTTCCTTTCAAAATGTATGCTTCTATTTCTGTTACTGGCTTATTGTAGTGGTAAGGACACCTCATACGTAGTGAATAAAAGTGGCAAGAATGACACCCATGCCCTATTTAATCTCATGTGGGAAACATTCACTGTTTTGTTTTTATGTATGACTTATCTCAGGGTCTTTATCAGATTGAGGAAGTTCCTTGAATCCCTACTTTTCTAAAAAAAATACCATAAAGGGGCGCCTGGGTGGCTCAGTTGGTTAAGCGTCCGACTTTGGCTCAGGTCACGATCTCTCGGTATGTGAGTTCGAGCCCCGTGTCGGGCTCTGTGCTGACTGCTCAGAGCCTGGAGCCTGTCTCAGATTCTGTGTCTCCCTCTTTCTCTGACCCTCCCCCGTTCATGCTCTGTCTCTCTCTGTCTCAAAAATAAAATAAACGTTTAAAAAAAAATTAAAAAAAAAATACCATAAAAGGGTGTTACATTTTGCCAAATGCTTTTGCTCTTATCTAGTGAGATGATATTGTTTTCTGCTATTTTCTGTTAATAATTCTGTTAATAATATATCGACTGAATTTTCAAATGTGAAACCAAGCATTCCTTCCGGGGATACCTTCCATCAGTATCACAAGAGGGTGCCATTCTTAGGGATTACTGAATTTATTTTCAATGAACATTTTTGTTTCTAAACTCATTGGTCTAAGTAAATTGGCCTATAAATTCTTTTCTTATAATGTCTTTATAATTTTTAAATATCAAGAATTTTCTGGAAAGTATTATATCTTCTTCTATTTTAGCATTTGTAAAAAGTGTTTGTGTAAGACTGGTGTTGTTTATTCCTCCCTTGTTTAATATAATAGAATTCAATAGTAAAACCTTTTGGATCTGAAGTTTTTTTTTTGAAAGTTTCTGTAAAGAAATTCTGTTTCTTCAATAGAAATTGGGTTATTCAAATTTTCTATTTCTTGACTTGTTCTTTTATTTTCACTTTTGTAAAGTTCTTTAGAGATAGTATATATGTATATGTGTATATATACTTTATCAAAACACATATATTTGTATATGTGTATATATTTTATATATATTTTAAACCACTTTATTGAGGTATGAGTGATATGCTAAAAGCTGTACATATTTAATGTATACTACTTAATAGACACATCACCAGAGTCAAGGGAAACAAAAGCAAAATTCAACTATTGGGATTTCATTATGATAAAAATCTTCTTCACAGTGAAGGAAACGGTCAACAAAACTAAAAGGCAACTGACAAAATGGGAGAAGATATTGCAAATGATATATCAAATAAAGGGGTAGTATCCAAAAACCTGTAAAGAATTTATCAAGCTCAATACCCAAAAAAATAATCCAATTCAAAAATGGGCAGAAGACATGAATAGAGATTTTTTTAAAGAAGACATCCTGATGGCCAACAGACACACGAAAAGATGCTCAACATCGCTCATCATCAGGGAAATACGAATAAAAAACACAATGAGATAACCACCTCACACCCGTCAGAATGGCTAAAATTAGCAACACATGAAACAACATATGTTGGCGAGGATGAGGAGAAAGAGGATCTCTTTTGCGCTGCTGGTGGGAATGCAAAGTGGTGCAGGCACTCTGGAAAGCAGTATGGAGGTTCCTCAAAAGTTAAAAATAGAACTACCCACGACCCAGCAATTACACTACTAGGTATTTATCCAAAGGATACTGGTGTGCTGATTCAAAGGGGCACATGCACCCCAATATTTACAGCAGCATTATGGAGAGAGCTCAAATGTCCGTTGACCGATGAATGGATAAAGATGTGAGATGTGGAGGTTCCGGAAGATGGCGGCGTAGGAGGACGCGGGGCTCACAGCGCGTCCTGCCGATCACTTAGATTCCACCTACACCTGCCTAAAGAACACAGAAAACCGCCAGAGGATTAGCAGAAGGGAGTCTCCGGAGTCAAGCGCAGACCAGAGGCCCACGGAAGAGGGTAGGAAGGGCGGCGAGGCGGTGCGCGCTCCACGGACTGGAGGGAGGGAGCCGGGGCGGAGGGGCGGCTCGCCGGCCAAGCAGAGCCCCCGAGTCTGGCTGGCAAAAGCGGAGGGGCCGGACGGACTGTGTTCCGACAGCAAGCGTGACTTAGCGTCTGGGAGGTCAGAAGTTAACAGCTCTGCTCGGAAAGCGGGAAGGCTGGAGGACAAAGGGAGGGAGAGCTGCTGAGCCCCCGGACGGCAGAGCTCAGCTTGGCGGGGAACAAAGGCGCCAGCGCCATCTCCCCCGCCCATCCCCCAGCCAAAATCCCAAAGGGAACCGGTTCCTGCCAGGGAACTTGCTCGCTCTGTGCAAACACCCAACTCTGTGCTTCTGCGGAGCCAAACCTCCGGCAGCGGATCTGACTCCCTCCCGCTGCCACAGGGCTCCTCCTGAAGTGGATCACCTAAGGAGAAGCGAGCTAAGCCTGCCCCTCCAGCCCCCGTGCACCTTGCCTACCCACCCCAGCTAATACGCCAGATCCCCAGCAACACAAGCCTGGCAGTGTGCGAGTAGCCCAGACGGGACACGCCACCCCACAGTGAATCCCGCCCCTAGGAGAGGGGAAGAGAAGGCACACACCAGTCTGACTGTGGCCCCAGCAGTGGGCTGGGGGTAGACATCGGGTCGGACTGCGGCCCCGCCCACTAACTCCAGTTATACACCACAGCACAGGGGAAGTGCACTGCAGGTCCTCACCACGCCAGGGACTCTCCAAAATGACCAAACGGAAGAATTCCCCTCAGAAGAATCTCCAGGAAATAACAACAGCTAATGAACTGATCAAAAAGGATTTAAATAATATAACAGAAAGTGAATTTAGAATAATAGTCATAAAATTAATCGCTGGGCTTGAAAACAGCATACAGGACAGCAGAGAATCTCTTGCCACAAAGATTGAGGGACTAAGGAACAGTCACGAGGAGTTGAAAAACGCTTTAAACGAATTGCAAAACAAAATGGAATCCACGATGGCTCGGCTTGAAGAGGCAGAGGAGAGAATAGGTGAACTAGAAGATAAAGTTATGGAGAAAGAGGAAGCTGAAAGAAAGAGAGATAAAAAAATCCAGGAGTATGAGGGGAAAATTAGAGAACTAAGTGATACACTAAAAAAAAATAATATACGCATAATTGGTATCCCAGAGGAGGAAGAGAGAGGGAAGGGTGCTGAAGGGGTACTTGAACAAATTATAGCTGAGAACTTCCCTGAACTGGGGAAGGAAAAAGGCATTGAAATCCAAGAGGCACAGAGAACTCCCTTCAGACGTAACTTGAATCGATCTTCTGCACGACATATCATAGTGAAACTGGCAAAATACAAGGATAAAGAGAAAATTCTGAAAGCAGCAAGGGATAAACGTGCCCTCACATATAAAGGGAGACCTATAAGACTCGTGACTGATCTCTCCTTTGAAACTTGGCAGGCCAGAAAGGCTTGGCACGATATCTACAGTGTGCTAAACAGGAAAAATATGCAGCCGAGAATCCTTTATCCAGCAAGTCTGTCATTTAGAATAGAAGGAGAGATAAAGGTCTTCCCAAACAAACAAAAACTGAAGGAATTTGTCACCACGAAACCAGCCCTACAAGAGATCCTAAGGGGGATCCTGTGAGACAAAGTACCAGAGACATCACTACAAGCATAAAACATACAGACATCACAATGACTCTAAACCCATATCTTTCTATAATAACACTGAATGTAAATGGATTAAATGCGCCAACTAAAAGACATAGGGTATCAGAATGGATAAAAAAACAAGACCCATCTATTTGCTGTCTACAAGAGACTCATTTTAGATCTGAGGACACCTTTAGATTGAGAGTGAGGGGATGGAGAACTATTTATCATGCTCCTGGAAGCCAAAAGAAAGCTGGAGTAGCCATACTTATATCAGACAAACTAGACTTTAAATTAAAGGCTGTAACAAGAGATGAAGAAGGGCATTATATAATAATCACAGGGTCTATCCAACAGGAAGAGCTAACTATTATAAATGTCTATGCGCCAAATACCCGAGCCCCCAGATATATAAAACAATTACTCATAAACATAAGCAACCTTATTGATAAGAATGTGGTCATTGCAGGGGACTTTAACACCCCACTTACAGAAATGGATAGATCATCTAGACACACAGTCAATAAAGAAACAAGGGCCCTGAATGATACATTGGATCAGATGGACTTGACAGATATATTTAGAACTCTGCATCCCAAAGCAACAGAATATACTTTCTTCTCGAGTGCACATGGAACATTCTCCAAGATAGATCATATACTGGGTCACAAAACAGCCCTTCATAAGTTTACAAGAATTGAAATTATACCATGCATACTTTCAGACCACAATGCTATGAAGCTTGAAATCAACCACAGGAAAAAGTCTGGAAAACCTCCAAAAGCATGGAGGTTAAAGAACACCCTACTAACGAATGAGTGGGTCAACCAGGCAATTAGAGAAGAAATTAAAACATATATGGAAACAAACGAAAATGAAAATACAACAATCCAAACGCTTTGGGACGCAGCGAAGGCAGTCCTGAGAGGAAAATACATTGCAATCCAGGCCTATCTCAAGAAACAAGAAAAATCCCAAATACAAAATCTAACAGCACACCTAAAGGAAATAGAAGCAGAACAGCAAAGGCAGCCTAAACCCAGCAGAAGAAGAGAAATCATAAAGATCAGGGCAGAAATAAACAATATAGAATCTAAAAAAACTGTAGAGCAGATCAACGAAACCAAGAGTTGGTTTTTTGAAAAAATAAACAAAATTGACAAACCTCTAGCCAGGCTTCTCAAAAAGAAAAGGGAGATGACCCAAATAGATAAAATCATGAATGAAAATGGAATGATTACAACCAATCCCTCAGAGATACAAACAATTATCAGGGAATACTATGAAAAATTATATGCCAGCAAATTGGACAACCTGGAAGAAATGGACAAATTTCTAAACACCCACACTCTTCCAAAACTCAATCAGGAGGAAATAGAAAGCTTGAACAGACCCATAACCAGCGAAGAAATTGAATCGGTTATCAAAAATCTCCCAACAAATAAGAGTCCAGGACCAGATGGCTTCCCAGGGGAGTTCTACCAGACATTTAAAGCAGAGATAATACCTATCCTTCTCAAGCTATTCCAAGAAATAGAAAGGGAAGGAAAACTTCCAGACTCATTCTATGAAGCCAGTATTACTTTGATTCCTAAACCAGACAGAGACCCAGTAAAAAAAGAGAACTACAGGCCAATATCCCTGATGAATATGGATGCAAAAATTCTTAATAAGATACTAGCAAATCGAATTCAACAGCATATAAAAAGAATTATTCACCATGATCAAGTGGGATTCATTCCTGGGATGCAGGGCTGGTTCAACATTCGCAAATCGATCAACGTGATACATCACATTAACAAAAAAAAAGAGAAGAACCATATGATCCTGTCAATCGATGCAGAAAAGGCCTTTGACAAAATCCAGCACCCTTTCTTAATAAAAACCCTTGAGAAAGTCGGGATAGAAGGAACATACTTAAAGATCATAAAGGCCATTTATGAAAAGCCCACAGCTAACATCATCCTCAACGGGGAAAAACTGAGAGCTTTTTCCCTGAGATCAGGAACACGACAGGGATGCCCACTGTCACCGCTGCTATTTAATATAGTGCTGGAAGTTCTAGCATCAGCAATCAGACAACAAAAGGAAATCAAAGGCATCAAAATTGGCAAAGATGAAGTCAAGCTTTCGCTTTTTGCAGATGACATGATATTATACATGGAAAATCCGATAGACTCCACCAAAAGTCTGCTAGAACTGATACATGAATTCAGCAAAGTTGCAGGATACAAAATCAATGTGCAGAAATCAGTTGCATTCTTATACACTAACAATGAAGCAACAGAAAGACAAATGAAGAAACTGATCCCATTCACAATTGCACCAAGAAGCATAAAATACCTAGGAATAAATCTAACCAAAGATGTAAAAGATCTGTATGCTGAAAACTATAGAAAGCTTATGCAGGTAATTGAAGAAGATATAAAGAAATGGAAAGATATTCCCTGCTCATGGATTGGAAGAATAAATATTGTCAAAATGTCAATACTACCCAAAGCTATCTACACATTCAATGCAATCCCAATCAAAATTGCACCAGCATTCTTCTCGAAACTAGAACAAGCAATCCTAAAATTCATATGGAACCACAAAAGGCCCCGAATAGCCAAAGTAATTTTGAAGAAGAAGACCAAAGCAGGAGGCATCACAATCCCAGACTTTAGCCTCTACTACAAAGCTGTCATCATCAAGACAGCATGGTATTGGCATAAAAACAGACACATAGACCAATGGAATAGAATAGAAACCCCAGAACTAGACCCACAAACGTATGGCCAACTCATCTTTGACAAAGCAGGAAAGAACATCCAATGGAAAAAAGACAGTCTCTTTAACAAATGGTGCTGGGAGAACTGGACAGCAACATGCAGAAGGTTGAAACTAGACCACTTTCTCACACCATTCACAAAAATAAACTCAAAATGGATAAAGGACCTGAATGTGAGACAGGAAACCATCAAAACCTTAGAGGAGAAAGCAGGAAAAGACCTCTCTGACCTCAGCCGTAGCAATCTCTTACTCGGCACATCCCCAAAGGCAAGGGAATTAAAAGCAAAAGTGAATTACTGGGACCTTATGAAGATAAAAAGCTTCTGCACAGCAAAGGAAACAACCAACAAAACTAAAAGGCAACCAACGGAATGGGAAAAGATATTTGCAAATGACACATCGGACAAAGGGCTAGTATCCAAAATCTATAAAGAGCTCATCAAACTCCACACCCGAAAAACAAATAACCCAGTGAAGAAATGGGCAGAAAACATGAATAGACACTTCTCTAAAGAAGACATCCGGATGGCCAACAGGCACATGAAAAGATGTTCAACGTCGCTCCTTATCAGGGAAATACAAATCAAAACCACACTCAGATACCACCTCACGCCAGTCAGAGTGGCCAAAATGAAGAAATCAGGAGACTATAGATGCTGGAGAGGATGTGGAGAAACAGGAACCCTCTTGCACTGTTGGTGGGAATGCAAATTGGTGCAGCCGCTCTGGAAAGCAGTGTGGAGGTTCCTCAGAAAATTAAAAATAGACCTACCCTATGACCCAGCAATAGCACTGCTAGGAATTTATCCAAGGGATACAGGAGTACTGATGCATAGGGGCACCTGTACCCCAATGTTTATAGCGGCACTCTCAACAATAGCCAAATTATGGAAAGAGCCTAAATGTCCATCAACTGATGAATGGATAAAGAAATTGTGGTTTATATACACAATGGAATACTACGTGGCAATGAGAAAAAATGAAATATGGCCTTTTGTAGCAACATGGATGGAACTGGAGAGTGTGATGCTAAGTGAAATAAGCCATACAGAGAAAGACAGATACCATATGGTTTCACTCTTATGTGGATCCTGAGAAACATAACAGAAACCCATGGGGGAGGGGAAGGAAAAAAAAAAAAAAAAAAAAAAAGAGGTTAGAGTGGGAGAGAGCCAAAGCATAAGAGACTGTTAAAAACTGAGAACAAACTGAGGGTTGATGGGGGGTGGGAGGGAGGGCAGGGTGGGTGATGGGTATTGAGGAGGGCACCTTTTGGGATGAGCACTGGGTGTTGTATGGAAACCAATTTGACAGTAAATTTCATATATTAAAAAAATAAAAAAAAAAACAACAACAACAACAAAAAAAAAAAAAAAAAAAAGATGTGAGATGTGTGTGTGTGTATATATATATATATGTGTGTGTATATATATATATATATATATATATATATATACACACATATACACATATATATATGTATATATATATATATACACACATATACATATATATATACATATATATATATATACACACACACATACACACACACACACACACACACACACACACACACACACACACAATGGAATATTACTCAGCTATCAAAAAGAGTGAAATCTTGCCATTTGCAATGATGTGGATGGAGCTAGAATGCATTATATTAAGCAAAACAAGTCAGTCATAGAATGTTAAATAACATATGATTTCACTCATATGTGGAACTTAAGAAACAAAACACATGAATATATGGGAGGGGAAAAAAAGAAAAAAAGAGATAGGGAAACAAACTATAAGAGACTCTAAAAGATAAACTGAGGGTTGATGGAGGGAAGTGGGTTGGGGATGGGCTAGACGGATGATGGATATTAGGAGGGCACTTGTTGGGATGAACATTGGGTGTTTTATGTAAGTGACAAACCATTGAATTCTACTCCTGAAACCAATATTGCATTGTATATTAACTAATGAGAATTTAAATAAAAATTTGAAAAGAAAAAAATTAATAAATAAAAAATTTTTAAAAATGTATATAACTTGATGAGACTTGATGAACCTGAGGGTAAGTATATCCATGAAATGATTATTACTACTATCTTGTGTGTGATAAGAATACTTAATATAATATCTACCCTCTTAGCAAATTTTTAAGTGTATAATACAGTGCTCTTAACTATAGGCACTCTGTTACAGGGTAGGTATTTAGGACTCACTCATCTTGCATAGCTGAAGCTCAATACTTTTTCAGAGAAAGCATGAGCAGGGGAGAGGCAGAGAAAGAAGAAGAGAGAGAGAGTCCCAGTCAAGCTCCAGGCTCTGAGCTGTCAGCCCAGAGCCTGATGTGGGGCTGGAATCACAAACCGCAAGATCATGACCTGAGCTGGTGGGACACTTAACCAACTGAGCCATCCAAGCGTCCCAAACTTAACACTTTTTGATTAACACTTCCCCATTTCGGCATCCCTTGGCCAGTGGCAACCGCCATTCTACTTTGTACTTCTATGAGTTTGGCCATTTTAGCTATCTCATGTAATGATATCCTGATATTTGTCCTTCTGTGTCTATCCTATCTGGCTCAGCATAATGTCCTCCCGGTTCATCCATGTTGTCCCAAATGGAAAACTTCCTTCTCCTCATGAATAGTATTCCACTGTGCAAACACATGTTCTCTACCCATTTGGCTATGGATCATATCTAGGTTACTTTCATGTCTTGACTACTGTGAATAATAATGCAATGGACATGGGAGCACAGATTCTCTCTTTGAGACCCTGATTCCAATTCCTTTGTCTACATACCCAGAAATGGGATTGCTTGATTATACAGTAATGCTATTTTTAATTTTTTGAGTTATCTTGATATCGTTTTCTACAGTGGCTGCACCAGTTTGCGTTTCCATCAACAGTGCC
This sequence comes from Panthera leo, assembly GCF_018350215.1. Lineage (NCBI taxonomy): Eukaryota > Metazoa > Chordata > Mammalia > Carnivora > Felidae > Panthera > Panthera leo. Next base: position 1,140,581 of record NC_056689.1, on the reverse strand, counting down.
TGAGGGCTCCCTCTTCAACACACTGAGTCAATTTCAGTAAGGTTTGTCAAAGAATTTGTCATTTTCACCAAAGTGGCCTAATTTTTTGGCATAAAAATTTATTATAACACTTTTTATGCTCTTGGTATAAGTAGAATCTATAGTAATATTGCATCTTTCATTTATGATGTTGGTAATTTTTATTGCTTTATCTTTTAGGTGATCAATTTTATCGTAGCAATTTTATTAGTTTTCCAAAAACGCAAATTTTAACTCTGATTTTCTCTTTTCTTTGTCTATTTTCTACTTCATAGATTTCTGCTCTTAGGTTTAAAAATTTTTTTTCTGCTAATTTTGGTTTAATATGCTTATTATCTTCTACTTTCTTAAGAAAAAACTTCAATCACTGTCAGTTAGCATTTTTGAAAGTAACATTAGATACATAAAACTGCTTTTGTTATATATTCAAATTTTGAGATGTTATATTTCACTGTCACTCACTTTGAAATATTATCTAATTTCCTTTGTGACTTATTCTTTGAATCAGGAGTTTCAAACATATTGTTTCATTTTCTCATGCCTGTGTCTTTTCCAGAATCTTATATTTTAGTCCCTAATTTTTTGTGGTCAGAGAAACTATTAATAAATTTCAGTCTTTTGAAATATATTGAGACTTGTGGACCGGCAGGTGGGATGAAGGTGGACCATCCAAAGGTATATAACAGTACACTGATCAAGATTGATCGAAAAGAATGTATATGTTATATATTAGGGGTAATGTGCCACGTTTGTCATCTAGGTCAACTGGTCATACTGTCATTAATATTGTCTACATTTTTCCTAATTTTTTTGTTTAATTCTTTCATCAGCTTCTGAAGGAAGTGTAGTAAAGTCTCAAACTTAGATTTAAAAAAACATAGATTAAAATGGTCTCCTTTTGTGTTTGAGTATTCACTTCATATATTTCGTGCACTGATATTAGTTGCATATATATTTAAGAGTTTTTCCTTCATTTACTCTTCATTTCTATCAAGCCTCTCTATTTTTTTTTATAAAACTCCATTATTGAAGTCTGTTTTGTCTGAAAATAAGTTTCCTGATTTTTTGATCATGAATTAAATACCTTTTCATCTCCTTTTACTTTCAGCCTATTTTTGTCTTATTTAAGGCATGCTTCTCATAAATAAATCATAGGTTTACTCTAATAACCAGATTCCTAGAATGTTTTGATTATAAATATTTAGTTATTTATATTTAATGTAAATATCAGCAGTTTTTGTTTAGATTGAACATTTTTTATTACCTACCTATCTCTTGAGGATTTTTTATTCCTTTATTAGAGATTTTATGTCTATTTGGACTTAATTAAATGTATATTTATACCCTGTTGACTCATCTATTGTTTTTTAACGGTATCTTTCTCACATTATTATTTTTAGTGGTTTCCCTTGAGTATCCTAATTCATGACAATCTACCTAGAGTTAACATGACAATACTCAATATAAAATGTAAGAATCTCCCAACAGTAAATACAACTGTCTTTACTTTGTGTTATATTTATAAATTACATCTAATGTAAAGCTAATGAGACTTATATTTTAAGATTTCTTTTTGTATGACCTCCTTACAGACTTCCAGGCGTGCTAGAGGAATTGCACACACGGTTACATATTTTTGTACAATTGGACAGCATGGATAATACTAAAACCTTTCTCTTAAAATGTAAAATCTTCAGGCCCTCTAAAGCCTGCATTCACTTCTGCCTTCCTTTCAACGTTTGCTCGAAGGACATCATTCCAAGATTCTGCCTCCATCCCAATCAATATATTCGGGAGCCAGATCTCTGTGTATCCGTATCTCGGAACCGACGGTAGTTACGGTGATTTTGTACTATGTCGATCTGAGGAAGAGGGAACTGTTTCCCAGAGCCCCCTTTCCTGAATCCCCTCAGGTTTTATTTAGCAAAATGATATATTTGCTCTAGATTTGGAACAGAGAATTCAGTCAGCGTTCGTCTTTCAAAGTCCTTAGGTGAGACACAGAACTGCCCGGCCAGAAGCAGCTACGTGTTGCTCTTCTCCATCCTGCTTCCAGATTTCGTCCCACCTGCTGGTCCTGCTGCCAACACCGAGCTCGGGGAGCCTCGCTCACCGCCGCCCTCTGGCAGCTGGATGTCTGCTTCAGGAAGTTGGGTTAGTGGTCGTCTCCACCTCCAACTCATCAGTTTGAACCTTCATGTCCACGGTTTATCCCACAATCGTGTGAGTTGTTATTGCTCACGTAAGTTCCTATTCCATACTGTCTGCTGTTCTTTTGTGTGAACGCTAACCGGTATAGCAGTCGGCCTCTGGAAGTGCAAGGCTGTCATATCAAAAAGACAAAATATGTGGTCCGACTTTGGAGTCACATGACGGAGCTCCCTGCAGCTTTCCGTGGACTGGTATGAGCAAGAAGTGGATCTTCATGCATCTTTGAGGTTGTTTTCCAGAGGAATTAGCTATGCTGATGAAGACAACTCTGCAAACAAGTCTTTCACACCATCCAGTCAACACCAGCCCCTACTGCTCCCTACACGACCCCTCTCCTCGTTTTCATCTCCACATAGCTTGTGTGTAACACTTTCTTTTTTTATGCATTTGTTTCTATATCCTAGACCTAGAACGTAGATTCCATCAGAGCTCAAGCCTTATGGTGCCACCATAAATATTTGTTGAATATATTGATGATGAAGTAAGTTAACACATAAAATGAACGCATAACAAGAGCACCACAAGCATTCACTTCCATGTTCCTGCTCTGTTTCCTTCTTCTGGCCTAGGGATCCTTGCTGTCTAATATTCTATCCATGCAAAGAGATCACTGAGAATAATTACAAAATTCCTTATATTGCATTTTGTGTTCCTTTGTTCAGACAGTCCTTTCGGGAGCTCGTTTGGGGAAGGCTCACTGATGCAAACACAGCCTAGTGCTGCAAACGCACAGGCCTCTCTAGAATCTGCTGGCCCTGGAGCCGATCAGACGGCACGCCCGGGACTGGTGTGAAAGTCAGGTAGGTCAACATGACAGTGCTTTGGCTGCGCACCTACTGTGTGCGCGCACTGTGCTGAACATTTCATGTACATTCTTCATCGGTCACTCGCACTAAACGTGCAGAGCTGGCCTTCTTAACAGTCAGACACACCCGCTGCAGGTGAGGAAACGACCACTACTTTGCACGATGCCTCATGGCTCGGAGATGCTGAGCCTTAAAAACGAACCCGTGTTCTGAATCTAAATTTAGTACTTTTTTCATAATGTCAATCTTGTTTTCCATTTTATTTTAAAATAAAATGTTCCCAATAAAAATAAATCTAAGACAATAGAGTAAAACTTACTTTGAGCTTGGAGTCAGGAACCTGACTTCCAGCTCTCAGCCCTGGGGCCAGTGACAACTTGAACTTGGCAGGTCCACATCAGTGGTTTTCAAACCTGTCACATCCTTTCTTCGCAAGGTGACAAATCAATCAGTCGTACCTGGACATCTAAGCTCCGACGTAGGCCCCCCTGAATGATGCCCAGCTGACTGAGGAAAGCCCGTGTGCACAGACAGCCAGTGGTGCAAAGAACCACCCCCTGCCTCCCTCCTCCAGAGCCGGCACACCAGCACCCTGCTGGCGGGTGCCAGGCCCAGCTGGAACTTCTCTGGGCTGACACACTTTATTCCTTTCTTGGCTCGTTCATCACTAACTCCTCTGTTCCCAGCAATTCTTCACAGATGCACACACATCCTCTTCGATTATCTTCCTTTGTTCTATAAATCATACTTGATTTCTCCAAGAAAATATATCTCCTCCTCACTGTTTCCCTCTCTCTTTGTTGTGTGACTCTGACTGTAGGGCCCGAGAGCAGAGCTGGCCTGCACCCCGGCTGAGGCCAGTAGCTGGTGCTTTCTACCCCCAAGGACTCGCTGATTTCCCAGAAACCTCTTCAGGACTTGTATGGAAGGATCGCCATCGGCCTGATGTAACCTATTTCTTCTTACATTCTGGCGCATGTGAAAACCAAAGTATCTAATTTTGCGTGGTTTTTTTTTTTTTCTGCTTTGTACCACAGCAGAGATTTAAGAATGTTCTTTCCTGGTGTGAATACTATTTCAAGTGTACCAAATGATAAGAAAGCACGTGTTAGGAGCCAAGCCACTAATCGCTTGATGTGACACCTCTTTTTGAATGTGTTCCAGATTCCTAGTTACTGGGGAAAAAAACAGAACTCAGTAATGCAGTCATTCTGCCCGTTTTCTAGGAAATACTCAGTGACTCAAACATCACACCCCCAGTTCATACTTCTGAACCTAGAGAAGGCAGCCCTGAAATTCTCTATATCCCAATTCCTTTATCTGTAAGTCAGAGTAACTGTCTAGCATAAGGAATATCGCAAGAAAATATCGTATATGGGTCTTGCCTAAACACATCAAAACTTTAACTTAAAAAAACTTACGTGAATTTTGGAAACAACTGGTTTAATGCATGTGTCCTAAAATACTTGCACCTCCCTCCAAACAAAAACTCCCTGAGAACAAGCACAAATTCTTTCTCCTTCCACCTAAAGTCCGTGACTGCGGACATTACGGGGAATGACTTCTAGGAGCAATATGGGCGTTTTCCCAGAAATCATAATCCAATTTTGATGCATAATGTGTAAGCTCCCCCATTTTAATTAATAGCAGTCCAGAAGTTAAATGATCCTTCGGGGAACTGCAGAAAAGCCAATTTCATTACTGTGAATCATGCGGCCACTAGACGACGTGGTGACAACACCCTACGTATCAGAAACGACAGCCCGTTTTCCAGCCACTGCTGTAAGGAGATGCAGGTGACATGATGTCATTGTTCCTCCCAAGTTCATGTCGCACACCGGGGCCAGCCTAGCGCCTGCCTTGTTTTTACCGATGGGAAAACCAGGCCACCACGGCCGCACGCAGATGCCAGCTTCCACACTGCTCTGTTCACTTCATCACTGATGTATGCATCATCTCACACAGGGTGGAACACAGATTCTCCCACTGTCACTACTTGTTAGAGTCCCTGTAACTATTTCCACAGAGGTCGACACTCTTCCAAAACCATAGTCTGTGCTTACCTCATACCATTATTGAAAGTCTTAAATTAGATAAGACGTGTAAGGTCCTGGTGAATGTTCACTAAGTATGAGCTTCATCATTATGATTATTATTTAAACTTCAGGAAAAGTACACAGAGCCAAAGCCAGGGCACAGGGTAGGTGCAGGAAGGAACAAGAAGGCAGGGTGACGGACCTGCTTCTGCCAGCACTGGTCTCTCTGATGTTAGCGGGATCCGTGAACCAAGGGGAACTCAGCTCAAGCACCTACAAGACTCTCACTAAGCAGCCATGCGGTCAGACTGTGCACCCGGTAGGCAAGCACCCACTTGTGGGAGGCTTCACTACCCCAGACCCTCCTCAATGAGGGGGTAGAGTCTGCTGGCGGGTGGGGGTCCCAGGGACCTTCATTTGCAGGGGTAAGTGTCAGCCGGCTGTGTCCGCAGATCCAGGGCTGGGGAAACGCTGGGATTCAATTTTCATTTAAGGAAGGGCTCTTTGGTATTCACGAAAGGAGTATTTTTGAATCTTCGCCACGTGGCAGATAACAAGCCATGGGATTCTTGCTCTGGAGCCAACTGTGTGCACTTGGGTGACATGCCTGCCCCTGAGCCGATCTTACCAAGAAAACACTGTGCGCGTCGTGCCGAGTCAGGCTCCCTGGAGACACAGCTGACGGTTCGCCGAGGGGACGTCTGCAGGGAGGCTGGGGAAGGCACATCGCACATACGTGGTTGACGCCACACACAGCTGACGCCAAGCACAGATCCAGACATGACTCGTGTCCCCCTTGGAGGCAAGAAGGCTGGGCCTTTGCCCCAGCATCCATCAGTCATGGCGGAGCCTTCTAGACACTTCCAAGGAAGCTGGCTCACTTTGTCCAAGCGTATTGTGCAGGAAAGGTATGAACTGCTGGCCTGCTGGGACAGGGGCGCAGGTCAACAGAGAGGACCTGGGGGGACAGGAGTTCCATGGCTGTAAGTGTAATAGGTGGGATGGAGCCTCAGGGAGGAGTCACATGGTTTGATTCAAAACAAATGGGTTTACAGCAGTTTTCTCCCATAATTTATTGAATGTAGTTTTGTGTAAGGTTGGCCAAGAACCCTAGAAAGATGAGGACAAAGGGCAGAAAAAGTCAAAGACAATAAAAACAATCAATATAGATTGAAGGCTTAGTATGTGCCAACAAATGTGCTAAATATTTGGATATATTAGCTAACTTAGTATTTCACTGGTGTGGTAAGATATTCCTGCTTTCTGTGATGTGGCCACTGGAGGTGAGCCAGGTTGGCGAGGCTAAGTAGGTCGCTCGTGACCTCACAGCTGCCTGTAGTCTTCAACTCTGGATCTGTAGTTTGCTCCTGTGACTTCCTTTCTGCACTCACAACAGGAGACACATGGTGATCAGACTACCCCCAGGGTAGCATACAGATGGAAGGCGGTGTTGTCGTGAGAATACCTTGAACAACTTTATTAAGATATAGTTTGTAGGATTCTACCTAAAACACATTCCAACAGATTCTCTCGGATGGGGGGCTAAGGAAAATGGCTTAAATATCACGGTATCACGGAAAATTCTGATGTTCAAGATGGTCTGCAGTTTCATGAACTAGATTAAATAGTATTTTTAAAAATAAATCAGTAGCATTAGCTTGGGAACAAAAGGAGTTTACCCACAACAGTCAGTGAAGTGTTAAAAAACAAAACAAAACAAAAAAACCGTAAAATGTTTGGGTTCAGCCAAGATATTCATTTTGCCACCTGGCCAATGCCTCAGAGTCAGATTTGCAAGCAATGGAAGGGAAGTGGGTTTTTTAGATCATGTTCACAGTATGAAAACTGCTCTTTTCCACTAAAGAAAATGTCAAGAGATATAGAGGAGACATAGTGGAAGGAATTGAGGGGACAGGAGAAATACAGAGGGAAGTAGAGAGAAGGGTCAGCGTGCACTTCTCAGAATGCACGGACAAAGGGAAGCTCACATTCTTTTCGGTGAGCGGAAGTTTGCAGGTCATAAGACGGTGTTGCTAAAGCCTCTGACTGTGTGTGTGGCTGGAGACCCTAGGAATTCTCAGGATTAACACCCACAGCCTGGCTGAAGCAGTGTGGCACGTAAGGAGCAAACTGCATAAAGGAAGCACCTGCCTGAATGCAACGTCGAGATGATGCAGAGATTGGGGGCCATCAGCCACTCGGTGCCAAGGGTCCCCTGGGATTGGAAATGAGGGGGAGACTGCTCACTAGGTTTACCGTGATGTGTCCTCCACCATTATTACAGGTTCAGCAAACTGTCCCCGGGTCTCTTCGTGGACTCTGTGTTGTACAAGTAATACTTATTATTAAAATCCCAAACTAGAGGATCCCTTCACACATTTTATTTTATTTTTTAAATTTGTTTTAGTGTTTATTTCTTTTTGAGAGAGAGAGAGACAGGGCACAAGCTGGGGGGCGGGGGTTGTGGACAGAGAGAGAGGGAGACACAGAATCGGAAGCAGGCTCTAGGCTCTGAGCTGTCAGCACAGAGCCCGACGTGGTGCTCGAACTCACAAACTGTGAGATCATGACCTGAGCCGAAGCTGGTCGCTCAACCAACTGAGCCACCCAGGCGCCCCCCTTCACACATTTTAAAACTTGACACTGAAACCAGGGGAACTCGAACGGGAGCTTTCATGGAGATTTTGGTGCCTGAATGGACATTCCCAGTGGTGGGCTTGGAGTCCAGCTTCTCCTCTAAAAAGGTTATGGTCGGGGACCCTTACCGCCCTGAAATTACGGGATATAAATTACTACCACAGTCACTATCGTCAGAAAAGACGTCCCTAAAAGATGTCGTAATACATACCCAGCTTAGTAGTCATTGGGAAATACTTGTGAACAAATATTCTCCTTGTCCTGACTCGGGTGAAGTGTGGACCCATGATTCTCTCCGGCCAATGGAATATGAGCAGGTGTCACTTCTGGGTGGGGTCAGGAGCTGGGACACGGTCCATGTCCCCTGTTTCTCTGTCCTGCCACCTTGAACATCTCATCTGCCTCCTCAGAATGAGGAAAACAGGGAGAGTGGCCTCCAGCCAGTTAGTGATGCGTGGACGGTATGAGCAAGCATTAACGTTTGTCTTATCTGGTCCTGGGGACGTAAGGACCCCATGTAACTTCAGATGACCTGGTCATCCTGACTGAGGCCGCCATAGACCCGCGTCTGTCACGCCTCTGTGTAGAACACATGCTCCCACCAGTGGATGTGTTATCTTGGGTGACATTCAACAGTAACTGCAGTGAATTAAACACACCTTCTGCAGTGACTGTCTTCAAAAAGAAGTGAAGTCTCTCTACGGAGTATAATTCCCTGGTGATCCCACAGTCGGGTCAGGGAACCCAAGGGAGTTTAATGAAGGAAACTCAGTTTTCAGTCCCCTGTGTCCGTGGGATGTGCCCGTGGCACAGACGTGGACTCAGCCTCGCTGACAGCAGAAAGCAATGGCCGTAAGACCCCAGAAAAGAAGGGGCGGACCCTTCAGGCTGCAATCAATAGCCAGTGGCAGTGACGAGGCTCTTATGTGATTATGGCTTAAAATATCAATTGCTTTTTTATTGATAGCAGTGTTTCGCTGTGACTTCTCTAAAGGATTCCATGAGGAGGGAAATAAAATTATCAGGAAAAATGTTTCATGTCAGGGAATAATCTGTTCAAGGATTTAAATAAAATAGGTACACACCAAAAAATGTATATAATTAAATTAAATGTGTATAAATAAATGGTTATAAAGACAGTTGACAATTACAGATGCCATGTTTAAATAACTTAAATAAGATAAGACTCAAAGAATAAAGAATAAGAATAAAACTAATGTCTTAGCTTGAAGAGGGACAGGAGTTCCCTCTCGTTTTCCGGGGAAGGGGCAGCCTTTGTATTCGACTCAGTCCTTCAATTGCTTGGGTGAGGCTCACCCACATTAGAGGGGCAGGCGAGCGACTTCAGTCGGTCTGCTAAGGAAAATATTCAAGCATTCATCTCATTGAAAAACACCTTGACAGATAACACAGGGTAACTGTTTACTAAATACCTGGGCACCCGTGGTCCCATCAGGTTGGCACACGAAAACAGCCAGCACGGTCCTCACCCTCCGCTGGTCTCTTTCAGTCTGGTTTAGAGTCCTAGGATACGCTCCCTTGGTGAGTGTCATGGTGGTACGACAATTCCAAGTTCAAAACTCACTCCGCAAGACTTAGTTGAGTTGGGCAGCCCTCAGAATCTCGATTCTGTTCTAACTCCCAATACGCCTCCCTGTCACCGCGGGTGAAGCACTGACACGGCATCTCCCACACGACAGACGCTCGCCCGCCGAGTCCCAAACAAAATGTGTCACATATGAGCACATGTGTCCCACCTCACACTTTCTTTACTGGAATGTCAGCTCTAACTTCTGAGAAACACTATAAATGTGCATCAGATGGCAGAACCAGTTCAAAAATCACTTCTTTTTGGTTTTCAGACAGTATCCGCCCAACAAAATATGCTAGGACCAAACTTAAGAAGACGATCCCTGGGATCATGTTTTGTAAGTCACGTGTCTGGCTTCATTTCAAAACATTCGGTTACTTAAGGCTCAATGTGTCCTCCAACAAGTTTTAACTGCTTTGTAACAAAAGGCTGTTTTTACTACAAAATGTGTATTATTCCGGTCATGACGTCTACGATGTCACGCTATTAATGTCGAAAATCTCACAGCAAGTACAATGAAACTACCCACATCTTCATTTCGCATCCGGCAGCATGAGCTGTTTTACAGGCGCCAGGTTTTCCACCGTAAACATCCCAACTAACAGGCCGTAGGCAACTTCTTCCTCCACCATCACAGGCATCAGAAAAAAATAAACTGATTAATAAATAAGTAGCTAGTTCCCGAACTCGGCACTCAAAGCTTCATTCCACACATGACACGGGACGTATCCTTCTGTTGATGTTTTCCAAGCCGGCTCTGAGGTAACAGTATTGTTTTCCCCAAGGAAGCTGAACGAGAGTCAACCATCCACAAGCGTTTGGATGTGATGTTTATCCAAATCAACCGTTGTTTATCGCCAACTTCTTTGATGGAAGCAGGGACTCTGCAGGACACAGACCGTGGATTTAAGTCTTGTACCACGTACTGGCTGTGTGGCCTAGTGGCAAATTCTAAACCTACATATGCCTTAGTTTTTTTCTTTTAAACAGTTATTTATTAATAACTACCCCCTATGGTAACTTCAAGATTTGAGCCTATTAGCACTGACCCTGGCATATAGTAGTTACACAATAAATACTGGTAACTATGGCAGACATTAATAGTGCTTGGCAATATCCACAAAATAAAATAATAGGTGGGGCGCCTGGGTGGCGCAGTCGGTTAAGCATCCAACTTCAGCCAGGTCACGATCTCGCGGTCCGTGAGTTCGAGCCCCGCGTCAGGCTCTGGGCTGATGGCTCGGAGCCTGGAGCCTGTTTCCGATTCTGTGTCTCCCTCTCTCTCTGCCCCTCCCCCGTTCATGCTCTGTCTCTCTCTGTCCCAAAAATAAATAAAAAACGTTGAAAAAAAAATTTAAAATAATAGGAGAACATATTGTTTTATTTAAAAATTTTTTGATGTTTATTTATTTTTGAGAGAGAGAGGGAGAGAGAGAGAGAAAGGAAGAGAGAGAGTGAGCAGGGGAGAGGGAGGGGCAGACAGAGAGAGGGAGACACAGAATTTGAAGCAGGCTCCGGGCTCTGAGCGGTCAGCACAGAGCCCAATGCGGGGCTTGAATTCACAGAGAGGTCATGACCTGAGCCAAAATCGGACGCTTAACCGACTGAGCCACCCAGGAGCCCCAGGCGAATACATTTAATGAGGGGTTTTTTATGTAATGATTTATAAATATCTCCTAAATATACTGACAGTTTAAAAAAGAATATATATTGTGTGTTTTGTGTGTAAGAGAGCAGACGTAACAAGAATTTTCACCTAAAGCACTTAAGCCCCCATATACACACAAATACAACTTGTTCACGCTCTAAAGAGACCTCAAAATTACTACAAACAACACACACACACACACACACACACATACACATATGCCATACCTTCCCAATCCATACTTAGGCGTATTATGTTCAAACCATAGTAAAAAAAGGCAAAAAGCAAAAGATTATTATCACAGTATATCTGCTGTCACTAATCATGCAAGACAGGCAAAAAAGGGACACCTTTAATTCGCTGAAGAAAAAAATCCGTAATTTTAGAATGAGATTCTATTTCAAGCAAACACTAAATGTCTTTGGCCTCTTCCTTAGGAGCTGCCCACAAAATTCTACTGTGTCTTTATGATGAACTGTGCTTGATATTTTAAAAAAACAAAACCAGAAACAACTCCTTGGCTGAGAAAAAAAAAAGGTGATATTACTTGTTCATAATTCTGTATCACTTGTTTGATCTCAATAATAGATGCAGAATTAAGGAAAAACTGAAGTCAGAGTTTCTTTTGGTGATATTTAAACAAAATATTATTACGATTTTGGTAGTGCTGGAATGTGTATTCAGGAAGACAGACACTGAGCAACTCCACTGCCAGAGATTCTCCACCAGCTTAATAATTCCGTTACTAAATGGAATTGTTTAAGCAAAATGAAAATAATACTAGACAGAAACCATGGAAATGCAGAAATTAAGAAAGAAAAGAATAAATGTGTATATATATATATATATATATATATATATATATATATATATATAATATTGAAAATGTCTTGTGAGATTTCAAATATATGTGGAATTTAAATACAAGACAGCAATGGTAAATAGATGGGGTGGCAGCAAATGCACTTAAAATATCGTAAGATCCCCTCATCATCTGAGATACAGTAAAAGTACTAATTTATATCAGGTTTAATAAGTTAAATATGTTTGTTGTTTAGAGGAAATGTTAAAACAATAGTTTAAAAAAGTACATATGACAAATTTGTTTAATTTATTAATATTAATTTAATTTAGAATTTAGTCATATTAAATTTTAATTTAGTAACATTAAAATAATTGATTAATCCAAAAGGAGGTAAAAAGAAATACAGAAGAGGTGAAAAATTTTAAAAAATTAAATAGGGGCACCTGGGGGGCTCAGTCGGTTGAGTGTCCCATTTCAGCTCAAGTCATGATCTCATGGTCCGTGAGTTTGGGCCCCACATCAGGCTCTGTGCTGACAGCTCAGGGCCTGGAGCCTGCTTCAGATTCCGTGTCTCCCTCTCTCCCTGACCTCCCCTGCTCACACACTCTCTCTCCCTCAAAAATAAATGAACATTTAAAAAATAAATAGTAGATTTTAATCCAAGTGTATCAGAAATTATACTAAATGATAAAAGACAAAGATTTCAGACCAAATAGAAAACACATACTATGGTATGAGAATCAAACTTTAAATATGAATAAACTTCAAAATTAAGGAGTGGGAAAAGATATTCCATGCAACTAGTGAACAAAAAAAACTCATGTAGCTTAGTGATTGATGTTAAAGGAGACCTTAAGACAAAAATCACCAAAATAGATACAGAAGTATATAAGATAAATATAAAAGGTACAACCTATCAGGAATAGACAGTGGTTTTAAACCCCTATGTATACAATAGCATGGCCTAAAATATATTTTATATATTTCCTTGACCAAAAAATAAGTACTAAACCAAGAAAAAGTACTAAACCAAGAAAAAGTACTATGGAAGATTTAATAAACCTTTCAGTGAAATATGGAACAAGCAGAAATAGTGAAGAAATTAAAAAATTGAAACACAATTAACAAATTTCCTCTTTTGTCTTGGCTTTTCAGGAAGTTTGAAATGACATGAACTTTAAAAAAATCCTGCTTGTTCCGTGAGTGTTTGGATCTGTGGTTTGCTGTCTGACATTAATTTTAGAAAATTCCCAGCCATTGTACCTTCAAATATCCCTTCTACCCTATAATCACTCTCTTCTGGCATTTCGATTATTTACATGTTTGAAGATTCAATATCATTCCACAGGTCTTGAATACTCCATTGCTGTTGTTTTCCTCACTCATGTTTCATCTTTTATTTTAGTGTGGGTAATTTCTATTGACATGCCTTCAAGTTTCTGATTCCTTTCTTGGCCTTGTTGAGTTTACTGAACAGCCCAGCAAAGACACGTTTGATCTGTTACTGTCTGCCAATAGTTTTCATGCCTGGAATGGGTGCATCTTCCTCTGCTGGTGATGTTAGTGCTGGGGTGTGGGAGTGGGGAGTTGTCTGAATTAATCCAGTTACAAGTTGGACTGTGTGGGGCACCTGGGTGGCTCAGTTAATTAGGCGTCTGACTTCAGCTCAGGTCATGATCTCACCATTTGTGAGTTCGAGCCGTGCATCGGGCTCTGTGCTGACAGCTCAGAGCCTGGAGCCTGTTTCAGATTCTGTGTCTCCCTCTCTCTCTGCTCCTCCCCTGCTCATGCTCTGTCTCTCTCTCTCAAAAATAAATAAAGATTAAAAAAAATAAAAAAAAAGAAACAAAACAGATGGGCATAGGGGAAGGGATGGAAAAATAAGATAAAAACAGAGAGAGAGAGAGAGAGAGAGAGAGAAACCATAAAAGACTCTTAAATACAAAGAACAAACTGAGGGCTGATGGAGAGGTGTTGGGTGGGGGGATGGGCTAAATGGGTGATGGGCATGAAAGAGGACACTTGTTGTGATGAGCACTGGGTGTTACATGTAAGTGATGAATCACTAAATTCCATTTGGAAATCGTTATTACACAATATGTCAACTAACTTGGATTAAATGAATAAATAAATAGAGAAAAAATAAAAGCATATTTTAAAGGAAGATAGTGTGAGTGTGGAGGATTTATTTGGAGGTAGCTCATAAGTACAAATCGGTGATGAAGATCATGACCACAACCATGATCAGGACGTCATTACTCTGTTTACCTTTTGTCACTTTCCCTGCTCTGTACTAAGTGCTTTACATACATGAATCTATTTCATTTTCAAGTCTGTAATTATTTCCATTGAGCACAAGAAGGAAATGAGTCATGGAGAGCTTAGGTAACTTGGCCAAGGTCACACAGCTGGCAGGTGATGCGATCTGAAGCCAGAAGAGACGGGGTTCTGTGCGGTAAACCACAACGCGTCAGGAACAGTGAAGAAGGTCGGGAGGATGAAAAGATAATTTCCCGGAAGATGGTAAATCGATATCAAGGTAAGCAGTCTGGCTTGGGGAGATATAACACCCTGATAAACCAGGACTAGCCTTGGACTTCCTTTTAGATATTTTTTTGCCAAGCCCGAAAACCTCACTACTTAGGTATATACAATCTTAGGCAAATCATTCATCCACATTTGCCCTTTTCTGTTCATATTTGAAATGAGTTAGTTTGATATAATGATCACTAAATTATCCCCCGAATCTTAAATTTTGGAATTCAGAATCAGAAGCTTGCAAAAAATTCTTACCCTAACATTGATTTTTTTTAATTCATGGAGAATAGTGTAAGGAAATGTGGAATTATAATGAGTAAGTATGCAAAGGATTTATTGCCCTACATCCAGAAATACATTTTTAAGGAGCCATAAAACAAATATGTTTTCCTTTCTTGGTATAGTTACGTACCAGATAGTAAATTACTACGAGGACCCAACAAAAAGCTAATTTTCTCCAAATGCACCTACACTGTGACTTTAAAAAAAAAAAAATCACAGCTGACGTTAATTAGTTCAGAACCACTAAAGCATGAGTTGAAATTTGGCTAATGATGATGCATTTTATTTAATTCAGCTATTCCAAGGTTAATTTACAATCATCTCTTTTAAACACAAGTGGTGTTTTGCTGGATTCTTCTAGGGAATTGCACTGAAGTCAGGAAGTCAGCACTAAACTGCTTTATGTCACCTGGGTCAGGTACTTATCTCAGAGCAGGCGTGATCAGACCAAGGGGACTGGATAACACAACTTCAAATGTTTAATATTCTATCAGTCAGCTTCTGAGGCCCTCCGAGCAGTAGAAAAACTCATTTCGGGTTGCTGACATGTTAATTCCAAGACAGCAGCTAAACCTTCTGAAAGCTGGATCTGGAAAACTCATATCTTAAAGCCACTTATACTGGATTAAACTCAAAGGGAGTTTTGAAAACAGGTGGTTGCTTATTAACAATGAGAAAAAAATGCTACTCTCTCTCTCCTTGTTGTCTTCATTTTCTTTCATGACTGATTCCTCCATATGTTGATACAATGCCATTGGCTGAAAAAATGCTTAAGAAAAGCAAACTCTGATATGAACTTCAGCTTTGTATCTGATCTGAAAGGGGACACTTTTGGTCTTTCTTTCATGAGTGTTACGGTACAAAGAAATGCACTTTGCGCATGTTGCCGTGAGACACCACAGGATACCAAGATCTATTGTTCTCCAACATACACGATGTGGTTTACAAAAGTTCAACTTTGTTGGGAACCTGCCCACTTCCTTTCAATTGGGCCAAGTACTTTAAATGGCCATTAAAAGGCAAAAATTTCTGTATTCTACTTTCGCTGACAATCTAAGTATAATTTTCAGGAGAATGGTTCAGCACGTGAAATAGTGACGGGAATGTGACGATTACATAGAGTCTGAGCTATCACCTACATCAAACTTCTATTTTTTGGTCGTTAGGACCTTGGGCCAGGAGAGAAGAAATAAGCAGAACACGATGATCTGGGGACGCAATGGCAGAGATGGAACTCAGGACCGAGTCTCTGCCCTCCAAACCCAGAGATCATGTCCATCCCCTACATAACGGCTCGCGTCAAAATGTCTAGAATAACACAGCAGAATTCCTAATGCAAATATCGCTGGGTTAGTCATGTTGTGAACACAGAATGTGTTTTATTCACATTGACTGCTTGGCCTCCTCAACTGTGCGTTATGCCAGATCAGCCAGTTAGGTGACTACCCTCAGCCAGCCCCTAGTTCGGTAAAGCCAGAACTACTCACACAACAGGGAGGAGAATGAAGGAGACAGCTTGCTGGTAGCCATGGCAACACGTCCACATCCCTCCTGAGTCCCAGGAGCGGACTCCTGGCCATAGCCCCAGCACTGTCTGTGGTGGGCGCCCACCTCGAGCTTACGTTGCAGCCACTGGGTTAAGGCATCTTTGGAGCATTTGTCAAACTGATACACGGCACGAAGACTGAGGAATCCTCGGAGAATACGCTAAAGCTCAGGAAGGGACTCTCCTTGTTTGAGAGGCTTCATTTATCTTTCAATTTATGTGGATGCTCAACAAGCATTTACTAAGCACCTACTATGTGCCAGGCACTTCCCAAAGAACGGGGATGCTGTGGAAAAGAAATGCCTCTGTTCTTCTGGGCGATGGACAAGGCTCTTTATTGTTAAAATGCTGCATACTACTCTCCTGGGGGAATCTCCTACAAAACTAGCTTATGCTCAGTACCCGGGGTTATACGGCTTACTGAGAGTCCATTGGAATGCACAGTAGATAAAAACTTGGTTACAAATATGTCTCTGTTTAGGGAAAAACAAGGTGACGAGGGGTTAGGATGATTGTAGTCAGAAGGACAATATTAGTTTCCAGTATTTTCTTCCTTTCTTTTTTTTTTTCCAAAGATGATAAAAGTATCTGAATCGATCGAACAATATTTGAATGTTGCATTTGGTTGATGTGTCTCCCCCAAACCAGCACAGTTATGGACTTATATTTGACAAACACTACATCAGCCGTACTCTGAAGTCCCTTCACTGTGGATTTGTTGGTGGCACATTCAGGGGGTTATTTAACGTGCTCCCTTCCACCCCCCGCCCTGCATTTTCTGTGAACTAGATGTTAGATGAGGAGGCTTAGATTTAATTAATATCAATTTTCTGGCAACACATGAAAATCTCCAGAGAAGTTATTTATTTTAATAATAAAGAAACTTGCTCATTTCCGAGGCATTATTCATGAAGCCTAGACAATAAATATATATTTATGACTGTTTCTTATGCAGCTCAGCTCTTACTAAGCTTTTTCCCCCTGAAGATAATGCTGGCGGTTATAGTTTTTTTAATATTAGGTATCCCCTCCAATGGAAAAACTTCTAACACAAACAAAACTGGAGTAAATAGACAACAAACCCTCATATAGCCATTACCAAGTGACCAAAAAATCCAGTCTTGTTTTATATTTCTAAAGTGGATTGTCTTGAAGTAAATTCTACAAATCCTAACAAGTTTCTCTTGAAAATGTATGTGCTTATTTTTAAAAGAAAAGGCCCATTTCAAAAACATAAATTCAATAATATTTTAAAACTAAAGATAAAATATAAGTGATTAATACCATGAGATATGCTGCCTGAGTTCAGATTTTCCCAGTTGTGTCCAAAGAAATTTCATGCACCAACATCTGTTGATGAAATTCTGTTTTAACTTATTTGTTAAAGATCCCGGATCATCTCTCCTGTAGTGTCCCTATGTTCTGGATTTTGTTTATTACATCCCTGCAAGGAATCATTTATATGTTCTCCCAACTTTGCATTTTCTCTAAACTGGAAGTTACACTTTGTTCCTTTCTACTTTTCTCCCTTCCTTCCTCCCTCCCTCCTTCCCTCCCTCTCTCCCTCCCTTCCTTGTTTCCTTCCTTCCTTCCTTCCTCCCTCCCTCCCTCCCTCCCTCCCTCCCTCCCTTCCTTCCTTCCTTCCATCCTTCCTTCCTTCCTTCCTTCCTTCCTTCCTTCCTTCCTTCCCTCCTTCCTTCTTGATATACTGTGTCATTCTGATCCTGTATGTATCAATCAAGAGGTTAAGTATTATGTGTGTTTCATTTTTGTGATGCTAGGGCCCACTGAAGATCATTAGCTAGTTTCATTATTTCACTAGACATTTAAAATAGATTTGATTCTAATTCTATTTATGCTAGTTTTATCCCAGCGGCAGAGAAAAAGCAGTGAAAATTGCATGCGCATCTCCCACGGGGTGTGCTCGGACTACAGCACCAATACCGACCAGAAAGGCTGGCCCTTGCCCTTCTCATGCTGTCAGGAAAAGTCACCACAGGCCCCCAGGACCTTGCTCGAGTCTATCCTGCACGGATGCCAACAGAACGTCGGGCAGTCGCCAATATGTAGTGAGTACTGAGTAGGACCCAAGCTCTCTGCTAGGTTGTCGGAATGCAGCAAGCAATCAGAGAGACAAAGTTCCTGCCCTCATGCACCCCATATCCTATTAAGCGATTCCTGAAAAGGGGAAGGTAAATAACTTTCAGTCCATTAAACACGGGGAGAAAAGTTGAGTTACTGATCAGCTTTACAAAAGGTGATCTTGTCTTCCAAGATATGTTCTTGGACCTTGTCTTGGTTGCCCAAATCTATCTGAAGTATCATGGGATCAGAATGGAAAATCTGGTGTTGGTTTGAAACAAGGCTAGACAGAAGGGCAGTAGCTGGTCTGGGTTTAGCATTAAAGCAGGACGTGTGGATGGATCAGTTATTTGTACCCGACTCTGATTGCTCACATCCACCAGCTATGCTTACGATTTTAGGAGCAGCGATGTTCTCACACACCTTTCCAAAACTCCAGAATTCGAATAAACATAATTAGATGGTAGATAAATAATGATTTAAGCCAGTAAGCTCTACTAGATCTAGTTATAACAGCAAAGCATATAAAATAACTAGGTATGCTTTCGAAAAAAGTGTGTGTGCATGCACGTGTGCATGCATGCATGTGCACTTGCTTGTGTGTGTGTGTGTGTGTGTGTGTGTGTGTGTGTGTACGCATGCACAATGCTTGCAAGTAGGAGGACCCTCTCCCCCACACCAAAAACAGAAGTCAGACCTTCTTTTCACTCCTTGCCCATCACTCAAAACCACTCGACCCTCCCAGAATCCATACACTGAGGGCGGGAAAAGGGCAGGTTGGGAAGTGAAGTGAAGACTTTCGAGTTTATTTTTAAGAGTCAAAATGTTATCAGAGGGCCTTGAAAAATAATTGGGAAACTTCTTCTCATAACTCAGGTACTTGAAGCTCCATAAGTGCATGAGTCAGGGTTCTCCAGAAATACCAAACCAACAGGATGAATACAAGCGCAGACATGTGGAAGAGGGTGTTATTATAAGATTGAGTCGGGCGGTTATGGAGACTGAGAAGGGCACACTCCGCCCTCTGTGTTAGCTGGAGAGCGGGGAAGCCAGGTGCATTCAGTCCCCGTCCAAAGGCCTGACAACTGGGGGTGTGTGGGGAGAGTGGAAGCCCCAGGCCGAGTTCAAAAGCCCCAATTAGGAAGCCTGGTGTCCAGGAGCCGGAAGGACGCACGACTTATCAGGCAAAGGAAGAAGTCACCAGCCTCTGCCTTCCCGTTCTATTCGAGCCATCCTCAGATCGGCTGATGGCTTTCTAATGTCTCTTCCAGACACACCCTCACGCACACGCACAAGCCACGGTCTACCAGCTGTCTGAACATTGCTCAGCACAACCAAGTCAACACACGAAATTAACCATCACAGTAAGTATTCAGTCAGGAGACATTGGCTCTTTTTTCTGCTGGAGAGAGAAAATTCTTCCATTAATCTGTGTTAATGACACATTAATACGTGTTAATATGTGTTAATATGTGTTAATGACCAAATAAGAAATATCTTCTTTTTATTATTAGCTTATATAAGACAGTGAGTAAGAGCAGAGGTTTGGTTTCATAAAAGCCTTTTCTGTTTGACCGTATGGTTCCAGGCGTATAATTTAGCAATTGTAGTTCCAAACATTTCATAAACATTCGGAGCACCTGCCCAACCTTGAGGGTCCCGGGTGAGTGAGAGTCCCTCGCTTACACCACGCCAACATGTCCCTGCCGTGAGGAACGAACTCGCACAGAGGAGCCAGTCCCGGAGAAAGTGACTTATGTGGGGAGCCCGCCTTGGGGCCTCTGGAGGAGCACAGAAACCGCACAGCACCTCCCTGGGCCTAAAACGCCCACAGAGGAATTAGCACAACCACGCCCATTTGCATATGGTAATGCTGACTCACACCCAGCAGCTGCAAGATAAGAGAATTCTGGAAGTTTCCTCAGTCTTTATGCCTATGATATTTACTGCTCTAACTCCTGACATCCAAAGTATAAAACTCATCTGCAGGGACTTATTATTTTTTTTTATTAAAGGAAAACTAGCTAACCATTTAGTTCCGTGGATTACTTTTCCTTTCTTTTGTTTTTTTCTGAGGTTTAAGAACACCACTGACTGTTACTATAGTGATTAGTCCATGATTAGGAACATTATCTACAATACACCGTGTGGGTGTGTGCGGCGGAATGTTTTTCCTTTTTGTCCCTCAAATAGCCCTGAACATCTCCTAATAAGAGACGTAAAGAATAAATCTCTCTTCTGTCTTCAAAATAGTCAATGAGAAAAATACAGCATTTGGACTATAGTGTTAAAAATAAGACAACAGGCCCACAGTAGAGTCACTTATGCTAAACCCAAGACCTTATTTTGGTTTTGGCTGTCCCAGAAATCGGATTTTAAATTGCTTGACCAGCACTGGGTGACACGTCTGCCATGCCCTATTAGGACAGTGACCCTGAAATAACGAACCTGCTTTTCATTTGATTTGATTGTTTTGCCTAGTATAATTTCCTTGTTTCTGTTCCTGTCTGTCTATAAAACTCTTTCTTTTGTACAGCTCCTCGAAGCTCCTTTCTAGCTGCTAGACTGGATGCTGACCAATTCAAGAATTGTTGGGTAAAACCAGCAAGATCTTTAAAATATATTCATTTGAATTTTGGGTTTTTTTAACAGTATATATTTCGCGTAATAAGCACTTGCTATGGACTAAACTGTGTTCCCTCAAGAGTTCGTCTGTTGTAGCCCCAGCTCCCAGTGTAGGGGTATTTGGAGATCAGACCTTTGCCAGGTATTGAGTTGAGCTAAACTGCTCTACAACATTGTCACCTCAGCATCACTCTGAGTGGCCTTGAACTGTCACTGGACCTCCACTCAGCTCATGATCTGCATATGAGCAAACAGAGTGACAGGTGAATGTACGCTCCAGATATGAGTCCACCAACCGCCATTGTGATAATCCCTCCCATCTCCTCCTGGGGCTCTTCCCTTATATGAGACCACTATGATGAACCTTACCAAAACCCCTCTCTCTTTGGTTTGATTTGACCAGTTTGGCCTTAACCAGACTTCTCTATTTCAATTCCTTTGTGTTATTTTTTGAACCCTGGCACACCATCTGATACCCCAGGGCATTACCTAACAAATGCTAATTAAACAAAATCACAACAAGAGTTAATTGGGTCAGGAGGTGGAGCACCATGGTGGAATTAGTATCCTCACAAGGAGAAACCAGAGAATGTGCTGTCTCTCTCTCCCTCTCCTCTTCCTTGTGAGGATATAAGAAGAAGGCAGCCCTCTGCAAACCAGGAGGAGAGCTCTCGCCAGACCTTGACCCTGCAGACACTCTGATCTGGGATGTCCCAGCCTCTGGAGCTGTGATAAATACAGTCCCATTGTGTAAGCCTCCCAACCTATGACATCTTGTCACAGCAGCCCCAGCTGACTATTACCTCACTCAGTTACCAGTGAGCCCAACCCGGAAGCCAATCATCATCTCCCCGAAGCTACACACATCCCACAGCACCTACGGGCCCTCTGGGGGCCAAACTGACCTCGTCAGGGGCTGGTCATGAGTTAGAGCCTGTGCAGTTTGGAGAGAGAGCCACGTCATTTCAGAGAATGTTTCCTCAAGGCATGTTTTTAAAGTAATTTTGTCAGTGTTGTATCTTTGTCATTATACAAGTCATGTCTTCAAATACCCACTCAGTCACCTCCTCCTGAGAACTTAATCCTCATATCACTCTGCCTACTAACACATTTCTCCATGTGAATCTCCTTGGTTTGCCCAACTCTACAGTGTCACATGTCTCAGAACTATGCCTCTCTGTCCCTTTTCACAGAACTGCCCCTTCCTCCCCTGGATTTACATTATTAGGAAACAAATCATTTATAATGTGAGGCGCCCCTCCTGCCCAATCCTCTCAACCCTACCAGAGGCATTTTAATCCTAATTATAAGAATATATAATTAAATTTTACAGAAGATGTTTGGAAAAAGTAGTTTTAAAACTATTTTTTAGCTTGGCAAATTTTTTATTCAAAAAATCTACACAGAAATAAAACATAAAAAATACATAAAAACCAGGCTGATTGCTGAAGTGAGAGGGAAGACATCAGAGAGATGTCGTAGAGAACTTCTCAGGGGCCTGAGTTGTGTTGTCTCCCCTAGTACAGCCTCCTTTGTGGGGACAATGACTGAAGTCTGTCTAGTCAGTGGAGGAGAGGGGAGTAGGCAGAGGTTCTAATCACCACCCTGCATCCCGGAAAATGAGCTAAGATTTGCAAATACACGCACCCTATTCTCACCCACCATAGAAGTCCTTCATGCCCACAGATGTTCTCTCAGGAGACAGAACCAAGAAGAGACCAGCATTAAAGTCCCTTCCATCTCAGTTTTTTATCTGAACTTTGATGCCTGAAGGATTTCTATGAATTTTTGACCTACTCCAAAAAGAAGTCAAGAGCCACAAATAGACAAGGGCATTTTATGATATAAAATCCATCCAGAATCCAGCTGTATAAAGCATTATCAAAAAGTTGCTTAGATGATGGAATAAATCAATTAGATTAAAAATGACACAAGGAAAGTTTTTGGAAGTTTTCTTTTGAAATCCCCTTCAAAGAGCCTTTTGTTTTGAGGATCTGATGCCTTCAGTCATGCCAAATAGCTTTTCTTTCATTAGTTTTAAGTTGGGGAATACAGAAGTCACACATAATAAAACATAATGAATAAAGGAAACGCAAAAATACTGTTGCATTGTGGACCAGAGAAAAATTTGTCAGATGGCAAACAATACACTCCAGTACTAAGCTGTACAAAGTATGTTTTTAAATAGTTAAAATAAATAATAATGAACATGTTTTGGATGTATGCCATTGTATCATTGTGATTTTCATAAATTAATTCTTGTGATTTTCACTACACTCTTATGTAATATTTACATTAACACTCTCAATTAAATGTTGTATATTGAGACACAGAGAGGTTAAGTAACTTGATGCGGTAACCCCAGTAAACCACCATTTATTAGATCCTTGTGTATATCGATTCTGGGCAGATGCTGTGACTCACTTTAGCCAATATAATGCCCCAACAGAAAACAGACCCAGAGATAGTTCAGTTATAACATTCAAGAAGACCTAGTCGCTTCTGATTTTGCATTCTGGGGAGTCCTGCAACAAATGGGAGTGGTTCGGCTATGCTACTGGAGATCCTACATGGAAAGACCGTGTGAAAAACCATCCTGAGAGAGGAAAGTCCAGTTGTCCCATGGACAAGCTAAGCCCAGATTTTCAGCTATCCCATCAAGGTACCAGATGAGAGCAAAGCCATCTTTAATGTTATTCCTCCAACTGCCATCTCACTAGACCTGGAAGGCACCCCAAACACAACCAGGAGAAAAAAAAAAAAAACACCTCAGCCATAGCCAACCCACCAAATCATGAGAACTAATAAAATGCTTGCCATTTTAAGCCAGTAAGCTTTGGGGTGGCTTGCTACACAGAAGATCACCAAGGCACATACATATGGTCACTTAGCTAGTGATTGCAAATGGGATTAAAACCTAGGAAACATGGCTCCAAGTCCTGTGCTGTCACTCAGTAAATCATCCTGTGTCACGATAAACACATACTAGCACGGGCTTACACAGCACCAAAGAATGGTAGTGGGTTCAGACGCATGATATCAGGAAGAGAGGAACGCCAAAATATCCTCATCTACTGAATTTTCTACAGCATTAGACTTTCTTAGTCATAAGTTAAAACACTGAATATTCTGAACAATTGAATTCTGAATTCTGAACAATTCTCTAGAAAGGTGGACATATTTAAGCATTCTACTTATTATCCCTAATTTGATATCTAATAGCATAATCAACACTTAAAACCCTAATTCATTCTCTGCCAGCCCTGAAAATCTCTTTCTTTGGAGTCTTCCTCATCTCAATCAATAGCGTCTTAACAATGTCAGCTACTTTGGACAAACATTTGCAGTTATTCTTGATTTCTCTCCTCCTCACACCAATAATTCAGTCTGTTAATAATTATTATTGGTTCATTCTTTAAAACGTATTCTAAAAGTATCTGTACCTCTCTATCACTGATCAAAACCACCAAGCCCTATGACCTGAACCACCTCAATGCCCACCTTGTACCCGACTTCTAATCGTCTCCTCTGTTGGTCTAATCTCAGTGGAAAAGACAGTGACACTTCCAGTATGGAAGTATAAATTCCCTGTAAACCAACACTGTACCAGATAATACCTATAGATTCTGGAGAAATCTGAGTATTCTAGAGAGTAAACAAAAGCAGGTTTTGG
The DNA here is from genome assembly GCF_018350215.1 of Panthera leo. NCBI lineage: Eukaryota > Metazoa > Chordata > Mammalia > Carnivora > Felidae > Panthera > Panthera leo. The sequence goes on along the minus strand of NC_056689.1, from coordinate 1,116,083 downwards.
GGGGAGGGGAGTCAAACTGTGGAGAAGTAGTTAGCATGCCAATATTTCTCCTCCTCTGCTTTTTGGTCTTTGCCCAGAAGGCAGGCTGAAGCTATGTAGGATGTGACAAAGGTTGCTAAAACTCTGATAGAGCATCTGTTTTCTAGAATAGATTTTCTTCTTGGCTAGAAGTAAAGCCAAGCAAAGAAGCCCAGGCAGCTGTGGCTGGTTGCCAGAGTATAGGGAATGCTGGAGAGATAAAGCTAGAGAAGAATCCCCAAAATCTGTACATAAACACCCCACGAGTTCTGGTTGGTCCTTGGACCACGTGCTTCACAAAGGATTCCATGATTAAACTGAGGTTGGATTTCTGTCCACAACAGTGGGAAAGATGAAGCTTCATACAAGTCTAGGTAATTACCTGCTAAGACGAAAACATCAACACTCTCCAAAAGAATGAAACAAGATTTAGAATCTTCACAAAATGATATCCACAGTGCTAAGGATATAAATTCAAAATAACCTAACACAAAACAACAAAAAAATGTGACCCATTTCCAAAGAAAAGGGCCATTAACAAATGCCAATCAGATGCCATGTGTTGGAATGATCAAGACAAGCCTTTCAAACTATATCATGAATACGTTCAGTAAAGAAAGAAAAATGTTGTCAAAGCAAATAAAGATATAAAACTTCTTCAGGGAAATAAGATGGAAAAAAACTAAAATAAAATTTTAGGAATGAAAATTAAATATTGAAATAAAAATTGCAGCATATGGGCCACTAACAAATGGAAATAGTAGATGAAAGTCACTGAAGTAGCCGTAGGTCAACAGAACTTACAGGAAAAGAAAGAAAAAAAGACATTAAAATAGGAAACAGAGGCTTGGAAATGCATGGAATGATAGCAAATGACTTAATGTCCAGATTAATAATTAATGAATCTCAGAAGAAAAGGAGAGTAAAAATGTGGCAGAAAAAAAATATTAAAGAAATAATAGCCCGCCAATATTGACAAATATCTGAACATTTATAAAAAACACTTTCTTCTTAATTTATTTAAAATATAAATGTTTACAAATAAAAATTATTCATTGTGTTTTGCACTTTAACAGTATGTAGATACAGTGAAAGATGATGGGGTGATTAAAGGGACACATATGAGAAGTGGTTTCTGCTGTTTATAGGAGGTGAAAATTAGCTCTAAGAAGATTATGAAAGTTCAGGAAGCATATTTTAATAACTAAAATTCTAAAGACCAATATAATGATGTTCACACATACACATACAAACAATAGAAAAGTTAAAATGAATATTTTTTTTAAAAATACTGAAATAAGTTAAAAAGAGTCAGGAAAGCATACAGCAAAAATTAGAGAGACAAAATAATAGAACTAAAAAGACATAATGGCAATCACATTAAACATTAATAGTCTAAATACATAAATTAAAAGTCATAGATGGTCAGGATGGATGAGAAAGCATCACCCAATGACCTGCTGCCTACACTAGACAGACTTTAAAAAGTTACAAGTAGGGGCGCCTGGGTGGCTCAGTCGGTTGAGCGTCTGACTTCAGCTCAGGTCATGATCTCACAGCTCATGAGTTCGAGCCCCACGTTGGGCTCTGTGCTGACAGCGCAGAGCCTGGAGCCTGATTCGGAGTCTGTGTCTCCCTCTCTCTCTGCCCCGAGCCACTTGCGTTCTGTCTCTGTCTCTCTCAAAAATAAATAAACACTTAAAAAAAAAAAGTTACAAGTAAAGGGATAAAAAAAGACATGTATACAAACATGAAGAAGGCAGGAATGGCTATATTGATAAAATACACATTATAGTAATGAGATAAAGAAAGATTTTCCACAAAAATAAGATTATTTTCTACTCTGCCCAAAGCCTTACAGCTGCTCAAAGGATATGGTCTGAGTGATGGCTCACGTGGTATGAAGTCTCTCCTGCTCTATTATTTCTCCAACATGCTCCTTTCTGACCCTGGCCTCTCTGGGGCCGGCTTCGGTCACACTGCCGTGTCACCGCTAGTCTAAGACATCATGCTTGCCTAGGGCCTTGTTGGGTCCGTGCTGTGTCTTAGTCAGGGTCAGCTACTAGGACAGAAAACCACAGACCAGGAGGCTTAAGCAACCAGAACCCACCTTTCAGTTTTGGAGGCTGGGAGGCCCAAGGCCCTAACTCACAGATTAGGATCCTGACAAGACAGTCCTCCTGGCCCGCAGAAGGCCGTCGCCTCGCTGCACCCTCACAGGGCAGCGAAAGAGACAGCGCTGGTCTCTTCCTCTTACAAGGTTGTGAATCCCACTCCTCTCATGTCCTCACCTAAACCTGTCTTCCAGAGGCCCTCCTTCCAAACATCATCACCCTGGGGTTTAGAGTTTCAACGTAGGAATTTTGTTGGTACTCAAAGTTCTGGCCATACATCCCAACAGAAGATTAACGTTGGAAACACCATCAGGTGTGGGTCGGTGCTGCTTTGAACACAAGGTCCCACTGCGGTCTTCTGTTCAGTATCGTATGGTGTAGAATTCTATTTTGTCTTGAGGTTCACTACGAGACGAGACCGTGGAGGGTCCAGGGCTGTAAGTCACAGTGCTCTTCCGAGGCTCTTCTTTCCTTCTACCCGGCACACTTGAAGTGCATCACAACCACTAGATGGCATCCAAGTGGGTTTCTGTTCTTTGCGTTGCTTCATATTAAAGTGAAAGCTTTAAGCCCTACCCACAAAGTCGGTAGAGAAAAAAAATCATTTTCTTAAGAGTTATGACTCCATATACATGTTGTATGATGATGTGGAATAAAATGCACGTCGCAGGACATTTTCTTAAAAAAAACCACGCAGTCCATAACATGCTGTTTCTTCTGCCTGAGATTTACTCATCCCAGTTATAATCATACCTGGTCCCCTCCTTCCTTCCGTACATTCTCAAGTCTCGTTCTACTGACAGTGACAATGCAAGTGCCTCACTCGCCTCTCCCTTTCATTCCACTGGGATCTAATTTTCCACGGAACATTTATAGTCTGGGGTACTACAGGTTTCCCTTGGGTTTTGTCCCTTGTTTGCTAGCAGAATGGAAGTGTGCTGATGGCAAGAATTTGTGTTGTGTTAACTCCCCTAGTCCCAGACGACAAGTTCAACAATCATTTGTTGAACACAGGAATGAGTGAGTGAAACACTGGTGAACAACAGGTCTACCCCAGACACCCTACCACTCCTGGGACACAGGGACATTTTGGGAGTTGAGGCCAAAGAACTGTCCGCTGGGCCCTCCAGGTGACCGAGGAGTGTGCTCAGAATCTTACCTTGGAGCCTCTCCTCCTCATTGGGCATCTCTGCTGTCCATTCATTCTTAGGGGGCTCTGGGGTCTCAGAGTCCACAGGGTCCTGCTCAGGTAGGCCAGGCCAAGTGCAGTAACCGAGCCCTGGAAGGGAGTTGCTGAATTGTGGCCCTCTGTGAGGAGACCCACAGGGCAATCACTTCACCGCTGGGGGCCCTGCTAGTGTGAAATGTCCCGAAATGCCTGTCTGAATACCAACACTGAATTTTCTTGTTTGCTCCTTCCCAGCTTTCCCCCTGCGTGCCGGGTGCCGGGAGATCTAATAATGACGGAGCAGGTGTTTAACCAGGAGTGTGCAGGTCATGGATGGGCAGGCTGATAACCACAGAAAGTGAGAGTGTGTCCCTGGGGCCCAACAAACATGATTTTTAAAGCCTCCTCTGATTCCTTTCTGAATCTTCCGAGCTATGGGGGAAATAGGAACCAACCTTTGGTGAGGACACAGGGTGTCAGACATGGGGAAGGTCCCTTATTAAAGCAGTAAACTTGGTTACTATGAGCTAACATTTCACTGTCCCTTAAAAATCAATGTTTCTCTTTGTAAGAAAATTTATTATTTAAATAGATTATTATTTTACTGCATAGATAATGAAGGATTCGTAGGCCTATAGCTCCCACTGGTGGGCGTGTTGAAAGGGACACTTGAATTTCAAGGAACAGATTTCTCTGACTCACGGGATCAGCACAGGCATCCACTTCTCCTACCCAACATCCACTCCCGGTAAGTGAAACCCAGGATCAGACACCCTAAGTGATGGACATTTCTTGAGATTGTATAACCCAGGTCATTGCATAGACCCTACAAGAATCTTCAGGGAGGGGATTTCTCATTTTGGAGAAGGAACGGAGCTTTAGGTTGAGGGGCTTGAAGAAACGGTAGCTTAAGAGATATGTCCAAACTGAAGACAAAATTCAGGTGAGGATAAGGAAAATTGTCCTAAGGACTCAGATCAAAGAAAGGCCAAGTTAGCTAAAACCTTTGCCTTTAACTTCCTGCATTATATTCAGGTCTAAAGTTGTTCTAATCCTTCAGCAGAGAAATGTTGTTATTTCCAAGTATTATTTACACTTACCTTTACAAGTGCGGTGAAACCACATTGTCCAAATGCAGAAGAGCAAGGGTTAAACTCCACATTCAGCCAAAGCTGAGACTGAAGCAAAATATCGCCATCACAGAATGAACATCTGAGACACCAGAATGAACCAAAAATGTGTCTAAACACCATGAAGCGGTGTCACAGTGTCATTATTTCAAAGTGTGGTGGCGACATTTTAGAAGTTTGGTATTAAAGGCAGAGGAAGCACAGTCCAGCATAGTCTCTTGCTAATGACTTCTGCAGATGCCATCCTGAATGCTCACCAAACGGGAGCACAGGAAGAATTCCGGCCAGCCCAAGCTCTGTGGGTTCCTTGTCGCCCACACGCTCTCACTCCGATGAGGGCCACCAAGCTAAAGGTCAGAGTACAGCGAGCTCTGTGACTCCTGGTCAGAAGTGACGTGCAGTTCCATCGAGGCGACCCCGAATACTGACCTCGTGCGTTTTAAGAAGATGCTTTCTATTTCCAGAAACAGTCTTGTCCTCACTACTTAATTTTTCTCACGTTCTCCACGCATTCGCGGTTTCACAAAATTACTTGAAATTTTGTTCTTAAACCTCAGATCTGAACGGTGAGTATGCAGGCATCTGAATTTCCAATTGCACCTCAACTTCCCTTGCATGAATACCAATCTCAACCTTTTTCAGGTGCGGGATGGAGGCATCATGGGAAAGTCCCTGCACTCTCAAGATTGCCATCGTGGTGACACTTCAGCAGCTTTCGGAAGATAATCTCTATTCTTTAAAGCAACCAGCGGTTGTTAGTGTCTATGCTGGCACTGCTACATTATTTGGAACATCTATATCGGTATCTCTACCTGCAAAACATGGAAGTAAAGTTTTCTTGAATTTTGAACGTCTTGCATAAGTACGTAGGTGATGACGCAGAGGGTCCAAAATTCCTTGCGCATCATGTGGTTTGCCCACGGCTGAAGAATGATGAGGGAGACCCACCATCTTCCCTACCCCCACATGCTGTCTCGTGCCTGCTCTCCAAACACACGACTGAAATGCAGGACTAAGATGTGGCAGGACTCCTGTGTCACTTATACCCTCACCACCCCTGTTCTACTATCAGTGACACTTGTACAACGTTGAAGTATCCAGTCATTCATCTTGCCAAAGGCCGAGGCAGAAGGCACTGCAAGCTAGAGATTTTACTTTTACATACTGTCTATTCCTGGTGTATGCCTGCATAGACGGGGATGTTTCTCCAGTGGACATCAATGGGATTGACGTGCAAAGGGAGGGAGAGCTGGGCCACCTCATCTCCTAGGCCACAGCAGAGAGCAGTCATTCACCTGACAAATATTTAGTGGTTCAGGTTCCCAGGCAGCAGCCAATCCTAGCAGAGGGGGATCCGCAGCTGAACCTACAACAGCACACGGCTGAGAGGTGATTGTGGCTTTTCTAGCCATCTTGCACTATTTTCTCAAGGATATTTTTATAGCCAACATCCTTGAAAGACAGGGTAGCATCTCACCTTGGGTCAGAGAGCAGATTTATCTCCTGACCAGAATAATAAAAATGCTGTCTTCTTCAGGGACAAAAATTAAGCAGATTTGGGGAAGCTCATTGTAAGACTGGTGATTTGCTAACCTCAGTGATCTCAGCTGTGATGCAGATCCAGTCTGCTGAACATTTACCTGAGCCAGTCTCCATGTCAACTCCATAGGACCTGAGGGGCAAAGGGAAGCCATGGAAAGTTCAGGATGTGTGCTATGCTAGTGAGTGATCGATTATCCAAGAGTTCTTTGTTTCCTTCTCAGTTCAATTTATGAAAGTCTGACAGGTAACACTAACAGTTCTGTTGTTGCTTAGGGATTCCTGGAGCACTTGGCATGCTCGATGGACATTCCAGGGTTACCCTGTCAAGAAAGAATGTAGGGGCAAACGTCCTGGTTGTATCCATAGGCTAGAGAGAGCTGTTTCCTCTATGAGGAAGAAAGAAAACAAGCTGGGTTTACTTTATTTAAGCTGTAAGTTCCCTGAAATTAATTGTCCTACCTATTGTTTATGGGTATATGATAACAACTTTGCAATGAAAAGAAAGCAGAATATTGATACTAATGCCAAATAACTTTTCTTAAGCACTTTTTATTTTGGTACTGGAAAGAAAAAGAAAAAGGAAAAGAACGGTCAGTTGAGCGTTTGACTCTTGATTTTGGCTCAGGTCATGATCCCAGGGGCACGAGATCCCCATGTTAGGCTTTGTGCTGAGCGTGGAGCCTGCTGGGGATTCCGCCTCCTCCTTTTCCCCTGCCCCTCCATCTAATGCCTCTTCTCTGGGCACACGCACAAGTGCATCCTCGCTCTTACAACAAAAATGGCAGCTGAACTTGAATGTACTTAAATTTCATTTCTCCAGTGGTATTTACAGAATTGCTGTATATGTTTTCTTCACACAGATATGTATTGTTTCTTAAGCACATCACAAATAAATTCATTTTTATGATAGAGAATTTAGAAAATATTGACACCTAAAAAAGAAAGCTAAGTATCTTTCATAATCCCAGCACCGAAGTTAATCACTGTCAACATTTAGGACATATCTTTCCAGTTGTTACCTAAAAAAGAAAGCTAAGTATCTTTCATAATCCCGGCACTGAAGTTAATCACTGTTAACATTTAGGACATATCTTTCCAGTTGTTACATCCATGATTTATAGCAAAATAGTGTATGGTGTATTTGAAATTCCATAATATTTTCTAAAATTAGCAACCTATCATTAATCTATTAACAATCATATTATTAATTTATTTCTATTTTTCAAACTCAATTTAATTGTTACATGAGTATGCGGTATGTGTTTAACAGTGGAATCATGTACATGTAAAGATGAATGGATCCAGAGTGTAGTAATGATTCAGGTAAAGTGTACCCTGAATGATGTGGTCATTCCTGTTCTTCTTACTGAAAGCTCCTGAATGTTTTCCCTGTCAATGGTAGAAGTTTCTAGTAGTCCTCTGCCGGAACTCTGCAGGGAGCTCCATGTGGTGGAATTGTGAGTTGGTGACGGCCATCACTCTCCTTGTTCGCTACCCCCCTCCTCTGTCAGGAGCAGAGCTATTGTAGCAACTCAGCATCCCAGCACCCAGTATGCGGGGACAAAACTGCCCAGCAGAGACGGAGTCTCTTAACTGTTGGGTGTCCCTGTGGGACAGAACTGCATCGACAGACCTTTATCACTCATTTCAGGACTGTTTTGAAAGAGAAACGTGCCTCTTTGTTCTTTGTGCTGTATGAAATTGCATCCTTTTCTTACAGCAGCCTTACCTTAACCAGTACATTTCTTACTTACAGAATTGTATATTTTTTGTAGTAATATTCTTGATTTCTTAGTTCTCTGCCCTGTAAATCAAGATACTTTTTTCATAATCACATAACTTTGGTGCATACTAGAAACCTGGAAATTTACAAAGGAAAAATATCATCTACTTATAAAAACAGAAGCTTTTTTTTTTCAGAGTTGTCAGATTTGTCTGATATTACATAGGATGAGGCTTCACTGTCAGAATGCTTAGTAAAATAATCTTACTAGTGACCTAATATAAAGTAGCAGGCAAGAGGAAGACATTTACCTTCAACCTCAACCGTTATGACCTAAAATTCATAATGGTCTCTGAAATTGTATTCTTCCCTCTTGTTACCTCTTCCTAAGGACTCTTGTACTAAACCGCATTTGACAGTCCAGATAGTCAATTGAGTTCTGCTAGACAGATTTATGCTCACTCATTTAGTCAAAATGGTTGTGTGCCTGAAATAATAGTGTGCTGCTTTTTCCAAAAACATGGATGAGAGAGGCTGAAATTTGTGGACAGCAATTTTCATATGGTGTGATCATTACAATGGGTCATATGTGATAGAGTGTAAAAAATAAGGCATTATAGGTTTTGTAATGATAGACTGTAGCCCAGTCTTAAAAATTGTAGAAAATTTCCTGGAGGAAGTAATGTCAACACTCAGTCCTGAAGAATAGGACATATCCAGATGAAGGAGGCAGGGGCATAGAAAAGACAGTAACCAGTGGTATAAGGGAAATCTAGGAGAGGACCCATATTTTCTTTCCCCTAATCCAATTCCAATTACTATACTTATCAGGATAATGAAAAAGTAAGTTTCTATTCTTTTTTGTTCTTATTTACCTCATTCTAAGTCAGCTGGAAAAAAAAAACCTTCATTTTACATTTTTCTTCTACCATAACATTATCATTCTCTACAAACATGAAATACATATTTATTTTTTTTTTAAAGATTTTAATTTTTTAAGTAATCTCTGCACCCAACATGGGGCTTGAACTCACATACCCAAGATCAAGAGTCACATGCTCTCCCGGCTGAGGCATCCAGGCATCCCTGAAATAACATATGGTCCAAATCTATGGGCTTTCACCCATGGAAGAGCAGGTTTTGACAGAGCTCTCGGTAGCTCCTTAGAGATGGATGGAACATTCAATCATTCATCTAAATTTGTGTGTTTAAAGCTAACGAAAGTAAATGGGCCTTTAGTGTGGTCTCTGGGTCATGTCAGCACATTATTTTTGCAGTCTCTCAGAGGGCTCTTGATTGATAGCACAGAGCAAATGACTTCAGATGCTGCTGGCCTCCCCCAGTAGGTGTTAAAATAGGTGTTCAGGTCTGTTGCATTTTATCAAATGTTTAAACAGTGACTAATGGGACTTATGTTCGAGGTTTTGTGATGAAATAACATGGTTGCTTATTTCATATGCCTTCAAATTTTCCATAAACTTTTTAGAGTCATTTTATAGGAGTACAGGGTCATTAAATAAAGTATACTTGAAAATTCATACATACATAAAATACATAAAATGATGATATACAACATATATAGGAGGTCAGTACAAGGGAAACTTCCTTTAAAGGATCTATAAATCTGATATTGAAAGTCCGCTGAGGGCTTATTCTTTGGGATATTAGATTTTTGCTGCATTTTAATCTGACACAACAAATTTAAATCAATAGTTATTAGCCATAAACTGTGAGAAACTTCTATATATTTTCATCCTATTATTATATAAAATTATAGTAATTACAAGTGCAGCACAAAGGAAAAATACCCTGAACAGAGAGGAAGGAAATTGTAAAACACTCATTAGCATTAGGAAAAAACTCCTATTTTGCATAATATGAAAGCAGAGATAAAAGAAAGTACATTTAGGTAATCCAATTTTAACATTAAAATTTGCAAAATATAAATCTTACATTTAAAATGCTCTATAATCCAAAGACGTAGCTAACATAATGATGGAGTTCTATGAGCAGACATTTTCTGTTTCATGAGAAATTATGAGTTTAAAAATAAAAATCTTGAAAAGAGTTAAAAAGTAAAGGCTTCTTTTTGTAAAAAAAAAAAAAAAAAAAAAAAAAAAAGTGAGAAAAAATTGTGTCCTTTCCATGGCTGTGTCAGGTTACCTTTTCTTTTTTTTTTTTTAATTTTTTTTTTAACGTTTTTTTTATTTTTGAGACAGGGAGAGACAGAGCATGAACAGGGGAGGGTCAGAGAGAGGGAGATACAGAATCTGAAACAGGCTCCAGGCTCTGAGCCGTCAGCACAGAGCCCGACGCGGGGCTCGAACTCACGGACCGCGAGATCACCACCTGAGCCGAAGTCCACCACCTGAGCCGAAGTCGGACGCCTAACCAACTGAGCCACCCAGGCGCCCCGTCAGGTTACCTTTTCTATTGGGTTGTGCTTTTGCCTGAACTTAGTGCTGCCATTTGATCAAGGCACATTGTTATTTAGGAGCTTAACAGATTCACCATTTGTTAAAAAATTAACAAAATGGCAATAAACCACCATATATATTTTTTGTTTTGTGTATTAACGGATAAAAACAAGAAAGGCAAGAAATAATTGAGAAGTCTACTGTGTACTCTAATGTGTACTTTAGAGGTACTTTGACCCAGTCTGTCAAAGATTGCTCTCAACTATTTTAAATTTTTTTTAATAATGTTTTTATTTATTTTTGCGACAGAGAGAGACAGAGCATGAGCAGGGGAGGGGCAGAGAGAGAGGGAGACACAGAATTGGAAGCAGGCTCCAGGCTCTGAGCTGTCAGCACAGAGCCCGATGCGGGGCTCGAACCCACAGACTGTGAGATCATGACCTGAGCCAAAGTCGGACGCTTAACTGACTGAGCCACCCAGGCGCCCCTGCTCTCAACTATTTTAAATGTCAAATCCAAATGTTGCAATTTAGGATTAATAAAATGTTGCTTCTATTTGATAAATTGACTCATTTACCTTTAGCCTCACCAGCCTAAGTCTCTCATTTTACCCAGTGACTGAAATCTAAGTGATTGCCATCCTCAGGATATGTGCTGGGGTATTTGAAGATCTCTACTTACATTCAGCCCTCCAGAAAGTTTCCTAATGGTCGAAACTCTGCAACGGTTAGGACAGACATTCCAGAATGAGTAGCCTCACTAAAAAGAATTCTGAGCACTCACTTAAAAAAAATTATCCATAAGCATTAGTGCAAAATTTATCCTTTATGAACTGTATGATTTATTGTAACTTTGTGATTAGTTATCAGATTTAGTAAATAAAAATATAAGACATCCAGTTAAATTTGAATTTCATATAACAAGTGAATATGTTTTTAGTATAAGTATGTCCTATGTAATATTAGAGATACATCTACCTACCTTTCTTTCTAATATCTGTCTATCATTTATCTATCTATCTATCTATCTATCTATCTATCTATCTATCATCTACCTATCTATCATCTATTTATCATCTATCTATCTATCTGACCATTTATTACTTGTCTAAAATTTAAATACAACTGGGAATCTTGGATTTTATCTGGCAGTCTTCTGTGGGATGTTGTTTTAACCCAGGTCATTATGCAGCTTCTTGTTCTAACATCTGTCCTTGCTCCCAACTATCTTTTTCCTGCCCATTCTGGTCAGTCTCTGCTTACATTTCTACTCTTAACAACCGTGTGGTACCTCTGGCCAGTTTGCTCAGACTGGTTACCCAGAGTCAATTCTTTCTCCGTGAAACAGAATACTCTCCTAGGCTTAAGCCCCTCATCTGATTCATTCAGTAATCTCAGAACCAGCTTGTTTTCTCTTGTACAATCTTCTTGGAAGTTTGTCTCATTACATATGGTTTTCCTGGCCTCTTTCTGCCCTTTAACAAGGAGCTAAATGATATCACTGTCTTAGAATGACATTTTTGACATGACAACATCTTGAGTAATTAAAGGAAAATAATTAGTTGTTACCATGTTCAGTTCTTAACCCAACTCCTAGAAGGAAGTATAGAGGAAAGCGTTCTTGACATCAGTCTTGACAATGATCTTTTGGATTTGACACCAAAGGCAAAGGCAAAAAAAGAAAAAAATAAAGAAGAGGCACTTCACCAAACTAGAAAAGCTTCTATACAGCAGACCAAACCACCAATAATAAGAAAAGGCAGCCTACTGGGTGGGAGAAAATATTTGCAAATCACCTGTCTGGTAAGTGGCTAATAAAACTCATACAACTCAGTGTCAAAAATAATAATGATAACCCTGTTTTTAACATGAGCAGAGAAACTGGATATTTTTCCAAAGAAGACACACAAATGACCAACGGGGACATGAAACTGTGCTCGACTTCACTCACCATCAGGGAAGTGTAAATATCACCTCACGCCTGTCAGAATGGTACAAATAAAAAAGACAAGAAATAACAAGAGTTGGCCATGGTGTGAAGAAAAGGAAACCCTTGTGCACCGTTGTCAGGAATATAAATCAGTACAGCCTCTGCGGGAAGCAGTGTGGAGGTTCCCAAAATGTTTAAAAATAGAGCTACCGTATGGCCCAGCAGGCCCCCTGATGGGTATTTGCCCAAAGAAAATGAAGACTGGAGATGAGAAAGTTCCCTGTACTCACATGCTCACTGCAGCACTGCTCACACGAGCCAGAATATGGAAACAACCGAAGTGTCTTAACAGATGAACGCACAAATAAGATGTGGTGTGTGCGTGCATGCGCGTGTGTAGTGGAATATTATTCAGTCATGAGAAAGAAGGAGATCTTGCCCTTTACGACAAATAGGTGGACCTTCAAGGTATCAGGAGAGAAAGACAAACACTGTATGATATCCATTATACCTGGGTTCTAAAAAAGCAGAACTCATAGAAAGAGACCAGAACGGTGGTTACCAGGAAGCAGGGGGAGGGGATGTTGCCAAATCTTCTCACCCTGTTATGTGACATGATGCAGGCGTTAGCTCACACTATGGTGCTAATCATTTTATAATATATGTGTATTAAATCAACACGTCGTCCGCTTAAACTTACACAGTGTTACATGTCAACTCTATTTCAATAAAGCTGGAAAAAATTAACTCAAACGTATTTTAGTATCTGGTAGAATTATTCTTCCCTGCCCCCTTAGAAGTTAGATGCGGTCATGTGACTTTCCCCTAATGAAATGTTAGCAGAGGTACCCCTTGTGAACAGTGAAAATTCAAAGCAAGACTTACCACCCCTCTTCCTATGGCTGCGTGGTTCTGGAGGGCATGTTTTTAAATGGAGTGTCTGAGTGACAGATTAGCAGAACCTCCTTGGTGACCCAGTTTGGACGCACAGCCCTGTAAGAAAGAAATGTCTTTCAAAACTTTAGGGTCATCAGTATATGGAATAAACCAACCCCATGCTGATGCACATAGCCACTATAGATCATCGGAATCACAGAATCGGGCAGGCTTATACGTCTGAGAGGAACTATAACTAGTTAGTCACTGCCTCCTTTATTTCGAAGCAGTGAACCAAAAATTAAAGTCATCCATTTAATTTTAAATAGAAACTACAGGATAATTTTTATTCATTTCATCTGGAAAAATACATGAGATTTTATACTCCAGATCTCCATCTTCTCTAAAATAAGGGCATAGCTTTTTTCATTTCACGCAGCTCTAAGAGGACATAACTAATTTTAGAAGCATCACTCGACTTACTATCCCGTGCACATTTGTGGCATTATCTGCTAACCACCTATAAATGAGTCTGTCTCTGATAAATTGCCTACATACTAATTTAAAATTAATAATCTACATAATTAATTATATTTTATTGAATGAAAGCCCTCAATTTCTATCTACACTAACAGTAATATGACATTCTAAATTACCATGGTTGTTATTAATAAAATGTTAGTGCACTCGTTTATGCACTTTAAGAAAAAATTTAACAGGCTTGTGGCCAAATATCTAATATTCAGACCCTTTACAGCAGTCTACATTACATTTAACCAACACGATCCCTTTGAAACAGTCTCAATTTGTTTGACTTGTTAATGGCTAGCGGAAAAACTCATTACAAGAAAGCATCACCTGTTGAACGTACTCACAGTAGGAAAAACACATTGAAATCCTCTGCTGTGCTTATACCTGTAACTTAGTTTCCCTACGTTGGGGTTTGGCACTTGGATCGCCATTTCTGATGCCTGATGCCTGTCTCACTCATCTTGTTTTCTACTACGTATTTTTCTCTCTTAGGTTTCAGAGAATTTCACAGTCTAATATAATCTCTCAAGTCCCATTAGTATTTCTTATAGTTTCTCTGGGTTCCTTCTCAGTCACTTTTAAAAATCTTAAAATACTAATATTTGAATGAAGGCAGTGAGGAGTCAGACATGCACAATATCCTTAAACACATATTTATGCTGTATGCAATCTTTAAAAACTGACACAGGTCTAAATTTACAACTGGTAATCCTAACTTTCATCCAAAATGAACAACTGTGGAGAAATACAGGAAGTTTTTACATTCAGTCACTATCTCCCGCTCACCTCTCAACATTAACGGCTGTGGGATTCATGTGATCATGTTATGCCCAAAATTCGTGATCCCCAAAGACCACTAGGGAGCCGAGTCCGATGCAAAAGCAAAAGAGCCTTTATTCAAGCTAGCTCGAGCTCAATCCCCTACCTGCACCTACGCAGCGCAGCGGTGAGATACCGGGGAGAGAGAGCGAGTTTCAAAAGCACAAAGGTTTTATTGGGGCCTAGGGGTAGTTGGTGAGGTAATGGCTGTGGCCTCAGCCGATTGGCTGGGGAAGGGTCGGAGTCCTGTTACGCAGGTCGCTGGGCTGTTTTGATCAGGAAGTTTGAACGGGTGAGCGGGAGGTTACTCAAGGGGAGGAGGCGAGGTCTGAGGTTTCTGCGATTTCCCGGAAAAGGGGTCATGTCGGGGACACAGTCACTCAAGGTGGAGGACACAGAACAAGATGGAGTCGGCCGGCGTAGGCCCGCCCTTTCAATCACTGGAGGTATGTGTGCAATTTTTAACATATCAACTTTGCACACTTGAAATTATGTGAGTTTACGTGCATCATCTTTTCAAGGGAAAGGAGAATCCCACATTCATTCCCGCATCCCTTGTATCAGAAACCAGTTGGGAAAATTCGAAAGTTTGATGAATGTGTTTTGAATGCATGTTTGCTTTGGTATCTCCGTTGTGCTTCAGTATAACCAGGCACAATACTTGAATTTAATGGAGGCATACTTTGGCTCTTCATTTCCTGATTGTTTCCTTTTATTTTCACACTAGTTCTTGCATTTTGTGCAAACTCATTAATTCTAGGCTCTTTTCTCCTGCTTCTATATAAGGCTGGGCCATATCTCCTGGGCTGACTTGGGTCTACCCACTCACAGGGGGTATAAATCACCTTGCACCTGAAAATAATGTGTGAAAAGGGTGTCTGAGCCTTAGTTCCTGAGGCAGTTCATGAGGTATTTCTCCCTTTATGGAAACTTTCCAGTTACTATGCAATTCTAAAAGCAGGTCATGAACTATTTCTCTAGATGTTGAAATATTTAGAACATATAGGTGGTGAGAGTCACATATTCATTTATTTAGTTAGTCATCAAATATGTATTGACTATTTACAATAAATAATTCAATATGTTCCTTAAAATGATTAAAGCATGGACCCTGCTGGAAATTAGCTCATCATTTATGAGGGGAAATAAGACAAGTGGATATATAGAACAAAATTAGATGCTGCTAAAAAAAATACCAAGAGAACTAAGTCAGAGCAAAGAGAGGAAACAGGGAAGCCCGTTGAGGAAGGGCAACTCAGAAATGAAAGATGTGGCATTTGAAATAGGCCCCCGGAGGTGGATATGACTCTCACAGGCAGAGATGAGTGAAGGGATCAGAGAAGTACATTCGAGGAAGAAAATAATAAATGTGGTCAAGCACACAGAAAATTTGGGAAATGCTCTACTATATGAATGGAAACATGGCTGTAGATGCTGAGCCCAGAAGAGGTTGAATTTCAGTTGAAATTTTCTGAGATGTATTTATAAAGAATTGAGAAGTCACTGAAAGGGATTTGGTCAAGAGACTGGCATAATCAGTGCATGTTGTATTATTGTAAATCTGTTGACAGTGACAGAGTAGGGGGAGGGAAGAGAGAGAAAGAGAAGTTGAGTGTTGCAGGGACTGGGCATTTATAATTTCCCAGGTGACGACAAATCAATAAGTAATGGTAATTAACAAATAATGAAGACTTGACATAAAGTAGTGGCAGTTTTACTCCAAAACTGTCGATAGATTTCGTTACACTAGGGTTTCATCCATACTGTTGTTTTCTAGCCCAACTCACCTGTCCCTCTGACAGAAACAATCCCTGAGTTGTTCATGTAAATGACTGATTAGATCGGTTTCATCTATAATCTTGATGCCACTGTTCAGACTCCAGCTCCTCCCATCCCACCCCCCTCACCTCTTCCCTGGTGGACTCACTACTTATCAATATTCCCAAAACAACTCAGCCCCTCCTCTAACTCCTTTTCTTGCTTTGATATTTGATATGTAAATGTTTTCAATCTGAGTGTAGTTGGCACACAGTGTGACCTCAGTCTCAGGTGTACGACATAGTGATTCAACATCTGTGTTACGCTGAGCTCCCCACAAGCGTGGCTACCATACGTGACTGACACAGTACCAGGGACCATAACTCCTCTTCTCAATTCACGCTATTCTCTTTCTTCTCCACTTGACTAGCTTCTACATCAGTGAGTCAGTTTGGACATCTTAAGTTGTAGAAAACAGAAAACAATTTACCAGCTTAACCACTAATGGGAATTGATTGACTCTTAGAGCTGACAGGTAGGTTTCATGGCTGAGTTAATTTACAAGCTCTACGTGGACAGTAAGGACTGAGGTTTGTTTTTTTTTTTTTTTTTTATTTTACTTTTGTCCACCTGAGCAGAATCTGTAGCTATCAACATTATTCCAAATTCACTCCTGCCTTCTAAACAGGTTCTCTTTTTATTATCTCTCCAGTGTCTGCATTATCTCAACAGACTTACCTGATTTTTCAACACACCACCACTTAACATGACAACTTTAACAACAGATGCTCTATAATAACATCAGCGGTCACAAATAGGCCATATTAATTAGGGGAAGTCTAATATCTCATAAAACCTTTGAATCTTCCAATATCTGCCTTTCTTGTAAGCCCTCTAAGAATGAAAGCCATAAAGAGTAATTAAATATTTGAATAACATTTTTTCCTTCTGTTCTTTTTAGTGCCCCCTAGGCTTTTTTATTTTTTTATTTTATTTTTTTTTTAATTTTTTTTTAACGTTTATTTATTTTTGAGACAGAGAGAGACAGAGCATGAATGGGGGAGGGTCAGAGAGAGAGGGAGACACAGAATCTGAAACAGGCTCCAGGCTCTGAGCGGTCAGCACAGAGCCCGACGTGAGGCTTGAACTCACGGTCTGTGAGATCATGACCTGAGCCGAAGTCGGACGCTCAACCGACTGAGCCACCCAGGCGCCCCCCCCCCCGCCCCCAGGCTTTTTTAGACGGTCTCAATGAGCTCTCAGCTCTCAAGCAGTCCCACCGACCACTTTACGTACTGCCATTTGCGAAGCAATATGCTTTGGTGGAAATCTGAGTCTTTGAATATCTCAGGGTGAGTGAAGTTCCTTGGACAATTTAGGATCAGGAACACCTTCTCCCTGTATTATTAGTTACGGGCACAGCTGCAACGGTGGAAAGAGACCAGAAGATTCTAAGGAAGCATTTGAATATTTTAATCTTTTGAAAACATCTCTCTGCGGTGGACTGCAGCGGGACGCTCCCCACACCCAGTGGTGCTTCATAGCACTTCCTAAGGCTCACTGGCCCCCAGTCTTGTTCATGCTCGACGCTTGCTCAGAAACTCCAAGGACCGCAAGTGTTACAGAAGACCTCTGGGGCATGGGTCCCACTGTGATTCGTCCAGAGGCTTTATCTCCGGAGGCGGCCAGTTCAGCAGCGTGTATTTCCTGTGTTTCTTTCTTCATACCGCCTGTGTGTGGGGTAGGGACTGTGACTCTCTCCCCTTTCCTGGTGACACAGCTGAGGTGTCTTAGGGCTGAGTTGTTAGCCCAAGTCAAAGAGCTAGTGAAATCAAGAGTGCGGGGTTTCACCCCAGCTAATACGCCAGATCCCCAGCAACACAAGCCTGGCAGTGTGCAAGTAGCCCAGACGGGACATGCCACCCCACAGTGAATCCCGCCCCTAGGAGAGGGGAAGAGAAGGCACACACCAGTCTGACTGTGGCCCCAGCAGTGGGCTGGGGGCAGACATCGGGTCGGACTGCGGCCCCGCCCACTAACTCCAGTTATACACCACAGCACAGGGGAAGTGCACTGCAGGTCCTCACCACGCCAGGGACTCTCCAAAATGACCAAACGGAAGAATTCCCCTCAGAAGAATCTCCAGGAAATAACAACAGCTAATGAACTGATCAAAAAGGATTTAAATAATATAACAGAAAGTGAATTTAGAATAATAGTCATAAAATTAATCGCTGGGCTTGAAAACAGTATACAGGACAGCAGAGAATCTCTTGCCACAAAGATCGAGGGACTAAGGAACAGTCACGAGGAGTTGAAAAACGCTTTAAACGAATTGCAAAACAAAATGGAATCCACGATGGCTCGGCTTGAAGAGGCAGAGGAGAGAATAGGTGAACTAGAAGATAAAGTTATGGAGAAAGAGGAAGCTGAAAGAAAGAGAGATAAAAAAATCCAGGAGTATGAGGGGAAAATTAGAGAACTAAGTGATACACTAAAAAAAAATAATATACGCATAATTGGTATCCCAGAGGAGGAAGAGAGAGGGAAGGGTGCTGAAGGGGTACTTGAACAAATTATAGCTGAGAACTTCCCTGAACTGGGGAAGGAAAAAGGCATTGAAATCCAAGAGGCACAGAGAACTCCCTTCAGACGTAACTTGAATCGATCTTCTGCACGACATATCATAGTGAAACTGGCAAAATACAAGGATAAAGAGAAAATTCTGAAAGCAGCAAGGGATAAACGTGCCCTCACATATAAAGGGAGACCTATAAGACTCGTGACTGATCTCTCCTTTGAAACTTGGCAGGCCAGAAAGGCTTGGCACGATATCTACAGTGTGCTAAACAGAAAAAATATGCAGCCGAGAATCCTTTATCCAGCAAGTCTGTCATTTAGAATAGAAGGAGAGATAAAGGTCTTCCCAAACAAACAAAAACTGAAGGAATTTGTCACCACGAAACCAGCCCTACAAGAGATCCTAAGGGGGATCCTGTGAGACAAAGTACCAGAGACATCACTACAAGCATAAAACATACAGACATCACAATGACTCTAAACCCATATCTTTCTATAATAACACTGAATGTAAATGGATTAAATGCGCCAACTAAAAGACATAGGGTATCAGAATGGATAAAAAAACAAGACCCATCTATTTGCTGTCTACAAGAGACTCATTTTAGATCTGAGGACACCTTTAGATTGAGAGTGAGGGGATGGAGAACTATTTATCATGCTCCTGGAAGCCAAAAGAAAGCTGGAGTAGCCATACTTATATCAGACAAACTAGACTTTAAATTAAAGCCTGTAACAAGAGATGAAGAAGGGCATTATATAATAATCACAGGGTCTATCCAACAGGAAGAGCTAACTATTATAAATGTCTATGCGCCAAATACCCGAGCCCCCAGATATATAAAACAATTACTCATAAACATAAGCAACCTTATTGATAAGAATGTGGTCATTGCAGGGGACTTTAACACCCCACTTACAGAAATGGATAGATCATCTAGACACACAGTCAATAAAGAAACAAGGGCCCTGAATGATACATTGGATCAGATGGACTTGACAGATATATTTAGAACTCTGCATCCCAAAGCAACAGAATATACTTTCTTCTCGAGTGCACATGGAACATTCTCCAAGATAGATCATATACTGGGTCACAAAACAGCCCTTCATAAGTTTACAAGAATTGAAATTATACCATGCATACTTTCAGACCACAATGCTATGAAGCTTGAAATCAACCACAGGAAAAAGTCTGGAAAACCTCCAAAAGCATGGAGGTTAAAGAACACCCTACTAACGAATGAGTGGGTCAACCAGGCAATTAGAGAAGAAATTAAAACATATATGGAAACAAACGAAAATGAAAATACAACAATCCAAACGCTTTGGGATGCAGCGAAGGCAGTCCTGAGAGGAAAATACATTGCAATCCAGGCCTATCTCAAGAAACAAGAAAAATCCCAAATACAAAATCTAACAGCACACCTAAAGGAAATAGAAGCAGAACAGCAAAGGCAGCCTAAACCCAGCAGAAGAAGAGAAATCATAAAGATC
The DNA here is from genome assembly GCF_018350215.1 of Panthera leo. Classification (NCBI taxonomy): domain Eukaryota; kingdom Metazoa; phylum Chordata; class Mammalia; order Carnivora; family Felidae; genus Panthera; species Panthera leo. The sequence goes on along the minus strand of NC_056689.1, from coordinate 1,095,981 downwards.
AGAGCAGAAATAAACAATATAGAATCTAAAAAAACTGTAGAGCAGATCAACGAAACCAAGAGTTGGTTTTTTGAAAAAATAAACAAAATTGACAAACCTCTAGCCAGGCTTCTCAAAAAGAAAAGGGAGATGACCCAAATAGATAAAATCATGAATGAAAATGGAATGATTACAACCAATCCCTCAGAGATACAAACAATTCTCAGGGAATACTATGAAAAATTATATGCCAGCAAATTGGACAACCTGGAAGAAATGGACAAATTTCTAAACACCCACACTCTTCCAAAACTCAATCAGGAGGAAAAAGAAAGCTTGAACAGACCCATAACCAGCGAAGAAATTGAATCGGTTATCAAAAATCTCCCAACAAATAAGAGTCCAGGACCAGATGGCTTCCCAGGGGAGTTCTACCAGACATTTAAAGCAGAGATAATACCTATCCTTCTCAAGCTATTCCAAGAAATAGAAAGGGAAGGAAAACTTCCAGACTCATTCTATGAAGCCAGTATTACTTTGATTCCTAAACCAGACAGAGACCCAGTAAAAAAAGAGAACTACAGGCCAATATCCCTGATGAATATGGATGCAAAAATTCTTAATAAGATACTAGCAAATCGAATTCAACAGCATATAAAAAGAATTATTCACCATGATCAAGTGGGATTCATTCCTGGGATGCAGGGCTGGTTCAACATTCGCAAATCGATCAACGTGATACATCACATTAACAAAAAAAAAGAGAAGAACCATATGATCCTGTCAATCGATGCAGAAAAGGCCTTTGACAAAATCCAGCACCCTTTCTTAATAAAAACCCTTGAGAAAGTCGGGATAGAAGGAGCATACTTAAAGATCATAAAGGCCATTTATGAAAAGCCCACAGCTAACATCATCCTCAACGGGGAAAAACTGAGAGCTTTTTCCCTGAGATCAGGAACACGACAGGGATGCCCACTGTCACCGCTGCTGTTTAATATAGTGCTGGAAGTTCTAGCATCAGCAATCAGACAACAAAAGGAAATCAAAGGCATCAAAATTGGCAAAGATGAAGTCAAGCTTTCGCTTTTTGCAGATGACATGATATTATACATGGAAAATCCGATAGACTCCACCAAAAGTCTGCTAGAACTGATACATGAATTCAGCAAAGTTGCAGGATACAAAATCAATGTGCAGAAATCAGTTGCATTCTTATACACTAACAATGAAGCAACAGAAAGACAAATGAAGAAACTGATCCCATTCACAATTGCACCAAGAAGCATAAAATACCTAGGAATAAATCTAACCAAAGATGTAAAAGATCTGTATGCTGAAAACTATAGAAAGCTTATGCAGGTAATTGAAGAAGATATAAAGAAATGGAAAGACATTCCCTGCTCATGGATTGGAAGAATAAATATTGTCAAAATGTCAATACTACCCAAAGCTATCTACACATTCAATGCAATCCCAATCAAAATTGCACCAGCATTCTTCTCGAAACTAGAACAAGCAATCCTAAAATTCATATGGAACCACAAAAGGCCCCGAATAGCCAAAGTAATTTTGAAGAAGAAGACCAAAGCAGGAGGCATCACAATCCCAGACTTTAGCCTCTACTACAAAGCTGTCATCATCAAGACAGCATGGTATTGGCATAAAAACAGACACATAGACCAATGGAATAGAATAGAAACCCCAGAACTAGACCCACAAACGTATGGCCAACTCATCTTTGACAAAGCAGGAAAGAACATCCAATGGAAAAAAGACAGTCTCTTTAACAAATGGTGCTGGGAGAACTGGACAGCAACATGCAGAAGGTTGAAACTAGACCACTTTCTCACACCATTCACAAAAATAAACTCAAAATGGATAAAGGACCTGAATGTGAGACAGGAAACCATCAAAACCTTAGAGGAGAAAGCAGGAAAAGACCTCTCTGACCTCAGCCGTAGCAATCTCTTACTCGGCACATCCCCAAAGGCAAGGGAATTAAAAGCAAAAGTGAATTACTGGGACCTTATGAAGATAAAAAGCTTCTGCACAGCAAAGGAAACAACCAACAAAACTAAAAGGCAACCAACGGAATGGGAAAAGATATTTGCAAATGACACATCGGACAAAGGGCTAGTATCCAAAATCTATAAAGAGCTCATCAAACTCCACACCCGAAAAACAAATAACCCAGTGAAGAAATGGGGAGAAAACATGAATAGACACTTCTCTAAAGAAGACATCCGGATGGCCAACAGGCACATGAAAAGATGTTCAACGTCGCTCCTTATCAGGGAAATACAAATCAAAACCACACTCAGATACCACCTCACGCCAGTCAGAGTGGCCAAAATGAAGAAATCAGGAGACTATAGATGCTGGAGAGGATGTGGAGAAACAGGAACCCTCTTGCACTGTTGGTGGGAATGCAAATTGGTGCAGCCGCTCTGGAAAGCAGTGTGGAGGTTCCTCAGAAAATTAAAAATAGACCTACCCTATGACCCAGCAATAGCACTGCTAGGAATTTATCCAAGGGATACAGGAGTACTGATGCATAGGGGCACCTGTACCCCAATGTTTATAGCGGCACTCTCAACAATAGCCAAATTATGGAAAGAGCCTAAATGTCCATCAACTGATGAATGGATAAAGAAATTGTGGTTTATATACACAATGGAATACTACGTGGCAATGAGAAAAAATGAAATATGGCCTTTTGTAGCAACATGGATGGAACTGGAGAGTGTGATGCTAAGTGAAATAAGCCATACAGAGAAAGACAGATACCATATGGTTTCACTCTTATGTGGATCCTGAGAAACATAACAGAAACCCATGGGGGAGGGGAAGGAAAAAAAAAAAAAAAAAAAGAGGTTAGAGTGGGAGAGAGCCAAAGCATAAGAGACTGTTAAAAACTGAGAACAAACTGAGGGTTGATGGGGGGTGGGAGGGAGGGCAGGGTGGGTGATGGGTATTGAGGAGGGCACCTTTTGGGATGAGCACTGGGTGTTGTATGGAAACCAATTTGACAGTAAATTTCATATATTAAAAAATAAAAAATAAAAAAATAAATAAAAAAAAAAAAAAGAGTGCGGGGTTTGACTCTGCTCTGTCTGAGCAGAGCTAACACTCACAGGCATAACCTTTTCATTCATTCATTTGATACTTGTGGGTCATTCTCTGCATGACGGATGCTTCTATAGAAGACTTGGAATAAGTGATGGGTAAGAGAAACAGGAACGTGACTCCAAGGATTGTACTGAGGCTGGCCTATAAATAAATAAATATGTACATACTTAAAAATACGGTGAAATAGTATATTGTGTGTGGAGAACAAGGCAGGATGATGTGCTAAGAGGGAGGAGACCCTGTGGGCAGGGAGCCAGGGAAGTCCTGTCTGTGAAAGGGTCGTTTTGACAGAGCTCGGAGTGGGAAGGAGTCAAACACCTGGAAACTAGGGATGAAAAATTCCAGTGGAAAGTACGACCTTGATCTGAACAAGAGGCTGAAAGTGAGATGGTGTGGCTGGAGCGGGGTGGGGTAAACAGGGACAGGAAGGCAGAAGCCTGAACAAGGTTGAGTTTCGTTCTAAATGCAGCAGGAAATCCCTGGTGCCTGTCGGCAGGATGGGGGGCCCCAGGCTGCTGTGTGGAGCGGGTGGTGAGGACGGGGTGGAGGCCCCGGGGGAGCAGCACCGTCCAGGGGGAGAGAACAGAGGCTGTGACAGGTGTTAGCAGAGCGGATGGAAGGAAGTAGATAAATTGGGAACGTGTTGGTAGGATTGAAAGGGCTATTTTACTAGCTCCCATCAAAATGGATATTCTACAAATCATCACAGGATACCAAGAAAACACTTGTCACTTGTGAAAACATATTTTAGTGACTTCACAAGTAGCTGCTATCCCATTATACTTATGCTTCAGACTGTAGAAATCCCTCCTGTATGTGCTGTCATCATTAGGCCATTCACTGAGAGTGTCTGTAGTACTCACTCATTCTGGTGTAAATAAAATGAAAGAAAAGTGAAATTTTAAGATCCTTATTATAGCTGGAGAAATAGAATTCTTAAAATTTATAAGACCTCCATCTTATTGAATATACTTCATAAGGTACCCCCTCCACATTTCACTATATTATTTTAATTTTAATCATAGGATTAAAAAAGGAAGCTATTCTTTCTTAAAATTGAATGCAGAAGTATATTTTGATATATATGTGTGTGTTCTGTAAATTCAATTAAGTGATTCATGTGAAGAACTATTCCAGAATTCTTGCTCTTCTTTCCTAAATGTTTAAAAATCTTGTTTTCCTTTATAGTCTCTCCATGGAGTTTAAGTAAATTGAGTCCCAAACAAAAGGATACATTTTCAGTACTATCATCTGAATTAGGGAATCAAATAGTTTCATATATCTCAGACAAAAATGCACCGTAGGCTCTGGGATATGATTTGACCTTATTTACAAGGTAATAAACTAGCTTAGTGTAGTTTCATGGGTGCTGGCAGAAGACACGAGGCTCCCGGGTCAGAGACCAAGGATGTTACTACTCATAGCAGGGCAAGTAGTGCACGCGTAACGTCTGCGTTGAGGCCCGCTGATCCTCAAGCCCCATGGGAGTGATGCAGAGGGGCCCCGGTGGATGGTGCACCGGCACGGGGTGCGTGTATCATAGTTCACTCCTTTTTATTGCCAAGTGCTATTCATGGTATAAATGTACCAAACCTGGGAAACACTGAGATTGAGGACTCATCCCTTTTACAGTCATGGCTAAGAGAGTCTGCTGTTTGCATCAAGGAAAGGCATCATGTCACCCCTCAAGTTTGCATGTTGCAAGTACAATCCTGAGAAATGACCTGGGAAAAGGTAGTCTGAGCCCCGCAGTCTTGATATAGTCAGCAAGAACATGGCTTAGGGCCCACAGCGGATGGCTTCTACCAGCAGCACATCCATACTTTACGTACCTAGGATTCAGTCTAACAGGAATATAAATAAACCATTTAAGTGAATATAATTAGTGAGGGCCAATAAATTGCAACATGATTTATAAGATTTCTAACTTATTTTTGTCACTACAAAAATTGATGAAATAGTGACAGTGTTTTTGCTCACCATAGCCTAGTATTCCCTGGAGTTTCTACCTCCTTGGTCTTAAATTTACTTCCACTGCAATGTCCTTCAAACTTTTCCCATTTATTTTTCTGAACCTGTGAGGTCTACAGTAATTAATCTTACAAAATATCTGTGTTATAGTATCTCCACTGGCACCCCTGGATTGCAAATGCATGAAAGTAGCCTTGACCTTGTTATCCAGGTATTCAGTTTATAAAGACATATATCCAATATAGTTTTGATTTTTATAGATTTTTCTATTCATCTCTTTGCTTCTGAAAACTTAGGCAGTTTGGGGATATAGTCATAGACTTTGAGAAACTTAAACTGTAAGATATTTTAATATTGTTTGGTTTTGTTTTCAATTATTTCATATGACTCTGGGAAATCAAATGGTAAAATGATCCAAGTGACTTATATGAAATAGAAATCTACTGTAGAGATTTGGCATTAACTGCCAGGGAAACTATTCAGGAAGACTGGGGACCAAAACCTGGCCCCTCAAAACCACAACTATGGTCATTGGGCTACAGATGTAAGGGGAGTGCCAGGTGAACTCTGTTGGTCTACATAGGATATCCTCTGTCCTACGTTTCCTTGTATCATCTTCAACACATCTCTTCTAAGACATTTGTACAGTCTATTTTCCCTACTGCTGACACTGGAGTCATTGTAAGGCCCAAGTCCTTATAAAAGGCCAGCATTCTTCTTGTGTAACATTTCAACCATTTCCTTAGGAGTTGACCACTCAGCCTTTACTTAAGGATTTCCAGTAAAAATCACAATTGTATAATGGGCAGTCATTCATCTATCACATAAATTTGGGTTGAAAACTGAGACTAATCCGCCTCTCCAAACTTTTATTTTAATAAGTTACTTTTTATTTTGAAATAATTGCATATTTTCATGTAGTTATAAGAATGATACAGTAGAATCCTGTATACCCTGTCCCCAGTTTCCCCCTACGATAGCTTCCTGCAAAACCATCTTACAACATGATGACTGAGATGTTGACCCCGGTCAGAAAATACAACCCTGTGTTCACGGTATAGGCTTCCCTCACATACGCAACCCCTCCCTCACCTTGACAATCATCTGTTTTTCATTTCTGTAATTTTGTCACTTCAGGAATGTCGTATCAACGGAATCATATGTTACACAATCTTTTGGAATTAGTTTTACTCACATGGTGTGTAAATCTGGGGATTCATCCAGACAGCTGTGTGTATCACGTTTAGTTCCTGCTTGTCCCTGAGCGCCATTCCACGGTATGGATGTAGCTTGTTTAACATTCACCCACTGAAAGGTTTCTGGATTGTTTCCAGTCCGGAGGCTGCTATAAGCGGCTTTGTACAGGATTCGGGGTGAACATAATTTTCATTTCTCTGGGACAAATGCCCAAGAACACAATTGCTGAGTCATATGTTGGTCGCACATTTAGATACGTTTTTCCTAGCGACTAGGCCATTGCATATTTCCACCAGCAAACAGAAGCCATACAGATTTTATGAGCACTTGGTGTCGTCAATAGATTTTGCTTTCCTCACTGTGCTGGTTGTGTAGTGATATCTTCTTGTGCATTTCCCTAGTGGCGGGTGATGGTGAACGTATTTTTATGCACTTATTTGCTAACTGTGTATGCTCTTGGGTGAAATGTCCATTCATGGATTTTGTCCATTTTCTAATTGGATTTAAAATTTTTTACTGTTGAGTTTTGGGGGCTCTTTATGTAGTTGAGGGATGAGTTCTTTTGGCTGAATGTGTGATTTGCAGATATGTTTCACCTGGTTTAGCTTGTCTATTTTAGCTCTTATCAGTCTTCTTCAGAGCAGAAGTTTTAGTTTTGATTAAGCCCAATTTAGAAAAATGTCCTTTATGGGTCAGGCTAATGGCTAAGAAGTCTTTACCGAGCCCCCAGAAACTTGAGATTCTCTCCAACTTATTGTTTCATTCCCCAATTTTATGTTTTACTTTCCAGTCAGTGATCCATTTTGAATCAATCTTTGTATAGGATTTGGGACAGGTTGAAGCTTAATTTTCTGCCTATGGATGTCCAATTATTCCATTGCCTTCTGTTGAAAAGGCTATAACTCCTCCCTTGAATTGCATTTTACGTTTGTGAAGTCAGTTGGGCATATTTTTATGCGTTTATTTCTGGGCTTTCTATTCTGTTCCATTGATTGAAATCTTTTTTTGCCTCTGCCAATATCACAGAGTTTTGATTATTACAGTTATAAAATAAGTCCTGAAATCAGGTAGACCAAGTCCTCCCACTTGATTCCTCTGTTAAAAAATTGTTTAGCTATCCTGTCTCATAGTCTTTCCATATTAATGTTGCTGTGATTTTGATGGGAATAGCGTTAAACCTGTACATCCAACATTGTACTGAATCACTTTGATTCTGACAGCCAGATTGATTTTAGCTGCAATAGTCACACACACACACACACACATACACACACGCACGCACAGAAATGATGGTCATACTTACAGATTAGCACAGCCCCTTAGTATGAGAACCTTAGGCCTTTAAATACCTTTAAAATCGACCCCAAGAACTGACAGATGGGAGTCTTTCTGTTCTTTTCTGAGGCGGTCCCTGTGCTTGGGAACCCGCTGACAGCTACCTGACAATTGTTTCTCCTTTGCACAGAGGAATGAGAACTTCTTTGTCTTCTAGACCTGCTGACTCCCTGATGGGAAGTTATTTCTGGAGGACCTGTGGTGGATCTTCTCTTCATGGTGCACTTGTGGCCACTCTCATGTATCTGAGGCAGGCCATGCCTCCTCCCGCACCCTGACCAAGGTCAAAGCCAGGGATACACCAAAGTAGCAGTGCTAAGAGGTGGGGTTTTTAGCTTGTGGAGACAGTGGTTTAAAGCCCCAGGCTTGCCTGGTCTCTCTGGACTCTGTTCCCCCTGCATCTTTCTTCTTTCTGGCTCTGCTTCTTAGTTTTCCATTGAAAGGCAGATCATACTACTCATCAGTCTTCACTTGCCTGTCATGACCCGGAAGAGACAACTGGGCGACTCAGAGAACCAGGCCTGAACGGGGAGCACGAGCTAATTTACATTCAGGGCCAGCCCAAATCTGCTTTGAGTACACGAGGCAGAAAATGAGGACAGACTCTTGGATCGTAACTGAGGCCACGTCACTTTTGTCGTAAAAAGCTAAACGCATGGTGTGTACCATAAAGTATCTAATGTTCACAACAACCCTGAAAACACCTCATCCTCTTTGCAGAGTCTTTATTTACATTAGGATCAGACGGTTTAAGCGTCCGCCCACCAACACGGCGCAGGAGGCTGACCTGGGATTTGGAACCTGCGTCTGTCTGGTAGATCTCCACGGTGACCACTGAGCCCCAAAGCACATGCTGGGCATCCACTCTGTGTCAGAGGATGTGCCAGGACGGCCAAGGGGACGCCGTTACAGAGGACGCACCGTCCAGGAGAGCAGAGGAAATGCAAGCATCGTGTGTGTAAGCGCTGACGTCTTTCTGGCAGCGCGGTGGTGAGTCAGCGACATGCACAGAATGGAGGCTGGGGTTCAGGTAAGGGGCGCACCTTGGGGGGTTCAGAACCAAGACCCAGCGAGGAGGAGGGGTCCACGTGTCTGCACTTCCCACCGCTCTGGCTCATGTCTCTCCTCTCCCTCCGCCCAGAGGCAGCTACAGGAACTACACAGATTGTGCCAGCTCTCGCTGCCTCACAGCAGAGGTGACTTTGCATCTCTCCTCCGCTACATCCACTCGTGTTTCCGGGAGAAAGACGCGCAGGGCTTCGGAAAGTATTCTGCAATGATGTGAGAAGGTCACATGTCAAAGAAAATGGGGTTCCGTGGAAAAGCCCAGGTGGAAGAGAAGAACGGAGCAGATTGAAAGGAACAGTGACTCCGTCCCAGCAGCTCAGTGGGCAGCAAGATGGGAAGGGAAGATGGGCCTTCAGGAGTGCTCCCTGTGAATGTGAATCCCAGCCGAGCTTCGCCTTAGGGATCTCGCTGCAGGATCAATGCATTTTGATGGGTACAGCTTTGGTTTATAGCCATTTTTTAAAACCAACTTGCTGAGAAGTTTGTATTTCCATGCACTTTGTTCCCGCGCTAATCTAAGATGTTACAAAAAAAGCCCGGAGGCATGAAATCAATCACTTGCCACTTACATTTAAGACGGATTTTATTTTAAAGCGCGATTTGTTTTGGACACCAAAATGGTCACATAATGACAAGCGCACACTCACGTGGGTAAGTCGGATGCACCACAGGGCGGCCTGGGCCTCGGGAGAGTGGGTGGTGTGTCAGGTGACCCAGGCCAGGGGGACACCGCCTGGGGTGTTTGAAGGTGCAGCGTGTCCATCGCACAATGACCACGCGTGTTTTAGTGCATATCCTGTGTCTCCCAAGAGAAGGTTGAATCCAGCTGACAAGGCCTCCCGGCACCCACAGCCTGAGCTCCTGGCTGTAGCAGGTGTCTTTGGTTGGTTTGTTCACGGCCCTTCTTGGCCTTCTCCACGCAATTCCTTTCACCTTGAAGTTCCTTTCACCTTAGAGGCGGCTTGCTTCACGCACACTCTACCCTTCGCACTTAGTTGACTCTCACTCATTCTTCATTTTCCAGTTTGGATGGTGTGGCCACTGGAACACTGCCCGGAGATGCCCACTGTGGACCCAGAGCCCTCCACCTCCTCCCTTGTACCAGTCCTCTCTCTCCAGTGCTCTCACTCTCCCTCTATTAGTCTATCAACACTTGCAACTGGCCATCCACTGTTGGGCTCCCCATCTGGAAGGTGTGCTTTAGAAGGACCTGGGCACAGTCCCTCCTCCCCTACTGGTTCCCTCCTCCCCTTCAGGCTCCCTCCTTCCCTGCAGGCTTCCTCCTTCCCTGCAGGCTCCCTCCTTCCCTGCAGGCTCCCTCTCCCCTGCAGTCTCCCATGTCTCCAGAATCCAGCACAGTGCAGGCCAAGCTGTGGTTCTTCAATGAACATCTGTGAAATGAAATTGGAAGTCCCCCTCCTAGAATGAATTTATGCTCCATTTTAGGTTTTCATCTTCCCCCAACTACCAAGTTCAGTGTTTTGAACAATTTGTTGTATTAGGAGAATAATCACATATTTGTTTCTTAATTTTTTTTTAACGTTTATTTATTTTTGAGACAGAGAGAGACAGAGCACGAACGGGGGAGGGTCAGAGAGAGGGAGACACAGAATCTGAAACAGGCTCCAGGCTCTGAGCTGTCAGCACAGAGCCCAACGCGGGGCTCAAGCTCACGGACCGCGAGATCGTGACCTGAGCCGAAGTCGGCCGCTTAACTGACTGAGCCACCCAGGCGCCCCACGTATTTGTTTCATTTGATTTCCAGGTTGCTCAGTTGATTTTCCTCACCTTTGGTACCAAGCATGTACCTAACTGAATGAGGCCCTCATCCATGTCTCCTGGATGCATCTGCTTTCTACCTCTCTCCAGGATATCCTATCGCTTAAGAGGAGGAACTACTCTTGGGGTCTAAAATATATTCTTGGTATATTTTTCTTTAAGCAAGTTTCTCCAATCACCAAAATGATGATGGTGCCTATGAATTACTTTTTGAAAAGTCTTTCTTTGCATATTATCGTGGTCTGATACTAAGATTGTCAAATCATACTAACACATTCACTTAACCTGCATTTGAAATCATAAGTTGATTCCCCCCAAATGATGAAAATTAGCATACATATCTCCTCCACAAATTAGAAACCTCACCTCTCTCCCAGGTAGGCAATAACACCATAAGAAAGCTGTCTGGTGTATGGGACGGTAGGTAGACATCTAGGTTGAAATTCCAGGTGTCACCTAGAATCTACATATACTGGGACACATTGCTTTAAAAAAGTCAGTCTATTCATCCATAAAATGGAATAATAATACTGACTTTAGAAGGTTTGGCATGAATTACAAATATCATGTACCAGTCACTCAGAACAACATTTGAGATCTTGTGAAGCACTCAGTAGGAGACAAAGTACGTGACTGATGCAGGTTAGGAGTAACGTCTCACATTGTATTAATGACACGTGCCTGAAAATATTTCCTAAATAACAATCGTCTGTATTGAAAAAAATCCTTTAATAATACCGGCCATACTTGGAAACTTTTATCTTTGGGGGAGAACACTTTGGATATTTTCAAAAAGTGAAAACGTTTAAAACTCAAATGTTTTAAGGAGAAAAATACAATCGTTTTCAAATATAATAGAAAATGTTCAAAGCCATGAGTGATCAATATGAAGAAGCTGATATTTATTACTTTTATTCCTAGCACGATAGCTTAAGGGTCAGAGTAACACACTCACAATTTAGCTCTAGAGGATCCACTGAACTGAAATATCACCTCCTCCCATGACCTAAGTAGGCGACACTATACGATTAGACCAACGTTCAACGGAACTATTTTCTATATGGCCAATGCATTTTAAAGGGCGCTATGGTAAGATAATTTTAAAAAGTAAACCATTCTAATCATTCAGAATGCCTTGCCATGCTTTTAAGGTCCTGGTTTCTTTTTTTAGGACATAGATTTGGTCAAGGAATTGTTAGTGGATCTTTCTGACTGTACTACTCTCTGATTCTTTCATCTGATACCAAACAGTGTGACAGGTTAGTAATCAGGAAGTTGCTCACCACATTTGGCCACAAAGCTAAGCGTTTCATGAAAACTAAAATAAAAATTATGTCCCAAGACAACTCTTCAGGCAACATTAGTTGTCTGGAATGAAGGTAATCTCTATGGCCTAATCCATTTTATACCAACAAAGCCAACGCTATTTGGGCAATATTACCTATTTAGTTTTCCTGAACAGTATAGAAGCACACACATACATAACATGGATAATATGTCAATGAAGATTTAACAAATGAACAAGATTTTATTTCTTTGTAAGAATAATACTAGCTGAATTAGAATTATTTCATTGTCTTTCATATTCTTAAAGACAATACAACTGAAATAGAAAATAAATATCCTCATTACTGGGTAAATGCTTAACTCCACACGTCCTTTACAGCTTTCCACTGCAAGAGACCATAGAAACTTTCAGGTCAAAGACTTTGTCATTTGAAATAGGAACATGAGTCTCAGACAGATTAAGTGACTTGCCCAAGGTCACAACGTACTAAATAAACTCCTGGCAGAACAGGGGCTGACTCCCAGATTCATGCCCCCCCACCCTGGCATCCTATGCAGCCTTCGGAGGTTTTTCGAGATTCTAGACCTAATAGTTTTCTGGGGTAATTATTTATTTTAGAAATATCACTTCATGTTTTGATCGGTTTACAAAAACTGCCTGCACAATAGGCTTCTTTTTTAGCCTATGCTGCAATTTAAACTAAAACTGATCTTTTAAAGAAGTAAGTGAGCTTATTTTACAAAACACTTTTAAAAACCTTCTCATCAACGCTCAGAAACAAAAATCAAAGCCTCCAAATAATCTGCACTTTGCAAATTAAAACACATATTAAAACATATGTATTTATGGGGCACCTGGGTGGCTCATTCAGTTAAGCGTCTGACTTCAGCTTGGGTCATGAGCTCATGGTTCATGGGTTCAAGCCCCGCATTGGGCTCTGTGCTGACAGCTCAGAGCCTGGAGCCTGCTTTGGATTCTGTGTCTCCCTCTCTCTCTGCTCCTCTCCTGCTCTCTCTCTCTCTCTCTCAAAAACAAAAAGAAAAAACATATGTATTTACTCAGCATACCAAGATTTGTTAGTGTTCAATAAGCAAGGACAGATGCACATCCTTCCACTAATATGTGTGTCTTGAATGTAGCTTAGCCAAAGAGCAGGTCTCTATAACCTTCCAAAAATACTTTATAAAATCAGCATTATTTACATACTTAACAGCACTAAGTAAAAGGAAAAACAATTACTAATAATTTCTTTGGGCTTGTTGATCTAAGGAATCTAAGAGCTGTGCACGTTAATGTCCTTCATCCAATGTGCTTTCAAGGGGGGATCAGTTCAGAAGTAACAGCATACTTCAAGAGGGGTTACTGGTAGGATATTGTCACGGATCTTCCTTGAAAGGCAGTCAGGCCCGAAAGGACAGTAGAAGTGGGAAGCTTTTCTCTAATTTGACTTGAAGGTGCAACAGAAATGGTATTGTCTTTGTCGTTACAGGCCAGGGGTCAAATTTTCAGAAATTCCTGGTTTACCAGCTACGTGGCCTTAAGTCCATTATTTCAAACTTCTACATCCCAGTGCAGAAAGAGATACAGTGAGACCTACCAGTCGAGTAATTGGTATTGAATGAGGTAATAGGTAAAAACATGTACCATTGTTGAACATGAAGCAGCACGTTAATATGGACGTAGTTATTGTTGACGACGATAATGACGGTACTGACAATGATGGTGGCAGTGAAAACGTAGTAATTGATGGTCTGGATGCTGATGATGGTGATTCACTTCACCACGTAGGCACACCACCACTTACTTTCCTCATAGCGGATGGACTTATGGGTAGACTCAAAACAAGAGGACGTTTTTCACAGACTCTCGGACCAACTCTTCTATTGGCACACAGTCTGTGATGGTGGTGGACGCTGGCATATATTAACTGAAAGTTTTAGGACCTAGAGGGTATTTTATCCTGAATTTAGGGAGACAATACCTTAGACTCCCACCTTTAGTGCTCAAAATAACCATCCTTCAAGGATGGTAGCACTCATAATGCCGAGTCTACCTGTTGGCCAAGTTCCCACACCTCTGGAACTGGCAAAGAGCCTTCAACAAAGTCTCAGGTGATTTTTCTGAAAGAGCAGCAAGGGCTTTGTTCACAGTGCTCATTGAGAGCCAGAGGTCCACCTTTGTTAGAGAGTAAAGAATAGATTGTTGATGCAATGGAGTAGAGGGGAAGAAAATACCTTACGATAAACGGTGAGAAAAGACCCTATTTTACCCTTTCCAAGTTTTGTCTTCAAAAAGTGTAGAATTGTAGTGCTGATTTATGTCCCCCCTTTTTCCTCTTGCTCTTGCTTTGTGGAGTTCTTTGATCTTACAGACAAAAGTCCCCAAAGAGCGAGCCCAAATCTGGTCATGTAAATAATGAGAACTTTGTGCTTCAGAATCTCAGGTTTCTGGTTAACTGAAACAAGATAATATGTAAAATGCCTAGTTGCACAGTGACTGACATACAGTATCTGCTTACTAACTGCTTATTGTTTTTATCACTGTGGTTATCACAATAATAATCAATAACATTATCGCGGTGATTAAAGAAGATAGTCTTTTGTGAAGCATCTGGAAATGCGGGTCACAAGGGACTCAGAATGACTTAGCTCCTTGCTACGTTAAGAAAGTTTGAAGAAAATATCTCTTGGATCAGTGTCATGACCAGTTTGGCTGACTACAATCTTGGAGAACTCTTCCCAAGAAAAAATGGGAATCAAGCATGTGGTGCCTGGTGAGGTCTTATAAAATTATTTTACATTTGACCAACTTGCTATGGATTTTGTGCGGAATGAGTCGATGTAAACAGGTTTCATATAAACAGATGCAGAGCTCTTCGATGTGCAAACTGGGAGTCATAAATATGAATTTTATTGCAGTTGAAAGCAAGTGTTTTCTTTTTGCTCTCCCAGGCACAGAATTTCATAAACTGTGATTTTATCTTCCTGGTCAATGGAGAAATGATTCAGTATACCCCAATTTTAATAAAGTCCTCTGATTTAGAATAAAATTTCCTTTTAAAATCACTATGGAAGAAAGATTCTTACATACAAAAGAAGAACTTTATTATAAATATTTTATTTCTATCTAAAAAGAGAGAACAGTTGAATAGCTGCAGAAAATAAATGAATTCCTTCTCTGTGGGATCTTCTGTCTTCCAAAACTGCCTTGTGTGGGATCATGGTTCCTCTGAGCATGGGGAATAATGCAGGACGACCCCACCGAGGATCCTGGCCTCCAGCTGCTGGATCTGGACACGGTCAGGTGGCTTCCAGAATGCAAATTATTTGGCGGCTTGGATTTTTGCTTCTGAGCATTGATGAGAAGGTTTTCAAAAGTGTTTTGTAAAATGAGCTCACTTACTTCTTTAAAAGATCAGTTTTAGTTTAAATTGCAGCGTAGGCTAAAAAAGAAGCCTATGGTGGAGGCAGTTTTTATAAACCTATCTTCCAGCCCTCGCTGTGGAAAGTCTATAGAGAAGTGCTTTGAGCATTTTACAGCAATTAAGAGTGGTAATTGCTATAGGCCCCGCTTTGGCCACTTCCTTTCACATTGAGAAATGGGGGCCCACCTTGCTTCAGCCCCTGCAAAGTTTCTGAGGGCGACACTCCACTGACTCCAATTTGACAGAAGCTTCTCCTCTTGCCCTGCTGCTCTGGGCTACATCCTGTCAGACAGACAGATCCTAAATAACAGTCACTTCCAGAATTTCTGCTGGGGAGTGCGAGCCTCTGAAACAGAACTGGAGGGTCTAGTGCCTCTCCCACCCTGACGTAGGACAGCTGGGGTCTGAAACAAGACAGTCAACCCTTGTGCCTCTGCGCTCACAAATTACTATTTCTTCAATATTGCTTCCAGTCCCACTTTGGGATATAAAGAGAGATGGTGAGATCTTGCAAGTAAAGCCTGTGATTTACTTCAATTTACAAATTTAAATGAAGGTGAAATAAATGATGGTATATTCAGAAAATAGGGGAGAGGATATATTTCAGCCCTGACAACCATGTTTGCAAGGGATTTTGCTGAACAAATCAGCACTCATAATATAACCACTGTTATTCTTGTGTGTGTTTTGTTTTTGATTTTACTTTGTCTTCTACACATTTAGAAGAAAGTGCACCAAAGTGATAATAATATTTACATCTGGTCATTTTTACTTTCTTTTTGCACTTTTCTGAATTTTCCATATTTTTCACAGTGACTCAGTTGTTGGTATGAAAAACCTAGGCATTTCTGCATGTGCGGGTCTCGAGATCTACACCTTTACGACGTCTTTGTCCTATGTCTTCACCTAAATTCTTACGTTCAAAACACAAACCCCCAGAGAATAATTTTCTTGGCTCTTTGACGTATAGAAGATCTGAATGTAATCATTTCTAGAAATATTAAAGAAAGAAAAGGTGCTTTTTTTTCTTCGAAGAAACAGAGGAAAGATGTGAGCCGCTACAACACTTGTTTGGAAAATACCACATCCTCCGACTGAATATTCAAGTTCCTTTGAGCTCTACGTGCAGCTCAGGCAAGGGCACTCACTGAGAAGACCTCATCCCTTAAAATGTTACTTCAGAAAGGAACATTGTCTATCTCCACTAATTCCTACTTCTGAAAACTCTGTAAATGGAAGGTGAACCTGTTCCAGGTACATCTCCCAGCCTGGTCAAGGTACCTCAGAACCTGTTCTGGATATGAGCTGACAAGCCAGAATATTGGACAACGTCCCGACAATATGGGAGAGAAGATTCCCTCCCCCGGGATTCCTCAAATTGTCCCACGAGAAACAGTGATGCAAGAACCAAGAGGCACATCCTGAAAGTGAGGGTTCCAAATCCAGTTATTTGTGGAAACAAGAAAGCTAAGCGGGCTCCTTTCTTCCAGGCTTCCCAGCACGGATATGATCAGCTGCAGTGCGGATGTAGAAAGGGAAGCATTCCTCAAAATTACTTCTGGAAAAGATTTACCCAAGGAACCTTCTCTGTTGGTCCCTACTCACTGGCCTTTAGCGTGCTTTGGGAAATGTTCTAAGGAACAGAACTGGATCCATTTGCAAGATTTGAAGGAGGCCTTTCATCTGGGTCATTTTGTGCTGTGCATTTCAGTGTGTTGTGTGTTTCTAGAATGAATCAGAGAGCCTGGCCAACGAGAACTCACACAGCAGAAAGTAGTCAGAGGTGACAGGACAGACAACAAGTCAGGGGTAAATAAAAGTCCTCTGCCTCTCCACAACTTTGTGTGTTCACAGCAGTTGGTGCTAATGAGGGAACTGAATGCCTGGAAGAAACCCTCCCACGCGACAGCCTCACGAGCTGACACGCTTGCATCCCGGCCAGGGGTCAGCGGCTAAAGAAGAGCCTGTGATTTAGAGGTATGAGGACATCCAAGGGGATCCTGGACCTGGGTTGAAGTTCTGGTCCCACACTGTGATAAGCAGAGTCATGGCCTCTGAGGTACTGTCCACGTCTCGATCCCAGAACCGGTGACTGTACTGTCACACGGCAGAGAAGTAGCAAGTGGACGGACAGCTGACCTTAGGACAGGTAGCCCACCCTGGATGATGGGAGTGGGGCCAGCGTGGTCACGGGGTCCATGAAGACGGAAGGACCAGCAGGCAGAGGGTAGAGACGAGCGGCCGGGGGACAGCCAGAGAAAGGGCCAGGCCTGCTGTGGCCGTGAAAGCCCAGGAAGGGGGCCCAGTGGGGGAGTGGACGTGGCTCAGGGGGCTGTAAATGGCAAGGAATGGACCACCCGAGAGCCTGTTCAAGGATGCCCCTGCTGACACCCAAAAGTGCCTCGGAAGGTGTATGGGGCTGAATGATCTCACTCGGGGTGCGCAACACACTACCTGTGACGCGAGAAAGTTCTCGCTGTCCTTCCGGGAAAACCTCCGACCAGTCTAATCTCCCCAAACCTCAGGTGTCATGTGGTTAAATTAGGATGATTGTCCTCGGCTTCCTGCGTTTGCAGTGAGGAGCGACAGATACCGTCTGTGAAGCAGGTCTTGAGTTCCTGCAGCACAGACGGTGGTAGTAGAGGAGGCGGACACGGTGAGGACGAAACGCAGCCGCCACCGAGCCCACGAGGGTGCGGACTTACAGACCTGTTGGAAGGGAGTGCAGTCAGCACGATTCATCTCATAAAGCCCACAGCGTGCATCCCCACATGCTCGGAAATGCAGTGCTAACCGAATACGCTAGAGCCAGGCGCACCTGTGTGTTTCAGGAGGCAGGCCCTCCCACGTTCACAGTAGCAATTTCTGTATTACCAAGTGGAAAAAATGTCCAATGACAAGAAAATTGATAAATACGTTGTAGTGTAGCCAGATAATGGAAAACTCTATCCCCACAAAAAGTAATAAATTAATGCTTCACTCATTCACATAAATGAATCTAAAAATATAATGTTGAGCGTATAGTCATAAAAGCTTATGTAGTGTTCAACAGACACTTCAACAGAAAGAAGCGGAAGGCCAATAAGTACATGAAAACGTAATGTACAGGCTTAATCAAGAGGAAAAAAAATTAAAATCATAATTCAACATTGATACGCACTCATTAGATTGGTTAGTATTTGAAAAACATCCAGATATTAATAATATTTAAAATGTTGATTGGAGAGTGGAGGTGTTAGAACTGCCCTGTCTTGTTGGTGGATATAAAATGCTACGATTGTTCTGAGACAGCTTGGCCTTTTTAAAGATTGTTAGGTGTGCTTCCTGTCCAATACAGAAATCTCACTTCTGGGCTTTTACCCAAAGAAAACGAAATCATATGTCCATAAACTGACTTGTACTACAATGTTCACAACAACTTAATCCATAAAAGCCCCAAACTGGGGACAACTGCAAGCAATTTGTGGCAGAATTATGCAATGTCATTCTCCTCATCAGTGAGAAGAAACTAAGGACTAGTCCACACAGTTGGATGCATGAATCTTAAAAGACGTCAGACACAGAAGACTGCACTGTGTGTAAGTCCATTTGTACGAAGTTTGCAGAACAGGGAAGATTGGTCTATGGTGAAAGAAACAGAAGTGTTGTCTGGGGGGCTGAGTGGAGTGGGGGTGTGTCCCTGGTGGGTGTGACCACAGTAGGTGAGACCTGATGGGCGAGACCGAGGTGGGAGAGACTATGGGGGTGGGACTGTGGTGGGTGTGACCATAGTGGGTGTGACTGGTGGGTGAGGCCTTGGTGGGTGTGACAGTGACTGGGAAGGGCCAGAGGGCATCTCTGTGATGTCAGGTGCTCTGCATTTTCACAGGGTTGAATGGTCTGCAGTGTTTGCATTTGTCAAAACCCATCAATCAACACGGAAAAGTCAGTCTTAGCATTTGTTAATCTGTAAATTGTAACTGAAAGAAACTTTGAAAAAATATATCTTACACCTGTGCACTTCCGCATCTGTCCGCCATTATCTCCTCCTTTGTGCTTCTCTCCTAACCCTCGTGTGATCACGTCATATCTGAAAGCTGAAAATGCATCTGCAACTTAGTCGATAAAGGCATTTGGAAAATGTGGTCACTGGCCTCAAAGGGAAAGTCGAATACTCTGAGTGCTAACTGACCACTCACAGCAGTGTGTTTGCTCGCCCTGTGGACCAGGCTGGTTCCATGGCCGCCGTACCATAAATAAGGAAGCAGACCACATCGGGGAACACAGGCCACCCCTAAATAGGGCAGTAACACAGCTCCAGACAATTGCTGACATGCAGAAATTCAGATACAGGGTGCCAGATTTCAAGATTTTTCCAGAGAAAATAGACATCTGGGCTTTTAAGATGTGAAATCTCCAACTTCAAATATGAGCTCAAAATCTTAAGATCAATTTCAAGTCTGTTGAAGTTAATGGATAACAAACCCAGAGCATTGCAGTGCAAGCAGGAAAATATATGGGAGCCACCTGTTTTTCACGTGTTCCCTGTGAACTTCCATGCTCTCCTGCCAAGGCAGATCAGGAACAGTCCTGCTGAAGTCACAAAAGTCAGGGAGTTCTCTTCCTATCAACTGTCCCCTTTCTAAATGGAAGGTTTTGGTAACAAGGCAAGAGACATGGCAATGCTGACACATAGAAAGTAGGGACCTGAAGGTTTCCTACCCGCTTGTCACCTCCTCTTCTGCAGCACTTTGCAGTGTCGGCGGCTGCTCTGGCCATCCGGCCTCAGCCTGTGTCGTGACCCTCCTGACTGTCCCCATGGCCAAGGTGAGGCCCTAAGCACCTGCACACTGTCCACTCCTCTGTTCCCTCAGGCTCTCATGACAGACTGCAATTTTTCAAGTGCAACAACAGCTCTATTCAGCTAATCCCCACCCCCAAACACCTGCTGATTTTCCAAATTATTTATTTGAGAAGATATTGTCTTTGCTAGGCTACAATTGTCCCCTGTTTTGTCCATGCCATGTTAGCAGAGGGATTGCCTTCATGCTGTCCTGTTGGGACATACGACCCTGAAGGGCAGAGACGGAGCCGTCTTGTTCACTGCTTCATCCTCGGCACTTACAACAGGGTCTGGCCCTGAGGAGTCCTCAAAAAGATTTGTCGCGCGTTTGAGTCAATGAAAGAACGAATGACTATACAAAAACTGGAGCTGGGCAGATGCTCATTTGGTCTGGTCCAAAGAAGAAGTAGCGTTAAAAACTTAACTATTCCCAGGACAGTAAGGGAGTTTTAACCTCTCCTATTCGCATTTGTTGGCGGTCTCCTCACTGCCAGGCTCTGCGTCAGGCTCTTGTAAGTTGTTAGCTCCCAACAACTTCACACACGGTAGGTGTTTTTATCCCCATTTCACAGATCAGGACTCTAACATCCAGAGAGTTTACATAATAAACTCCATTTCAGAGAATTCTAACCTGATCCTTCCCAGCTCCAAAGTATATGCTCACCTTAATGCTACCTTTATGCCAAATGAAGCCCGATTTCCTTTCGATAAAGGCATCGTGGGGATTGGAAACAAACGTGTTTTCCTGAGCCATGTGATCTAGCTGCACTTCATTTCCTTGTTTTCACTCACCTCTCTCCAGGTTGTTCTGAATTCTACCTTCCCCCTCTCGAGTCACTACCACCCCGACCGCCCACCCAGTTGACCACCCGCACAACAGACCCAGCGGCTTGGTGAACTCGTCCTTCTGGCTCATCAACTCCTGCTGAATCCACCTGGAACGAATCCCCCAAATCACTCCATCTCTATTGCAGTGTTTCTAACGTGAACCCCAATCAGTGTTGACTTCGATTCGTCCAAGAAACATTTTATACTTTCTGCACATCTGGTAGCTTTTTCCTTCAGTTAAGCGTCTACTCTGACACAGTATGTGCCCTAAAATGCAGATACTGCCGTGAAAGAAGGTGCTCAAAGCCTTTCATGGATCCCCATTGCCAAAAGGACAGCGACAGTTTCCTTAGCAAGGAATAAAATGCCCTTCAGAGCCTGTACGCTGCCTTTGTTGATGGAGCGACTGTGGCCACTGCCTGCTGACAGCCCAGAAGCCCGGGATGTGATGAACGTGCCACACTCTTCTGCGTGTTCGTTGCTTTGCCGCCACTTGATTCTCCCTAGAATGTCCTCTCCTCCCAGCTATCCTCCGATGGAGTAAAATCCAGTACTTACACATCTGATTTAATAGACACAATCAATTAGCAAATAAAGATTTGTGTCACGCAAATGTGTTTGGCCAAAGAACTTACCACAGGCTACATTTTCCTTGTATTTTTGCTGTTGCGCAGAAGCTTTACTGAGGCTTAATTACATTCAATACATTCGCTAAGTTTAATTACATAACTCTGTGAGTTTTGACACACGTATTCAGTCATGCACCCACCATTGCTATCTGGACCTCAAGCACACAAGAAGTTCCCTTGTGTCCCTTTGCACACATTCTCCCCCAGAAACCGGCAACCACTGACCCGCTTGGTCCCCATACGTCTTCCCTTTTGCATTTTCTCCTGTTGTTTCTTTGAGCCATTGAGATCCACTTGCATAAGAGGCACCGTGTCAGGCCAGGACGGTCTCCAGTGTCCTTCACAGGAAAAGACTGCAATGCATCTTTTTTGAAAAAAAGTCCTCCCTACTTCTTCCTCTAGGACATCCTCTCTTCCTCTCTGAGGGTGAATTTCCTGGGACATCCCATACGTAGTCTATTATTACTTTGTTTTGAAGCTTCCACTCACGAACATGCCCAGAGACATGTCATTTAGTGCCCTGAGGCGAGAATGTTAGTGTTGTAAAAATATTTCCTCCAATAAAACCACCTTGTCTTCTCTTAATAATGAATAGCTTTGGGCATCAAATACAACCGATAGTAATTATTACATCTCTCTTAGCTGTCAGC
Source organism: Panthera leo (assembly GCF_018350215.1). Classification (NCBI taxonomy): domain Eukaryota; kingdom Metazoa; phylum Chordata; class Mammalia; order Carnivora; family Felidae; genus Panthera; species Panthera leo. The sequence goes on along the minus strand of NC_056689.1, from coordinate 1,073,879 downwards.
AGCTTTTTCAGCTTTGTGCTGCGGTTGGCCCTGATTAGAACTGACATACGACTGTGAACGAAACATGCTCAGTAGGGACAATCCCAAATCAGAGGCAGCTCCCTATACCCACTTCTTCTAACGGAAAACAGAGTAAAGTAAGGAAGTGTGGAGATTCACAACTCTAGCAGCAAAGAGGGAGAGGTGAGGGAGGAGACTCCTTGGAGGCCATCACTTCAAATCAGTAGTCTTACCTGGGGTGCCTGGGGCAGTCAGTTAAGTGTCTGACTCTTGGTTTCAGCTCAGGTCATGATCTCACAGTTCACGAGTTCAAGCCCCGTGTTGGGCTCTGTGCTTGGTAGCATGGAGCCTGCTTGGGATTCTTTCTCTCTCTCTCTCTCCCTCTCTCTCTACCGCTCTCCTGTGCATGCTCTCTCTCTCTCTCTCAAAAATAAATGAATAAATATTTTAAAAAATCAATACTCTTGCTAATGTGCTCTTGGGATAAACAGTCAAGGCATAAGCAACTACATGTGCATATTAAAATAAGATGATGTGTCATAAGCACAAATACCACTGACAGCCAGCTGGGATACAGAACAGGAATGAAGAACGGTTGCCAACCACATAAGCTGTTTTATCAAACAACAGGCAATTGCATAAATAATTACCAAACTGCTACACAGGTTTATGACATACTGGGTGCTAAGGATTTAAAAATTAAATTTAAAAACCACACTAAGTCTCCCTGCTTCCACACATGGTGTTACTCCAAGGCACTGTGGAATCTACTGGAGAAAAGGAAGACCTGACAATGTGGCCTCCTTCCAATACCACTAAGCAGGTCATCTACCAGTGATGGGTAAATAAATACGCAAACAAATACAAAAGAAAAAAAGATAGTTTCATCCTGAGATAGAGCAAAAAAACAGAGGAGTAATCAAAAACAATAGAAATGACAACGCCAACAATAACAACAAAAACAGGGTCACCTTAATGATTTTTGGTTTCAAAGTAACAAAACCTTAAATATGTTCCATAAACCGGGACTCTGGCAGAGACAAGCCCTGACGATTCTGGCTTTGCAGCTGTCTAGAGACCCTTGGAATGACCTCTGTGACTATGACCCACATGTTGCAGCCACTGGGTCCCAACTGGAACAGACAATCTGGTGACCTTAGCAACATTTCCATTTTTTTTTTTCAAATACTTGTAATTTTAACCTGGCCAGCCAGTCTACCTGTAGGCTGACTCACATGCTTTAGACGTAAACTTTTAATGTTTTAATGAACATTTTAAAAAGCTAAATGCCTCTGTGTCTGAGATGCTCTTTGGTACCTCACTGAGCAACATCACCTTCCTCTTTCAACTCGGCCCCTGTCCTGTTTCCAAACTCCCTCATGTCTTATATACAGAGTAACACCACGGTTATGAGGCTAGGCTCTCGAACTAGACTGCTTGAGTTTCAATCACACTCTAACACTTCACGGTTACTGGCACAAACTAATAGTGATGATAGCTACCATTTACTTAGCACTTACTATGCTGTCTAATTCCTAAACAACTCTATGAGACGGGTACCCTCATTATTCCTATCAAGAAGCAGGAAGAAAATTCACATCTGCATATGAGGCCCAGAAGAGCTAAGTGACCGGCCTGAATTCACTTACTAATAAGCAGCGAAATGAAGATCTGACGTGGGTTTACTGGACTTCAAATCTGTGCCCTTAATCCACCTCTCGGTGTGAATAAAGTGGTGGAAGTCTTTGAAACTGCTTGGATGGCAAGACAGTACGCGTATCTTCCCAAGAGCATGTAGATAGCAGTAGCTGTGCACAAGTGTTTTTCAGAGAAATAGAGCTTTCTACGTTTCCTTTTCCAGTGCAAATCAACTCTAATGGTAGGGTGTTAAATATTAAATTGAGGCCTTTGGTAAGAAGAATAGAAGATACTGTTGAAGAAAAACGTATTTTCCTTAAGTGTGTATGTGTGTGTGTGTGTGTGTGTGTGTGTGTGTGTGTGTGTGTGTGTTTAATTCTCCGGAGCATTTTATAAAACATCATCTAAATACCAGGACAGCTGTGAATTATCTCCTGGCGGTAAACTACTGAGTGTAAAATGCCACTCAGTGGAGCCCGGCCTATTGGCAAGGTTCTTACTGGAACATCCCTTCAGAGTTTTTGAGTATGGTCTCTGTGAGACCGATGGAGAGGCAGTGGCTGAGTTGCAGAGTCAAGTGCTCCCAAGAGTATTAAGCAAGGAGCAAACTGGACATGGGACCTCTTCCCACGTCATCACTAGTTATTATTTTGTGCCAATTCCTGCCTCTGACCAGTGTTTCTCTCCTCTCTTTTCTGGGAGGCAGAAGAGATTCTCGCAGTCTCTCTCCAACTGAGGAGTCTCTGAACTAGCCACCCACACCACTTCGTGCATCATATGTACAAAAATAGGACGATGAGGGAAGAAGCTTCTTTCCACGTCTTCCCACATTCTCGATCGGCACACTCTGTGCCTCTTGGCAACCATGGTGGGTCTGTGGATTGGTAAAGACTCAAAGATCAGTTAACACGTGAAAGGGAAAATTGACTGCAGATATGCTGATGTTTCATCACCCAGATGGAGCCAGGTTCTAAGTAAAGTGCAGGGCTGAGACCTGCATGGAGAAGGAGGGAGTGAAGGCAGGGCTGAGAAGTACCTTCCTGAGGGGATGGTGGTGGCAGTGGCGGGGGGAATCTGCCTCCTTTCTTCCTCTCCGTCAGGCCCCCGCGCTGCATTTCACCGAGCACGGCCCTGAGGGGAGGCAGGCAGTGTGGAGTTTGTGGGCACTGTGTGGGCACTGGGGCCACTGACAGCCGGACGCTTGCCCGGAGGGTCTCCGGAGCCTGCTCACCCTTCTGGAGCACACACACGTGGAGGACGGAGCAACCCTCTTAAGTTCACCCTGAGTCCAGACTGGCTTCAGACTCATCTGAGACCCTCAACAGTAACCACCCCAGGTCAACACGCCCTTTTTAAGGGCATAGATTTCCCTTTACTTCTAATTAGATGACTGGTTTTTAGTTGTACTCCTGGTATTGGGGGTAGTGCCTCATGTTTCGATCACAAATATGAGAGAAGTGGCCCCTGGCTCAAAGACAGAAGAGTCCGGGGCTGAGCCATGTGGCCCCTCACCTGAGACGACACAGGCAAGCCCCACGAGACCAGCAAGAAGGTCCCCTCTGTGCCAATGGTCCAGGTCCAGCTTTTTGATACCATCCACCTGATCTATAAGGATAGTTTTTATTATTCCTTGCTCATCACAGGTCTGCCATAAAGTTTGGTATTTTGAGTTGGCTTTACCAAGTTACAATCATTAAATAAGTAATTGTTCCCAGGCTTAAGCAAAATTGTTATGGAATTTACAAGAAATGTAAATTTTAAAATTAGAATTTTCGATGTCCATAGAATGTTTGAGTTTCTAGAGGCCAAGAGAAGATTTAGTGGAACCCATTTATTTTATATATACAGAATTCAGGTCCCACATCTATTGAAACTTGGCTTCTTAAATCTGCATTTTAACAATTTATTCATGTGAATAATCTACTGCAACATTTTTGAAAACTGCTCTTATAGCACTATTTTTCTGTATTTTCAAAAATATTCACTCTTACTTGCAATAAAGATTTGCCCTTGAGGAAGCAAATGCATTTTAATACAATAACAAGCAGCTAGGTATCTGAGCTAAGTTATTAATAAGTAAGTTATTACAATAAATCTTCGTCCACACTTTCTGGTCCCTCAGCTTGTTTATTTCATTAGCAGTATTGAGCAGTGAAGACAGAAAAGAAGGAATACAATACACGAATACACGTATATAAACATTTACAGTCCTCCTAAAATACCTTTCTCAGACGATGGCATTAGAACAGCTTCTACAAGGGAGAAAGAATTCAGCAGTATAAAAAGGATTCTCATTAGTTAGGAATAACTTTGCAAATCATTTTCCCTAAATGCAAAAACACAGGAAAGGTTTGTTAGTTGCCGATGGAAAAGTCAGTGGTGAAATGGAGAAAGGAAGTGCTCTGGGTTAGCAAGTACTTGGCTTCTGGAATCTCAAGGAATTCAATTAAAATTCAAATGCAGTTGTGAGTGCTTTGTTTTACTAATGTGTTTCTGGTAAACGATTATTTCTGATAACACCTAATATATATTCATTGAAAGGGAAACCTTAAATTAGAAGGAATTGTTTTGCTTATCAATTTATCATTATCACCACCTCCGTTTGCTTGGGTAGAACATATATGCTATTACTTGTTCAGTAGGGAAGTCTTTGAAAATAAGCATTTATAAGTTAATTACCAGAACAATTACAGTAAATGACTCCTTAGGAATTCTTACAGTACAGTCATTTTTTTGAGAAATTGCTAAGAAAATTAATTATATATATGCTAACATGTAATGAAATAAACAAGCTATATTATAAGTTAAAATAATTTGTAATAAAAAACTTATTACAAAATATTTGCCTCATCAACTTTAGCTCTGACTTAACAAATTATTTCTTGTGGTCATTAAAAGCACAGAAGTACATCAAGCAAAATTAGATTATCTTTATTGATTTTTGTCAATAAATTCAATATTAGAAGCCTAATTTCTGCTCAGTCAGAAATAATTTCATTTTTATAATTAACTCATTTGGAGAGGGAATCAGGGCTATAAAGAACTGATCTAAACGGATGATATCATTACTGTGATTTATGGCCATTTATTAGAAAACTTTGTTGATTGAAAACTTTTTGTGTAGGGAAATCAAACCGAATAAATCTCTCTCTCCCCTCTCCCTGTCAAGAGGAAATGGAGAGAGAAAGAAAAGCTCAAAGGCCATTGTTATGCAACTTTCCTGTGGTTTGCTGTCAGGTAATAAGTGGGTACTGAGCCCCTGGGTATAGTTACTCCTTGGCTGGGATCTTCTCTGAAAAGATTTCCTTTTCCCTTATCTGTGGATTTATACTATGACCATGAGCTCGGTGGACCTGTGTGCTCCTGTATCAGCAGGTTGCACCGTGACCTTGTCCTTGTCCTGATGCTCACGCTGTGCTAGGTTTGTTCAGGGTGAGCCCTTTTAGGATGGCTTCTCCATGCCTCTTGGATACATTCCCATCTTTTTTGTTTTTTGGGTTTTTTTTTTTAAGTATTCACGTCCACCACAAGATTTTCCAGGTTCACCTTGCACTTTCCACGTTCATCCCTGGAATCAAACATTTCTCCAAGGAGACTTGAATTCGTCCAGTAGAGTTGTGTTTCTTACTCCTCCGTCATGAAATGGAAATGGCCACAGCGGCTCCACTGCACCCCTCCTGACACCTGCAGTGTCCTCCCATCTGCCTTCCTGCCTCCATTCACCTCTCACCTTGTACCAACCAGTTATTCTTGTAACAGCCAGAGAATCTTTACAAAAGTGCATCAGAGCATTTCATTCGCCTCCTTACACTCTCTACGTTCTTGGTTTTGTACTTTACTTTTAGAAAGGAAGGGAAGGAGGGAGGGAAGGAAGAAAGGAAGGAGGACAGGAAGGGAGGGAAGGAAGGAAGGAGGGGAGGAAGGAAGGAGGGAAGGAGAGAGGGAAGGGAGAAAGGAGGAAAGAGGCATGGAGGGAGGGGAGGGAGGGAAGAAAAGGAGGGAAGGAGGGAGGGAGGGAAGGAAGGAAGGAGGGAAGGAGGGAAGGAGGGAAGGAGGGAAGGAGGGAAGGAAGGAAGGAAGGAGGGAAGGAAGGAAGGAAGGAAGGAGGGAAGGAAGGAAGGAAGGAAAGAAAAGCTATTCTGCAAGACCCTCTGTGAACTGTCCTGTTTCCATCTGGGATTGTATCTCCTGTGATTCTCCATCTGTCCCTGTGCTGTAGCCACACTGACCTCCTTCCTTTCTGCAAACACCACACACAGCCCCCCAGCCTCTGTCTTTGCTGCTCCCTCTGTCTGGTCTCCACAGATTTACTCCAGTCTGCCTGTTTCCATCATTCAGGTCTCAGCTCCAGAGTCAGCTCTCAGAGAAGCCTTCCCAATTCTCCTTATCTAACATTGAGAAGCTAATATAACACACACACACACACACACACACACACACACACACACACGAGATTTATTCCACATGTGCAAGGCTGTTTCAACATCTAAAAACCAATCAATGCAATTCACCAAATCAACAGATTATGGGCCAACAATCATATAATCCTATCAGTGGATGCAGAAAATAACAAAATCAATACCTGTTCATGATAAAAAGTCTTGGCAAATAAGGAGTACAGGACGAGTTCCTCACCTAAAAGAAAACAAAAACTATAGCTAACATAAGTAAGTGTGGGAGATAGAATGATCTCTCTGTTAGATGAAGAGCAAGGCAAGGACCTGTCTCCCTGTTCTTGGTCAGCATAGTGGCAGATGTGGAGTCAAAGCAAGGAAAACATAAAAGGCACACAAATTAGGAAGGAAAAAAACAAAACTCTTTATTTCCAGATGAAATGGTTGCCTGTGTAGAAAATTCCAAGTAATCTACAAAAAACTCATAGAATTAATGAGTGAGTCCAGCAAACTGATAGAATACAAGACCCACGCACAAAAATCAGTTGGATTTCTGTATTAACGATGAACACGCGGACACTGAATTATAGTCAGTACTGTACATGCTCAGGAACGCAAAAGAAGGTTCCAATAAGCTGAAATACTTACAGATGGAAAGACAATATTAGAAAGATTGTGGTCCTCCCCAAACTTATCTAAGATTGCAATTCCAGTCAAAAATCTCTATGGCATTTCTGACAGAAGTGGGTATGTGCAAAAATAGTGAAGACGATGGTCAAATTATTGTATTATAAATCACAGTAGTGAAAGTAATGTGACACTGGGATAAAGTCGGATAAATAGAAGGACCAGGTTACATGGTTTGGGTGTGAACGTGGGTGTGCGCGGCTACACCGTGATTTTCATACACAGTGACTCTCAGCTTCCATTCAGTGGAAACAGTGGACAGCTCAGGAATGGTGTGGGAAGACTGTTTATCTATTCACAAACATAAATTTGAGACTAAGAACCGCGTGCGTGTGCCTGCACTGCACACATTCACCCCGAGAGGTATTTATGCACCTGCACAAAGAGGTGTGTAGAGGAAAATTCATCTCATGATTATTTATAATAATGAAAACCGAGAAAAAAAAGTAACTGTCAGAGCTGGGATCCGGTAACAAATTATGGCATATCCAGACATGAAATGCTATGTAACAGAAGAAAGAATAAGGTGAACTATATATACTGACGTTGAAAAATTTCAGAGGTATATTGTTGGGAATACAAATTAAGTTGTAGAAAATATTTAATAAAAAATTACTACTTGTAAATTTCTTTAAAAGAGCCAAACACCCACACATTGCTACCAAAAAATGATTTTCAGGAAGTCTCAGAGCGTCTGTCTCTCGACTGTCTCTGGGTTCAACCGTGACCTCTTCGACAAACTTCCATCCAAGATTCTCTCTCTTAAAACAACATGTTTCAGAACAAGATAGAAAATGTTCTTCCACATCAGAGTCACTCCATTCTGAGGGAGCTCCTTTGAAAGATGTCAGGGTAGATGTTCATCATCAGGGCCCCCTCTGAATAATAGAAAAGAGGCATAGGAACATAGTTTCTACAAAGTTAGCAGCTCTTTTGAAATATCGTCGAGGGATTCTGTCCCTTGTAAGACTAAAATTAAATAATGAATGTTCCCTAACATATTTAGGCAAGTAGGATATATGAGAGAGACAGAAGAGACAATAGCTGGGATCCTGAGCAATGAATTCTGACTTCGTTTATCACACCTGTTTGAGCCTGCCCGACAGGATAGGCTGGGAAGACAAAAACCCTGGGTCCCTAGAGATTGCCCTGTTCTTTACCAGATTGGGGTAGATAAAGGCCCTTTATTTCAGGGGTTAAACTCTGGGGAGAACAGTGATTATTCTTATTTGTTTTGCAGGGTGTAATTTCCAGCTTCATTTACTAACACCTCTGTGTGACACTCATCCTCTCTCTCGACCTCAAAGCAAGAGTTACAAAGGGGCAGGTCCTGTCCTGCCAGGTCTCCAAAGACAAGACATGGGACCATCATGACTGTCCTAAGTCCCATGGCTGAGGACAATACCTACTAGCTGTTCTTCTATAGAACAGCTCCTTCCCTTCAGGAATATGGCTCAGGCTTTGCCAGGGTGAGGGGCGTACCCCCCCCCCCGCCCCCACTGCCACCGCCATTGAGTCCTGTCTGGAGACCCAGCCAGCCAAGCTCTGTGTCCCCCCACCCCACCACGGTGCTCACAGGACCCAAGCTGGGCCAGCGTCCCACTCCTGCTGCTTGTGAACCTTGAACGCAGACACCAAGGGGACACAGCAAAGTGAGTAAACCCATCCCAGAAGTGTTTCAGTGCCGAGACTGAGGACGAGCTTTCACCGTTCTGGGGTCGGTCAACTGCCCTGCCCTTCTGAGTCTTGTGTTTGCTTCCCTCGGTGAAACATGTCCAACAAATCCCCCATTTCCTTTCAGGGGGGAGAATCCGTCTCCACTGCCTGCAGCCCATGAACACCCACAGAGATGGAGGGCCTGTCTGAGCTCCACGAGCACCGTGTCCCCACTGCCAGAAGAGCTGCACAAGGACTCGCGGCCTCCCCCGTGTCCCTCCATCACAATCCTGCTTCTGGAAGAAAGTGGCAGAATTGTTCACACGAGTATGTCCAAGAGCAGTTGGCCTCTTCCATCCAGCATGTCTCATTCATATCCAGCCACATGCGTGGGGTTGTCCTAACACTGTGGGTGCAGAAGGGCGCAAATCAGACCTGTCCCCGAGCCGTGGGCCTGACAATCTGCCAAACCCCAAACCTCCCTAAAGATAGGACTCCAGATCCAGAGCGAGAGACGTTCGGGGGATGAAGGGGCCTCTTTCCCCGTCTGAGTCAGGTCAGATCTGAACGCGGAAGCCCTTCTGGAGGACCCTGTTTAGGGAATAAAACCACGCGTAGCTCAACAGTGATGAAAACACCAGTGGCAGGACGCCCGCTTCTCCACGTAGCGTCAGACACCGGGCCACTCTGCCCTTTCCCTGCCCTGTATCCCTCCCCCTGCCCACGCCAACAGCCCCATGGGACCCTCTCCCCCCACGCACAGCAGAAAATGCTGCCGGACTTACAGCAGCCTTCACTGGGGACACTGCTCTCTGAAACTCTCTAGCTAAAAAACGAAATGTCTAAAAGTATCATTTACTTTACTACTGTAATTATTTTAACAAGTAACTTTAGAAACATTAGCACATTTAAATAAGCAAAAATAAGGTAAAAAAACACACACACACACCCACCATCCTACAAAGGGACCACCACTCCTAATAGGTCAGCCTCTGTGTTCTCAGCCTTTGTGCATCTGCGTCCTGAATGGCACAGCTTCTTCAGAGACGTCAGCGTTCAGAAAACAGGGGTTGTGCTTTACCTGTCTGTGACTCGTGAGGGGACAGCGTGTCTGAACCAGAACAGACAGCCCACAGAGCAGAATGATAGGGAGAGTCACAGAGGTGGAAAGGTCTCTCACTGGCCTCCCGACCCCTCGGGACTAGCCACGGAGGCTCAGCTCTCCCAGCCAGACCTGAACCTGCCGGCCACTATCAACTCCCGCCATTCCGAGGCCATGAGGAAAACACCTTCAAATAACAGTAAGAAGTAAAATAATGATGATAAAAAGCTTAGCGCCCCATACAGGCTAAAGATGTGAGCTGATTGCTCACCCCTAATAAACCACCCAGTATCTAAATTCCCAGGGAATGAGCACTTTTCTTAGCACGAAAAGCAAATGCAAGGTGTTTTATAAATGCACGGGATTGGAATGAATTTTTGAGACTGTAGCATCTTTTCTACAATGCCTAAGCCTTTACTGAGATGCCCCTCCACTGCACATACCAGCCTCCAGAGACTCCCAGCCCCTGTGCCCATCCAGCCCTTTGCACTCCCCCGCTCCTACCCATGTAACAGCCCTGAGAAGGAGCCTCCACATTAAAAGGAAAAAAGTTCAAAGTTTGACTCTAACACAAGCATGAACATCTTATTTACTGACTGGAGAATATTATCTTATTTTCAAGTGACCAGAATTTGATAGACCAGAGGAAGAAAAACTCAACAGAGAGAATTTTAAAAGTCTCTCGTATATCCCTCCGTGTGCCATGCTTCTCCAAAGATGCACTTATGAAATACGTCATACAGAGAAAGGCGGATACCATATGTCTTCACTCTTATGTGGATCCTGAGAAACTTAACAGAAGACCATGGGGGAGGGAAAAAGTGACAGAGAGGGAAGAAGGCAAACCATGAGAGACTCTTAAAAACTGAGAATAAACTGAGGGTTGATGCGGGGTGGGAGGGAGGGGAAAGTGGGTGATGGGCATTGAGGAGGGCACCTGTTGGGAAGAGCACTGGGTGTTGTATGGAAACCAGTTTGACAATAGATTTCATATTAAACAAAAAAACAAACGAAAAAACCAAAGACGCACTTATACACAGACTAGAGGAGCATTAGTGAATTTTATCACCACTTTCCCCGTGTTAGCACCCTGCACATGGGGGGTGCTTATCCATTCACTGGGCCAGATATTTATTGAGCAACTGGTGAGCCGCTCTGTTTCATCCCTGGGGTTGCAGAGGCAGCAGCGAAGTCCCGTCCTCCATGAACACCCAAATGCAAAGGGTTAAGTGACAAGAGAAATGAGCATCGCGTGAGCACGAAGTCCTCCCTGGGGTGGGCCGTCTGCCAGGTGTCACTGGACGGAGATGAAGGTGGGGCCCCCGTGTGCGGGGATCTCTCGAGCTCCTCACGACATCGCTTTTTCCACTCTCTGTTGCTACCTTGCAAAAGCGTGAGTCCAGAGGAGACAACTGCTCTGGGGAGAGCTGAGCAGTGTGGCACAGGTCAAGGATGCCAGCTTCCCATTGCGAGGGGCCAGGCGGCTCTGGAAGGAAGACGTCACGGCCCTGCTGGCTCCCCACGCATCATCTCAGCGGGGTCCTGGACCCCATCATCGTCAGGTCTCCTCCTGGACCCTGAGACCCCTCCCCACCCGCCTCACTGTGGCCTCGGATACTTCAGGGGCCATTTACTCCTTCGTCCATCCCGAGGTTCTCTCCTGTCAGCATGAAAGCATCCTTGGAGAGGAAGGAGGCTAGGGAGTCATCCTCCCATTTCCTCAGGACCGGCTGTAGAGACAGGGAGGGAAGCGTAGGAGTTCCCGGGGTACCGAGGGAACTGGGTTCACCAGGTCTGGTAGGAAATGGAGAGGAGATCCAGGACAGGGGCTGGACACAAATTCTCCTGACGCATTACCTTGCTCGGTTCTACTAACTTCTTTCTTCCAATTTCTACTACTGCTTTCTTTTGAAATTGCCCCATCAGTGACCATCTGTCCCCTTCCCTCCACATTTGTAAATTCCCAAGCCCCCCCTCCAGAAAAAAAAAAAAAAATTCGATTTAAGATGTAAGAAGCTCTTCTAACGATTTTAGTTTTCCTGCTGAGATCAATTACTGGGCGGTCGAAACCAAACCACAAACACCAACCCTCAAAGTACCCATGGTGCGCATCGGCCCCTTCCGCTCAGAAGGGAGCTCGTGTGCACCGAACAGGGGCGCATCAGCAAGCATCTCAGCTCAAAGGAGACACTGCGCACAACACATGCTGCGTCCCCTGCATGCTTTGGAAGCAATTACATCTAGTCTTGTAGATCCCTGGGTTTTGTTAAGAGGCCAGAAGTTCCACGTTTCCATCACAGAAGTCTCCATGCCAGAGAATTCACAGCGATCCTCCCCGATGACATCCACGGGGCTGGTAGCCAAAGTCCCCTCCACAGGCAAACAATGCATGAACACGTTCCTTTACTCAAAATACATTTCCTGGGTGCCAGGAAATGCACTTGGCAATGGGGATAAAGTGAGGAGTGAAACAGTGCCAGCCTTCAGGGATCCCAGAACATTATTATTTAAAAGGGATGCATGGGACTTCTACGTTTTCAAACAGGGCACTATAGACTTACTGGAAAGGAAATTATTCACCTGGCTAGGCAATGTGTCCTTCCAAAAAGTGTGAAATATTCCTTGCCGAAATCTCAACAGAAGAAATTATTGGCAGTGTGATGCCTTTAAATAGCCCTCTGTGTAAAGTCCTCTGGTGGCAGGTGTTTCTGTGAATCCCAGAATGGGCTCTCCAGTGGTGGTTTCCATTCCCCAAAGCACAAAGGAAGCTGTATCTTCACATCAGGCCCAGTGTCCAAGGCTAGGCCACGTGGTTGGGAAGACAGCTGTGGCACAGCTGTGGCTCCCAGGGACAGTCCAATCTGAGCATGTGTGTGAGCATGCCACGTTTACTCAACAGTGAGGATAATGATGAATTAAATCCATTAAGGCCTACTATATGCCTGGCACTGCTTTAAGCTATTTCTTATAGTATTAACATTATTAGATCTGTGAGGCTCATAACATTAGTCTAATAATATTAGTTGTGCCCCCAAGTTATCGATGAAGTACAGAGAGGTTTACCTACTTGCGTCCAAAGTTGCCCCACTTATTTTTTAAAAATTTTTCATGTTTATTTATTTTTGAGAGAGAGAGAGAGAGAGAGAGAGAGAGAGAGTGTGTGATCAGGGGAGGGGCAGAGAGAGACAGACAGAGAGAGAGAGACAGATCTGAAGCAGGCTCCAGACTCTGAGCTGTCAGCTACAGAGCCTGACGCGGGGCTCAAACTCACAAACCGTGAGATGATGACCTGAGCCGGAGTCAGATGTTTAACCGACTGAGCCACCCAGGCACCCCAAAGTTGCCCCACTTATTAAGGGCAGAACTAAGAAATGAGGCCAGCCAATGTGGTTACGTATATGCACATACTTATACATGTACCACTTAAGAAACTAAAATTAGAAAGCAAATCTCTATATGATAACAGTTGGCTCTGCCAGGCACAGTATTAGGTGGATGGATGTTTCTGTGAAGAAATACCCAGTCTGTTTCCACATATGCTAAGTCTATGTCCAATCAATGACTGGCCACATCTTAACAACCTATTGATATCCAAGGCATTAAGTAGACCACAGGGATGAAGCCATTTTTTTTTTCAAAAGAAAGAAGAATAAAAATTAAATAATAAAATCTCTCCATTGTAAACACTTTGGAACTAGTAAATCCCCCTCAATATCCAAGTTAAATGTCAGCATCCAGAAGCAAATAAAGAATCAGTGAATCTTTTCCTAATTCTTCCCAAACCCTGAGATTTCTTAAAGATCAGTGTACTTTGCATTTACCATATGGATTATGGAATTTATGAGCTACCGATAAGTGTTGGGTCAACCGGGCAGAAGACAACTCAGCAGAAAGCTCCAGAAAATGGCGGCATGACTCAGCGCACTGGACTGTGCTGTGGAAACCCCATTAGGTTGATTGCACTTGGATGCCTGACTCAAGCGCAAAGTTATCTCAGGAGTCTTGTGACGCTTCTGAATGCTTCTGAACCCACGGCTCTCCAATTTAGCACAACTAGCGTTTGGAAGGGGTGTGGCTTGACCCGGCCTACGTCACGATGTTCCATCAAAACCCACTTTATAAGAAATGACCATTCCCGGTCTTTAGTCGTCCTCTGACAACTATCTAAGTGCATGTTCATCTGGTAACACAAACAATCTCTGAGGCAAAGTGTCACCTTTGTGTGAAACTTTCAACCCTAAAAAGGCAAAGTATCTGTGCCTTTGGGCAGGTGTTGGTGAAGCATCCATGTGGCCTGTTCGTGCTCAACAGGTAGGGACCTGTGGCACACTGTGGGGGTCATAAATCCCTGGGAAGCCTCCACCGTTCATTTCTTCTTATTTTATTTTCAGATCAAGGGAGCTATAGACTCATTTTGGGGAAGAGAGTCAGGTGATCTGTGAGTTCACTTACTGCGAAGCATAAGTTTCATTTACAAGAGGAACTGAAAGCTGCTTATTTGCGTGACCGCGAAGTGAGTTTTGAATGAGCACAAAACGCTGCAGGTTGCAAGACTTTACTAAAGAACTTGTTTCATTAATCTTCCATTAAATCCTGGCAATTTTAACAACATAGCAAAGTTCCTACTAGCACATGAATTTTGGGAATTCGTAAGATTTTAGTAAAACTTCTCATCAATACATTTTGAGTATTTTCTTGAGAATTTCATGGTTTCACTGTGGTTTTTCTTTTTAATTATAGATGACTATTAGTTTAGATCTACCATTGTCAACATTGTTTCTAGCAGGTATATTGATTAATTCTACAAGAGTTGTGATACATATTTACATCAGTATATTTTTTAAATTTTTTAATGTTTTTTTTATTTTTGAGACAGAGAGAGCGGGGTGGGGGGGTGCAGAGAGAGAGGGAAACACAGAATCAGAAGCAGGTTCCAGGTTCCAAGCTGTCAGCACAGAGCCCGACACAGGATTTGAACCCATGAACTGTAAGATCATGACCTGAGCTGAAGTCGGATACTTAACTGACTGAGCCACCCAGGTGCCCCCATCAGTACTTTTGGTCTATAATTTTCCACCTCCACTTGTATGAATTATGTCCCATAAACCTGTGGATCACCACAGGCTTGCAGTTGAAGCGCATATATTTACAATCCTCCAGGCCATGTTTGACAGTGTGATCCATCGCTCACCTCTACGGACCTCCCAGGTGAGACTAGATGGGACCTGGATGGGGGAGGGGTGAACACTACGTGTGAATGAATGGCAGCGAAATATCACAGCGACTTGGCTTGGAACAAGTTGGCAGACGCTGACTCCCACAGAAAAGAGAAGTCTGTCGATGTCCTCGAAAAACAAGTTATATTGGTGAAATAATTTGGGGTCAAGGTAAAATCAAGCTTCAAATAAACGTGTGCAAGTATTCTCAGGACCTTTTGTATGTCACCATGCATTATGAACCTCATGGAATGAGATATTTCATGTAAAATTTCTCAAACATATTTTACTGTGAAATAACTATTAACCTTTCCAAGGACACAGGTTGGGAAACAATTGCTTAGAATAATATTATCAAATTGCTATTATTATCATGAATATCATCTGTGAGAAAGTAAAGGTTATGACCCTGAGGCTACTCTGATCCTATGGACGTCACTGATAGAAGCTGCATGTCCATTGGGCTAAAGCTTTAAAAAGCCAAAGCCATGAACTGCCTCGGCCAAAATGCTGTTTTATTTTGTGGATGCTGTCATCCAAAGACCAGCAGGAATGCATACGTGGGCAACAAAGTTAGTTTTATTAGTTGGTGCAGCGAGAAAGACCACACACCATGGGGACCTCTGTAAATATCAGACGTGGGAAGTTGAGTGCCTACGTGATGTGGGGTCAGAGTTTAGCCCAGGATGATCTTGGCAAAGGATGATCGGAACTCGTGCACTGGACACAGGCTAGAAGAGGCCAGTGACCTTGATTTCAGAATATGTATGTCCAAGCGGAGTCACCGTTAGATCAGACCTCTGTGGTCCCATCGTGGACCACACGGGTCTGACTGAACCATTCTCAGAGGGCTTGAGCTTTGATCTTGTGTGGTGCACATCACGGCTTGGTCTGGCACAGTTTATTTGGGAGGGCAAGTTTTCATTCTATCGACCTTTTTGGGAAATGGATCCCTGTGGCACTGGACCAGACAGCCTGTCCTTTCTTTGAGAAAGCAAGGGTTCCTTGAAGGAGCTGATTTGCTTCCCTTCCTAGGGAGTGTGGAGGCGAGGACACAGATCTCTGGTCAGGGACTCAGGATGGTGACCTTAGGAAGAGCTCACACACCCGGGAGAGGAGACACTCTGCACTTCACTTGTCCTACCGTGTCTTTCGATTTCACGGCACAAAAAGATGCCATTTTAGTGGCACATTAGGAGCACTGGTTTGTCTCCAGGTCAGCGGGGACGGCGGTGTCTGAAGGGGAGAGTCTGTGACGGGGCACAACTTTTCACTGCGGGGCAGAGGGCAGTGCCGTCCTGGCTCAGGTGGCACTGAGACGATGAGGGCCAGCCTGACAGCGAAGGCCCGCCGGAAGCCACGGCTGGAGTCATACGCGTTAGTGCCCCCCACCCTCTCCACATATGCAGGTCACGTGGTCAAGCTCCAGGTCGCGGGGAGGAGAGTACTGTCCCCACCTGGAGGCCAGGCAGGCACGGGGTCGTGGATCTCACTCCCGCTCGGCTCTCTCCATCCAGTCACAGGGAATGTGGATACTTGATTCTTTCTCTACAATTACGGATTGGGAAACTGAACCTCTCAGAAGTTATAACTTTCCAAGGTTACATTAACTTCGAAGCCAATTTTTTTCATTAAAAGATTACCATGTAATTACAACCAAAATAAAGCAAACGATTCCAACTGGCCAAAATCAACACTTGTACTTCAGAAAAGACAGGTATAAGATTGAGCAATTCAGCAGTAATATCTTGATTATTTTTTTGCCATAAATGAAAGGTATTGTGTAATATCTAAGACAGAGCATTTTATTATCAAGTCCTTACCATTTATTTCAAACGTGTATTTTATCAAGTAAGTAATTCCCAGTACAATTTCCTAATACACTTATTGCACCTGTTATAACCTCACATTGCTGATACTTCACGTAAATTTGCTGTTATTTGGTAAGGTTTCCTCGTGATTCTTCCTCAACATTAAAAAAGAAAAAAGAAAAGAAGCACAGGAAATTGACAAAACAATGGAAAGGAATGCTGAGTGCACCCAACCTAAAAATTCTGACAAAAATCAGAATTTAGATCGTTTTCTTTTTATTTTTTGTCTTTGATTCTTGTTTCGCTATATGTCTTTTGCTGAAGAAATACTGGCTAGAGAGCTTCTGATTTATTCCAAATCATGACAATGTATTCAGACAACTTTAGCACATTTGCTGCCTCCGTGGTCATCTTTTAATTGATCTCGAGTGCCAGCAGTTCAACCGCAGAGCTCGCACCTGACTGCTCACCAGCACCAGCACCGTGAGTCACAGATCAGGCGCAGGAAAGATGGGCTAGAGCCCGTGCTTCGGGGAACCCTCTGACTACAGAATATGAGATTTCGAAATGACAGCTCCAGTGACCAACTCCTTAGAGTGTCATGGCTCGAACTCAGATGTGTGTTGGTGTAGAGCCCCGAACTGCCAAATGGCTGCTTTTAATCTCAGTTCTTTCTTAGGTGAAATGGGACAAGACCTACATGGAAATATTCGTTTACAAATGAATGCACACTAAGTGATGAATTTTTATACCATATGTATGTCTATATACCCACATTAATATCAAATGTGTAAATATACAGACATGTATGCTTAGGAAAGCTGTCTCCGAAGAGTGGAATGATGGCTCAGTTACTTTTTCAACAGAGAAACAAAACTATTTCCACTTCATAAGTAGGCAGATTCAGGAGCCGCTGGATTACTATCTTCCCATGCTCAAAAGTCAGAGATGAGCAGAGGGAAAATCATTGAATCTATAAATGTAGAAAGCACCAGGATATTATTTTTATTTCTGAAAACTCTGAAGAAACCAGTCTTTCCTCAGCCATCAGTGACTGGAGTTATGTGTCAGCTCGTGCACTAGGGCAGCTCCTCTTAGAAACTAGCTGCCCACAGACGGTGTTGCTCGCACAGGGAAGTCCTTCCCTGCCAGCATCCCAGGACAGGTGTCCAACAGCACTGTGTGTTCCTCTCCTGGTTCTGCTGTTTATTCCGAAGACCGCCCCCCCCCCCACTCCTTCTCTACCATGTTCCGTATTCCAAGAAACTGACAGTACACATGTCAACAGGCTTCACTGCCCTCTGGCTTCTCTTGGGTTTAGCCAATAGGAACATCTGGGAAAAGACTGGAGAGAGGGAGAAGAGTAAGAGTGGGCTGTGTATCTCCTGGCTCTCTGCCTGCAGCATCGACGTGGGCCAGCTGCATCCCCGTAGCACCTACATGGAGCCTTATCCACGCAGGGGCCATTCCCAGGATTCAAGCGTTTTCCTGCTCCCATCAAAGCCTAGAGTACGCATGTCTCTCTCCCCCCTAATTTTAGGTCACCATTATTCCTTCCCCGGTGTTGTTTCCATGTCTTTGTACAGACTCCCTTTATTAAGCTCTCCTCACATCATGCAATCTGTTTCTTGCCGGTTTCCTGGATGGCACAGATACCTTTCTTTTATTCTTTCTTATAGATTGTGCATGTGTAGAAAATTACCTATGATATTTCATTACTTTTTTTCTTTTTTCACCTAATCTGTTCCATAAACCTTAACTGAGCGCCCACTATGATGCCGAGCTAAATCCTGAGGATACAGGGGTGGGTAAGGCATTGCCTTCGTCGTGAAGGAAGTTCACCAAGTGGGAGCACTGGAAATATAAGTAGTGTGACCATATAACTTATCACTGAAATTGGGATACTTTGGAGTAAGAAGGGAATTACTCTTAATAAGTGTACTACAAAACTGGCCAACACTGTCACTGTTGGGCAAACCAAAGATGAAGAGATCATTGTTTGATGCTGTAATGAGCACTGAGGTATGAACAGATTCACTGGACGCCATCTATATGACTGGGGTCGGAGACACAATGATAAAAAGTTCTTGCCCTCTGTGAGGTTAAAGTCCAGTCCAGTGGAACCAAACAAGTGACTTCAACCAATGTCATGAGAGTGTGCAGGTAAACAGACATCCCAATAGGCTGGCCAGCCAATGGACGGAAGTAGTCCTTATGGCCACCTGGGCACTGACTCTGCTTTCCCCAGGGAGAAATGAGAAGGACGCTGTATGAGGTTATGTTTCCCGATCAGGAATGCTACAACATTCCTGCACACCGAAGAAGATGGGTTGCCAGAGGAATGGAGACGTAAAGTCCAAGGAAGAAGAGACCGTGTGTGGCAAGGTCTGCAGACTTGGCAAAGCCCCACTCACTCAGCGTCCCCGGTACTTACTGACTGGCCTAGAACTCGCACGTCTTAGCTGAGACGTTGCACAGGCAGCTGACCTGAGAGCACCGTCTGCTGAGGGGACAGGACGCGTATCCACTTCTTCCGATAGACTTAATAACTGCTCGCTTACAAAGCCATACAGTGTGGAAGACAAGCTGAATACCTGGGGAGTTAATTAGTCCCCAGTCTAGTAATTATAGGAAGCGCAGGTGCGGAATTGACAGAGGTGGCAGTAGTAGGGAGTGCCGTGAACTCGCAACACAGTCCAGGCGACTCCCTTTTCCTTAACGGTCATTTTGAAGCTTCCATAAAAGGAAAAGCGGTAACTAAGTGATTATTTCCCCTTTTCCCAAAGATCTTCAATGAGGCCTGATGTTTTGCTGACCCGTTCAGAAGCCTTCATCTCACGTTACACCGTGTTCATCAATTTTACCTGAAACGTAGGCAGTGGCCAACGGAGATCGGACTATATTTTAAATATTTCCTACCACCCAGGCGTTCCGGGTTTCACCCCACAGTCGCCGATTCGTACACATGCAGAGTCCGTTCTCAGTAAAAGCGACAGTGGCCACGTGCTCCAGCTGGACCAGCAAACCGGCCAGGAGACAGGAATCTGAGAATGTTCTGTCGTTCACCCCAACATATCTGGACCTGAGCCTCAAGGAGGAATGCCCCAAATCAAGACGAGCTATTGACTTGAATTTAACGGTTTCTCTCCCTTTTTTCATGTGAAAGAAAAAAATCTGCTCTCAGCTTTTTGTGTTTTCTGCTTTGTGTTGTTTTTCTAAGAGCCTCACCAGTCACCTGGTGAACTGAGAGAGACCCTGCAGAGGGAGACAGGGTCTGGAATGAGGGGGCAACACAAACAGGTCGGCACGGATTCTCCCAGTGAGCACAGCTCAGGGCAGGGTGTCCACGCCCCGGAATAGCTGCAGCTCATCTGTAACCCCGGGGACGCGGCAACGGGAAGGCCTTTACAGCCACAGCGAAAGGGAAGGGAGGGATCGACTGCATCCCTTCCTTTAGCTCACTTTTCATGCCTCACGTCATCTTAGCAAAATGGTCTTCTGAATACTCTGAGAGCTCAGCTCAAATTGATCAAATTATCGTGAATTTGAAAATAATGGGACATTATCAGCCTAACGTAAAATTCTGACTTCTGAACCGGTTTCGCTAGCAAGCAATATCATCAGCCAAAATGTGTATGGTGTACGGTATTGTCCCCACACACATAGATTTACGAGCATGAGACACAAAAATGTATCAGCTTTAAAGAAGAACTAATCTGTGGTCATAAATTCATTGGAGGCAAAAACCATTAAAGTGCCATTTGCAACTAGAAACATTTTTAGGAACTTAATCACAGGCTAATGTAAAGGCCAGACATAAAAATAATTGACACATAGAAAAAAAACACATCTTAATTAATCTTTGGAAAAAAAGGCAAAGATACAGGGTATTTTATTCAAATAAAATTATGGTGTAATCAATTCAACATTAATTATTGATAATATAACTCAAAGAGGAATAAAAAGGAAACAAGGAGGGAATTCTTAACCTGATACCGGGTATATTACCTCCTAGGGCAACACGCAGAATAGTGAAATACTGGAGAGTCCCTCGGAAGACATTGTCAATGGCTCCACTCAGCCTGGGGACAGAGATCTTAACTAGTGAGTCAGAACAAGGAGGAGAATGAAAGGAAAGTTTTAAGGGATGGGGGAGAGGCATGGCTTGTGAAGATGATGTGACTACCTATGCAGAAAAGCCAAGAGATTGTGCAGCTGGAAATGCAAAGAGAGGTCTGCAAGTTTGCCGGACCCAAAGTCAACAGCATTTCTATAAAAAGACTAAATATATCATTAAAAATAGAAAAGGTGACAAAAAAGAAGGGAGGAAAGGGAAGAGCAAAGTACCTGGAAATAAATGCAGTGACAGATTTGCCAGATGTTTAAGGACAAAAGGGCAAACCATCACAGAAGGACTGAACCTACACACGTAGAAATACACGCGTTCATGCATCTTAGGGCTTGCCATCTCAAGGGTGTACCTCGTCCCCAACTGAATCTACAAAGTCGTGCAATTCCAGCTGCGATGCCAACATGACCTTTTGCGGAACTAAACTCTTCTAAGACGCGCGTGCTAAGGGGCTGATGACAGATCCCAAGATAACACTGAAGAGGAAGGTCCGTGCCTGCCCTCCCACAATGAGGACTTACTGAGAAGTAACAACAATATAACTATATACTCACAGTGCGAAATTTCCCAAAGGGAACAACAGCAGAAGATCCAGGATGAATATACAAACGTATGCATATACGAAAACGCCATGTATTTGTGACAGTGCAGTCAGGAGGAGCCTGATGTGAAAAGCCTTGGGAGATGTTTGTGTGGTAGCCGCTGCAAGCTGTCCCCTCTGTCCAGGAGACTGACGTTACTTTCAAGGTGCCTGCAAGTCCCTCCAGCCATGTGAGCGCATGTGGCTCGTGCAAGGAGCCGCGGGGTCCAGAAGACACCGTTGCATAACAGCACAACCCACCAGCCTCAGCCTGCACCTGACTTGTGGGCAGGACCTGCCCCTGACCCGGGGCACATACACTTATCAAGAAGTGCACTTGCCTGGTCATCCGCATTTGGGAGCTTCTTTGTTCCCATGGCAAAACCAGCCCATCCTGATGGGTACAATCACTCACAGTAGATAAAGCTGACCCGGGGCGCCTGGGTGGCTCAGTTAAGCGTCGGACTCTTGGTTTTGGCTCAGGTCATGATCTCACGGTTCATGAGTTCAAGCCCTGCTTTGGACTCTGTCCTGACCGCGCAGAGCCTGCTTGGGATTCTCTCTCTCCGTGTCTCTCTCTGTCCCTCCCTTGCTCTCTCACTCTCTCTCAAAATAGATAAACATTAAAAAAATTTTAAAAAGAGCAGACTAACCCTATATCTATATATAAAAATGGTTCTAAAGTAGATTCAAATCCTAATTATAGAAAAACAAAACATAAAATATGGAAGATACTTTCATGACCTCAGAGCATAGGAAAATTTGTCAAATAAGACTTATTAAAAAAAAAAGAAAGGAAAAAAATGTATAAATCTGGAAGCACTACTATTTTGGGTTCTTGGACCCAATTCTAACGTGTGTGCATGCACTGGATGCTTCCCATTTGCTACCAGCCAGTTCTCAGGACACCAGCAGGTGTGGAAGAATTGGACAGGATTCTGCCCACCCAGGGGTGGCATCAGATCCCACCGGCTGGGACTGCTCCGCCCTTTGCTTCAGACACCTGTCACCACCCCCCAGTTGTCACCTGTGCTTCTGACCAACTGGCAGGAGATCAGAGGTTCCCCAGGCCCCCTCCGGGTCCCCTCCCTGGGTCTGAGTAGTTTGCTAGAGCAGCACAGAGAGCTCAGGGAGTCTTACTTACTCCATCCCGGGTTCGTTGTCAAGGATGTAAGCTGGGGAAAACCAGACGGGAGACATGCTCAGGAAGAGGTGTGGGGAGGGACAGTGTGCTTCCGCATCTCCCCTTCCTCACCAGCCATCTGAGCTCACCCTTCTGAGAGTCTCTGGAGGCTTCGCTACTCCAGCATAATGATTAAGTCATTTACCTGATGCTTGAACTCAGTCTGCAGCTCCTGCCCTTTCCCCCCATCCCCTGTGGTCAGGGGTGAGAGAGCCAAGCCTCTAATCCCAGGGTCGGTGTCCCCGGCAACCAGCCCCCATGTCAGGTGCCTCCCAGTGTCACCTGAGTAACAGGACAAAAGGCACCTCCGAGCTCTCATCACTTTAGGAGCTCTGTGCCACAGAAGGGACAAAGACCAAATCTGTACTTCTTATAAATCACAACGTCACAACTTCTCTGCAACAAAACGTACCACAAGTACACACATATATTTTCTCGTTAATTAATTAATAAGGGAAACAATCCAGTAAAAATATCTGATAAAAATGAGGAAGACAGAGAAGATAAAACATAGGTACATATCAAACACACTCATTAATAGGGAACCGCAAACTAAGCCAGTGACGAAATTCTCTTCCGCGTCCATCAGATTGGCAAAAATTCAGGTGTCTGACACTCTGGAATGTTGGGGAAGGACCAGAGTGACCTTTGCTGCAGACTGTGTGTTTGTATGTATTTGAATCCCTCCCTGGCCCTAGCAAAACCATTGATATGTTGATGGTATTTGGAGGTGGGGTGATGGTATCTGGAGGTGAGGGCTTTGGGAGGTGATCAGATCAACAGGGTGGAGCCTCATGCATAGGACTGTGTCCTTATAAAAGAGACTGGGGTGATCCCTTGCCCCTTCTGTTCCCCTCCCCCCAGTGAGGACATAGGAGAATCCAGCCATCCATGAACCAAGAAGAGGCAGGGCTGAGAGCACAGGGCTCCCCTGGAGGGACACACGGCCCTGTTCTGGGGCGGCTGGCAGGACTTCTTGTCCTTCCCCCAGAGCCCAGGGGACCCACAGGCCGCCCCCTTCGAGCGCGGTACCCTAGCAGGGGTGGTCCCAGAACATGCCCGGCTCCTTGGTTCCCCCAGCCTGTGCGCACCCCTCGCTCTGTGCACCTGGTTCCTACCCCCACCTGTCCCTCCCACCTCCACCTGTCTGTCCCTCCCCCTTCTGTCCAGCACACACACACCAACTAGTTGAGGGGTCTGGGTGCCGGGCTGAGACGTGTCGCAGGTGTCCTCAGATGGTGAAGTTCAGTGCTCAGGAAAACAAACACAGGGAGCCCTACCATTATATTGGAAAAGAATTACTACAAAGTTGTAATGTTGGATCTAATTCCAATGTTAATTTCAGAGATAAAATTTTGCACAAGTCTGGATGACCGTTGGAAAATGTCCCCTCTGAAATATGTATCTATGACTTGTTAGGCAGCACCTATCATACCATCTACTCCTGATCAGACAGAGGTAGAGCCCTATACATTTTATCTGTCCCTTCTATTGTCTGTCATAGTTTATTTTTTATGTTTTTTGCATTTACTACTAGAGGAGAGAAGGAAATTAATATTCATTGAGAACCTTCTGTATGCCCCTTTTATGAATTATGTTTCATTTATTTCTCATAGAAAAAATGTATTTCTCATAGCAAAAACTGAATATAGGTAAGGAAACATGTGCAGCAAGTTTCAATGACGTGCCCGAGGTCCCAGGTGGTGACTGGGAGGGTCCCCGTTCAAATGCGCGCTCTCAGCTGCACCACCTGGGGCCCCAAATTCTGATCGTCTTCCTTTCTGAGGCACATTTTAGGGTCAACTACAGTGGGTCTGCCTCAGTAGTCAGGAATCGTCTATTTTCATTTCAACCAACTCGTAGCCTTAATTCCCTCACTGCGGGGCCATTATTTCCCAATGGCAGTGTGTCCTCATAGTCACATTCACAGGGATCGGGGTATGGGGTCCCCTGGGGGTCATAAGTCTGCTTGCTGCACCCTCCCCCAGAGATCGACCCCTGGTCAACACGAGATTCTCAAAGTCGCTGCTACGTTGGTCCATTTCCTCCATGTGCCAGCCATGATTTCCCCATCTTTATCGTGTACTGCACACGATACAAATAGCGTCAGTCCCTGCTGGCAGGATGCTTTCCTTGCGTGTTGGTCTCTTGGCACAAAGGTAGACAGTGGTGGGAGACACCTGAGGTTTAATGAATGCTTGCTGTGTCCCCTTGTGGGAGGGCCTCCTCTGGAACGAGGACCTCTAGGCACTGGAGTCCAGAGTTGCAGACTTGGGAAGCATGGATCCCTCAGTGGGTCCCTAGAAGCAATGGTGAGCAAGGTCACTCCTGCATTCACCCTTTGCTCTTGGGCTTTGGGGTTCTACCTGCTGGACAAGCGTGTCTGTTCAGTCTCAGAGAATGGAGTCCCATCCTTGGAAGGACTCATTTCCAAACTGTCACCTCAGCTAAACCCTCACAAGGGCATGCCCCTGCTGTGTCGTGTGTGCACAGCTAATACTCCATGCAGCTGCATTTTCCTTTCCTTAAAATGGGCCCCTTGCCCTGGTTTGATATGGAGTCATATGTTGATAGAAAACACTGTTTTCCAGTAGGTATAACTGAGAGTCTGAAAACAAAAGGCAAAATATTCAGAATACGTGTCCATCCCAGTCAAGGTAAATGGCCGCCCTTTCCAGGACAGAAAATGTCTGATAAAATTAACCTGTCTCCCAGTAACCGATTGGCCTGAGTAAGGGAGGTGCTATCCTGAACTTGGTGTTGACCTGTGTCACCGTCAGTGGACATCCAGCAGCTGTAGAAGCTGATCAACTTTGGGATGGAAACCCACCTTCTGGGGTCCATGCAGGCCTCCATTTTGTCAAGGCTTCCGAGCATCTGTGATTCTCACTGACCGGTGTGTGTCCCTTACGGAGCTACTCCATCCCAGTTCAGTCCAGGTAAATGCCACCAGCTCTACCACCGCGGCAAGCCGAGGCTTTCAGGACCTCGACTTTGATTGATATCTTCCTCAATCCAGCTCCAAAATCCCATTGTCGGGTCTACTTCCTTGCACCACTGTTGACACCCACAGCCTAGTGTGGGTCCCTCAGGAAACAGACTCTTAAGAGTTTATAGGTAGGACTTCTATGGGGGGGGTTCTCAGGAACAAAGCTTGTGGAAGGAATTGAGGGAAACAGCTCGGGCAAAGACCGAGACTGAAATGTGACACTATCGAATGAACTTCTCAAGAGGAGATCTGGGACTCCCACTGCCCAGCGCAGTGTCCCTGATCAGGACGGGGCACCAGGCTCCGGGTTCCTCTCCTTATTCTCACCCCTCGCTGGCTTCTGACTGCTCCCGGAAGGCGGTTCCCCTGGGCACTGGGGGCTACCTGTTGCTGTGGCGGTTCCCGGAGGGAAGTCCAACTCTGGGCCTTCAGCAGCCGCTCCCCTTGTTGCTGGAGCATAAGATCCTTAGTCTGGATGGAAACCTGGGCAGCAAGGCACACTATCCCTCAGAGTCCGGAAAAAGGAGAGAAACTATGGAGGTCTGGGAATCTGGGAGGGGTCTGTGCGACTCTCCGTACTCGTTTTCACTGCCACCCCATCACCTTGGGCGTGTGTGGATTTGCGCACAGTGGGGCTGCAAGCTGACCTGTAAAGGGTCAGGCAGGAAATGCTTCAGGCTTCTCTGGCCACATACAGTTTCTGTCTTGTATTCTTTCTCTTCTTTGCTGCGACTCTCACGAATGCATCACACTCATTCTCAGCTTTCAGACCCGGAGACTGGCCACCGCCAGACCTGTCGCCAGGCCATAGTTTGCCGACTCTGCTCCGTGGACCTCGCAGACCAGCCCGCAGGAACCCCCATCTCCTCTGGCTTCTCCACGTGGCCTTCTCCTGTAATGTGGTCGGCTAGCACCGTGGCTTTCGTGAGCCTAGACACGGTTTTAGGTGTGCTAACCTGCACGCTTCGTGGGGCAAGAGGTGTTCCTGTCCCCGTGTGTGCGCGAGGGGTTGAACCGCGGAGGGACTGGCGAGATTGCAGGCCAGGCGGCAGGCGGCAGCGGGAGGACCTCGGCGTCCGCGGGCGGATCCCACACAACCGTTACTATGTCCCACATCCTGCCACCTGTCAGAGGAGGGAGCCCGGGCTCCTCGGCAGGCATGATCCACGAGGCTGTATAACTCGGAGCCCCCAGACTTGGGGACAGCTCTCCTTCGGAGTTCAGCTCTCTACAGGCAGACAGACGTGCTCCTTCCTGCCTCCTCGCCCCCCACGCTCCACCCCACACCCCTGCTCCCTGTGCACGTGCAAAGAATCAACACAACACGGCGTTTCTGGAGCATCCTCCTGATGGTCCCACTCTGACACGACCCCTGTCGTCCTGGAGGCACTTTGTGCGTTCCACGAGGGCACACGCTGACACTTTGTAAGTACTCGTGCCCTCGTCAGCCTCCCTTTCTAGTCTAGGGATTTTCACGCTGAAGGTTGCATCCGTTACATCCATTAACGTGGTGTTAAATTAATTCAGTGGGTTATCAAAAGCAATTTTTAAAAATGAAACACAACAGAAAATATCACGTAGGATAGGTAAATGTATCTCTGAATCTTTCATTTGCATTTGTGTGGGTGTGTGTATTTTAAACATGGAGTTAGTTCCCAACAATTAGATCCCTACACTTTTCAGGTATATACTGGCCCAAGCCAACAAAGACTGAAAAGTGTGATCATTGCATCCAATATGATTCCTAACCATTTTTGTAAATTGTAGGTTTTTCTGTTTTCAACTATAACTCCAATTAGGTTGTTCCAAACCTAAATGCTGGCATGCATTGCACTTTGGTGAACATTTTAAGCAAAAGCAGTGAAAAATTAGGTAATTTTTCCAAATATCTTAGAGTGCTTGAAAGAATTATAGAGCATTGGGTAAAATCAGATCTGAAAATTGTGGATCATCATCCTTAGTTATCTTGTAACTAAAATGTAACCAACTGTTCTCTGGGTCCTGTGATCACCGAGGGAAAGGAAATTAGGGGTGCCTGGCAGGCTCAGTTGGTTAAGCTTCTGACTCTTGACTTTGGCTCAGGTCATGATCTCATGGTTTCATGAGTTAAAGACCCCCATCCGGCTCTGTGCTGACAGTGCAGAGCCTGCTTGGGATTTTCTTTCCATCTCTCTGCCCTATCCCTGCTCATGTTCTCTCTCTTTCAAAAATAAGTAAACACTAAAAAAACAGGCTTTTTAGTAGTTATAGAAGATAAATTAGTGCTTTTACTCAATTTGGTGTGGGGGAAGTGCAAGTCATTAATTTTTTCGCTAGTGTTTGTTAGAATCATCTAGAATCCTAGCTCATTGTTATGGCCACAGCCTTGTTTTGACCATATTTTTAAAATTCTTGTTACAATAATATACTTGATACAATAATAATCAACTTTTTCTAATGGGAAGTACATTTATATATGTTAGAGGTCTGGAAAACACTAATACCATCTCTGGACCCATCAGTATGACAGAGAGAAATTGGGCACATTCATAAGGTGCTGGATTTTTGAATGAGAATGTGACAACAAAAATCAATGACGCTTTAGAAACAATCTAACTCAACTACCTTGTTTTATAAATGAGGCTTTATAAGTGAGACTACTTTGTTTTCATCTCATCCAGGCCAAACAGCTCATAAGAAAACACCAGATAAGGGTCCAAAACAAAACAAGAAATTCTTGATTTTTCATGTTTACTAATTAATTAATTTACTCTCTAATTTATTTAGTTATCTTCCTATGAAAAGATCTTCCCATCCACCCACCCAAGGAAAAGCATACAATTGAATTATAGGTTAATTTTCTTTATAGATTTACATGTGGTTTTAAATGTTCATGGTGCTCAAAACATTTTGTTGTCCTTAATGTCCCCTTAAGGGGAGACTATTCTGGTTCTGCAGACACAGAAAGACGTCTTCTTAGAAGCTGGGCACCTCAGAGCTGGAGGGGGTCAGCTACCTGGCACTTCCCTTCACAACCTGTAGGATGGGTGAACCTACAGGGAGAAAGGAACACAGGGCCAGGCTTGGTTTCTGGACCATTACCTGTAGCCTTAACCTTTCTTTCTCTTTTTCTCAAGAAAGTATATCCGAATGCAAGCAGTGCAAGTGAAATTATTAAAAGTTAGCCTTTAATTCACTGTATTACAAAAGTATATAATTCCCAACATTTACTATGTTCACTCTTATTTATAATGAAATACTTTAGACAACCGATCACAGCACACCAGAATGCTCCTGGTCACGTCCCAC
Source organism: Panthera leo (assembly GCF_018350215.1). Classification (NCBI taxonomy): domain Eukaryota; kingdom Metazoa; phylum Chordata; class Mammalia; order Carnivora; family Felidae; genus Panthera; species Panthera leo. The sequence goes on along the minus strand of NC_056689.1, from coordinate 1,045,206 downwards.
ACGTTCACGGCTCCCGGTGACTTGTAAGCGGGAGAAGAACTCTAAGACCCATCTCCATGGCTCAAATCAGAACCGAAATTTTGCCCTTTGAATCCAGTTAAGTCATTTTATGTGGGATGGCTGAAGTCTCAGATTTCCTTAAGCAATTCTGCTTGTAGCTCTGGCTCTGGAGGCTGATAAAGTGAATCATTCAGGCTGCTGTACAAACAGAATAATTGCTTAGTGCACCAAGGTTAGGATGTCACACAATGTCCTGTGTCAGGGCATAGAACTCGGGCAGGACAGAAAGAGGATCAGCCCTGTGGTATTGCCATTAAGAGACTCAGATTTATTATTAAACCCTCCTTGGATGGAAAGACCAATGGCGAATTTGTCAGGAAGCCCGCAAGCGTTCTTGAAGTGAGTGATTTCTCTGCATCTCCAGCAAGAGTCTCAGGTAGGTGTTAAAGTTAGCCAAGATAAAATGCAGAAAATATAAGCATGAGGGATTTAGACGTGCAAGTCAGTGATGTCATTAGCCTGAAAAGATGTCCTTGTACTTAAGATGACCTTCTAACCAGATGGTTTTCCTGACCTAGATTTGTCACCTTAATAGTGACATTTGCTTCCTACCTAAATGCTGATTTGGTTTTCATTCATATATGCCAGAAAATAAATCTGAGAAGAGCATTTCCTACCTTTCAGACATCATCAACAAAGTGGTAAGAAATGTTCCCTTCTGCCAGTAAAGACTTCTGATGAACTCTCCTTAGGAAGAAACTAGAATGTCACACAAGACAGCTAGTGTCTAAACAATACCTTGAAGAGGGTTAAGACTCTTGCTAAGTAATTAGTTTTAGAGAGTGGGCTTGAGGACTGAACTAAGACTAGTCACTCTCCCTTCTCACCTAGAAGGGTCTTAGACAGTGCTGAGGGTCTAGCCAAGGGGACTCAGGTCAGCGTGTTGGTGGCTGCAGTGATGCTGATTTGGTAAGTGGAAGGACCAAGAGCCAGACAACGTAAAGATAGGATGTGAATAGGGCTGGGGACCAAGCAAGATGGGCTATAGGCAACCAATTACAATGAAAATAAAAGGACCTGAGCTCAGGAAATGCATCAAGCTGGATTAAAGGTATAAGGAAGGCAAGTAAAACCCTAAAGATATTGTTAATGTTTTACTCAGGATACACAGTGACTTCACATATAAAATAATGTCAGTAGTCTAACAAGTGTCAGTCATAATTTGTATGAAATCTACCTACATATACCTTATTCAGTGTGGCCTCCATATGGTTCATTAAAAATGTGAGCTCTTGGGGTGCCTGGATGGCTCAGTGGCTTAAGTGCCTGACTCCTGATTTCAGTTCAGGTAATGATCTTGGGGTTCCGGAAATTGAGCCCCATGTTGGGCTCTGTGCTGATAGCACAGAATCTACTTGGGATTCTCTCCCTCTCTCTCTGCCCTTCCTCTGCTCATGCTATTCCTCACTATCTCAGAATAAATAAATAAACATTAAAAAAATTAGTTCTTGGGAGCCCCTGGGTGGCTCCGTTGGTTGAACATCTGACTTCTCTCAGATTGTCATTTTGCAGTTTGTGAGTTAGAGCCCTGTGTCGGGCTCTGTGCTTGTGCTCTCTCTCTCTCTCTCTCTCTCTCTCAAAAATAAATAAATATAAAAAGTTAAAAAATAAAAAAATAAAATGAGATTACCTTTAAAAAATTGGCTCTGGATTATTTGTTTTTTGGGTGTTGAGTTTGATAAGTTCTTTATAGATTTTGGATACTAACCCTTTCTCTGATATATCGTTTGCAAATATCTTCTCCCATTCTGTCGGTTGCCTTTTAGTTTTGCTGATTGTTTCCTTTGCTGTGAAGAAGCTTTTTATTTGGATGAGGTCCCAGGAGTTCATTTTTGCTTTCGCTTCTCTTGCCTCCAGAGACGTGTTGAGTAAGAAGTTGCTGCGGGCAAGATCAAAGAGATTTTTGCCTGCTGTCTCCTCGAGGATTTTGATGACTTCCTGTCTTACGTTTAGGTCTTTCATCCATTTTGAGTTTATTTTTGTGTCTGGTGTGAGAAAGTGGTCCAGGTTCATTTCTGCATGTCGCTGTCCAGTTTTCCCAGCACCACTTGCTGAAGAGACTCTTTATTCCATTGGATAGTCTTTCCTGCTTTGACAAATAATCCAGTGAAGAAATGGGCAAAAGACATGAATAGAAACTTCTCCAAAGACATCCAGATGGCCAACCGACACATGAAAAAATGCTCAATATCACTCATCATCAGGGAAATACAAATCAAAACCACAATGAGATACCACCTCACACCTGTCAGAATGGCTCACATTAACAACCCAGGCAACAACAGGTGTTGGCGAGGATGAGGAGAGAGAGGATCTATTTTGCATTGTTGGTGGGAATGCAAGCTGGTTCAGCCACTCTGGAAAACAGTATGGAGGGTCCTCAAAAAACTAAAAATAGAACTACCCTATGACCCAGCAACTGCACTACTAGGTATTTATCCACAGGATACAGGTATGCTGTTTTGAAGGGACGCATGCACCCCCATGTTTATAGCAGCACTATCAACAATAGCCCAAGTATGGAAAGAGCCCAAATGTCCATTGATGGATGAATGGATAAAGAAGATGTGGTACACACACACACACACACACACACACACACACACACAGAGGAGTATTACTCGGCAACCAACAAGAATGAAATCTTGCCATTTGCAACTACATGGATGGAACTGGAGGGTATTATGCTAAGTGAAATTAGTCAGTCAAAGAAAGACAAATATCATATGACTTCACTCATATGAGGACTTTAAGACACAAAACAGATGAACATAAGAGAAGGAAAACAAAAATTATATAAAAACAGGGAGGGGGAAAAACAGAAGAGACTCATAAATATGGAGAACAAACTGAGGGTTACTGGAGGGGTTTGGGGGGGATGTAGGGGGGGGATGGGAAAAATGGGTAAAGGGCATTAAGGAATCTACTCCTGAAATCATTGTTTCAGTATATCCTAACTAATTTGGATGTAAATTAAAAAAAATAAAAAGTAAAATTAAAAAAATAAAGGCAAAAAAAATTGGCTCTTAAAATTCTGTATCAGTTTTTTCTGTTTTCTAAATGAATATTTTTATTCTCTCTCTCTCTCTCTCTCTCCCTCTCTCTCCATCTCTCTTTCTGTTGTTATAAGAATCTGAACTCTCTGGGACATTGGAGAGGTGGAGGGAGACTATTGTTTAGGGCACCTTGGGCATGACAGTATAAAAATATTCCAGTATAGAGCCTGAATATAAAAGAACATAATTTCACAGTTTTTTCTCAACTGTTTTACGTTCCTATGGGTGTAGATAGTGTCTTTAATATCCTCACATATTAGAGACAAAGCAAAGAAAGAAAATGTACCAAGATGATTCTGTCTGTATTCTGTGACCATCTCAAACTTTTAAAGTAACTTATCCTTAACAAAATATATCAGCAACTTGTAAAAGCAAATTATTATGTGTTTATCTGTTTATAATCAGTTCATAATCAAACCCAAATCTTTAGTGCCTTTCCCATCGTCTTTAACTGAATATTCAATTCTTCCTTTTCCCTTCTTCTTAAATAATGCTTAACACGGTTAGATGTCTTCTGTGCACAGCTTTTCATATGGATCTTGGGTTTATATTGTGAGTCAGTTTCATTATTTTTATTTCTATATTATCTTTTATTTCATCTCCAATGAGAGAAGAGAGAGAGAGAGAAGAAGAGAGATTCATTATTTGGATTTTTAAACTAGTTTCTATTATCAATTTTTAACTGTATTGCAGAACAGACAGAAAATGACCCAAAGCCTCTGATAATGTCTTCAGGAATAGGATTCACCTCTGGTAAACCAATTGTATGAGGGGAAGCAGAGGCGGCCCCCATTCATGACTGTCTGGAGTCTTCCTCTCCCCTGAGCACCCCTGACACCCCACCCTGCAGCTCTGGGGGAAAAGAGGTGGGCCACGGATAAGGTAGGAAGGGAGTCAGGTGGCTCACTGAGCAAATATCAACTAAAATGAGGCCGGACCGGTTCTATTAATACCAGAGAAGGCAAAAATCTAGGGAGCAAATGGCTAAGCAGATATAAAGGGTACTTAATTATGATTAAGGGAAAAATTCATTAACTCATAATCTACCAAAATTATAGCATCAATAAAAGCCTAACCTTTAGGCCGCCCAAGGGAAAGCACAGGAGTGTAGGATATTGAACTGGCCCCTCTCAGCTCTTGTGGGTGCGGAATGAGGTAAACACAGACTCTACAGCTTGGACCTGGCCGCTGTGACCCCCATCCTAAGGCCTCAGCCCTCACTGCATCCTTCCTTCCACCCGATGCCACACACCGTCCAACATGCGGGTGTCTGGAATAGTGCCATGGCTTCCAACCTGCTGTTCCAACTTTCCACCTGGGCCCTGCCCTTCCTTCTGTTTGGAGCTCAGCTCCTGTCTCCTTCCTCCAGCGCCCAAACCACTCTTTTACGTGAGAGGTGATACTTCGGGAAAAGTAAGAGTACGGGCTCTGGGGTCAGACCCGGTGAAGACCCCTGTTACAGAATGACATTGGAAATACTGTTTAACCTGCTGTGTCTCACTGTCCTCATGTGTGGCCGCAGTATAATATCTCCCTAAGTCGCAAAGTCACAGCAAGAATTAAACAAGAGAATGTCTGTACTGGGAGACATGCGATCACAGAATCAGAAATATTAGACGGTTGGGTGTTGTTTTCAAGACACTAGAAAACACCTTAGAAATTGTATTACCTAAAATCGCACACACAAGCACATAACAGAAAATATTTTAAATTTTCCTATGTTTGTAATCCTTCTTGGCTAATTAAAGGTCAGAAAAGGTGAATAAGATACTCAGTCTTGTTCCTCCTAATAGATCTTTCCATATGATGATAAAGGGTACAGTGGCCTGGAAAAGAATAAATATCTTCTAAACAAGTATTTTTCTAGGCATACACATTCCTTTTGTCTTTCCCACAGGAACCTAATTTGCAACTCAGAGAAGTCATCAGATGGCTGGTCCTGCTCTGCAGTGTGAGGGAACCGTTCTTTCCTTGTCCAGCTGAGCCTGTGTTTCCGTCCTCGCTCAGCTCAGGCTTGTGGAGCCCGACTCCCCCGTCTGCCCTCACTTCCAGATCTAACAGGAAATACACGTAACTTAGGGGCAATGAGAAATTTCATTGGACTTCACATTACTTCTGATGTTTCCTAAAAAGAGTGTGTGTGTGTGTGTGTGTGTGTCTGTGTGTGTGTATCCCAGAGAGTTTTGCATTGAAATGTTACTTATGTCTGCATAATGTTTTTCATATTTTTCTTGATGAGCTCTATATTCTGAATGTTCATAGAAAGTACATATTACTATAACAAATCGTTATTTTTAACAAAATGCAAGTTAAATTTTGATCAAATGAAAGAAATACCTCTGCCAAGTGCCTGGTTTATCTGATGCTATTCCTAACACTAATGAAAAACTGAGTTTCATTAGCTATTTGCCCCTAAAATTAAATAAGCTACATTTCTAAATTAAAGATCTTACTTGTGGGGGACCTGGGGAAATGAGGCGTCTTGACTCTTGATTTCATCTCAGGTCATGATCTCATGGTTCCCAAGTCTGAGCCCCACGAGCCTGTTTGGGATTCTTTATCTCTCCTCCTCTCTCTGCCCCTCTCCCTCCCTCCCTTCTTCTCTCTCTCTCTCTCTCTCTCTCTCAATAAATAAATAAATAAATAAACTTAAAAAAAAAGATACTACTTGAAAGGGAATTTTCAAGGTTTGTTACTGTTGTTTCTTTGTTTATTGTTTAAAGCAATCTAACAGGCCATAGACAATAAATCACCATCTGGGGTAAAGAGCATTTAGCTAATCACAGCGACAGTCTTCAGCAATGCAGGCTTTTATTTTCATTCATTTGTTTTCTCCATGGACAGTCTTTGTGATAGAACAACTCCAACAAGCAATCAAAAAGATGATTTGTTCTTTCTCGTGTCCATACCTATTCATGTGTTTTCTTCTCCACGCCCTTCAGGCGCCTGGGCCTCCTTAATTTACACTGCCGATGTTGTCACGTTTTCTTATTTACCTCGTACTGTGTAACATGTTGAAGTATGTAGAAGGTAAAACAAAGACCTCCAACGCAAGGATAGATTCATAGACTATCACAGCTAAAGGAACCTCAGGAATCCCCTTAGGCACCGAAGAACACTGAGGACCACAGAGGGAGAATGCCAGTTAGAGTCCTGGCCAGCTAATGTCTTTCTCACGGGTTTGTTACCATCACCATTGCTGCCAGTACCAAAAAGTTACGCATTATGAAATCCACAGACATGAGGGAAGTAAGTCAAATGCTCAGATCTCTTCCAGAAGACTGCCAGCTTCACATGGTGTCCTGGCAGTAGAGAGGGCAAGGGTGTGGTCAGCATACTGCAGCCAGACAGCTCCGGGAGCCCACGGCCCTGACCTTCCGCAGTGGATCCTTGGGAACTTCTCAGCTGATGTGGGGCTTTCCCAGAGACTCACTGACTCGTGTTCACTGAGCTCCTCCCTGCGCAGGTGCCTCACGAGGCCCTGAGGAATGGGCAGAAGGGGAACCGTCACAAAGGTCCCTGATGGCCGGGAGTTTATACTCTGATTGTGGGGAGGCCAGGAAACAAATTCGCACAAAATTAAAAGATAAGTGTGATGAAGAATGTGGGTATCACCGTTTTGATGAAAGGGTGAAGGAAGGAATTTCTGAGGAAGGAAAATTTAAGCTGAGGCCTTTTTTAGGAAAAGTTAGAATGAAAGTCATCATTTTTCCAATCATAGCTTTTTAAAAAATTTTTAATGCCATCGGTTGATATATTTACAACCAAAGGCTCATTAAGTCAAGTTTATTGTCCTGCTTGTTCTGTTTTCTACCAAAGCAGCGTTTGCTGAAATTTGCCAACTCATTTCCAACAGCCCCTGCCACTCAGGTGATTTTCCATCTCCGACTGATGTGCAGACACGGGGAATTATCACAAAGATAATGGTGGAGACTAAGCATGCTCTCTCTTTGAGAGCTTCTCTCAAGGACAGTCACCTGAGCATACCTGAATATTGACATTCAGAGGAGGAACAGTTCTCCGCCCCCCAGTCTCTGTTGTTCTTTGTTTCTCAGGATAAAAAGCTGCCTCTGTCCTACTCAAAACAGAAAAACAAAAAAAGAAAACCTGTTTTTTTTTTAAATATTTTTTTTTAATGTTTATTTATTTTTGAGACAGAGAGAGACAGAGCATGAACGGGGGAGTGTCAGAGAGAGGGAGACACAGAATCCGAAACAGGCTCCAGGCTCTGAGCCATCAGCCCAGAGCCTGACGCGGGGCTCGAACTCACGGTCCGTGATATCATGACCTGAGCTGAAGTCTGACGCTTAACCGACTGAGCCACCCAGGTAGGTGCCCCAAAAGAAAACCTATTTTATTAGGAGTCTCAATAAGATGAGTTTTGCTCCCTCAAGGCTACTGCTTTTCTCTTACAAAATGGAATAAATTAAAATTTCAAAAAAGATATTTATAAATTTATCAATAATTCCCAATCAGATGTCCATTGTGTTGGTCATTAAAAAAAAAATAATCTTGAGTTGGTCCACACTAAGGTAAATCTCAAATAGCATTAATAAATGTCATTCACAAGAGAAAGATATACAGTTACATCAATCCTCATCCAAATCAACTGACAAAACCCCAGCCTCAAGCACAATTCTGTTTGCAACTGATCTTTTGTATTTAACAACTGATAAAGTGGTATCTTACTGTAAGTGAGATTGCCATTTTTTTCCGGAGGCTTAGAGAATAATGAAGCTGTTTATACTGATTAACCCGCTAGGAAATGACATCTTCACCTTCAAACATCTGTTTGACTCCTGACATGTTTGCCATGAGTCTTACCTAGACTCTGCAGACAGGAACAACCTCATCTAGCCATGTTCCTTGTTACTCTTATTACCTGGAGGAAAGATGGCCAATTTCTAGGAGGATGGGTAGCACTCTTCACACAAAATGTGCTGTGGTCGCAAAGCCCCTGGAATGAAAGCACTTAGGAAAAGTGTTGCTTGCTCACAAAATGATGAGCTGGATGAAATTGAAAAGGGCAGAGTATGCACCGTGGTTCCACTGGCAAGACATTGGGATAAAATGAGATTCATAGTTTATTTATTTAAAGTGTTTAAAACTCTAAGGATAAATTCAAGGAAGCAAAGAGAGAAGACAACAGGTTCTCTGGATACCGAGTAGAAAGTTCCACTGAATTTTGGGTTATGTCTTGGCATCTCACCTTCATCAAATACAGCAAAGGGCAGGCCATTAAAACTTCGATGCATGGCCTGCATCACAATGCGATTGGGTCCATTTCAAAGAAATTCATGGGGGGCACCTGCAGGGCTCAGTCTGTTGAGCTGCCAACCTTGACTCAGGTCATGATCTCATGGTTCCTGAGTTCCAGCCCTGCATCGGGCTCTGTGCTTACAGCTCAGAGCCTGGAGCCTGCTGCAGATTCTGTGTCTCCCTCTCTCTGCCCCTCCCCCATTCACACACACTCTCTCTCTCTCAAAAGTAAATAAACATTAAAAAAATTAAAAAAAAAGAAATGAATAGGATTGTAGGAGTGGGGAGGAGGGAGAGGAACAGAAGTAATTCAGTTTTTATTTTTATTTTTAAAAAATTTTAATGTTTATATATTTTTGAGAGAGAGAAAGAGACAGAGAGAGATTGGAGAAGGGGGAGAGAGAGGGAGACACAGAATCCGAAGCTGGCTCCAGGCTCTGAACTGTCAGCACAGAGCCTGATGTGGGGCTTGAACTCACAGACCGCGAGATCATGACCTGAGCCGAAGTCAGACACTTAGCCAGCTGAGCCACCCAGGTGCCCCTCTGTGAAGGTATTTTTTTTAGATGAAAGTAACATTTAAACCAGTAGACTCTGCAAAAACTATATTACAGTCCATAATGTGGGTGGTCCCTACCTAGTTGAAGGTCTTACTGGAAAAAGACTGACCTATAAGGAAGAGGGGGGGAATTCTTCCAGAAGACTCCCTGTGGACTCAGTGGCACCTCTATCTGGGTCTCCAGCCAGCTGCCTCCCCTGCGGACTGTGGCTTCCGAAGCCTCCACAATCCCGTGAGCCAACTCCCTGAAACAAATCTTTCTCTTACTCTCATTCTCTCTCTCTGTCTGTCTCTCTCCTTCTTTCCCTCCTTCCCTCTCCCAAATCCTAATATGTTGTGCTGTGGTAAGGACTTAATAAAATACTGTGCAGAAAGTGACTAGCACATAGTAAGTGATCCTGAGTAGATTAATATCTAGTTAGTAGGTTAATATCTAGTATCTAGTTTTTGATATTTAGACTTTACTCTTTTCAGATGCAAATAGCGTTATAATTCGGCAAGTTGGTTTGCAGGTAGCATGGGGGAGAGAAGAACTTTGGGCCTGATGGAGCTCTTGAAGGGCCTCACTCTGTACTGAACTGTGTATCCCTTTCTATGACCCTGCTGCAGCACTGTCATTTTAGAGAAGGAAGCTGGGACCCAGAAAGACTAAACGCCATGTCCAGAGTCATGGGAGGTAAATATTAGTAAATCCAGGCGGGCGGACCCCAGGGCCAATGCTCCGAAACTGTGCAGCACAGCCCTTCAAGATGAAACACAGTCGAACAAAATTCAAGTCAAAAAATAAAAAGGGGATTAACTTTGCTCTTCTGTGTGATGTGGCCTTGGGTTTAGCCTCAAAAAGGCTCCAGGGACAACAGCAGAGGCCTCGAGGGACTGACTGCCCCCTCATCCCCCACAGGCTCAGGTGCAGAGATAGGGCCACACTGTCACCTGTGAAGAGGGACCCCTCCCCTCCGTGCAAGGGGGAGGCGCTCACCACGGATGACACCGCCACCCGCGGATTTGCATTTGTTCAAGGGTGAACTATCATAAATAACTATAAGCATCCGTTCTTTGTTCCTCTTTGGCTGCAGGAAAATACATGGAAATAACGATCTCCCTTGGGAGGGTTGGGGAGGGGTGGAAGACTGTGGAAACGAGGCTGTGGACTCTGGTGGCTCCTACAGCTGCGTCCACTGTTCCCATGCAGACCAGCGGGGCCACTTTCCCAAATCTCCCAGTCTTCCAAGAGAAGCCAGAAGTATGAAGATTTATAAGAAATGCCTAAATTTTAAGTATTGGGACCGGGCAGTAATGTGAAAAAGCACATTTTTTCTGTATTCAGAGGGTCAGCATATGTGAGCAGATTACATCGTGGGACAGTTCTGACACTGGGATGCCCAACTTACAGACACTGGAATTCACAGGATGGCTAAAAACACTGAGAAAAAAATACTCTGATTTCACTTCAAAAACAAGTCACGGATCAATTCTCAGAACATATTTGTGCTGTGATTTAACAGAGACTGAAGGAAAAAGAGATCTATTCACTATTTATCCTCAACCTTTCTGGTTGAGTTAGTAGTCTTCTCTTTTCCAAAGAGAACTGCCTGCTGGCCTGATCACCATAGCTCAAAATGACCAAGTGATGCCATTAACCTGGATAATCCATAGTGAGCAGGGTGTTCATATCGGATTCAGGACGCCCCACTGGCATTTTTAGTTCAAAATACGTAAATTGATGCGTTGGTAAACCAGATAAAGACTGTTCATAATTATCAAGCAAAACCATAGAGTCAACATGCAAATACCTCAAACTTGTTTTTTTTAATCAAATGTAGCGTTTCAATTAATCTTTGAAAACACCTTTTGCTTAGCAGAGGAGTCTAACTGAAGACTCAGTAAAGCAAAACTCTTTATTCAGTCAATTATCATGTAATCCCCACACCATCTTACTTAGAACTGTGTCGTCACTGAAAATCAAAAGCACGAGAAATCTGGGGTTTTTCTTCCTTGAAAATGTAAAGGTTTGATTTTAAATGAAGCTGTGTCACCCTACGCGCGTGATACTCGAGGAACCCACGACTGCAAAGCCTGTCATGAGTTCAGACTTGTAGTTACTACGTTCTCCCAACAAGCACAGGGCTGCGCCTGATCACGTTAAAAGAAGCCAGGCATTTAAATCTGCACATTATGATTCCTGCAGCATCCAATGAGCATCTGAGTGATGTTCTCTTTCCAGGAGAACAGCAGAAATCCTAAATCCTGTTTCTTGTGAATAAAAGAAATGAAAGCATGCAACGTAACCTGGAAAACAAAAGAGTCCGTTGCCAAAATTGTCTCTGAGCTAAGCTTTAAGAGAATGTGTTCGCACCTGTGGAATATTCAAGACACTTTGCCTCGAGAAATAGTTACACTCTCCATAAATTCCTGTACTGAACAGTCGAGTTTGGGAAATGCAAGTTGGTCTTTATTTGCTAATTTTTTTACTTTACATAACTTCCAAATGATGAGACACCAATCAGTGATAGAAAGGTCATAAGAATTACTCTCCCATCAAGCACCCTGAGCAGCAGACCAGGCGAAGCTTAAAGAATCTGGCTGACCTGAATGTGTGTTCATCTGCCTTGGAGGAAGACCACACCCATACATTGTATTCTTACTTTTATTATGCAGAAGATGGGGTAAACGTTGGAAAGTAAACAAGGCTGTGTTTTGAGAACAACCAGGTGGGCAGCCGGAGGACATTGGAGGACATCGAATGTCACCAACACAAAGAGACTTTGGCCAACACTCCCCCGGGGTGCAGTAAAGAATGCATTACTGGATACTCTCCAGAGAAAGGTGCTAGTGCCATGCAATGAAACAGTAAGGGGTGGGGAGCTAATTCAGAGCTAACAGAAAGGAGATTTTCCCCCAAATGGAAAAATTTGCTCTGTATGGGTATTTTTCCATACCTGTCTGGCAGGGTCTGCTTGGCGGTGAAATGAGAACGTGTGTACTTGACGTTACTTCTGACTGGAGGGCTTCTGTACCCCCCGTCTCCACAGAATAAATCTACTGATTTTGTTCATTGAACTGGCTCGTTGTCGGATGCAGTTGTCTTACATTGACTGGTAATTCAGCCTACAGCTATGTAACACTGAAATACGGTGCCCCCCTTGTCTGTGGGGGACACCTTCTAAGACACCTTCTAAGACCCCCAGTGGACCCTGACCCTGCAGACAGTACAAACCCTACAAAGACACCATGTGTTTTCCTGTATGGACGCCTATAATAAGGTATCTCAAAATACCCGGTACTGAGCTCAACCTTCTTGCGACGCCGTGACCTGAGGCGAAGTGAGCAGTGAGGGCCAGTACTGACCTTTGGCTGATACGCTAGGAGGATGCGCATCGGCCTCTGGTTAGCCATGGGGAACCAAGAGCAGGAAAGCATAACCCTGGACAAGGGGGGAACCCCTGTAGCCAACCAACTCAGAGGAATAAAATAACAGTCAAGCATATTGGATTCCCGTGCATGTAGCTGATCGACAGAACTTCCTGCCTTTCACTCCACCCTTTGTGTGTTGGAGTCAGCAGGCTCAGCTCAGTAGCGATCGCCAGACCCCACAATCCAGGCACGGAGAACGCCTGGCTCCCCCGCCAGTCACAGAGTCCCGGCCTCTCCGTGTTTCCCTCTGCGGAATAATTATTACATTCCCTCCTCCACAAAGAAGTGAGCATGCCAGCTCAAGGCGAGATAATAAAGTCAAGTCCGCTTCAGGGTGCTTCAAATCATCTAATCGAGAAGCACAAAGTGCTTAGAAATAGAATATCTCCACCATGCTCGCAGTCTCCTGACACTCTGGACAATGTGTGAGTTTCTGGACCGCACCGTCATGGATCCCACCTCTCCCCAAAGCACTCACCTCCCCAAGTTCCCCTCAGTGGGATAATGCCACAAACTACTCAAAGGTTGCAAAACCATGAGCTATCAATGCATTACATGTCACACAACTGTGGCAAACTTGGTGGGCTTTGGCCCAGCAATGGTGGCCGGGGAGGGCATTCCCAGGATGCCTATTAGGCTGGAGGAGGCAAGGGACGTGGAAACCCTGGGTCTCTTCCGGGCTCCTGAATCAGCAGGTCATGAGAGTTAGCACACCAGAGGCTGATCCCGAAGACCTTGCTTACTTCATGCCTAAGAAGTTGCAAACGTCACTGCAAGGATAGAAATCTGCAGCTTCTCAAAGTTAAGAGATGCTCGACTTGTCCCCACCTCCAGTGATTCCACCTCTGGACCCAGAACACCTTTACTTCTTGAAATCTGCGTGGACAACTTCAACACTGTGTCACTGGATTCTGGTTCTTAGACGCGTCCCCAAAACCTCAAAAAGATTAGCTAAGTGAAGGAAGCAGTCACCAAAGATGACTTTTAGATCACCGAAGATCTCATTTATGCTGAGTGTCTAGAACTGACAAGCGGACAGAGACAGGCTGTGGGTGAGTGATGGTGGGGCCAGAGGGGCACAGGGGACGAGGACGGTGCTGGTAGCTAAATGGAACAAGATGTCTTTTTGAAGGGATGAAAATATCCTAAAAATGACTGTGGTGATGTTTGTGCATATCTATAAATATAGGAAAGACCATTGACTGGTACATGTTAAATGGGTGAATTTTATGGTATATTAATTTTATTTCAATAAAGTGGTTATAAAAATTGTATATGATATTGCAGTGAAATTGAGAGAGAAAAGTATATCAGTCCCTGAAAACTTATAGTGAGTTTCAGCACCAAAAATGCTGTCGGGATTTTAAATGCAGAGTTCATTTTTCATCTAACTCTCACCTTTGATGGCTCGGTGGTTGAAATGCGATAGAGGCTCGATTCCATTACAGAAATGAAGTGAGAGGGCCGAGCCATCGATAATGTGGGAGGAAGTTCCCCGCGGACGGCAGAGTTCACATCTCCTTTGACGACAGCATGCTGTCCATTCTTAGGGACGGATGATTATTTAATTAAAAGAGCACATTCCTTCTCTAAGGGCAAAGTGGTTCCCTGGCCACTCACCCAGTGTTAACAAGAGCTCTCTGCCATCCACTGTTCAAAGCCAACCCAAAAATCTGTCGGCATTGACAGAGAAGTGGCCACTTGCGCGGGCAGAATTAATGTTTTACTTTCCACAGCCCTAGTCCCTTCAACGGTGCTTGACGCAATCAAGAGACCAGTGAAAAAATGTGTGATCCTCAAAATATGTTTCATTTCTTTTTTTTTTAAGTTTATTTATTTTGAGAGAGAGGGAGGGAGAGAATCCCAAGCAGGCTCTGTGCTGCCAGCACAGAGCCCGGCGCCCAGCTCAAACTCACAGACCGTGAGACCATGACCTGAGCCGAAACCAAGAGTCAGATGCTTAACCGACTGAGCTCCCCAGGCACCCCAGTGCCAGTTAATTCTTATAACTATTTATTAAGATTTAGGGCTGAATCCATACCCCAAAAATCTTTAGATGTCAGATCAGGACACGTTTAAACTATTTTGTCAACACAAAGTTTCCCTTTACTAAACTTAGATTCGGTACACTTATTTTTCTTGGGAGGAAACAGTGAAACCTCTCATTTTCTACATAAGAAAATGAAGGCCAGAGACCTGAAGTCACTTGTTCAGTGTCACATAGCCAGGAGGTGGCAATGCTGGGCCCAGATCCAGAGTGTAGAGTGGAACCCTCACTGGAGATACAGATCCTGTCCAGACCCCAAAGCACCACTCACAGTCTGTTCTGCCTCATTGCTCAGCAGGGCCGAGAGGACAGAAGACCAGAGACTGGGAGCTGAAACGACAGAAATTCATTCCTCCTGGTGCTGGACCCTGCAAAGTCCAAGATCAAGGTGTTAGCTGGTAAGGTTACTGGTGAGGACCCTCTCCTCCCGCTGGCAGATGGGACCCCTTCTCCCTCTGTCTTCACGTGGCCTTTCCTCCACGGGCACGCACTCGCGTGATTGCACACACACAACCCTGTATCCTAACTTTTTAAGAATAACTTGATGGCCAGTCACCTTACGCTGCAGGGACACATGCTCTTGACATGCTATCTTTCCCACAGTGTGGATTGTGGGGGATTATTGTGCACAGAATCAATGCCAGCTACTCTGAAGTCAATGTTAGAGAACACTCACACTGCTCTGTATGTCAGTTTTCTTTATGCAAAGTCCATTTGCACTACAGGTAGAGATGGAAAGATAGGTTTTTTTGTTGCTTTTCAAACTTTTCAGGTGTTTTTCTGTTTGAACAGAATCACTTTTTTTTTTTTTTTTTTTTTTTTTTCAGAGCCAGGTGAAGTAGTGATCCATCCTTCCAGAATGGATAAGACCATGTTGTAATATCTCCCACCCCATGGAGAATGTCGAGCACATTCCTGGGTAGCAGTGAGAGAAGAAAGAAGAATTTCACACGGGGAAACAACAATAATTCCAAAACATAGAACCAATTAAGAACCTTCCTCCTGTGTTTTCAAGAAACTCTCTTACCAGCAATTAGCTACATAAAATCAACTATCATCAAGTTCGATTTTGCCAAATTGAAACTGATGATAATACACAAAATAGTTGGTTTACCTTTTCCTGTTTACAGAAAACAAAAGTTGATTGAGAAAATCAAGAACCTTGTCAAGCATATGTGAGGGAGGCTTTTCTTTTTCTTTTTTTTTTTTAAGAAAAAATAGCGTTCAAGATTTTAAAAATTTTTGAAAAAAATTATCTTCATTTAAGAAGCAAACATTGCTGTCCATTCTGTGTTCTGTTCTCATTAGTAGAGGTGGACAATTCAGGGCAAATGGTTCCTGCGGCCACAGTGAACCCTCTTGCACCCTGTCGTCACTGAGCACGGGGCTCATCTGAAAGGACTTAGAACCTGGACACAGAGTAAAATGAACTGACCTGCACGGACGTGATCTGGGACGGTGACAGCACCCAGTCCCACATGGTTCTAAAATCCATCTACTTCCCTTCTAAAAGTGTCTGTTGACTAACAAGCAGTGTGATAGTAAAACTTGTAGACTGATTGCTGGATGCTGACTATTTCTATCTATTCATTAAAATAAGCCCTACTGGGAGCTCTGAATGTAAGTAGGCATGTGAAAGAAATTTATAAAACTCACCTTTTCCCAAAATATTATCTTAGTCAAAACTTCCTTCAAATTTGCATTGATTCAGTTAATCTTAATTAACAGCATCACAATGGCTTTAAATTTGGCATCATGTGACCTGCTGACCCTCTATAAAATGCTTTACATTAATGAGAAGTATTATACTAGATGTTTTGTCACATTTCTTTTGACTAATAATGGTCATTCTTCACCCCCAGCTAATATTTTTAAATAATTTTTACTATAAAAGATAATGCACAAAATCACATATATGTATATGTATCCTGTCAAAAGATGCAATTCTGCAATTTTCCATATACCTCCCATTAAAAATGTTGATATTCTTGGCAAGGAAGGCCTGTTTCAACCAAGGTATGATTTAAGCAGCATGTGGAAATATTCATTTTACATATGGGTGAGGGAAAGGAAACATTAAATGGAAAAGAAAATGCATTGTCCCCTGCAAGGGTATCAATTCGATCATACAGTGGGACTTCACTACTGTATGTTACTAACAAGAATCTTTGGTTTGGGCCTTAGGGTCAATTTTCCACTATAATTTCAAACATTTGAAAGTCATATTCTTTCACCAAGTTGCAAAAGTATTCTTTTCTTGCATCAAAAATTGATTCTTCTGAGTGTTTTCCATTTTTGCACAAATAATTTATTGGTAGATGCCTTTATGAGACAGTAGGAAATATGCTTACCTCTTCAATATCCTTTTAACAAAAAATGGACTGGAATCTATCAGGAATATTTAATCACATCAGGAGGGAGAAAATTTGACTACCTTGTTATTTTCTTATGAAAGTGTTGAGAAGGAGTACTTTCTAAATCAGTTCCGATCTTTGTTAAATCTCTCTCCCTAGAGAGAATGTCGATCCTTAACTGAAGAGACAAGGAAAACATACCTTCTCTTTATACTTTCTCTGCATGGTTTGCATAGAAAAGCGCAGTAAAGAGAGAAAATGCTAGAAACTCTGCTGTGACCAGTGCTATAGTGCTGTGTGTGCAGTGACCTCTACTTTGTTAGTTATTGAAGGACATAAAAGCAGCATCCTTACTATTACTAATGACCTTCCGTTTGATGCTTGCTGTAGGACTCTTTGAAAGCAATGATTAAGGAATTGGGAAACCTGTGCTCTCCTTAATTACAAGGTATTTAAACAATCATTTGTTTCAGATGAACCTTGAAGATCACCTTCTGTCCATTCATTCCATCATTGTACAGATGAAGATCGGGAAGGGTGTGTCAGCCTGGGCTCAGCAGGGAAACAGCCAGTAGGATATATACATCAAGGGTGGTTATGGATTGAGTGGTGTCACCCATGGAATGATGAAATCCTAACCCCCAGGACCTGTGAATGAGACCTTGTTTGGAAGCCTTTGTGGATATAATGAATTTAAAGATCTAGAGATGAGATTATCCTGATTACCTGGGCACACTCTAAACCCAAGGACAAATGTCCAGGGAAGAGACACAGGGAGAAGAGAAGCCATGTGAAGATGGAGGCAGAGACGGGTAAGCAAACACAGCTGGGCTAATCACACTGGCCCACCTCCACTCGTGTCCTCTAGGGTTTTCCACCGGCTCACCCCAGTGCCCAAAGGCTCTCTTTCAGTTTGTTTTGGTGGAGTTGAGTTTAACCTCTCTCCCCTCCTGCAACAGTCTTGAAAAAGTCTTCAACTGTTTAGCACAATTTTTATTTGGCAGTTCACCTACATCAGGGCTTCTTGATCACGTGCACCGTCATGAAGGGTCCTGCACACGAATCAGGGACATGATTAAATCCTGATACCCTCAGCATTCAGAGCAGCCGATGGAGCCAATGTGCCCAGAGCCCCGGCTAGTGACCTCTGGGCAAGGAACCTCTTCCATTTGCCTATATCCATTTACATCAATACCGTTTTTCTTGTGAACTCTTAGAGACGGGAGATCATTGGTACAGATGATAGAGAGCACTGATTCCTTACTTGATATGCATTTCTGGAATTCTTCCTATGCACAAATATTGCATTCAAATCTGAAGTGTAGTGAAGAGTAGGAAGGATAGGAAGAACTAAAGTGCCCATAAGGAACTAGAATATAACATCACGTAATAAAAATAACAAAAGGAATAGTTCATAGAACATAAGGACAAGCTACACAACAGTACAAATAAAGACAAAAAAGAACTGCATAACTTAAATTGGAAAATAAAAGGATGTCAGGTAAAGTAGACGTAGCATACTATGGAGGGAGTGAGGGCAAGATCGAGTAAGGGAACACAGTTGGGTGAGCTGTGAACAGTGTTGTTCTGGGAAAGCTTCACAAAGAATGCGAGTTCTCCAAATCTGATCTTTGCTGTGGGGTGAAATGTAAAATGTATCTGCAAACTTCCATTTGCCCCCGAGGGGAAAGCAGACAGGCTACTGAAGGTTTCTGTGTTGACCCAGAACTGCAGCCATGCAGTCTTCAAGGGACCGGCTCCATCAGAGAAGAGGGTAGGTGTGCCTGCAGAGGTGTTGTCCTGGTGTGCAATGCTTCCTGACCTGTCCTGCCCTGAAAGCTTTCCCTGAAATGCCCCTCTGCTCTGCTCTGTAGGCTGCAGGCTGAACGCTTCTGAATATTTTCTGCATCTCAGCTTGGGGGAAGTTGGGGTTAACCTGGATTTCCAGACTTGTGACCATCATTACCTACCTTATAGCCTGAATTCTGAAGATGCTGATGCTATTTTCTAGAAGAAGAAAGACAGCTGCCCCTTCCCTCACCTCTGGCTCACCCATGGCCACTCCAGTTATTTTGTATTAGAACCTCTTGTTCTGTAATCAAGCTAACTGAATCTGGAGGTCTCACACAGACCACACAAGCGCTGGATGGCAGAGATATTCAGGTGGCCCCTGCCTCCCTCTCCTTCATTCAGCAACTTCATGCACGGGGCCCTTGCTGCGGGCCAGGCACCGGGCTCAGCCCAGGGTGCAGTTATGAAAACACCTGCTTTTTCAGATTTGAAAGTCTATTGGGGAGACCCAAAATATGCATGCAAGTGATGCAGGAAGGGCCAGGGGCTTCTGGGAGAAGCAGGCGGCAGCCAAACCAGGTCCGAAGGAAGGAGAGGCTTCTCAGAAGGGACGTGTCAGCTGTCGACACTGAGCAGGGATGGGCAGCTGACTGTCTTCTCACCCCCAGGTGTCCACACCCTGCATTTCCCAGCTCCCGAAGGGCCCCCAACCTGGTGCCTCATCCTAGCTTTCCTTTCCCAGGAGACACTGCATTTCCCCTGTCACTCCACGCTCAGTCCCAAAATGAAGGAAGCAAGCCCCTGTGTCATGTTGTCTTCAGTCCTTTGTAAATCGTGGTCACAGTCACGTCATCTGGGATACCATTCTGACTCCACCACGAACAAGCTTTGTAAGCCATGGAAGCCACATTTTCCTTTGTGAGTCCCACATCCCTCAACTGTAAATGGGATAATGCATGACTGTCCTGACTGCTTTACGGAGTGAAAAGTGGGTAAATAGTATTTTACACATTAAATACATTAAATAGTATTTTACACATTAAAATCACATTTTAAAGGAGGAATATTACAAATTTCTGTTAGGCAATTTGCCTTCAAAATGCCCAATCCTTCCATGTCTGTCCTTGATAACAACCTGCGCCCCCATCTCCATTATCATTCCAGCTAATGTGATTGCTGATACGGTGAGTGCACATAGAGATCCTGTAGAAATATTGTAGAAAGTCACTTAACCTGCCCAACAATTCTATGATATCAGTGTTACTATATCCCAAGTTTGCAAATAAAGAAATGAGTCAGGAAGAGATTAAACGTCTTGCCAAAGGTCCAGAGCATTTGTGCCTGTCAGCACATCACGTCTGCCCTCCCTCATCCCCCGACTATTTGCTTCTAGACCCTCCTTCACTGTGCCCTGGAACTGTTTTCTGTGGTCCACAGGGAAAGGCAGAAGCAGGCTGTCCCGTCCTTTTCTTGATGGCACCACAGCAGGGCTATCTTTTACATGCTGCAAGCACAGAAAATTTCCAGCCGCTTCTTCAACAGGCAGGCACACAGAGTTACAGAGTTACAGAGCCCTGTTCTAAGTCACCACCGGGAGAGTGATTTCATTGAGTGGTTCGGAAGCGGCAGATGAAATGGAAGCCTCCTGCCGAAAGTGCTAGATGTCCTTTTAAACAACAGCATCAACCTGTCTTACAGACAGCAGCAGGTGAATCCATCAAGCCTCATGACTCATTGCCTCTATTCCAGTTTCTGGATTAGTTTCAGAGAAGCAAATAAAGAAAATATGATACTATCAGAGAACCTTGTGTCTTTTCGTTACCCTGGGAAGTTTTCACTACTGATTATCACCATAGATGCATAAGATAACCATGAGCTATGTGCTCATTCTCTCAGTTGAAATTCATGGGAAACTTCCTTTGAAACAGACAAGAAATGGCGATTCCTGGATGGTATAAGCTTTGGCTTGCTCTGTCTTGTGCATTTTCAAAGGAAAACTGAATCTGTTACCTTTTGGGGCACACCTGTAATATTCTGTACATAGTAAAGTAATAACAGAAAAATTAAGATTATGAAATCATGAGCCAAAAAACCCCCAAATTATTCAAATAATGTAGTTATCTCAGGAAGCTGTATATTTGCAGAGAAAAAGTCAAATCACTGATTTGCTGAATGACGCTGGGTCCTGCCTGTCTTGCCCACTGCATGGTGTAGCATGAGTTAGCTCAGCACCTGGAGCCTGGTGAACCGACAGGGTATGGAGTGACTAGCCCATAGTGGTGCCAGCAGAGAAAACCCTAAGGTGCTGACATCTGGGCTTTGAATATTCCATCTTCCTAGAAAGGCTACTTATCTTTTTTTAATGTTTTTATTTATTTTTGAAACAGAGAGAGACAGAGCATGAGCAAGGGAGGGGTAGAGAGAGGTGAAGCAGGCTCCAGGCTCTGGGCTGTCAGCACAGAGCCCGACGCGGGGCTTGAACTCATGGAGTGTGAGATCATGACCTGAGCTGAAGTCGGACACTCAACTGACCAAGCCACCCAGGCACCCCTATGTTTGTTTATTCTTAAGAGAGAGAGACAGAGCATGAGCAAGGGAGGGGCAGAAAGAGGGGGAGACACAGAATCCGAAGCAGGCTCCAGGCTCTGAGCTGTCAGCATAGAACCTGACGTGCGGCTCGAACTCACGGACCGCGAGATCGTGAGCTGAGCTGAAGTCGGACGCTCATCCGACTGAGCCACCCAGATGCCCCAAAAGGTTACTTCTTATAAACAGAAAGCTTCTGTTGCTGCAGTATTAGCCCCATGATTTCCTTCCATAATCTCAATACATGTCTTAAGTAGTGGAGTTCGCAGTGTGGAACCTCTGGGAGAACTTTCCGTGGTACATCGAGTCATGCCTAAGTACCGATCTTTATTGGACCATAAGAGCCCCAGGAGCACTGGGTGTCCACGGGGGGAAATAATACTGGTTTGACAGGAAACGCAGGTGTGTGTGGCAGTGAGTTGAATTTAGCAGAGGGTTCAATGAATGGGTGTCTTGTGTCAACTCTTTGCTTGGAGTCTTCTCTAATAAACCTTCACTTATGCTTGGCCGTGTGAATTGACCCTTAATTGACATGCCTTACTGATTTGACATGCCTCATGTAATTTATTAATTTCTCAGTCTATAAATTGGAATAAAACTTCATGCAAGTTCATGTAAGAATTAAATAAGAGGGTGCA
The DNA here is from genome assembly GCF_018350215.1 of Panthera leo. Lineage (NCBI taxonomy): Eukaryota > Metazoa > Chordata > Mammalia > Carnivora > Felidae > Panthera > Panthera leo. The sequence goes on along the minus strand of NC_056689.1, from coordinate 1,023,442 downwards.
TGGGTGGCTCAGTCGGTTGAGCGTCCGACTTCGGCTCAGGTCATGATCTCATGGTTCATGAGTTCGAGCCCCACATCAGGCTCTGTGCTGACAGCTCAGAGCCTGGAGCCTGCTTCAGATTCTGTGTCTCCCTCTCTCTCTGCCCCTCCCCTGCTCGCGCTCTGTCTCTCTCTGTCTCTCAAAAATGAATAAACGTTAACAAAATTTTTTTAAAAAAAGAATTAAATAAGGAAATGAATGTAAAATACTTAACACCATGACTAGGCCAAAGCTTGTACTCAACTAATACCAGAGCTGTCTGTTCATGCAGTGTTTGGCCAAAGACCTCGTCCACCACTGCTCTCAAAATGGAAGATGTTGTTCTTCCTCATTTCCACAATGACTACCCCCGCCTTTAGCTTTTTTCCCTAATTAACAGACCTAACTCCAACCGCATGTTAGTTGTTTGCAGAAATTATACCGTGTCTCGTGGACCAAAATTTATCAGTTAAAAGTATGGTTCCAAAATGGCACTGACTCTGGAGACAAGTGCAAAGCAGCAGCTCTCAGAAGACACTGGGCAATGGAAGCCTCATTCACTGAAAGATTTTGAAGATGATAGGGATCTTGTTGTCTGAGTTTTTTGTTTGGATGCAATTACTGAGATGTCAGATAATAGTCAATCATGTCTGGTCTCTTATCTCAGTTTAATTCTATCAACAGTTGTTAGGCAACGCCTCTCATCAGAACACAGTGCTGGGTGCTGCAGACAGAACAAAACTCAGTAAGTTTCAGAAAGTCGTGGGGGAGTTATAAAAAATAAAAGCGTCCAACTTTGACTCAGGTCATGATCTCGAGGTTGTGGGTTCAAGCCCCACATCAGGCCCTGTGCTGACAGCTCAGAGCCTGGAGCCTGCTTCGGATTCTGTGTCTCCCACACATACTCTGTCTCTCTTGCGCTCTCTCAAGAATAAATAAACATTAAAAAAAAAAAAAAAAAAAAACCTATAGGATGTATTAGTTAGGATTATCTTAGGAGTGAGGACTGAAACCGTGGCTGAGTGGGAGGCTCACCCACAGGGAGGGAGGCAGCAATAGTACAACTGAAAGTAAGAGCACTTTAAACAACATAAGAGTTTATTTCTCTCTTACAGTCAAATCTTAGACTGACTTAGTCCCCAACTGGCAAGAAATATGACAGCAAAAGAAACCTAGGCTCCTGTGTCTGATTGCTCCAACATGTTTTTTATTCCCAAAAGTACAACGTGGTGTACGATAGCTGCTGGGGCTCCAGCCATTACATCACAGTCCCACACGTAATAGGACATACACGCTTGTAGGAGAAGCCCCTCCCCTTTAAGGATATGTCCTGGGAGTTGCACATACAAGTTCCAGTTGCATTCCATTGGCCATAACTGGTATGGCAGCATCCAGGCAAAAGAGGCTGAGGTGTGTAGTCTTTGGTGTATCCAGCTAAGACTTGGAGGTACAGTACTGTGAGAAAAGGAAGGATGGGGATTTGGGGATAATAAGTCTTCACCAAACACATGGAAATAAATAAATGTAAGGTAAGTGCTGTGCAGACACTAGAAAATTATGGGTTTGTTTTTCCTTTCCGGAAGGCTAAGAAGCTCTAAAATCAAACCAGCTCCTTGATAACACTGCCAAATTACGCAAATGCTGACCCTTCTATACACTAAGATAATGCCAAATAATGATAAAAATGAAATTCTGGCAGCTAGATGCTTCAGGCACATCGTGAACTTATCCTGGAAGATCCATCAGGGGCAATTTTCTGAGAATGTAATGACATAAATTCTTAGCCTTGGGATTTTGTCATTTTCGATCTTCCATGTGAAAATAGTAACAAACAGTTATCATGACAATTGAAGAATGAAATTCAGGGGGCGCCTGGGTGGCTCAGTCGGTTAAGTGTCCGACTCTTGATTTCAGCTCAGGTCTTGACCTCAGGGTTGGTGGGATGGAGCCCCGTGTTGGTCTCTGTGCTGACAGCACAGAGCCTGCTTGGGATTCTCTCTCTCTCTCTCTCTCTCTCTGTCTCTGTCTCCCTGTCTGTCCCTCCCCCATGTGCTCTCTCTTTCTCTCTCTCTGTCTAGCTCAGAAAAGTGAAGAAATAAACTTAAAAAAACACAACGAAATTCAGGAAATGATGCCTCTATTCTATTACTAAGAAGTGAAAATCACAGGCCCAGATTACTTAGTCCAGATTACAGTGAAAAACAGACCCCAAACCAAGGAAATGACATTTATTGAGCACATAGTCTAGCACAGGGCACAGGACACTAGTTTTTCTGCCCCACACGGGCTCTGGCACCTACTCAATTCTGCTGTTGTGGCACGAGAGCACCAGACACAGCACAGAAACAAATGACGGTGGATGTGCACCAATAAACTTTGACTATAGACGCTGGAATTTTAATTTAATAGAAACCCCCTGTCACAAAATATTCTTTAAAAAATTTTTTTCAACTACTTAAAAAAGTAAGCACGTATTAGCTCACAGGCCATGGAAAAACAGGCAGTCGCAGACTCGGCTGACTCCTGGGAATGCACAGTGAAACACATAGTCTCTAGTCCTGAATTGAAGATCTGCAGTTTTATGGCTCCAGGATACATTTCTGTCTTATTGTCGGCATAGTCCCTACATCACTAGTCCTATATCAAAACCAGGTTGTCCATCCTGAATATTCACCCACTTTCCTACTTACACCTCTTGATACGCTACTTAGCCTAGTGGAAAGTTAACACAGACACTACGATCTGTTGATATTTACCCTTTCCTTTCCAACAGTGTGATTACCACCAAGGACAGATGTCGTAGACTCTGGGTCTGGAGTTCTTTCTTGTCCAGCAAGAAAGTGGGACGCAGGATTAAAATGCGGGAGATGGCTAATGTCTGGGAAAAGACAAGAGCTCCAGTTAAGGGTGCTTGCTCTGTTTTTATCAGGATCAGAAGGCTTACAAACATGGTGATGGACGTGCACAAAGGGACTGTGAATTGGTGAACATTAACTCATGGGCTGAGGGAAAGGGGGTTTTGAAGACACACAGGCTTAGGGGTTTGGTTAAATACAAAACAAAATCCTGGCGCTGGGCCTGAGGCTCCACCTCTGTTTACCTAAACTGGTCTAGGGGACAATACAGACAGAGCATGCTACCACAGGGCCAAGGAGGCACCTTTCTTTTGCTAATTAGCTCCACTCTGGGCAACTTCGCCCTGCAGTGGTCTATAGCCCTATTTACCTGTTTACCTAATTTTGTCCTTCCTTCCTGTGAGAGCAGCTTTCTGCTATAGTACTAAGTTGGGGGACTTTTCTGTCCTGAATGCCTAATCTTGTTTACCTCATATACCTTTGTATTGGGGGCCTTTGCCCCTCCTTCTCTATACTGGGACCTTGGTCTCCACCCTCTCTATACTGGGGCCTTGGCCCCGCCCTCTCTATACCTATTTACCTAATCTTGTTTACCCAAACTTGGGTGTGTGCATCCTCGCATTCTATGGCTTTGTAATTCTTTATGCCTTGTTAATCCATCAGTGCAGGCTCAGGGAATCCCTAAGCTTATTCCCCTCAGAGAGAGAATAAATAACTAAGTCTAAATCTTCCTCATTAAAATGAGAATGTGCTTATTCCCAAACTCCAAAATACGTGAGGAAATCTAACAAAAATCTAAAATCTAAAAAATCTAAAATAGTATCCTTAAAAATTAACTTAAGATAATAGTTTGACAACAATCAAAATAGGGATGTTTAGAATGGCATGTAAAAATTAAGTAGGAGCATTGTTAAAACAAAAACTGAATTCACCAATTCCAGAAACCTGATATACTCTCTCAGAAATGGACAGAGGAAGCAATGATACAGACCCAGCAAAGATAACTAAAATGTGAACAATTCAGTAAATTGTCACCATCTATTCCATATCAACAAAACTAAGCAAAGCACATGTAATATGGTAATGAACATCAATGAAGCAGATTGAAAATGCGTGGCAAAACTTTCTCTTCATTTTTAAAAGTCTGATGAGAAGGGATTTTTAAGATAAAAAGTGTGAGCATTTCAACTGTTTTCACCATATTTGGTGAGATCTGGGCATTGATATAAAAGCCATACCTTAGAACCCCAAATCAAGTCAAACTGGTCAAAAATTAGGTTTTAAACAGTTGAAACCTCAAATTAAGCCATTGTTTTAAATCTTTTTTCAAACCAAATGTAAATACATGCTAATTCCAGGAACATCTCCAAATAGTTTTAATTTCTAATTGGTACTCTTATAATTAGAACTAAAGCAAACTTATATCTAAATATAACAATAGATAATCACTACATATATATATATATGTGTGTATATATATATATATATATATATATATATATATATATATATATATACATTTACATATTATGAAAACTCAACTTGTCTTTTGGCTTCTAGGGATAAAAATATTTGATTCTTTAACTTAGTTTACATCACATAAAATATATGTCATGAAATTCATTTCACGCTACCCCCATCACAATGTACTCACTTGCAAATTTGATTTTAGTTTTTTAAATATCGTGAATGATTAATTTCTAGTTCTTAAATAAACAGTGCTTGAAAAACTCATAGAATATTTGAGAGCCTAATGTTTTCAGTAAAAGAATATATCCAGGGGAAAAAAGTCAATCTACATTAAATTGTAATAAATTTCTTGTATCTCTGATATGGAATTTTTCTAAGTAACAGTAAGACAGAAGGTTAATTTCAGAGTGCTCTAGACCCTAAGAAAGTATCAATCACCACAAAGGTGTAGTGTGCTTCACAACATTCACTAATATTCAACATTACTCTTTATTGCTTATCCAAATCCTGAAAATAGCTATTCAGCAATACATCTCTACAACATGGAGACAGATAAAAACTCAACAAAAATTTTTATTTTTTTAAATTATTTTTTAAAGTTTATGTATTTATTTTGAGAGAGAGAAAGAGAGCACGAGCAGGGGAGGGGCAGAAAGAGAGGGAGAGAGAATCCTAAGCAGGCTCTGTACCATCAGCAGAAGTTGGACCCGGGGCTCAGTTCCATGACCCTGGGATCATGACCTGAGCCCAAATCAAGAGTTGGACACTTAACCCACTGATCCACCCAGGCACCCTTACAACAAAACATTTTAAAATCTTACTAAAGGAGTTAGAAGAACAGTTTCAGTGCTCTGTTGTAGAAGCTGGAGCTAAAAAGCCTAAGTTATAGAGTTAACACTTTTTTGCAAAGCAGTAAACATATATGTTATTTTTCTTTATGAATGAAATATTTTCTTGCAAAATACTTTCTTGTGGCAACAGTAACTCATTATCCAGCCCTTTGTTAACACCCTTCTCATTCCTCCCCTTTCTCTTCCATCTCTTCCCTTTCTTCCTCTGTTGCCCTTTCCCTCTCTTCCCCTCCCTCCCTCCTCCTCCCCCTCCTCACCTCCCTCCCCCTCTTCCTCTGCTTCCCCCTCTTCTTCCTAGTCCTTCCATCTTGTCTTTAGTTCAGTTACATATATACATAGTTTTGAAAATAAAAGGGAAATTTTGGTTTTGAATGCAACAGTTCTAAATCATTTCACCAAGTAGTACTTCTGATGGATATACTGCTCTGAACTTTACATTAAATTATGAACCTAACAGTAATTTATTGCTAATGTAGATTTTTAAAAGCTTCATAATAGTCAAACGCAATATTAAAAAAACATGAGCTTATGGTTTCAGGATATTGATAACTCACTAGCTTGCCTACACTTATGTTCAAGATCTTTATTGATAAATTGGCTAAAGAAAGCTAACTTAATCTTTAAATACTGAATAATGGTTTTATTTTGCTTAGGCTAGACAGATGGTCCATCCATGTGATATCATTTTCCATGTTTAATTCCTGAATTCCTTCAATCTTCATAGTTTCCTAATAAACTACTAATTCATTTTACTGAATAAAATTATAAAAATTCAACCTTTTATTGAAAGTGTAAAAAAAGTATATTATAGAATCAAAAATAAGGCATTTACATAACATTTCAAGTGTAGATGTATTTATTCTGGCTCTTCAACATTATTCAAGATGAAAACAGCAAACAAATAAATTGTCTAAAATTTTCCCAGTCTAACAAATGAATGCTCCAGCCATCAACATGCCCTGATCTTCTATGTTGCTAAGGAACATGGAAGCAAAACGCATCAATCGTGCATTTGTTTCTGAATTCTGTTAGTTCCCAGCTGGAAGGTGCTAGAACATGTTTTCCATTTTGGAAAGTGCATTTCCATTTCCATTTCCTGTGACATGCTTTTGCACACATTGTCTTGCTCCATATTTTCAACTTTCAGTGAAATATGACTGTGACACTTTTTTAAAAACATCGTTTTCTATGCTAAGTATACAGTGCTCACAGCTTTGTCTAGCAGGTCCTTTATGTTGTATTCTTTGTGGAATTGAGGATGTCAGAGCTATTACTGCACTCTTACATTGCTGTGCCTGACAGCTGTTCTTTAAAAAAAAGTTCTCTGCTAAGATTTTGTCATTCAATTTTGTTCTGGTTAGCTAAGGTGAACTTTTATAAACAGTAAGAAACTTGCATAAAAGTTAAGCTGCCCGCAGGTCTAAAACTCCTGCAGAAGTTTCTCTATCTTCTAAATTCTGGTAGGAACATTGTCTTGTCTTAAGAAGATCCAGTGAGTAAAGAAAGCAAATACACACCTATTAGGGTGGCCCAAATCTGGAACACTTACAACAGCAAGTACTGGTGAGGCTGTGAAGAAACAGGATGAGAAAGGAATGCAGTACAGCCAGTTCTGAAGACAGTCTGAGGGTTTTTAGAGAGCTGAACACCCTCTGACTGTAGGACCAGCTATGAGGACAGTCTGGGGGTTCTTAGAGAGCTGAACACCCTCTGACCATAGGATCAGCTATTGGACTCCTTGCTATTTCCCCAAAGGAGATGACAACTTCTGTCCACACAAAAACCTGCACACAAATGTTTATAGAAGCTTCATTCATAATTGTCAACACTTGGGGACAACCAAGATTGCCTTCAGCAGGTGATGGATAAAGAAAAGGTGGTCCATGCAAACAATGGAATATTACTCAGCTCTAAAAGGAAATGAGCTATCAAGCCATGAAAACACATGGAAAAGATATAAATGCATATTAGTAAGTGAAAGAAGTCAGTCTGAAAAGGCTACATATGTAGAGTAGGATCCTAACAATATGACATTTTGGAAGAGGCAAAACCATGAAGACAGTAGAAAGGTCAGCAGTTGCCAGGGGTTGGGGAAAGGGAGAGAGCACACATTTTTTTTCAGGGCAGTGAAACTCTTTTGCATGATATAATGTTGGCTTCCTGCCTAAACCCATAGAATGTACAACATCAGGAGTGAACAGAATGTAGACTCTGGACTTTGGATGATAATGATGGGTCAGTGTAGTTATGAGAACTGCTCACTGAAGAGAAGTGAAGATGCAATCTGTAAATACAGCATTGTTTGCCTCGTTTTGAATAAAATTTTAGAACTAGCATCTTAAGGCTGCTAAGGTTGGCTTTCATATCTTTGTTACCATTCCTGTTGAGATACTTCTGAGAGACTGTTTTCTGGACTGAGAGTATCAATAAAACACATCCTGTACCATTCAGATCTGCCTTCTCCCCTGCAATAACATTGGTATCAATCCAGGATATAGACCAGATAAGTCAACAAGCAAGAAGAAACTCACTTCTTGAATTAACAGTTTATATATTGACACACTCAGTGTTCGTTTAAGAAAATATACCTATATACCTTCAATATATTTATTTTATATATATACAGTTTTTATTATGGGGCATCCCCAATTCACCTATAACTTTTTGTTAAGTCATAATTGTAGCATGAGAAAAACAGGTTATGAGTTTAATAGTAATTTTCTATATTAATCATTGATACACTTTCAATGAACAGTGTGCATAAATTTAGAATTGTTTTTTTTCCAATAATCATGGTTTTGCTTATATTTATTAAAATGTATTTCATATCTGTTTAATGTACATTTAAAATGCACTTGTCTTTTGTACATCTTTTTTTCTTTCTTCCAGTAACTTATATTTCTTGTAGTTTTACCAAGTCTGGACAAAACTGAAGAAAAATGGAAGTCCCTTTACTGTGGGTAGTTTTACAAATCTAGTCTAGAATTTACTACTATTTCTCTGTCCTTGGTCCTGAGCTGGTAAGTATGGTAACCAGTCTCTACAATGGCACCCGTGATCCCTGCCTTCTGGCATTCACTCTCGGGTCATCTTCTGCCCGTGACTGTGGCTTGGACTGACTCATCTCCTTCCCTCTCCGGCTTCCTCTGGGGAAAGCCAGCACCACGTTGTGAGGTATCCCATTGAGAGGCTCTGGCAGGAACGGACTTCTTGGGCTGGGGCAAGTGTCAAGCCTGTCCACGGTCACGTGGGCAGCTCTGGAAGAGCACCCCTCACCCCAGGTGGAGTCTGGAGAAGATGCAGATACGGGCTCCCCTTTTTCCACCTCGAGAAAGACCCAGAGCCAGAGGTGCTCAACTAAGTGCACCTGGGATCCTGACACACGGAAACTCTGAGGTAATAAAGGTTTCTTGTTTCGAGCAGTTAAGTTTCGGTGCTAATTTGTACAGCAACAGCTAAAACTAATATAAGAAACCTGACTAAACTTCTGGAGAGACAGTGCAGGAAAGGGGTTGGGATCTTTTCGTCAAAGTGTGACCTCTGCAACACTGAAGGTTGTCTGCCCTTGACAGCGTGCGCATGCCCCTTACTGATAGGGAACCTGAAGGGACCATGAAGGACTGGTTTCCCTGCCTCGGTTCCCACCAGGACCTGCGCCTCACCTGAACATATGTCCTTTGTGGAAAGGCCAAGGCGTTAATGACGCCTTTGGAGTGTTCCGGCATAACAGAAACATCTCAGGAGTGACCCGTGAGGTCCTCATGACGTTTCCCAAGACTGCTGACTCTAGACACCCTGACACCAAGGGTCCAGGGCTTAAATGATGGGCGGAGGCCACACTTCTCCTTGTTCTGACCACTTCCCGGATGCCCGGGAGGACACTGTCCTCAGTATGAGCCCCAGACCTCAAGCAAAGATGAGACCCCCCTTTCCTTTGAAGTCTCCCAGACTCTCTGCCTCTGCTCGCTCATATCTTCAATAAACTCGGCCCTCACTTTGTCTCTGCTGGCATTTGATTTCTATCCAGCCCTAGTCCCCGGCTGGTCCTGAAGATCCCCCCTGGGGCCTCCACTGGCCAGCCTCTATGATCACCACCCAAAGGAAGATCCCAGAGCAGGGGGGATGTGTGGTGGGGGTGAGGAGTGGAGCATTGCAAGACCCTGCAAAAAACCATCAACAGAATATATCATATTTAATATTTAAGTAAACAGGTTTCCTGGAAAGAGGGGCAATAAGTCAAAGGTCAGAACAGCTGCCTTGATTTCTGGCTTCAATGTACATCACTGCTGGGTCAGTAACAAGAAGAAACCATACTGGAGCCAGAGGGAAAGGAAAAATCAATAACCCGGGTGGATTCTTTACATACAAATTTGATATTTTGTGCATCAAGTTTTTTTGTACTGATTTTGGCTTTTCAATAATGCATTAAAGTATTAGTACTCTTAATTACTAAATATTATTCCTTTAATGTTTGTGCCCGAGGCCAGTGCCTTTCCCACGTCACCAGGCCTCCTGTCCATAGATTGTCGCCCATGCAACAGGTCAGCAGGGACAGGGTAGGTCCGTGCCCAGGGTCACTGGGCCTGAGGGTCCCCCTCTCCTGGAACCTGCACCCCTCCCCCCCCAAATTCAGTGGTGGAGGTGACTTCAGGAACGCAGTCTGTGGCCAACGCGGTGAGCACCACAGCCAGATGGGCAGATTTTTGTCAATGATTCAGACTGAGGTGCTAGGAGAGGGACCGCGGGCCCCGGGTGGGGATGCGCCCAGGTCTCCAAGGGAGGCGCTGGGACCCCGCTTCCTGCGCGGAGGCTCGGGGGTGGGGGGGCTCGGTGGGCTCTGGCGAGGGAGGCGGGACCCGGGCTCTTTGGGGACTTGATCATCGAAAGCACCACCGCCTGACCCGGCGCCGCCCTCTGCAAGGCGGGTGAAGGGCACTCTTGGCGGAGCGGACCCTGAGCCGACCCGCACGTCCCGCCTCCGGAGACCTAGCCCAGGTCACGCGGAGCCCGGCACCCGAAGCTATGAGCGAGGGGATCCCGGCTCCCGCTGCCTCCACGCGGTCTGCGGGGCAGAGACGAGCGAGGTCGGAGGCTGGGGCACGGGAGCTGTGGCCTGGGCGAGCGGGGTCCTCCCGGGGGGGGGGGGGGCGCATCCCGGGACCCCAGACTAGCTGGATCCTCCCGGGGGGGGGCGCATTCCGGGGCCCCGGACTAGCGAGGTCCCTATGGGGGCGCATTCCGGGGCGGGGGTGAGGGGGGAAGTGGAAGGCGAGCGGAGTCTCCCGGGGAGGGGAATGGGGGGGAGGGACGAGCACAGAGGGAGGGCGCCCCCAGAGGCGCAGGGCTAGCGGGGAACTGAGGTCTAGACGCAGCGCGCGGCTGTCGGGGTCTCGGGTGGGCCGGGCGACCGGAGGGGACGACGCGGGAAGGGGGCAGGTTCCGCGGCATTCCGAGGCCCTTCGCCCCACTTGTACCCGGAACGCACCCTCCGTGTCGGACTCCCTCCGGAGCTCGCTGTCACTATGACCCCTGCCCGGCAGCCTGCAGCCCGCCCTGAGTCACGACCGACGGTCAGGTGGCGCCCTCCGGCCAGGAGCGGGGCGCGTCCCGGTCACCATTCCCAGGCCCTGGGGATCACTTGTCCCCCTGGTCGTGCTGATGGTCAGTCAGGGTGCAGCTGCCTTCCCAAGCCCCTGTTTGTTCTGGCACCTCCGCGTCTGGGAGCGACAAGTCGGGGACAGAGGACTGTGCTGTGAGGGAACCGGGGTGCTCATGTCTGGGTGCCTGGTCCACACCGCACCCCAAGGGCCCCGCATTCGCTCCGGGTGCCTGGTTCACACCCCACTCCAAGTGCCCTGCACTCGGAAGTGGTTACCTGCGCGATGCCCGGGCCGCCGAGGAGGAGGAAGCATGCCAGGAAAACTGCCACAATTTGACCCAGACTTTCTGGGAAACCGCTCGTACAGGAAAACATCCGTTAAGGAGAGTCATCCCTCCATAAAGTAAAGCCAAATCAGGAGGGAAAACCCTGACTTTTGCATGGATGAGACACTGAAAGGTGAATTCTGCTCTCGTGTCAGACCATCCACGGGCACGGAGGGCCCCTCTCTGCCTCGCAGTCAGCATCCCCCACCCCTACGATGGATGCAAGGAAAACACAACAGACACACAATAGACCAAGCAGCGTCTTGTATCCCCGGCCGCCGCGCACTGAGGAGTCTTTATCACTTCCAGTCCCTTGTTTGACATCAGTTTGCTTTTTGCCTTATTCAAAAAACAGAACAAAAGAGCAATAGCTATCCTGTATTTATTGTGAAATATTTCTAGTCCGTTTTTACGTGTTGAGAGGAATAAAAATCAGTTCATACAGAAGTAAGGGGACTTTCTCTCTCTTTAACCTTGAGTAAGACGGTGCGATTGCGGGGTCACTTGTTTTCACTCTGCAGACAGTGCCCTACAACCCACGCTAGATCTAGGTGGAGAGAATGAGATGCTTCATTCATCTTGGACACCTGCACTGTCAGGCAGATGGCCCCAAGGCTTCCTGCCCTCTCCGCCTTCCTGCTGTGTGTCCTCACACTTTTCCTCCTATGTGCACCCTTCATCTTCTTCTTAAAACCGAAGATTTAGGGGTGACAGCGTCTTGCCTACTTCCTACGTGGTTATGAATGGAAAGGGGGGGAAGGACATGTGAGAAGACCCTTGAAGTAACTACAAGAGTGCTTCTGAAAGATTTGCTTCGGGGAAAAATAAGATACGGCTTCTGTAACTTTCACAAACACACGAGACAAAATTTAAAAGTTACAAAACACTGCTTGTTATTGCTATATTGCTGTATTACTTTTCCAGAAATTCATCTGGCAAACATCTTTGTCTCTTACACAAAAGGAGAGCTTCTCTTCTATCCTGAATGTATATGAGTTAACCCTCAGGGATAGTGGTGAGGTTTGGTATTCTTATTTCTTTTACTGGAAGGAAAAGAAAAAGAGAAAGGGAGAAAGAAAAAAAGAAACACAGGAAGGAAGGAAGGAAGGAAGATGAAAAGAAACTTTTGTAGTTTAGGATAAAAGATACTTGATATACAAAAAATGAAAATACTAATATGATAATAAAGTATTTCAAACTTTCTTATTTCTTAAACAATGACTAGACAATTGGACCAACTTGGGAATAAGTTAGAGACTTAAGGAATCTCTAAATAACGTAGTTTTTATTCTTCTTTGAAAGTTCTTACATGAATTCTTTTTAGCCAAATAAGGTAGATTATATCTGATATTTGCATAATTACAATTTATCTCATTGGAAAGTATACTCAAGAGTTGTTTTCACATTTACATATATTTTTGGTATTTTCAATATGATAAGCCATTTACTTTGGTAATGTTTTATAAATTGAACTTAAAAAATGTGACTTTAATTCTCCCAGTGTATCAGCAAAGCCAATAAATTAGAATTTGATTCTCCTAAGAGTTTAAGATTCCAGAATAAGCTCGCTATTTGCCATTGTAGAACTGTCAGAATTCTCTGTATATTTTACAGTTTTTTTGTAAGTATTCAAGAAAGGGAGTTAGCTTAAGTTAGTATTAATCTAACTTTTATAGGCTTACATGTAGTTAAGAAAGTTAGCGAGAACCGCGGCAGAAACAGCTTCCTGTGTTTCATGCTCGGGCAGGAAACAGAGGTCATATATCAGCTGTATTCTCCTGCTCCATCCGAGGGCTTTTCCATGATACACTGTACAGGTATAGGAATATGGCCTACATTCTTTCATTTTCAAATATTTCCTTTGGTTCGCAGCCCAATTCAAATAACTTCAAGAACAAATTTACCCCGTTACTTCAAACGACATGCATCTGGGTCTGTGTGTTCTTAAGTTCAATGGTACCAGTCTGAAGATAAGCAGTTCCAGAGTCAGAACATCATGCTCCCTTCATGATTAATTTATTCTTTCATTTAACTTACATTTGTGGAGCATGAATCCATATTCTTTCAAATGAGAGTACTTGTTTCATGAAGGATTCAGAAATAAATAATTCACTAAAGGGAAGATTTGATTCATGAATTTTAAAGTCTAAGTGAGTCTTCTAAGACATTTGCTAATCCTGATGAACTATGACCTTGATAATGAAACACTGGTTCATAAATATCTACTATGTAGGTAACGCTGTGTTTCATATGAATTAGTAAAAAAATAAATGATCTATTTGTGAATATTTCAATGCTTTCAGAATGGAGAAAACCTAGAAGTCATAAAATAACAAAAATTATAAAAACCATAATTTTAGTATATATATATATATATATATATATATATATATACACACACACACTAATTATTATATATATATAGTATAGTATATATATAGTATATTTTAGTATATATAGTATATATATAGTATATATACACTAATGTAAATTTATATAATATAAATATATATACTAATATATATGAATATATATATATATATATGTATTTATTTATTTTTTGCCAGAGTTCAAGCCGAATCTTAGATAATCTTTTTTATTAATCCCCTGTGAAATACCAGTATGGCAAGAGACCATGGGATGGAAACTCAGAAGAGTCAGCTAATGTATTTTAAAGGTCAGTGGGTCTTTCAACATAGGATTTCTAGTTGATATAAAATGTGAACTCAAGAAGAATTCCTGCTTTCAAACCCAGAAAGGCCAGGAACCTGATCCTTACTACTGATTCAACTACAGTGAAATTTGTAATGAAAAAAGTTGAGGTCAGTTATCCCTGGCTAAAATATCTAAAGATCATTACATGGCACTCTATCTCCAAAGTCTTTCAAAATGTCTGCCAGTCAATTCAAAAGGATCCTTTCTGAAATCCACAACTCTGATGACCTTTCAATTTTGGTTTAGTTTATAGCCAAAAAAATTAGAAGAAACAAAATGCGTTTTAATAGTCCTTAGAAATATTGTGCGATGTTTATTTTAGGTGAACAATAATTTGTTATCCCTTTTGATAAACATATAGATTTCATGTCTCTCAGGAGTTTTTAGAGTGGATCATTGATTGATTAAATATGGGGGTTGTATGGATTTCTATCAAATATAGAATTAGGAAAATAAAAAAAAACCACAATGCAATACCACTACACCTCCCTTTAAAGTAACTCCCTTTAGAATGAGGGGCGCCTGGGGGGCTCAGTTAGTTGAGCATCTGACTTCAGCTCAGGTCACGATCTCACAGTTTGTGGGTTCAGGCCCCGTGTCAGGCTCTGTGCTGACTGACAGCTCAGAGCCTGGAGCCTGCTTCAGATTCTGTGTCTCCCTCTCTCTCTGCCTCTCCCCTGCTTGTGCTCTGTCTCTCTCAACAATAAATAAAAACATTAAAAATTTTTAAATAGCTAGAATGAAAAAAAAAAGGAAAAGAGCACATGTTGAAAAGCCTATGAATGAACTGAACTCTCATAAAGTGTTTGGTCTAAATTGGTACAACCAATTTGGAAAATTATAATGTAATGATCCAGCAATTCCATTTCTTGGTATATATACCAAAATGCACATATATTCACTAAAATACATACTCTAGAATTTTTGTAGCAAAAATCTTCACAGTGACTCCAAACAGGAAGAACTCCAAATGTGGATAAAGAGTAGGATGAATAAAGAAACTCAGAGCTACTCAGGCATATATTACTATATTGCATTGAAAATGAATAAACAACTACAGACAATACCATGGATGAATCTCACGAAATTTTGAGCAAAATGAGTCAGATATAACAGTTTCTCTTTGATCTTATATAATATAAACTGCAAAAATAATACAATTTGCGGTATGAAAAGTCAGGATAGTAGTTATGTTGGGCGCTAGAGAGTAGAAGGAGAGCTGAGAGGGCACCTCTGTGTCCTGATTCACAAGCAGGTTAATAAATGCTCCTTGAATTTGTGGAAATGTAGCAAACTGCACGCACATGATTTGTTGCAATTCTCTTTGCATTTATCCTTAACTTACCATTTGAAAAAGAAGATGATAATTAAACATTGGAAAGGAAACAGATCTGCTTCTGTTATAGTTTTTAGATATCATTTCAAATAATAAGAACTTTTAAATCATTTCAAATAACAAAAACTTTTAAAGACATTATGCATCGAAAGAGAAACTTTGCCTAAACTTATGCATTAATTGCACTGATTATAGATTTGTACAACAACCTTTTCCAGTAACAACCAAAGAATTTTATAAATCCAACCTATGGAAAATTACCTTGATGATTTTCTGAATCTGCAAATACATGGAATGTTCTCCATAACTTTATCCCAGAGAATGAGTCTGTAAATGACCAGAGTCATGTAAATTAGAGGTGGCACATAATCTAGTCTTAATCTACTATTCTCTGGCATAAAGTCAGTAAGTCAAGAACATAGCCAAATACATAACTCAAGAATACTCCAGGATATACCCCAAAACATAGCCAAATAACTTACTAAATTTTGTATACTGGCTAAATAAAAAGTATTTTAGCATCTTACTGGTAATTCTGGTAATTTTTAATGATAAACTCTCTTTATATGTAAATTGATGGGTGCTTATAGAAATAGATGTCGACTTAAATTGTCTTTTCCTTATCTTCACTTATTTGCAATACACATTTTTAGGGAAAATATAAATTTACTATAAAGATATTTGTCAAATTGCTGAAATATTTGATAACCTAATATTTCTTTTTAAAAATAAAACTATTAACCTGTCAGGAGTTTTGAGTTTACTATGGCAATTAAAAAAAATGCATTCATAGATTGTCACTTTCATATATTATGAAGTTTTAAAAGGAAATCAGATACAACTAAAATGACCAAATATAAATCTACTGAAAAGGTAGACTTAATCATGTAAAGGCTTTCACAGGTACTTAGTTGGCTCTATTTTTCTTTGCCATGAAATGTGCCAAGTGGGAGTTTCATACCAAGATTTACATTAACAGCCTGTCTCCTGCATCAGGCTCTACATCGGTTCCCTCCAGGCCTGCTGCCCGAGTCCTTTTTCCAACATCCACCTCAGGAGAAGACTCTCCCCTCCTTTCTCCTCGCCTTCCCAAACATTTTGCCATCCCTTCTCCACCAGAACACCCAGAACTGACTTTTCAAAAATTGCAGGGTTTTATCACAGACAAGAGGAACTATTAACTTGTCTACTTTTATTTTCTAGAAAAAAAATATAGTTAATTCCTTCCTTAGTCAAGGGAACACAACTGGGTCTGATTAAATGTTGGAAATGGTGGGAAGAGGCACATATATGGAAAACACACAAACACTCCCTGCTAAAATAAAATATCCTTCAAAATAATTATGTAGAGAGTTTGGGCTCCCAGTATTACCAGGGAGCTAGTTTTAAAAGCTAGAATTGTGGGAAAACATGGAAATTGGTTTCAGTAAACAGAGTTCAAAAGACATTTTATTTCTTCAGATATCTGGAAAGCCAAGGTCAAGCCCTTGGACTTACTGATCTTTCCATCTCTCTGGCACAGTGTTCTTACACTCTTGTGTGTGCATGTGAATATATGTGTGTAAATGTATCCACTTACATGAGAGAAAGCAGGGGAAGGAGAAAGAGAAAATGAATCAATTTCATTTTTAATCAGTTAAAGGGATTACAGTTAGCGGCACTCACGGTTTTATAGCAGACAAATTTAGATCTGAATTTATTTCATCGAATATACAGACATATTTTGAAGTAGAGATTCCTATTTGGTAAAATAGGAATTCACTTAGGGTTTGCCTTGGAGAATATTTTTTATGCTCTCCTACTGTGATCTGAGTCAATATTTAGTCTGTTTTTAGTTTCAATTGATTCCAAATTTTTCATTAGGCTTTTTTTATTGTTGTTTTATTTCTTTGGTTTGTTTATCTTGGTGGAAAAGTTCAGAGTTACCAGGATAGAGAAACTTGTTTCATGTTTAATTTAATGGATTATTTTGTGTGGCATCCTTGAATTTAAAAAGAACTACAGAGGAATATGGAAAGGTTTATATGCCTTTCCCTTGGACCCAGACAATTTGTATTCAAGGAAGTTCAGAAATGGTCTGATCAATAAGATTAAGCTTTAAATTGGTTTTGCTTTTCCTACTTAGTCCCATAAGAGCTTTCCCACCATGAGACTCCAGGGCTCCTTGGAGAAATGGTAAATTCTAGGACTGGGATGAGGAATACATAATAAGGCACTGAGGAAACACTATTGGGTCACATTAATAGTAAACATAAGAAAATGTAATTTCAGATTAGAGAATTTGAACATTAAAAATAATAATGAATGCAACTAATTAAAACACATCACATGAATAAAAACCATGTGTTTATAATGATACTCAGGAAATGTTCATTTTTTTTTTTACAACCTTAAGTTTTTTCAAAATTTGTATTACAACAAAAGCAAGAGATCACGTTTAATTTTACATTCTCTCTGCAAACCGTATTTCAGGACAACCAAATAGTTGATGGGGAAAGTTTATTCTTTGTAAAAGTATTCCCCATAGTACAACATCCATTCATGATAAAAACCCTCAACAATGTAGGTTTAGAGGGAACTTACCTCAACATCATAAAGATCATATATGAAAAATCCATGGCTAATATCGTTTTCAGTGGAGAAAAACTGAGAGCCTTTCCCTTAAGGTCAGGAACAAGACAGGGACGTCCACTCTCACCACTTTTATACAACATATTACTGGAAATCCTAGCCACAGCAATCAGACAACAAAAGAAATAAAAGGTATACAAATTGGCAAGGATGAAGTAAAATTTTCGCTATTTGCAGGTGACATGATACTCTATGTAGAAAACCCTGAGGATTCCATCGAACAACTACTAGAACTAGTAAATGAATTCAGTAAGTGCAGGATACAAAGTCAATGTTTAGAAATCTTTTGCATTTCTAGACACCAATAATGAAGCAGCAGAAAGACAGATTAACGAAATAATTGCATTTACAACCGATTAAATGGGAATCCATTAAATGAGAATTGATCCCATTTGCAATTGCACCAAAATAATAACATGCCTAAGAATAAACTTAACCAAAGAGGTGAAAGACTGTATTCTGACAACTATAAAACACTGTTGAAAGAAATTGAAGATGACAGAAACAAATGGAAAGACATTCCATGCTCATGGATTGGAAGAACAAGGATTGTTAACATGTCTATACCACCCAAAGCAATCTACATATTCAATGGAATCCCTATCAAAATACCAACAGCATTTTTCACAGAGCTAGAACAATCCTAAAATTTGTATGGAACCACAAAAGACCCTGAAGAACTTATACAACTCAACACCCACAGAACAAATAATCCAATTTAAAAATGGGCAGAAGACATGACTAAACATTTCTCCAAAGAAGACCTCCAGATGTCCAATAAATACATGAAAAGATGGTCAACATTGCTCATCATTGGGGAAATGCAAATCAAAACTACAATAAGATATCACTTCACATCTGTCATAATGGCTAAAATCAACACTACAACAAAGTACAGGTGTTGGCGAGGATGGGGAGAAACGGGGACACTTTTTCACTGTTGGTGGGAATGCAAACTGGTGCAGCCATTCTGGAAAACAGTATGGAGTTTCCTCAAATGATAAAAATAGAGCTACCCTATAATCCAGTAATCACAGTACTAGGTATTTACCCAAAAAAGACAAAAACACTCATTCAAAGTGATACATGGTCTTTATGTTTATAGCAGAATTATTTATAATAGCCAAATTATGGAAACAGCCCAAGTGTCCACTGACTGATGAGGGGATAAAGAAGATATTGTGTGTATACACAATGGAATATTACTCAGCCAGAAAACGGAATGATATCTTTCCATTTATAATAACATGGATGGAGCTGCAGAGTATAATGCTAAGCAAAGTAAATTTCAGTAGGTGTTGGGGATGAAGGAGGGCACGTGTTGTGTTGAGTACCGGGTGTCGCACAGAAGTGTTGAGTGACTATATTGTACGCCTGGAACTAATATTACACTGTATGTTAACTACACTGGAATTAAAATAAAAAAAAGAAAAGAAAAGTATTCCTGCTAATAAATGCAGAAAGTATGATAAAATTAGAAAACATAGATAAAGCAAGATTTTACCAACTGGGAAAGAAAACTTGGTCTATATTGCAGCTCCTTACGGAATAATGGATCTGGGTCCTAAACATGACCTAATGCCAGAGCCACATGGGATACGGTTGATGGGCTCCTCTATGACATGGACCTGTTTGAGCATCAGAGGGACTAAAAGTTGGACAACCAGATTCTGTGTCTCTCATGTTCTGATGCAGTACGTACATCACCTAAAACTGAGCCTGTGTCTAATCATGTCTTTAGTTCTAGCTACAAGATTACTATATATATATATATATATATATATATATATATATATACACACACACACACAGACACATCATACATACATATATATATATATATATATATATATATATATATATATATATATATATACATATATACATATATATATATATGAACTGGATAAGTGGCATTACTCATTAACCAAATACAGAGTGTGAGATTTTCTAAATGATTCAGTTTATCAAACAAATCATTGTCATAGCAAAAGAAAAAAACAGAAGGAGGGACTGTTACTGAATAGAAGAGAGTCATGCATCACCCACATCCGTATAAAATGACGGGCTTAATGCACATGAGCAGTGGTTATTTAAAAAAATTTTTTTTAATGTTTATTTATTTCTGAGACAGAGAGAGACAGAGCATGAGTGGGGGAGGGGCCGAGAGAGAGGGAGACACAGAATCCGAAGCAGGCTCTAGGCTCTGAGCTGTTAGCACAGAGCCTGACGCCGGGCTCGAACTCACAAATGGTGAGGTCATGACCTGAGCTGAAGTCGGTCGCTCAACTGACTGAGCTACCCAGGTGCCCCGCGTAGTGGTTATTTCTAAATTTTACTTCAGCTCTGAAATAATACAGATTTGGGAAAATAATAGGTTGAGTGAAGGATCCTTCTTTCTCTCAAATTTCTGCTGTGGCACAATCACTCAGCTGATTCTCACTGTTTGTGGAGAAGAATAGGGGTGCACCTGCAGTCTTGATGCTTTAGGGTGCAAGGTGTAGATTCAGAGATTTTTGCCTGGGACGAACCTGAGAACCCACATTTGGGGAGGACATTTGCCTCTTGGGGAGCTGGACTTAGCTCTGCAGAGGCTTGAGGGGAGCCATTCTCTCTTCCAGGGAATCCCTGGTGGAGTGGAGAGGTCGAGTGCCTTGGTCAGATGGCTGTCCCCAGGAGCATCACTGGAAGAGGCTGAGGTGGTCTCACATATTTGCACTCGACAAATTAGAGGTTTCCCTCAGCAGGAGGAAAACCCCAGCCTGCTAATTCAACCACTGCCAGCTCAGTGTACTAACTCGTCTGTCCCCCTATTGTTAGAGAGAACTCAGCCACTGAGATTGCACGGGTGCTCGATCCCATACCTGCCGAGGCAGCAGGCAAAGAAAGGTCGTCACAAGTCACCTAAAGAGCACAACTGCATGAAGACAGGGTCAAAAAAATTATTGCTCTTGCCAAGCATTTGAAATAGGGATACCTCTGGTCAGTGATTGCATAGATAAAGCAAGATTTCATGCCTCAGAAGAAATATCTAGGGCTCAAAGGTGAGGCTAGCCTAGACGTGCTATTCATAAAGGCAAATAATCCAAGATGAGCCTCCACACGTGGAAACATTCCTAAGTAATTACTGTCTGTGCTGCCTGGAGACACCGGACTGAAAACATGGCCAGACCTGAGGACAGACCGAGTCCGTGAAGACAAAGTCAGGATGGAGGGCTCCAAAGTGCCGTGCTGATGCTGTGGAAAAGTTAAGTTGGTTACTTGTCCAGTGTGAAGTCCTGATTTTTCCCTCTGTGTACACAAACACTGATACACGTAAATGTCATACAGGACGATTATTTAATCACTCACATTATGAATAAGTCAGGCCAACTTCTAGGTAACTAAAAAGAGAAGGAGAGTGTGTAGGTGAGGGAGAAATACAGTTTATCCAACGTGATTACCAAATCAGGACAATCTTATTATTTTGGCTAGAGTTTAAAATCATCATGAAATGGATTTGGGCATGGAGACCAGGTAACTCCACAATGTCAGTCAGTACAAACAGGTTTGAGGGACAGCCATCCTCTTCTGTAAGCCTGAGCTTGAACGTGGCGATAAGGAAGATCGAGACTGGAATAAATGACATTGGGACAGGGCTGACGATCCTACTCCCTTTCCTTCAGGAGTTAGATGGACTTACACGCAAAATATACATCACACATGTGCAAGTGCATAGATAGAAAGTATGGGCCTCTGAGGAGAAAGTCACGCTGGCCAACACACTGTATCCATCTGGCTATGAGCACAGGGGGTGAAGCATGCACTAGGCAAATATAAACATTGTTGAAAAACAAATATGCCCCTAAACATTTTGGTTATTTTAATCTTGAAATAAGTAGAGCTATTTGCATTTTTTTTTGGAATACAAATTTTAATACCTTTGTTGAAGATGAAGAACACTTAAAGGTAGGTCTGGAAAATTTTTTAGAAATGAAGAGTAGTTGTTCACTAAATCATAATGGAATTGGATACTTATTAATAATGTGATAACCTTGTCATCGAGCAAACAATAGAATAGTTTTAAATAGTGAACAATCTGCAAGTATAAAGAATCATATTTCTAAAGACAACAAACACAGTATGAAGCTGATTTGTTAAAAACAGGGGCGCTTGGGTGGCTCAGTCCGTTAAGCATCCAACTTCAGGTCAGGTCATGATCTTGCACTTTGTGGCATCGAGCTCCATATTGGCTCTCTGCTGACAGCTCGGAGCCTGGAGCCTGCTTCGGATTCTGTGTCTCCCTCTCTCTGCCCCTCCCGCTCATGCTCTGTCTCTCTCTGTCTCTCTCTCAAAAATAAATAAACATTAAAAACAAAATCCCAAGGCTGAGCAGTTAAACACGGAAAGCTCAGTGGTTGAGGCTGTGCCTCCACTTTTCCCACCCACTGTTGTGCTGCTGTGCGGGTGCAGCAGTCTGCTTGGCTGGAAGATGGCCTCGATTCTCTCCTGCATCTGGAGTTACTGTAATCATTTACATAATCCTGAGGTCTGTGCATAAAAATATTCTCCTATTTTGGAAACAGGAAGAGGTAAAGTGGCCAGAAAATGTGGCCAGCCCTAGTTGTTGTTATTCCATAAGGATAATGATGAGGAAGGTGTTAGAAATGGAGATGTCACAGTATCTGCTCAGATAGCTCGGGATGCTAACTGGATATTATGCAAAGCACTTAATTACAAGTAGATTGATGGCTATAGGATCATTTACTTCAAATATGCAGTTCAGCCCAAATCTAAAGCATTGATTAATGGCAAAATATATCCATATATATATAAAACCAATCAAAATATATGACATCTTGAACAAGATAATGATCGCCTTTTATGCTGCTGTATAAAAAACTAATGCATCCAAGGAGAAAAGTTTAAATCAGAATTCTGAACGTTCACACGAATGACTACCTGGACAGTTCTCCTTGGATTCCTTGGATGCATTAACTTTATACATAGTGGTGACCTTCAGAAATGTAGCTGCTGTGGGTTAACACAGGATACAAACGTTTCATTTACAATAAGGGATTAGAATTAGGATCAAGGGATAGAATGTGGGAGCTGCTCAGGAACAGAGACTTAAACAGAATAGTTGCCAAGAATGAGCTGAGACTCTGCATGCCTGACAGGGGCTGGGAGGACAGACTCAGTTTCTTAAGCTGGACTTGAACCCAGCATACCGCTGGATTAGTAACAGGGTTTATGATGTCCTCATTATGAGCAGAAACCAGGGAACCCTCACTGCTGTTAGAGAAGCTTGTCCTGGACCGCAGAGGGTGAAAACAATAATAGGGGAGCCTGGGTACCTCAGTCAATTCAGTGTGGAACTCTTGATCTGGGCTCAGGTCATGATCTCATGGTTTGTGAGTTCAAGCCCTGTGTGGGGCTCTGTGCTGACGGTATGGAGCCTGCTTGGGATTCTCTCTCTCTCCCTCTCTCTCTGCCCCTCCCTGCTCACTCTCTTTCTCTCTCTCTCAAAATAAATAAATAAACTAAAAAATTTTTTTTTAAAACATAACAATAATAACACTTTAAAATTCCCCAAGAGAGAAACCCAAGCCCCGAGGGAGGAAGAAAACAAAAGCAAACCCACAAAAATGGTGTCTACAGACCCCAATTCTAAATCGAGATATGACATCTGGTTCCATGAAAGACATTCACAAAATAAACAGGATACATTAACTCTCAGCAGTTATTAACGGTTAACGCTGATGAATTTACTTTATGACAGACCTAGAACAATTTGTCATATTTATGGATTTACCAGAATCCTTAGAAGTTGCTAAAGTTATAAGTTATTAATTAATAAAAAGCAAATAATTACAAAGTTGGGGATGTAGCTAGAGATGAGGTAAGCCGACACAGTCATCGTGGTCGAATTGTTGGACGCGTGCCCAGCAGGGCCGCACACACCGACAGCACCACAGGGTCCACACTGAGGGCACCAGGGAAGCATCCAGAGTGACCTGGGGATCTGTGCTGAGTTACGCACGCGGGATCCATGGGGCACCCTTCTCCACGCTGCTGCTGCTGTTGAGCACAGCCTGTTTTATTTCAGTTTTCATTTTCCTTCAGGTTAAGGTACTGATTCTGTCTCTGTTATGCCTTTTCTAAGTATTTATCCAGCCAGCAATTTGTCTTTTAACTTTACTTACGATATATTTGGCTAAAGATGTTTTTATAGTCATACACTCAGTATTTGGCTTATTTTGTTTTCTGAGTTTATTTTCTTATTTAGGAACATCTATAGATATTCACTGAAGTTTTCTTCTAACATTTTACTTTTAAGATCCAAGTCTTGGGGTTTTTGTTGTTGTTGTTTATTTATTTTTGAGAGAGAGAGAGTAGGGGAGGGGCAGAAAGAGAGGGAGACACAGACGCTGAAATAGGCTCCAGGCACAGAGCCAACACGGGGCTTGATCCCACAAAGTGCAAGATCATGACCTGAGCTGAAGTTGGATGTTTAACCGACTGAGCCACCCAAGCGCCCCAGAGATTCATGTATTTAATGTATGCATATGTTTTAGGTTGTAAGGTAATAATGTAGACACTTTTGACAATTCCATGTTTAAAATTTTTTTTCTCAGCTTAATTTTTTAAGTATTCAGTTTCCCTATTTACTTATGTCTATTTAGGGGTTTTTAAAAAGTTTTGTAAATGCTGTATCATTTGTAGTAAAACAAATCAATTATAATGTTTTACCATTAATTTAACACAGAAGTAGCTACAATGATGTGAAATAGCATATTGATATAAAAAGAACATGTAATATGAGAGTTTTCACAACATAGAATTGGCAGTATTTTATGACCATTTGAACCTGGTGGGTAAAGGAGTAACATATAGAGTAATTCTGAATTGTAAAGCCTCTGCTACAAAATTTACAATAGTGTATTAACCAAAATACTGCGACATGGACAGGTGGCAGGGAAGAGACAGAAGGACTAGCTTCAGACACGGTGCATTTGAAATGTCTGACAGATACAGGCCAACAGGTCAACTTACACAGGAGTGTGGCTCTCATGTAGATATTCTAATATAAAGACATAAATGACAGAAGTTACCCCTCTGGGGTGTGGGAGAAGATAAAGACACTGAGGGAACACATCTAAGTGAAAATAAAAGACGATTAATATTAAAAACGTTGACATGGTCACATTTAAGAAATAGCATGTGCTGTGCAGAGTGGGGCAGGGGGACCAGAAGGCCCAGAGACTGTGAACGTGCCTGTAACACTGACACAAAGACACCACTTTAAACAAAGCGTCCTTATTTGATAAAAGTCCATCTCCTTAAAACATGCCTTCACTGTCAAGGAGCCTTAATTATATCTGTTCTCTATGTTCACAGGATAATAAACTTCATGGTAAAGTATGAGAAGTTCTGAAGGAATGAACCGTCACCTCGAGTCTCCTTTGGTCCCAGGAGGAGCCACTTTGGTAGATCTTGCTGGAATTGCAAACTCAGAGAAGGACCAACATTGGTTCCTGGGCAAGAGTTTTGCTTTCAGGGGCCAGAGGATGTCCTGACTATCCTGATGGTGAGAAGTCAGTCCCTGCCATCTGCTAGCTTGCTTGCAGCTCGTTGTGGACACTGGCAAAGGACTTTCAAGTGGAGGTGGGTCTCATGGGCTTCAAGAGTAGCCACTATTGGGCATGGGAATATTATCCAGTAGAGAGCATTACTGAGGCCCCAAAGAAACAGTCAGCCATCATGACCAGGAATAGGATTATACTCTTAAAAGAGGAGGATTTTTCATCATCAGTAGCAGAAACTTGAAGGCAGTCAGTCATGAGTTCATGACAGATAAATTACAGGAAAGTAGATACACGTAGCTGATTGAGGGGCAGTGGGCTAACAGAAAAAATCTGTGCATGTATGTGAGAAACCACAGCGGTGAAAATGTGAATTTCCTGCAACTGTCCTTAATTGGGTTTCTGTCCCAGCAATCTGGATATATAGGAGAGATGTGACTGAGTTTACAGACGCAGTCTGGACAGCCTGGAGATGACATACGATAATTGTCAGATGTCACGTTCAGCTTGCATCCATATACGTAAGAGGAGCCTGGTTATATATCTGATTTATTGAATACATAAGATATGTTATTATTGGGGAGGATTCAATGAGAGTTACACCAGACACAATTTTTAGGAAATTTAACTTTTGGGGCTCATACTAAACTCACTTTTTGCAGAGTAGATGTGTTCTTTAGTTAACAACAAAATCAATTTGGGGCAAATATCAAATCACTGACTGAATATATCATTTTTCTCCAGATTACCACCATCTGATATCAATTTTTTTTCATCAAACTTTATTTCCATATGGGGAAAATTGCTACTTTTCTTTATTTCACAATTCACATTCATATCATTATTCCTTTTTGTTTCTAATATGACTTCAAATAAAAAGGAGATGGAAGAGATATATTTGTCTTACATAATTCTGAGAAAGATCTCTTCTGGGACATTCTCTGTGTATCTATTTTTACCTAAATAGAAGGTAGAAGAAGATGCCCATATTAAAAGTTAATAAAATTTCATAGCAACTAAAGGGGTAAAGTAAGAGTATCTATATAATGAGATTTCTGTGTGATGTGTTTAATTTATATGAAAGATCCCTCCTCAAATTTCCATAGTAGACAAACTAGCGCCCAGTGGCTCAAGATACAGCCAATCTCTAACTTTGTTGAACTTTTGCTTCTAGTGCAACAGAAAAGTTCTTTTATTTTAAAATCTGAAAAGAATCTTCTGAGTGACATGAAAAATGATTGTGACCTTTGCAAAGGAGGGAGTTAATTCTGTGGTCTGAAGGATCTCGGTGTCAACATTATCAATATGCAGCGTTTGGGAAGTGCTCACCTAAACTGGCCTTTTCCGTGAGATTACCTACAACAGGAAAGGCGTAAATCTTGGTTGTATGTGGAGAGAGACTCTGATCTTTACCAGAACTACAATTATGACACAAGTCTGGAGAGAGTGGGGGTGGGGGGAAGAGTTGGGGGGAGCTCCTGGAATGAGAGGCTGTGAGGCTGGGGACCAGACTGTGGAACAGCCACCCTTCTTTCCCTACTTACAGGAAACACAAAATCTTCACTTCATAAGCTTACTCTAGCAATTTTACATTATACTCGTGAGGTTTTTCCTTCTACATCATTTTCTGCAATTGTGGGAACCCTCTCTTTGCAGAATAGGGGAGGGCCGAGGGCTTGAAATACTGCCTCTGAGTGTAACAAGGAAATGAATTCTTTATTTTATTTAATTTTAATTAACCTAAATGCAGATCGTCATAGGTGGCTGGTGGGTGCTCTATTCAACAGTACAGTTTGGGATTGTTCCTTGCTAAGAAAGCACAATCAGATTTGTTCTTTAAATCAAGTAATTCTTGAAAAGACATAGTCACAGATCTTGGATGTATGTCTTTGTCTAATGGTGGAAATATCCAGCATACCTACTTAGTAGATGAGGAGCTTCTCATAGAATGATCTAATCAAACCACATAAATGATATGGCCTGGCCATCATAATACGATGATGCTTATTTAGAATATGACTGGGATGGTTAAAGCCTGGAATTGCCTTCATTTGTTTCAAGAGCAGTAAGGGGTGTCTAAGAGTGAATGAATAATTAATTAATTAATTCAACACACAAGTAAGTACCTACAAGTTACATACTCCCCAGACTGTAGTTAGTGCAAAGAGAAATACAACACTGTTCATCCACCAACAATATGATAAATGCCCTCACAAGGCTGTGTCTATGCACTACTCGAACCAGACTGTCTTTCCCTGTTGGGACATTTCTAAGGGTTAAGCTGATGCTGGAAATATAAACTAGATAAGATTATAAAGATCTTTGTCCACATAAAAATCACTGTAAAATATCGAGTATCAATGAACTTTCCTAAGAAAGGACATGATATAATCCCATTTCCATTGTATCATGAGCCCTTTGGGGTCAGTGATGGATGTTGTATTTGCATAGGGAACAAGGTGATGCTGGACACAGTCCAGGCACCAGGCTACCAGGATCTCAACAAAAGCAGTGCAAATACAAGGCAGAGGGAAAGAAAGATTCAGGAAAAATGCCAGAGGTAGATTCTAGAGAATTTGATAATGGGAAAAAAAAGTGTAATGTGAAGCTTTCATAGATTATAGAATTACACGATGGTCTGGAACTTTCTGTCTTCAGTGAATGGTAACAATGTAAAGATAAGTAATACAGACACAGGGAGATGCTTAAAAGGGAGTTATGTTCAATTACACACAAATTATATCTGGGGACATTAGCACACAGATGTCTGGAGTAAGGTAAACACATACCCTTCCATAACGTGGGCCTACATGTATTTCTTTTTACTGCATGCAATTTAGTAACACTTCAGTTAAGAGGTGGACACTCTCCCCATCATCTCACTGCCCTAAAATATTAATCGGGAGAGGATATGCCATGCTTCAGTGTCACAGAAAAATAAGATTTTACTTTGTATTTGCGTAAGGCCTTATACTGACCAGGCAGCTGATGAAGGAAACTTTCAACTCTGAAAGAAGACCTCTACTTTCACCAAAGTCAGAATGACTTCACCAAGCTTCAGAGCATGGGATGTGTTTCTACCCTGAGCACACACCGTCCATCTGCTTCCCTAGCGAAGAACATAAAGGAAACATCTCAAACTAAAGAGCAGAAATCTCCCTGAGTTCCGATCCCACACCTCTGAGGCCTGGGACCTTGCACGCACTAAAAGCATACGATAAAGTTGGGTTGTCTGAAATGTCCCTCGTCATGATGATTTCTACATCCCGATGTAACAAAAAACACATAGAACCCTGTATGACACATTCCTTCTCCGGAGCCCTCATTTCTTCATGAAGATTGTGTGCCCAGGCAGCTGCCCTCACCTGGGCTTGAGTAAAACTCCCTTCCTAAAATTTTTAGTTAAAAAACTAAAATATTTGTTCATTTTAAGTTGACACAGCCTTCCTGCATCTTGTGGTTATGCTGTCAGAACACATCACCTCCAGGGGTATTTCCGAACAGGTGGACAGGCCCAGGCCATTCTCATGGCACTTCAGCCCCATCCCATTGGGCAGAGCCGCGTTCTGCAGCCCTGAGCCTTCCCGGGTGTTCAGGAAGAGAGACCGGTGTGCCCATAGGTCACCTCCAACACATCCTCAACAGCTATTCCTAAATGTGTGCGTATAGCATTCCAGAGAGCTGTAGTTTTTGATTCTGTATAAAAATTGAAGTGAACATGATCATTCGATACACACTGTTGTTTTATTTTGTTGAACTACATAATACCACATTCAGAAATCTTTCTAGAAGTAATTATGTAGATTATCTAATTATTTTAAATGACAGTAGTTACCCTTTAAATAAACTTAGTTTAACCAACATGAAAGTTGAGTGAAAGGGATGCTTTTTATTGTGCAATTGAGGAGCTGTTTTTAAATGTATTAAAGCGGAGATATCTAGGAGAATAGATTTAAAAAGATGGGAGAGGTCAAAACTTTACTTTGTACATGTGAATTCTAAGATGCCTATCAAAGCACACATATTAAATGCATGATTACGTATACTAGCATGGGACTTGTCAAATTGATTGCTCTAGAATATTTAACCCTTGTTAATAAGATGCTCTAATTCACTACTAAATTAAAATGCCAACTTCATCACATACTAAATTCCAAGATATAAAGTGTGTTTCTGCTGTTTTGTTTCATTGGTTGGATTCCCTTACTGTATCATCTCATTATTTTCAGTTATCATAGCTTTACATCCTATTTTGATACCTGGGATGTTTTTTCATTCCTCATTCTTTTTTTAAAAATGTTATTTATTTTTAGAGAGAGGGAGAGAGAGACAGAGCATGAGCAGAAGAGGGGCAGACAGAGAGAGGGAGACACAGAATCCGAAGCAGGCTCCAGGCTCTGAGCTTTCAGCACAGAGCTTGATGTGGAGCTCGAACCTACAAACCCACGAACCGTGAGATCATGACCTGAGCTGAAGCTGGACACTCAACCGACTGAGCCACCCAGGCGCCCCTTTCATTCCTCATTCTAATGCATCCAATCTTCTCAATAATCTACACAACCAATTCTTCAGGAAACCACCCCCAATTGTTCACACACACACACACACACACACACACACACGCACAAACACACATGCCTCGTGCACACACACCTACTGTTTGTGTGTGTGATTAGCATGACTGACTTGCTTTGAAGTCTATGCTTGCTCACTGGTCCCACGTGCACGAACTGCTAATCATCATTTGCCACCACTCTGTTTTTGCGAAGGGGAAGTCTTACATAGACCCCCTCCTTCTGCAAGTTTACTCCATCCTCAACCCTTAACAGTGTTATTTGGAGGAGGATGAAATGTGGGAAAACCTATCAATATAAAACCATTCATTGTTTAAAACTGAACATTATAATTGACTCAGATGGAATCAGACCACTGCTTGTGGACATTGGTCTGTGAGGTTCTATAGATTTAGGACTTCCCATCATTCCTAACAAGTGCAAACTAATACACATAAGAACTTGACCATGAGGAAAAACAGAAAATTGGAGCAAATTTAGAGGCAAAGAGGTCATGCTGCCCCAGAAGAGATGAAACCTTGAGCAATTTTTAACTTGCTACCTTCAGTTCTTATGTAAACACCCGTAGCCTGCCTGTGGATGTGTGAGATTGAATAACACAAGAATAAATATCTGATCTAGTAAATAAACAGGCAAGAAGGAAATACGTCTTGGAAAAATACGTAAATACTCCTGGGGATCTTCCTCTCACACTTTCCATGTGAGGGAGGGTCATAATACTTTCCTTCCTAACCCAGTATTATTGCCAGGGAAGGGATGAATGGCTGGCTTCTGGGGATTTACCTTCTGAACCCCACACACACCCCCTGCCTCCTCCTTCTACGTGGATGCCTCACTGTGGTCAGACATGGGCCTGGATCCCCTCACTGGCCACAGATCCGGGCCCCAGGGTGTGCTATTTCTTTTCCCTTTTATATTTTCCAAAGGAGTTTGTGTAAGATTGGAAATATTTCTTTTTTAAAATTTCTGAGAGAGAACCCAGAGGGGCCTGATATGTTGTTCTTTGGTATAATTTTTTTTTTCTTAAAAGCTATCCATATTTTCTGTTTCTTATTATTTTTCATGGAATATGTCTATTTCTCTAGGTGTCAAACTTACTAGTAAATGTTGTTTGTAACATTCTGTCCTGACCCCTGTATTCTGTATGGTCTCTAGCTGTAACCTTTCTTTTATTTCTGGTGCAGATGACTGTTTTCCCAGTTTCCTTCATCAGCCTCAATAGGCATTTTCAAGTTTGTCTTTTTGAAGAAACGACTTTAGCGTAAATAATTCCCATGCCTGATTCCCTGTTTTCTTCCCCTGTTTTTACCGTTTCACTTCCTTCTTTTAATGACTGCCAGTTCAATTTGCTCTGTTCCTCCTAGAGCAGCAAATTGGAACCTGAGCACTGAATTATAACTTGTCTTTTTTTTTTTTTTTTTAATTTTTTTTTTTTTCAACGTTTATTTATTTTTGGGACAGAGAGAGACAGAGCATGAACGGGGGAGGGACAGAGAGAGAGGGAGACACAGAATCGGAAACAGGCTCCAGGCTCTGAGCCATCAGCCCAGAGCCTGACGCGGAGCTCGAACTCACGTACCGCGAGATCGTGACCTGGCTGAAGTCGGACGCTTAACCGACTGCGCCACCCAGGCGCCCCTAACTTGTCTTTCTAATATAAGCCTTGAAATTTCCGTCATTTGCTTGACCTGCACATGATAACTTTTGATATATTGGGCTTTCATTATTATTACCAAAAAATTATTTCTCATTTTCCTTCAGTTTTTTCCAACCCATGAGTTTGATAGATGAATGTTTTTATAATATTGTGAAATCTTCTAGCAATCTTGTTATTGATCTCTGCTTTCACACTATTGTGTTTAGAAACACTCCTCTGTATGATTCCCATCTCTGACATTTAGTGACAAATGGCCCAGCTGAAGGCCTGTTTGGGAATGTGCTCTGAACACAAAGCAGTGTGGGTATTATGCGGTTGTCGAATGTCACATTTTGTACGCATGGGTCGATAATTTCCTCAGATGGTCTACCTCCTTACACACACTTCCCACCTTTCCTTCTAATTTCTGATGCAGAGATGTTGAAACTTCCACTAAGATTGTTGTCTTTTTCTCCCTTTATGCCTTTCAGTTTTGCCTCATGTAGATTGAAGCTCTGTAATTAAGTTTGAGGTTTTATGGTTAAATTAAGTGTTTTATTATCACGAATGTCTCCCTGCATGGCTATTAACTGTTTTTTTCTTGAGTTTTACTTTTTCTGATATTAATATTAGCGTGCAGTCTTTCTTAGTCATTTTTTGCAAAATATATCTTTTTCCATCCTGGTATTTCCAACGATTGATAATGGTATTTATCATTTTTTTAATGCTTATTTATTTTTGAGATAGAGAGAGACAGAGTGTGAATGGGGGAAGGGCAGAGAGACAGAGAGGGAGACACAGAACTTGAAGCAGGCTCCAGGGTCTGAGCTGTTGGCACAGAGCCCAACATGGGGTTTGAACCCACAAGTCATGAGATCATGACCTGAACTGAGGTTGGATGCTTAACCAACTGAGCCACTCAGGCACCCCGATTTATAATGGTATTTAAAGTATATCTGGTTCCAGAACTTCAATGACAGTATGTTTGGTCACCTGATACTATGCATAAACATGTCATGGTAGCTATATTAACATCCTTCCCTACCAACTCCAATATCTCAGTTATGTTAACATCTATTTCTCTTGGCCTATTTTTTCTTGAGTAAAGGTTATATTAATATTAATATATATATATATATATTTTTTTTGCAGTCTTGCCATTTGTGACTGTATACCAAATATCACAAAAATTATGACTATAGGTAAGAAATAAATTTCTCACCAAAAGACATTATTTTATAATTAGGATCACCCAGCTATTTCAGACTATGTGACTTACTAATGTATTACCTATATAATGGAAATTATCAGTGGAATGACATTTCAAATCTTTATGTTTTTTCTTTTTTTTCTTGTTTTTTAACTGTTTTTATTTATTTTTGAGACAGAGAGAGACAGAGCATGAGTAGAGGAGGGCCAGAGAGGGAGACAGAGAATCAGAAGCAGGCTCCAGGCTCTGAGCTGTCAGCACAGAGCCTGACGCGGGGCTCAAACTCACAGACTGTGAGATCATGACCTGAGCTGAAGTCGGACGCTTAACCGACTGAGCCACCCAGGTGCCCCTCTTTATGTTTTTTCTAACAAGCAACTGCTGATCACCTTTACCATGTCCATGTTCAGAGGAGAGAAAGGTGGAAAGTGGATCTGTAACGGCAGACAGAAGGTATTCAGTGTACCAATCAATTATTGTAATGAAACAACTCTGAGTTACACAGGAAGAAATTTATTCACTAGGTCAAATTGTGCTCTATGGAGAATCAGACCAACTCTTGCAGGCAGAGCTTCTGAACCCATTATCTCTGTAGCGTTGCCTCATGTGTAAATTTATGATTCTTATCTTTAGGATAAATACTGGATAGCCACTCATTATTTAATTCCAAGGTGATGGAACATTAACAATTTTCTTTAGTGAGAATGAATTTTAGACCATTCACTTAAGGACACAAGATGATAAAGATTTTTTTAAATTTACTATAACTTGGCTAAAGTTCTAAATTCTAATGCTATAATACAAGCCTTGAAAAAAACTTGTGACATCTGAGTAATTAATTTTGCTACCAAAGCTGGATAATTGTAATAGGATGCATATCTGGTCCCCCTGACAGTGACCTGTTCTCCCCCCATTAACAACTTGCTACCTTGTGATTTCCGGACACTATAACACAAACCTCACATATTAGGATTGGGGATAGCTTATTTGTCTTTTAAGATAAATTAAATAAACTCATATAAATTAATGAAATTTTTATTAGATAAAACTTACTCAAGGGCTACCCTTTAAATTCATAGGATTAATATAAGTTTGCTCAAGAGTTGAACAAATATTAGTCAGCTCTATGGTTCATACAATCACTGTCATACCTCATGGCCTGCATATAATTCATCAGCCAATGCATAGGTCAGAACAAAAAGCTACACTGGGGAATATACATGTATATATCCTTCAATATTATGTACATATAGATGTTTCAATTATAAAACTGTAATACACACACATACACACACACACACAAAACTGCTTGGTGATTGAATTTCTTGCTAAACTGTAATGATCTGACATCTTCACATAAAAAACAGAAATACAGTTTCTCTTGCAAAACCATTTGGTCTATATTTTTGCAGGGCAGCTGCAGCCTGACTGGTGGACTTTCCATCTTGGTTCACTCATTTACGTTGCCTTCCTGGCCACGAGAGCAACTAGGGTTTGCAAGCAGCCACTTAAAAAGACTAACCAATTTGAGGGGTGCCTGGGTGGCTCAGTCTGTTATGCGTCTGACTTTGGCTCAGGTCATGATCTTGTCATGGTTTGTGAGTTCGAGCCCCATGTCAGGCTCTGTGCTGACAGCCCAGAGCCTGGAGCCTGCTTCGGATTCTGTGTCTCCCTCTCTCTCTGTACCTCCCCTGCTCATACTCTATCCCTCTCTCTCTCTAAAAAATAAATAAACATTTAAAAAATTAAATTTAAGGAGGAGCCAAGATGGTGGAACAGCTTGGAAATTTTTTGTGTGTCTCATGTCCATGAAATACAGCCAGACCAACACTGAATCACCCTGCACACCTAGAAAACTGATCTGAGGATTAACACAACAATCTGCACAGCCTGAACCATGGAATTCAGCAGGTACACGGTGTGGAGAGGTGAACTTGGGGAGAGAGAAGCCGCAGAGGGCAGGGAGCCACTTTTGTGTGCAGAGAGAGGACAGAGATGGGGTGGGGGAGAGAATATGGGAAAAGCACCCCTCCCCAAAAGCAGCTGGAGAGAAAGTGGAAAATTGGAAACAGCTGCAGGGACTGAACTATAAAGGGAGAAAGGAGAGGGTTTAAATTCCATTAAGACTGTAAACAGAAGGAGCGCAGAGTCTGAAACTCTGCAGCTCGATAACTGGCAGCGCTCTGATGGGAAGAGCGAATCCCCAGGAGCAGAGAGGGGTCTGGGAGGCTCTCGGGCCACATGGGGAGAAGCGGTTCCACTGCTGGAAGGACATTTGGTAGGCCAAATGAGGCCACCTGGGCCCAACAGACCCAGAGAATGGCCACACTAACTGGTGCCGGAACAAGGTCGTTGGGAGCGAAGCCTGGTACTAGATGTGTGTTGTGATTTTCCATCATCCCTGAGGCACTGCTGCTACACTGTCTGGCAAACTTTTTCTGGGGTGGGCTGGCACATGGCCACAGTCTTTGGGCATTGGTGGCAGCACGGTCCCTTGAACTTTCCTGGGTGTGGCCAGCACCTGGCCATTGCTCGGTGAGACCCTCCACAGAGGGGCAGAGCGGGTCAAAGCCACAGTCCCTCAGAAGTGAGGGGCTGGGGAAGGCAACCGCATCTGAGACAAAACTCAGGAGGGAGGTGCTGCCTGGAGCTGGGTCACAGACAGTGCAGAAGTGGGGAGTAGATGGAAGCTGAAGATGAAGGCCACTTGTGCAATTGCTGATCAGGGAGAACAGAGTTCCAGTACTGGAGACTGGGTAGCTGGGTGATGCCATTTTAACCATTCCCATGCATGCGCATATGCACATACGAGCACCACAACATTCCACCCCAGTAGGCTAGCAATGCCATCTAGTGGAGATCGGGGCCGTTACACTAAGCCCCGCCCAACTGGGTCAACCTCACTCTTCAAGAACACAAGTCTCACCACCTGATTAGTTTATGGACTATAAAGTGCTTCATGGTTTGACTTCTAGGGGAAACGGAGTAATTTAAGTATTATTTCAGTCTGTTAGCCAGTCCATCTATTTAATTTTCTTTCTTACTTTTCTTCTCTGTTTTGTTTCTTTTCTTTTTCTTGAACACAGAAAGAGAAAAGAAAAAATTCATTTTTATTTTAAATTTTTATTAAAAATATTTTTCTTTAGTTTTTTTCTATATTTTTGAATTTTGTGTAAATTTTTTTCAAATTCTATTTTACTCCCATTATTTCATTTTAGTCTACTTCAGTGTATTCATTTTTTCAAGTTTTCAAATGATTTTTTTATTTTTTCCCCCCTTTTTACTCTGATCCATCAAGGCACTTTCAACACCCAGGCCAAAACATACCTAGGATCTAGCATCATTTATTCAAATTTTTTTTGTGTGAATGTGTCTGTTTTTAATTTATAAATTTTAATATTTCTTAATTTGAATTTTTTTAATTGTAATTTTTCCTACCTCATTAATTCCTTTTCTCCCTTCAAAATGATGAAACGAAAGAATTCATCCCAAAAGAAAGTATAGGAAGAAACGACAGCCAGAGACTTAACCAACACAGATACAAGCAAGATGTCTCAACCAGAATTTACAATCATGATAATAAGAATACTAACTGGTGTTGAAAATAGATTACAACCCCTTTCTGCAGAGATAAAAGAAGTAAAAGCTAGTCAGGATGAAATAAAAAAATGCTTTAGCTGAGCTGCAATCTCGAATGGTTGCCGCAGCGGCAAGGATGGATGAGGCAGAACAGAGAATCAGCAATATAGAGGACAAACTTAGGGAGAATTATGAAGCAGCAAAAAAGACAGAGACTAAGGCAAAGAGCACGATTTAAGAATTAGAGAAATCAGTGACTCATTAAAAAGGAACAACATCAGAATCATAGGGGTCTCAGAAGAGGAAGAGAGAGAAATAGGGGTAGAAGGGTTATGTGAACAAATCATAGCGGAAAACTTTCCTAACCTGGGGAAAGACACAGATATCAAAATCCAGGAAACACAGGGGACCCCCATTAGATCCAACAAAAACCGACCATTAACAAGGCATATCATAGTCAAATTCACAAAATACTCAGCCAAGGAGAGAATCATGAAAGCAGCACGGGAAAAAACGTCCTTAACCTACAAGGGAAGACAATCAGATTTGCAGCAGACCTATCCACAGAAACTTGGCAGGCCAGAAAGGAATGGCAGGATATATTCAATGTGCTGAATCAGAAAAATATGCAGCCAAGAATTCTTTATCCAGCAAAGCTGTCCTTCAAAATAGAAGGAGAGATAAAAAGTTTCCCAGACAAACAAAAATTAAAGGAGTTTGTGATCTCTAAACCAGCCCTGCAAGAAATTTTAAGGGGGACTCTCTGAGGGAAGAAAAGATGAAAAAAAAAATACCAAAAGCAACAAAGATTAGAAAGGACCAGATAACACCACTAGAAACTCCAACTCTACAAGCAACATAATGGCAATAAATTCATATCTTTCAGTACTCACTCTACATGTCAATGGACTAAATGCTCCAATCAAAATACATAGGGTAACAGAATGGATAAGAAAACAAGATCCATC
Organism: Panthera leo; assembly: GCF_018350215.1. NCBI lineage: Eukaryota > Metazoa > Chordata > Mammalia > Carnivora > Felidae > Panthera > Panthera leo. Next base: position 986,109 of record NC_056689.1, on the reverse strand, counting down.
TATATGCTGTTTACAAAAGACCCACTTTAGACCTAAAGACAACTTCACATTGAAAGTAAGGGGATGGACGGGGTGCCTGGGTGGCTCAGTTGGTTGAGTGTCCATCTTCAGCTCAGGTCATGATCTTGTAATTCGTGCGTTTGAGCCCTGCATCTGGCTCTGTGCTGACAGCTCAGAGCCTGGAGCCTGCTTCAGGTTCTGTGTCTCCCTCTCTCTGCCCCTTCCCCACTCATGCTCTGTCTCTCAAAAATGAATAAACGTTAAAAAAATTAAAAAAAAAAAGAAAGTAAAGGGATGGAGAACCATCTATAATGCTAATGGTCAACAAAGGAAAGCCAGAGTAGCCATACTTATATCAGGCAATCTAGACTTAAAATTATTTTTTTATGTTTCTATTTATTTTTGAGACAGAGAGATACAGAACATGAGCAGGGGAGGGGCAGAGTGAGGGGGAGACACAGAATCTGAAGCAGGCTCCAAGCTCTGAGCTGTCAGTACAGAGCCTGACACGGGGCTTGAACTCATGGAGTGTGAGATCATGACCTGAGCTGAAGTCAGACGCTCAACCGACTGAGCCACCCAGGCGCCCCAGACAATCTAGACTTTAAAATAAACACTGTATCAAGAGATGAAGAAGGGCATTATACCATAATTAAGGGGTCTATCCACCAAGAAGACCTAACAATTGTAAACATTTATGTGCCAAATGTGAAGCACCCAAATATATAAATCAATTACACAAATATTAAGAAACTCATTGATAGTAATACCATAATAGTAGGAGACTTCAACACCCCACTCACAGCAATGGACAGATCATCTAATCAAAAAATTAACAAGGAAACAATAGCTTTGGATGACACACTGGATCAGATGGACTTAATAAATATATTCAGAACATTCATCCTAAAACAGCGCAATATACATTCTTCTCCAGTGTACATGGAACGTTTTCCAGAATAGACCACATACTGAGACACAAATCAGCCCTCAGAAAGTACAAAAAGATCGAGATCATACCATGCATATTTTCAGACAACAACGCTATGAAACTCGAAATCAACCACAAGAAAAAATTTGGAAAGGTAACAAATACTTGGAGACTAAAGAACGTCCTACTGAGGAATTAATGGGCCAACCAAGAAGTTAAAGAGGAAATTAAAAACTACACAGAAGCAAATTAAAATGATAATACCACAACCCAAAACCTCTGGGACACAGCAAAGGTGGTCATAAGAGGAAAGTACATAGCAATCCAGGCCTTCCTAAAGAAGAAAGGACTCAGATACACAACTTAACCTGACGCCTTAAAGTGCTGGAAAAAGAACAGCAAATAAAACCCAAAGACAGCAGAAGACAGGAAATAATAAAGATTAGAGCAGAAATTAATGCTATTGAAACAAACAAACAAACAAAAAAACCCAAACAAACAACCAGTAGAACAGATCAAGGACACTAGAAACTGGTTCTTGGAAAGAATAAACAAAACTGATAAACCACTAGCAAGTTTGATCAAAAAGAAAAAGGAAAGGACCCAAATAAATAAAATCAAGAATGAAAGAGGAGAGATCATAACAAACACAGCAGAAATACAAACAATAATTAGAGAGTATTATGAGCAATTATATACCAATGGGCAATCTGGAAGAAATGGACAAATTCCTAGAGTCATATACACTACCAAAACTGAAACAGGAAGAGATAGAAAATTTGAACTGACCCATAAACCAGTAAAGAAATCAAATTAGTAATCAAAAATCTCCAAAAAAACAAGAGTCCAGGGCCAGACGGCTTTCCAGGGGAATTCTACCAAACATTTAAGGAAGAGTTAACACTTTTCTTCTCTTGAAGTTGTTACAAAAAATAGAAATGGAAGGAAAACTTGCGAACTCTTTCTATGAGGCCACCATTACCTTGATTCCAAAGCCATACAGAGACCCCACTAAAAAGAACTATAGAACAATTTCCCTGATGAACATGGATGCAAAAATCCTCAACAAGATATTACCCAACCAGATCCAACAGTACATTAAAAAAATTATTGACCACGACCAAGTGGGATTTATACCTGGGATGCAGGGTTGTTTCAATATCTGCAAAACAATTAACGTGATTCATCACATCAATAAAAGAAAGGACAAGAACCACATGATCCTCTCAATAGAGGCAGAGAAAGCATTTGATAAAATACAACATCGTTTCTTGATAAAAACCCTCAAGAAGGTAGGGATAGAAGGATCATACTTTGAGATCATAAAAGCCATATATGAACGACCCAATGCCAATATCATCCTCAATGGGGAAAAATTGAGAGCTTTTCCCCTAAGGTCAGGAACAAGGCATGGATGTCCACTCTCGCCACTGTTATTCAACATAGTATTGCAAGTTTTATCCTTAGCAAGCAGACAACACAAAGAAATAAAAGGCATCCAAATTGGCCAGGAGGAGGTCAAACTTTCACTCTTCACAGACGACATGATACTCTATATGGAAAACCCAAAAGATACCACCAAAAACTGCTAGAACTGATTCATGAATTCAGCAAAGTTGCAGGATATAAAATCAACACACAGAAATCGGTTGCATTCATATACACCAACAATGAAGCAACAGAAAGAGAAATCAAGGAATCGATCCCATTTACAGTTGCACCAAAAACCATAAAATACCTAGTAATAAATCTAACCAAAGAGGTGAAAAATCTATACACTGAAAACTATAGAAAACTTATGAAAGAAACTGAAGAAGACACAAACAAATGGGAAAAGATTCCACGCTCCTGGATAGGAAGAACAAATATCTTTAAAATGTTGATACTACCCAAAGCAATCTACATATTCAATGCAATCCCTCTCAAAATAACACCAGCATTCTTCAAAGAGCTAGAACAAATAGTCCTAAAATTTGTATGGAACCAGAAAAGACCCCGAGTAGCCAAAGCAATCTTGAAAAAGAAAACCAAAGCAGGAGGCATCACAATCCTGGACTTCAAGCTGTCTTACAAAGCTGTAATCTTCAAGACAGTATGATACTGGCACAAGAACAGACACTCTGATCAATGGAATAGAATACAGAACCCAGAAATGGATCCACAAACGTATGGCCAACTAATCTTTGACAAAGCAGGGAAAGAATATCAAATGGAATAAAGACAATCTCCTCAGCAAGTGGTGCTGGGAAAACTGGACAGCTACATGCAGAAGAATGAACCTGGACCACTTTCTTACACCAGACATAAAAATAAACTCAAAAGGGATTAAAGACCTAAATCTAAGACAGGAAGCCATCAAAATCCTCGAGAAGAAAGCAGGCAAAAACATCTTTGATCTTGGTGGCAGCAACTTCTTACTCAACACGTCTCTGGAGGCAAGGGAAACAAAAGCAAAAATGAACTATGGGGACCTCATCCAAATAAAAACCTTCTGCACAGCAAAGGAAACAATCAGCAAAACTAAAAGGCAACCGACAGAATGGGAGAAGATATTTGCAAATGACATATCAGATAAATGGTTAGTATCCAAAATCTATAAAGATCTTATCAAACTCAACATCCAAAAAACCAATAATTCAGTGAAGAATGGCAAAAGCCACGAATAGACACTTCTCCAAAGAATACATCCAGATGGCCAACTGACACATGAAAAAATGCTCAACATCACTCATCATCAGGGAAATAAGAATCAAAACCACACTGAGCTACCACCTCACACCTGTCAGAATGGCTAACATTAACAACTCAGGCAACAACAGATGTTGGTGAGGATGCAGAGGAAGAGGATCTCTTTTGCATTGTTGGTGGGAATGCAAGCTGGTACAGCCACTCTGGAAAACAGTACGGAGGTTCCTCAAAAGATTAAAAATAGAACTACCCTAAGACCCAGCAATTTCACTACTAGCTATTTATGCAAGGGATTCAGGTGTGCTGTTTCAAAGGGACACATGCACCCCAATGTTTATAGCATCACTATCAACAATAGCCAAAGTATGGAAAGAGCCCAAATCCATCCATTGATGGATGAATGGATAAAGAAGATGTGGTATATATATATATATAATGGAGTATTACTTGGCAATCAAAAAGAATGAAATCTTGCCATTTGCAACTACGTGGATGGAACTGGAGGGTATTATGCTAAGTGAAATTAGTTAGAGAAAGACAAAAATCATATGACTTCATTCATATGAGGTCTTTAAGAGACAAAAAAGATGAACATAAGGGAAGGGAAACAAAAATAATATAAAAACAGGGAGGGGGAGAAAACATAAGAGACTCTTAAATATGGAGAACAAATAGAGGGTTACTGGAGGAGTTTTGGGATGGGGGATGGGCTAAAGGGGTAAGGGGCATTAAGGAATGTATTCCTGAAATCATTGTTGCACTATATACTAACTAATTTGGATTAGTTAGTAAGTTAAAAAAATAAATTAAAAAAAAGAAAAAAAAAGAATTTGTAAGCCAATGTAAAATAGAAAAATTAAGAAAATGCAAATTTATATTAGATAAGAAGTCAATGACTTCTATTGTACATTCACGAAGTACCTGGATAAAATCCTTTGGAATATCTCCAAACTATGCCCAAATTTCATGGAAGAATGGAAGAAAATAAAAACACAAAATGTACTAAAAATACAAACGAGATTGTTCTATGGAAAGATGTTTACAGATATGTATATATCTGAGAGGGTTGGGCAACTGCTATTATAATAATAGGGGATTATTATTCCAAAAAATAAATTACACATTATTGTTCAAAAAACTAAATTTAAAGACTAACCAATTTGAATGATTAGCACATCAACTGAAAGGTTTAGAGAGAGCCTTTTAGAAAATCTGTATGCTTCTCTGCTTTACTATTATAAATAAGCTGGGAAGAAATCAGATTCTATCGAAAGGATTCACACAAATTAAACTCTTATGAGAATTACTACATACATGAAATTCTAGTTTATTCATTTACAGTGGAGATTACAAAATTTCAAACATTATCCTACTGGTTAACTCTACTTGAAAAATGATTTAGGGATATGAAGTCTGTGTAGAGGAAAAGGGAAAAAAAAAGGAGTTTTTATTTATTGTCAGCCATGAGCCAGATAATTTGTCTACACAAGAGAAACATTTAAGAATATACATCCCAAGGAATAATAATCAACAATTAAAAGGAATAAATGATTGATGGAGACAACAGTGTAGATGAATCACAAACATTATGATGAGTCAAAGAAGTCAGAGAAAATAGTCCATATTGTGTGGTTGCATTTATATAAAATTCTAGAAAATGCAAACTGATCTCTAATGAAAAAAGTAGGATGTTCAATCGGCTGGGTGGCTGGGGTCTCTCGGGAGTATGAGGAGGCCTGTTAGGTGTGATAGCACTTTCATTATCTTTATCATGATGATGGTTTCATGGGTGTAGACATTTGTCAAAACTTATTAAATTGTGCACTCTAAATATGGTAGTTTTGTGTGCTAATTACATCTCAATAAGAGTTATGTCAATTCACTGAAGTCACACAACTGATACCCAAAGCATATTCAACATTGTATTATATTTAATAGCTGAGCAATCATTATGCCCTTCCCAAATCATTCTTGACCTGTGTTATGTTTCATACCCTTCTGTATACCTTAAGCCAGGTTTTGCACATAGTAGTAGTTGTACAATAGTTTTTGAATAAATTAAATCATTGACTGAAAAGCTATTACTATTTAAAATATTCTCAAGTTATTATTCCATCGTAGTAAATACTTTTGCTTTAACATTCTTATCTCACAAAGCCAAGTGAAAATATGAATTCCGTGGATCTTCCTATTGTTTCAGTGTTTTGCTTTTGGACCCTTCCTCCTATTGGTCATTTCATGCTCCTGCACTTGGGGCATGTGCTCCCTGACATTTGCTTCAGTGAACAAAGATTCACTGGACAGGCCGCCACTTCTGACAGAAGGTCACACAGACAAATATCACCCTCGATTGGCTATTTTCTTTAGAGATAAAAGGAGCAAAGTGGTCCAGATAACTTGTCACCAAAGGAATGTAGGCATACTTAATGCATATCATCTAGGAATAATTACCGTCTTGAAAAGTTTGCTGTTTTGGGATGCCTCCTTCTTACTCTGTGGTTTCACAAGCTGCTATCTGACCAGCACATATCCATTGCTCTACCCAAACTGAGCAAGCAACTCTGACAGGTTCAACGTTTTTTTCTTCAATTACATGCCTGGGATTCAGCAAAATATGCATTACTTTCCCCACGTGGCAGTAACCTCTATAAACTCAAGACAGCAACCCTCTATTTTAATGACAACTGAGCTGTCCACGGCACACACATTTCATATAGAATTGTGAACTCACAACGGGAAACCAAAGACATGGAGTACAGAAATGCCTGTGACAGAATATTTGTTTAAAAAAATCTGATAATGGATATAAACATTAGAATTATTTTAATTTGTCTCAAATATTTGCATGAACATATTGCTCGCAGTCCTTCATCTGGAGAGAAAAGGGCAGGGGCCTTTTAAAAATATCTTCAGTAAAATACAAACCTGGGATTGTTAGTGGTAGGGAAGGCTTTGCAAAGAAACCACTTAGTTTTAGAACCGCGTGTTCTGTGTCAGAGACGGGAGAAGGGAAGTGAAGTACTTCAGTGATGATCATGATACCCTCCACGAGAGAGCACGCGATGGAAGAAAGTGTGTTTAAATTCTAGTGGCCACTTTCACGGAGACCACAGGCAAGCAGCTTAACTGCTCTGTAGTTTGGTCCCCTCAGCAGTAAAAACGGGAGTAAAAATACTGATCTCACCTGCTTCACAAAACCCTTAGCATCAAACTCAAGGACTATGTGGAAATACTGCGAGGTGTCGTGTCGGTGAATGGCATCACTGTGACAATTGGTGAATATATACAAACTCATCGGTCTGTGGGCCGGCAGTACTTTTATAATCCATCAAAGGAATAAATGTCTATGAAACTATTTGCCTGTTACCTTTTGAGCAATCTAACAAGGCAGCGTCCTTTGACAGCCCACCTGTGATACAGTTTTGTTCGCGTCGGTTTTTCTAACATTTGTGAGGCACAGAAACGTCTGCAATGACCCTTCCAGCATTCTTCTTTACAGTCGTTAATGAACTTGCTGCCTAATGTTGTGAAACTTGAAAAAATCATACAGAAAACATGAAAAGTCTGAAATGACTACACTTGTTTGACTTAAATTATCTTTCCCCTTTTATTTGCAAATATAGGTGTTAAGTGAACTACTTGGGTCAAAATCAGTTCACTGCGAGGACCAGATGGTAAAAGAGCAGTAGCTTCATTCAACCCTGAGGGCTTACAGATGTGAAAAAGGGAGAAAACCTAGAGGCAACAGAGGATGGTTTGGAGTCTAGTACTGGAGGTGAATGGCGGGTAAAAGAAGAGCGTAGCAGCCACAGAACTTTCCGGGCGCCCTTGCCCAGCTCTGCTCTCCCCCTGTGACTTCAACACCACCTGGGCAGAGAAGCAGGGGCCCCCACACATGGTGAGCTGCAAATCTACTGCGGCGACATTCAGGGCCAGCCTGGGTTGGACATGGACATGGGGCCAGCGGATTGGGGGGCCCACGACTTGTGTCTCCTCTGCCTTCTCTCCGCACCACCCTGGGATGTGTAATCATCGCAGGCTGCCGCGTTCCTTGTTCCCAAAGAGCAGGACTGCGTGGAGGGGTGAGGGAGAAATTGAAACCCGACTGTGACACCAGCAGATCTCAGCCCTCACATGCTTCCCACCGTCTGTAAATGCAGTGAAAAGTGGCTGATGCTGAACACCTCTCCTTTCCCCCAGGGACACATTACTAATATGCTATCTCTGGAACACAGGTGTTTCCTTGCCCCATCCCAATGCAAGTGAGAGGCACTTCAGAGCCACCTAATGAAGCTGGCAGGTGCACCTAGAGGCTGGAGGGGGGCTCCCAGAGGCAGAGCAAAGAGGCGGGTTGTACTGGAAGGACTCCTGCCTGCAGAGTTTGCTGGGGCCGGTGCCTATTTCAAAAGACAGAGACTCCAAGGAAGGAATCCAGGCTTGGTTGATCACACAAATCAAAGAATAATAAAAACTTATCCACGAGAAGGTGGGGTTGAGAGGTGACAGGATAGCCAGGGGCACCAGCTCACGAAGACCTGAGAGGCAAATCACCAGCAGTGCAGAGGACCTTCTGGGTGGCCAGGCAGGAACCCCAGAGCCACAGCGAGGCCGCACAGTACGTATCCAGAGAGACCCTTCTGCGCTGGCCTCCCCACTGCCCATCCAGAGACAGGGCCTCAGCGAGGAAGACGGGAGTAGGAAAGCAAGTGGGAAAAACATAAAAAGGATGATAGCTTTTCACAAACTGAAAACATCCACAGACCCAGCACCAATGACAGGAAACCAGCGGCCTCCTGCCTCCTTTCTTCCAAATCTAATTAATGTATTTTTCATGTATTTTATTTTTCTGTATGCCCTAAATTCCAGAAGACTTAGTATTCTTTTAATGTTTACTTATTTTTGAAAAGAGAGAGAGAGAGAGACAGAGCATGAGTAGGGGAGGGGCAGAGAGAGAGGGAGACACGGAATCCAAATAGGCTCCAGGCTCTGAGCTGGCAGCACAGAGCCCAAAGCAGGGCTCGAACTCATGAACCTCAAGATCATGACCTGAGCCAAAGTTGGATGCATAACTGACTGAGCCCCCCAGGCACCCCTATTCCTGTGTGTTTTTATGCACTACAATCTTGCTATACCATATATTCATTAGCTACATGACTATAAAAGAAAATTTCAAATTCTTTCAACATTATTAATTTAAAAAGTAGAGTAAAACTCATATGACTATAATATAATTCCAAATAAATTTAGAATAATTCAGTGTCTAAAAGTTTTAGGGAGCTTGTACTTTGGTAGATAAATTGGAAAAGAAGATTGCTAAATAGGTAGTTAAAGATAACGTGTGAATGCTACCATCAGAGATTTACAAAGCTCTTGCTACTGGAAGTAATCACACCAAGACTGTATAAATTTAAACAAACTGTTTGAACTTTAAAAAAAAAATTATTTATTTATTGAGAAAGAGAGGGTGAGAGAGAATCCCAAGCAGGCTCCGAGCTATCAGCACAGAGCCCAATGCGGGGCTCGATCTCATGAACGATGAGATCATGACCTGAGCTGAAATCCAGAGTTGGATGCTGAACTGACTGACCCACCCAGATGCCCCACTATTTAAACTTTTGAAAGGGCACCTTGTATGTGAGAGAGAAGAAGGAGATAACATTAGGTCTTTCAGTTATACGACAAAAAAGAATGTGTATTGAACTCAGGATTCGACGAGGAAGTCATTTGAAACATTAAAAGAGGTAACTGGAATTTCTAGCTGTGTTCTTGACATTAGACTGGAACCTGTGTGAAAGATAAAATGAAGGATGATGCAGAAGCCGGATACCAGTATCACAAGTAAGAAGTGATAAGTCCTGACCTGAAACATTAGCAGTTTGTACGATGTGTGATGATCGTGTGTGATAATTGATCATGGACATTAGCTAATTCTTCCCCCAGAAGCTCCATGAAGTCATACAAGAAGCCCCATTCTGAAGAAAGAACATGGGTGTGTAGGAAAGTTAAGCAGGCTTTGCCTCCTCCTGGAATGAACCGATGGGGCAGGAGGACTGGATAGGAGGATTGCCAGGACCACCAGGCAGTGTAGTTGGAGAGAGTGGGGTGGGAGGTCTGGGATGCCTCCCCGCATCCCCGCCGCACCTGGCCCTGCACATCGCAAAACCAAACGCAGTATGTTCCCACCAACGTGCATTCCACGTGTTTTGAAACACACCTTGAAGTGAGGTGAGGCTGCTTGCCTAGGAAAGGTCAACAAGGACCATGTGGTAAAACGCTGGCGTGCCCTCCCGGCAATAGTTTGCTGGGTCACAAAGCACAAGCACTGGGGGGCTTAAACTGTAAATTCCTACCCGGAGGTACAGAAATGTAAACAATAAGAGAGAGGCAGACAGCAGTTTATAAGAATAAATAACCACCCTGAGGCGTGAATACTGACTTACTTGGTTGCCCTTGAAGAAGGGGAAGGGATGGTGCGGAAGGTCAAGCAAACAGAATGCATCAAGTTTTAACATTTTCATCACATGTAATATTTATAGAAACATGTATTTATGTCACGTATGTAAAAATAATCAGTGTACATTAGCAAATTAAAGAATGAGGGATCAAACAGAAACCATCCCCATTATGAAAGAATCCACACAATTATAAATGTTAATGTTGCATATTATATCATAATAAATAATGAAATGTTCACCTGTTTTCTCATAACGCCTGATATCCTTCAAGAGAGAGGACAGTTTTAGATGAAAAATATTTTAAGAAATCCTCTGGGGTGGTGGGCAGGGGGATGAAGCTTCTAAAACCTGCTTTTGAGTTGATGCTAAGGTAAAACCAGAACATTTTGTTGTCCCTGTAACCAATCTGAGATGCAGGGAACAGGACAGATGGAACGGGTTATGAGCAGGCAGCACAAGGAGACATGAGAACACTTCAGCTCTACCCTATGACTCCTGCTAGCCCCAAAGTAACAAATTTATTAAGAGCCACTCTTAATAAATTTAGACATCTAAAAATAGCGATTTAGACATCTAAAAATAGCCACTTATTTTATACTAACAGCTTTAAAACTCGTATGTATCCCAGGTATTATACAGTTTCCTCACAGCCCATATAGATGGTGCAGGTGATTCTTAACATGCTAGAATCAAAAAGTCAAGAAGTAATAGGTGTTGGCGAGGATGTGGAGAAACAGGAACCCTCGTGCACTGTTGGTGGGAGTGCAAACTGGTGCAGCCCCATGGCAAACAGTATGGAGGCTCCTCTAAGACTTAAAAATACAACTGTTATTCAGGGCACCTGGCTGGGTCAGTTGGTGGTGCATGGGACTCTGGATCATGAGGTTGTATGTTCGAGCCTCATGTTGGGTGTAGAGATTATTTTTTTAAAAATCTTAAAAAAATACCATATGATTCAGTAATTCCACTACTGGATGTTTACCCAAAAGAAATGAAAACACTAATTTTATTTTTTTAAATTTTTTAAGTTTATGTATTCATTTCGAGAGAGACAGAGGGAGCAAGTGGGGGAGGGGCAAAGAGGGGGAGAGAGAGAATCCAAACCATAAGTGCAGAGCCTGATGCGAGGCTCAGACCCATGAAACACAAGATCATGACCTGAGTTGAAACCAAGAGTTGGCTGCCCAACCAACAAGTCACCCAGGTGTCCCTGGAAACACTAATTTTAAAAAGATGTATATACTCCTATGTTTATCGCAGTATTATTACAATACCAAGACACAGAAGCAGTCCAAGAGTCCATCGATAGATGAATGGGTAAAGATGTGGTGTATACATATAATGGCATGTTACTCAGCCACGATAACAATGAGATCCTGCCATTTGCAATTACATGGAGGAATCTAGAGGGTGTTATGCTAAGTGAAATGAATCGGACCGAGAAAGACAAATACATGATTTCATTCATATGTGGAATCTAAAAAACAACACAAATGAATAAACAAACACATAAAGCAGAATAAAATTATAAATACGGAGAACAAACTGATGGTCACCAGAGGGGAGGGGAGAGAAGGTGGGCAAAGTGGGTGAAGGGGAGAGGGAGGCACAGGCTTCCGTTACAGAATAAGTCACTGGGATGAAAGGCACAACATAAGGGATATAATTAATGTTGTACTAGAGCTGTAAGGTGACAGACAGTGGTGACGCGTGTAGTGAGCAGTGTGCAACTTGGAGACAAGTGCAATCATTATGTTTTGCACCTGAAACTAATGTAACTTTGTGCAAGTATGTTCAAAGAAAAAAATTAAAAATCTTCTTAACATGCAGGTACCACAAAAAAAAAAACCCAGAAAAATCAAAATTCTTAATTCGCCAGAAGATTAAAAAAAATTTTTTTTGTTTTTTTTAAAGGCACTAATACCATGTTGCTGGACCTAAAAGGAAGCGATATTTCATGCGCAGAAGTACCTTATGATTTTGAGTCTTTCATATTCAAATCTTTCTGAGGGTTTTCTCAAGTGTGACGTTTAGGGACACAAGAATATATGGTCCTGGGGAAAATGTCATACCGTGTATTATATAACATTAACATGCTAACATGAACTTGTAGTGAACTCTGAAACTCTAATAATGATTGCCAACAGAGTGAACTGAGACACAGAATTACCTATAAAATAACTTGCAATGGGATTGTGAGCTCGATTTTACATTTTTGACCAATGGGTTGTGGGTTTATGAAATACCAGATCAGGATCCCTGGCCCTGAGCTTTAGTGAAAACAGAAGCTAGGCCAGAATTTCTTTCCGGTCTGATCTAGGAAAGGTTCTTGTATAGTTGTATCGGCTATAATTACATGAGGAGCTCTTAATATCAACACACCTAGTCTCCAGGGCTTTGTGAGCCTTTATGAGAGCAGTTCAAAGAAACAAGATTTCGATTTTTTGAATAACGGTAATTACACTTGTCGCCTACAGATTCAGCTTCCCCTACTTAACCTGCCCGCTGCCCTCTGATGGCAGTCTTCTCAAGGCCTACAAACACTGGTACCACAGCCGCCTGTCTTACCAAAGAAAGAGCTTTAGAAGGAACTGTCAAAGTTATCTTCGGGGAAATAGATTAGCACTGCTCACAGTGTAGAGGCTCTTGGTTGCTAAGATAAGACATGGTTACTAGTTTAAAGAGAGTGAAAACTGTAAGAGTCATTTTGGAATCTGCAGTTTTTTTATGTTTAGAAAGTGTAAATGTGAATGAAGACTCTTAAGAACCCTTAGAAGCTACGTTGGGTGTTACTGCGTGTCTGTAGCCTGTAAGGGACGCACCAGACAAATTACGACAAATGGCGGTGTTTAGGCCCCGATTTTGCATTTTGTTGATCATAAACATTGATAAGTTAATCGTATTAAATAGTAAGTTTGTTGCCTTTTAAGAATAAATCAATGATGTCCTGTTGAAAGTTATTTAAAAAAAAGTTAAAAGTGACTTTGATATTCGAGGCTGTTATTTCTTCATAGATTTGAATGATCGTGGTTGAGGTCGCTTAGTGTCTTTACAATTCACTCCGAAGGGACCGGGCTTAATCTGTCAAGTGAAATGTCTTCCCTATGAAAACGGTGCCCGCCCCGGCCGTGGAGTAGACATCCGAACAGTAATATAAATACTATTAGCTGCGTGACCTCTTCACACGGCCTCAAGCACGGGGCCACAGTAAGTCCGGCTCAGTAGCACCCATATCGTCATTACAGGGTAACACTTTTCCCAAATTAGGAAGAATAAAGGAGTGAAGGTTTTTAGACAGAGGGAACCACCTCAGTCATCACGCACGACCTGAAAAATTCAACACAAACAACAACAGCCACACGTTGCAGGAACTGTAGGAAACCAAGACGAAATAATCTTTGGTTCAGCCGGAACAACTGTTTGCTGACACTACCTCTAAGCTTATTGAAACCTTGGAAAATTTTGTTTTGATCAAAATGATGAGATTCGATAATAAGCCACTGAAGCTCTAAGTCATTAAAATTTAAGGTTGCTGAAAAATTCTCAGGCGGCGGGTTTCAGCACAACGTTGTCTTGTTCTTGGTGCAGGGGTGGGAGAGGTAAGAGTCACAGTGCTACAGACAACCCAGCAGATGGGCCACTGTTCAAGGTTAACCATGGTAATTGGTTATAGTAAGCAATTTAGGGAAAGACAGGAATACAGCTGTCCCCTCTTTTCTAGGTCGTGCTTCCTGGGGTATCAGTACTGGCCTGGTCCCGAAGCAGGTGTCCTCCTGCTGACGGACGGTGGGGTCAGCGGTAGCCTCACACTCCATCCCCCACCTGCTGCTGGCACCTCTGTCCATCCCCCATGCGGGCTCCTCATCACCTCACACCATCATAGGAAGAGAGAGACCACATGCACATACCTGTCATTACTGCGTGTAGTAATAATTGTTCTATTTTGTTACCGGTTATTGTTGTTAATCTCTTTCTATGCCTGATTTATAAACTAAACTTTATCATAGGTGTGTACGTACAGGACAAAACGTGGGGGTTTGGTACCATCCACGGTTTCAGGCGTCCATTGGGGTCTGGGGCTCTGCCCCTAGCAAAAGGGGTGTGCTGTGTTTCTGGGGTGATATGTTGACAAGCCAAGGGGCACTAGGGTGCATGCAGGGTGTCTGGAAACCATGAGAGAGGCTGGGGACAGAACCTTCAGCTCACACACAACACCTGTATTTCAGGTGCCTGACAGCTGTGAGTACGTTTTTGTTGTTATAAGCTACCCAGTTTGTGATACTTTGTTATGATAGCCCTAAAAATTGAATCCTGTTAATCTAAAGAGTTGCCGCCTTTCTTCAGAAAATTTCCTCTGTTAAGGTAAAAAAACAAAAGCAAAAACAAAAACAAAAACCACACAAAGCAAAATGTGAGAAATATTTCGGAACACGTAGGGTATTACAGGTAAACTATAGATTGAATCTGACAAGTTTTTTTTGTTTGTTTTCTTTTTTCTTTTTTGAAGGGTAATATATTTGAGGATAGTAGAGGCTGAGATTTATCAGGATTTTCACACTCATCTCCCAGTACTGGCGCCTAACCAGAAATATCTAAACACATATTATAAACATATTATAAAAATCTAAACACATATAATTCATTTCAACATGACCTTGGTTTCCATGTACCTAACCCATGGCCATTTTTACTTTGTGCAAATGTGACCTCTTTGTATATAGTTCTTTGTTACTTTTTCCTTCTAAACCACTTGAAAGTAAGTTTCAGACATCAGGACTTTCCTCCAGTATTTTTACAGTGTCCCCTGAGGATCGGGGCCTGGTCCCTCTGTGACCTCAGGACTACTTGTAATACAGTTAGAAGTATCATGATATTACCTAATACCAAGTCCATTTTCTGCTTTACTAAATTATCCCTAAAGTGTCCATAATTTATTTTCTGTTGCTATGCTCACTTTTAATCCCAGCACCTGGTCAAACAGGGCACAGCATCAGGACATCAGCCCTTTTTTGATTTCTTTTTTCCTCTCTTTTAAATCCAACACTGTTCTCTTCATTTTTGTTTTTCTTTTCATAGAAAAGTTCTACTTTTTTTGGTACAATGTTCCACATTTTGAATTTATCTGAATGCTTTCTTATGGTTACATTCAGGTTAAATATTTTTGGCAGGAATATTCAGTAGCTGATGTGAAGACGTGACGTTCATCACAAAACATTCTGTTATCAAGCCATCTCACTTCAGGAGGCGGATTTTGATGACTTTACTGAGAGAGCAACCATCAGATCTCTCCTTTTGAAAAGTGTAATTCCCAGTGTCAGTCACCCAGAATGTATCAGTCTTCAGATTATGTTCATATTGTTCATTTATGTTCTTCAATGTAGCGTTTCGTTAATCATGCAAAGCACAGAATGCCCTCCTCACCTCCCTCTTCCTCTCCTAGTCCTGGGATGTCTTCTTGTGATACATCCTTGTAAATTTTACCCTTTTCTCCCTTCTGGAAGTTTTTGTTCATCAGACTTTGGATATCTCTATTCTTACTCATCTCTTGTTTTTATCTCTACCTTTCTTCTCCTTTTGGAAGATTTCTATTTTATCTTCTCAACCTTTTGTTATTATTTTATTATATTATTGTACATTTAACTGGTGTACTTTGTAAATTTCCACCTTCTTTTTGTTTTCTACCTCTTCTATCGAGTCATTTTCTCACAGAGAAGATGCAATTTTGCCTATTATCTCTAAGAGGGCTGTAATAATAGGTATATTTTGAACTTAGGCTTTTTCCCTTTGTTATCATTGTTCCTTCTGGATTCCTACAGGATAGTGTCCTGCTTCGTCGTCTTTAAGAATGAGGTACTGAATGCTGATTTGAAATCATTTTACAAAGTCCAAGCTTGCAGAGTGAACTGGAAGGTAATGGGACCCTCTCCGTCAGACACCAACAGGTCAGGATTCAGGGGTCTTGTCTCTGGAACTAGTCTCTCTCTTCAGAGACAGGCACTCTCTCCTCTGGGCTGAGGTACGTGGCCAGATCCTGACAACGTAAGAGCAGGCCGGTAAACCCTGGGGGAGACCCGTGAGGGTGTGACACCGCACGGGTGTCTCTTTGGCCCCCTTGTTTACAGCCCAGGACCTCACCCCTGACCTTGACGGGTCCTGGGGCTCCCACAGGTAGTCTTGGACAGAGACCGGCTCTCATGGCTTCACAGACTTGCATGGGGTCCAACCAATGAAAGTGAAATGGTTCCTACAGGGATGTAGGCCCTAACCGAGCAAGGGTTGTGAATCAACAGTCTTCACACCTATTTTCATCCTAGTGTCTGTGAATTTCTTCGCGTAGGTGGAAGCCGGCATTCCCAAGAATGTGAGTGCCTGTACGATGGAGAAATGTTCCGAGCTATCATAAATAAGGCAAACAAAGTGAATGTGCACTAGGAATCAAGCAGGATCTTGCTCAAATGCTTAATAAGACATCTCAGCTAACTGGGGGCTAACAGCCTCTAAAATTAACACCTGATAGATTAGGCGATATTGGACTTAAAATGGTGTCAAATTCCTTCTAATTTTTCAATAGGCGACCTCCAATTCTAAGTGGATTGACAAGACAGATGGGTATTTCTCGCTCATTGGCCATTCGGGGACCCAGACTCCTTCATCGTAGGGATCTGCCCCCTCCCAGGCCCTCGCAGGCCGGGTCCTGCACACGGAAGATGGTGCCGGAGGAGGGCCTGGGGGCGGAGCGAGCTTTGCAACCGCCTGAGCCAGGAAGTGGCTCGTCCCTGTGTCCTTCAGCAGTCTGACGTCATAAGGATGGGAGCAGTTGTCTTTAACGAGTTTGTGCGTCTACTTCATGGGAGGGACATCCGCTCTGGACCCATGTGCTTAGTTTTACCCATTTCTACACGGGCTTGGTTATCCCCTTTTCCCTGTGGTGTGAGGACTGTCACGTCCCCCTCTCCAGCTTGGTTTTCCCGAAGTCCACTTTGCCAGGTGAGTTGTAAGACATGCGAAACGACAGCAAATTATAGAATAAGTACACAGTAAAATTTGGCATCGTACCTCTAATTAATAATTATATAATAATCAATAATTCAATTTCTATTATTTGTCTTCTCCACAAAGGTTTCTTTCCTGCACGGCTCCTTCACAGCGTCCGTTTCCTGAAGTTGGAATCGGTTTGTGTCAGTGCCTTTGTGTGTTGGTCTCTGTCTGTCATGCAGTTGCTTCTTCTGCATGGACCAGTGACAAGGTGACTTATCTTGTTCTCATCTCCGCCTTTTCCACAATCCTTCCGTGGCCCAAAATAACTCTTGGCCTCATATTTCTGGTCACTAAGCTAAAGAACAGGCTTCCAAACAGCTCCTGGAAGGCTGTCCCCCTCTCCTTCCAGCCCCTGAGCTACAGGTCTCCAGCTCCAAGAACCTGGAACTTTAAACATCTACAATTGTGCAATATCACCCCCCAGCCCACTGCAAATTTGCCTTCAGCAAATTCAATCTTCAATCATCTTCTACCTTAGCCTCTGCAATAAAAGCAATTATAGTCAGACATTTGTAGTTACTGAAGCTTTCAAGACCCATTAAAAAAATTTTTTTTAATGTTTTATTTATTTTTAAGACAGAGAGAGACAGAGCATGAATGGGGATGGGTCAGAGAGAGGGAGACACAGAATCTGAAGCAGGCTCCAGGCTCTGAGCTGTCAGCACAGAGCCCAACGCGAGGCTCAAACTCACGAACTGTGAGATCATGACCTTAGCCAAAGTCAGACGCTTAACTGACTGAGCCAACGGGCACCCCTCATTTATCACAAACTGAAACTCATTACTTTCTCAATCAGCAAACTACTCTGATATTACCTACAAATCTAAAGAGAACTAATAAATAACTTGAAAAATGCTAGATTAAAATTAGCAAATAAATCATTAAAAGGGGTCTTATGAACCCAGAAACTAGAGAACAGAACAATTCCTAGGTTGAAGGGAAACTAATTTAGAATCACTTTGAGTAATGTAGATGTGCCTAAGAGAAGCAAATGTGACTTAATACTTCTGCACTTTGGTTTTCTGTAACCAAATTATATAATAATATGTGGCATTCATAACATAGTTGCAGTTTTTCTTTAAACATTTTTTAACATTTATTTATTTTTGAGAGACAGAGAGAGACAGCATGAGCAGGGGAAGGGCAGAGAGAGAGGGAGACACATTCCGAAGCAGGCCCCAGGCTCTGAGCTGTCAGCACAGGGTCCGATGCGGGGCTCAAATACACTAACCGTGAGTTCATGACCTGAGCTGAAGTCAGACGCTTAACCGACTAAGCCATCTAAGCGCCCCAAAGTAATTGCAGTTTTTAATGCAATTTTCTATACCTCTTCATTAATTCCCTGCTCACAACCCGAAAAGGTGAATAATCATAGTAGCATGTATTTTTGAACACTTGAAGAGTGTTATTTTCCTGCTTATTCCATTTAATCCTTATAGACCTTTAAAAAAATTTACCAGAGGGGTGCCTGGGTGGCTCAGTCCTTTAAACGTCCAACTTCGGCTCAGGTCATGATCTCACCGTTGGTGAGTTCGAGTCCTGCATCGGGGCTCTATGCTGACAGCTCGGATCCTGGATCCTGCTTTGGATTCTGTGACTCCCTCTTTCTCTGCCCCTCCCCTGCTCACACTCTGTCCCTCTGTCTCTCTCTCAAAATAAACATAAAAGAAATTAAAATAAATAAGTAAATAAAAATAAAAAAATTACCAGAATCATATTCCATTTTATGACGAGGACAATGACACTTAGGAATATTGTCACTTGTTTAGGACGGTTCAACGGATAGGGGGTAGAGGCCAGAAGCTCTCCAGACGTCGTGTCATCAGCAATCACACTGGCCCGCCTGCATTTCAAGGAGGGGATGTGGATGTTGGCATGATTTGCAGACTGCATGTCCTGTGCAATAAGAGAATGATACTTAACTTTGGGAAATGATACCCAGAGAGGTCTCAAGGTTACACAGATGTTTCTTGTTTGGTACCCGTGTGAGCCTTGGTACACAGATCTTCTGACCCCAAGCAGCATGTGATGTGTGATGCACTATAGTTTGTATTCATCACAGCTCCAAGTGTGGCCTGCAGCACAGACATCCGTACATTCAGTACAAGCTTTCTTAAATGATTTGCACCTGAGCGACCCACGTGCTAGCTCAGTACTCACCATTCCTTGTGGAAAATGTACGAGTTCTCTCAAGCTGAAGACGTGCAACTAAAAACTGTCTCTAGAGTCCTCACACCGACTGCTTCCCTAAGCAAACCACTTCTGGCCCAGCTTTTGTCATCGGTTGGGGCCGCTACGCCCTGATAAATGAACAAGGGCACACACATTCAGACTCACTAGCGCATCTCCACAGCTGGTGCCACAATGCTTGAGAGCTCACAGGGATTCTCAGGCATGCGTGTTTATTTACGCCTTGCCCATTTTCAAAAGCCACATCTCACAGCAGAATATAAATTCTACGGGAGTAGGATTCTCGTCTAATTTTAGCTCAATTTTCTCTGCAGTGCTCCAAATGGGGTCTTCCATATCGGAGGTACACAATGAATATTTGTTAAATGAGTTAATAAGTGAATATACATATTCCGAAGAGTCTTCGCCAAACTCATGCATTTTTCTGGTGATAAAAGTAGATATAAACTCCAAAATAAGATACAGATTTCTTGCATTGTATATACGGGCTCTGTTACAAGACCTTACTTAGGTAAAACAGAAGCTCTGAAATCATATCCACAACACAAATAATGAATAAGAGGACAGCTTACTATAAATAACCATGTCCTATCCAGTTTCTCACAGCATTAACTTTTTAGTTTTCAAAGCACACAGTCCATTTCAGATGTCAGAGAAAGATTCCATCTGTTCAACTCAGTCGGTTCCTAGAGTTTTGGATGGACATTTTAGATGACTAGCTCTTTAAGAAAGCAAGAAGGTAGAAGGAGCAATGAGTATTACTCATGGCTAGTTTGTTGGCACAGTCTCCAGAGAAACTAAGATATTTTCCCTCGTAATATGCTGACAGGAGCTACTCCCTGATCGGTTTTGTACTAACCTAAAGAGACTTAAATTGACCAGGTATATAGAAAAACAGTTATAGAATCAAGAAGACTATTTTATTTTCATTCTCTTTTGCCAGGTAGCTCCCGTGCAAGCCACACTTTTCTGCATTATGTCGATAAAATGAGGGAAAAGTGGGGGTTGTCATGAGGAGTGATTATTGCTCTTACTGTTGTTTACTGAGCTCTGCTTGGAGGGGGCACTTGCCGCTTCTGCTCACCTTGACCTGTCCGCAAACCAGTCACATGGTAGCACCTGGCGTCCACAGATGCTGAGAAATGCAGTCAGCCTTCCAACAGTCCCCGAGAAAGAGGAAACCAGGTCTGATGAAGAAGTGTTGTTGCAGAACGAGATATGAATGTCTAAAAACAATTAGGTATTTTCTCTCACATTGATTTGGTGAATTTTGTGTTTTCTTGATGATATTCCTTTTTCCTTCCACCCTTCCTTTCTCCATCCCTTCACCCCCTTCGCATGGGATCTCCCAAACGTCTACCCGGCAGGCCCCTGAAAGAGAAGCCAGGACTTTCCTGAAACCCTCCTCTCGGTCCCTGCTCGGGGTGGACGGTGACCGAGGAGGGAGTGGTAAAAAGTCTCCACGAACGTCTTTGCCCTCGCGGGATGCAGGTCCCCAGTAAAGCAGGCTGCTGCAGTTCATATGCTCACATGTTCCTTCTGGGGCCCTAATAATTTCCTAAATCTCTATGGTTTTGACAATCCAGTTTATTCTTTTGAATTTTTAGGCCTAATTATTTTCTACTACATTTTGAATATGATAGATGTTTAACAATCGCACTACTAAGTATTAAATAAACTAACATTTTGTTGATGTTGCTTTTCCTTACTTATCACATACATGCATCAAAAGAAATATGGGTTAGGGTTTATAACAGAGAGTATAAGGATTAGGGCACTAAGATAAGATTTTGTTTTTCAGTGTGATTAGAATACAGTAATCACAACCTGTCTTCTGTTTTTAATGTGCTCATATCAAACCAAATATTCCTACTTATTAATTTGAATGTCCTTGAGAGAGATGAATAATGAAGAGAAAACTTTATAACCATGAAGATACCACATACAATAATTGTATGGAAGCTCCACATTTCCAATGCCCACCACATTATCTCTAACTCATAGGCTTTAATAACTATGAATGCCTAAGATTATAGAAATAAGTGGTCATATTTAAATAAAGAGAAATAATTATGTTCCTAAATAACAAATCAAGTTAGGCTGTCTTTCTTTCATAGTTAGTGTGTAGTTAGACATGAGTCTCTTAAACAATGATAGACATTATTTCAAGACACTATTTTGGACACTATTGAATTAGAAAAAAATAGTGATGGCACCATTTGTTCCATCAAAGAGCTTGAACTATAGTTGGGAATATAAGTTAGATAATAGTAAAATAGGGGCGCCTGGGTGGCTCAGTTGGTTAAGCATCTGACTTTGGCTTCGGTCATGATCTCACCGTTCCTGAGTTCTAGCCCTGCAGTGGGCTCACTGCTGTCAGTGCAGAGCCCATTTCAGATCCTCTGCCCCTCCCCAGCGGCCTCTCTCTCTCTCTCTCTCAAAGTAAATAGATAAACTTAAAAAATAGTGAAACAAATCTGCTGAACACATAAGTCATTTCAAGAGCAAATCAATTAAATTGGTAGATCAAGAGATTCAGATGTTTCTGTTGGCTGGGGAATGATCAGGGAAATCTATGCAATGCAAAGGAAATATCTGGGTCTTCACTGAAAACTTTTGCTTGTTTGACAGAGGAAAGGGAGGACTATTTCCTAAGCAAAGGGGAAGAGTATGAATAAAAGAACACTATGTGAATATTCAAAATTAGTTTAGAAGAAATATTAATCCCAAACTCTTTGTAAATAACCAACACCCAACTTTAACTTAAGCAAAGAAGAGTTTTATTGGGTCCCACAACTACAAAAGAAGGCATTACTGAATCCCGGGGCATCAATAGTGTGGTCAAGACCCCCTCTCTCTTTCCACCTCTGGGACTCAATTCCTCACGTTCATTGGCTTTATTTTCAGAGAGGCTCTGTCCAAGTGTCAGGAAAACAAGCAGCTTTAGAGATACATACAACATTCCTATAATAACATTTGGAAAACTTGATTGATTCTGTAATCTGTCACTGAACCAACTATTGTGATCTGAATATTAGAATAATGTGTCTGGGCTATAAGCTCATCTCTTAGTGGTGAATGAGGAGGATCTAACCTGAACTTTATGAAATGGGTTGTCCATTGGAAGATGGTTTTCTTTACCTGAATGAGAGAAGAAGGAAGGCACAAAACTTATACTCATTGCAGGGACATCTTGTGCACCAAACTGCCAAAATAAAAAGATGTTTCTGGGAGTATCTGGCAATAAAAGAGGAAAGTTAATTTGCCATCAGATTGCCAAAGATTTTAAGACCAAATATCTTTTCCTTTATCTTCTAAATAATCAAGGTGATTTCTTGGAAAGAACAGTGGTACTCCGAGGGCCATGAATTAGGAAGATTAATCTGACAGTGGAAACAGAATAAATTGCAATGAGGAGCAAATGAGAGTAAGAAGATGAATTCTGGGACCACCAGAGATGTCTAAGGGGGATGTGACAAATCCCTGACCATGGTTGATCACCGTGGAAATAATGCTGTAGAAATCTAGATCTGAGTTTGCTAAAAATATATTTACATGACTTGTTCAATGATAGGACCAAAGAACTGAGGAAGTAGGTAACATTTTAAGGAAACTCCTAGAAGACACTTGATCACAACTAAAGTGAAGGGGCAGCTGAAAGGTAAAGGATTTTGAAAATTCTTCCTCTCCGATTTTCTTGAGACTGAATGATCTGTTTCAAAACTAAATATCTCCATGCTTACATAAAAGCATTTTCTTTCATCTGTGGTACCACTGAACTGCTCTAGGCTATTTCTCCTGCATCCAGTTCTTCCTCACATAAGGGACTTAAACTCCATTTTTTTTTAAACTTGGAATACTCAAGCCTTATTTAGATTTGTATGGAACTAGACTATAAAGCCTGGTAATTTGAATGATATCAGGAAGAAATTAAGATTCCGAATGGCAAATATCTGAACTCTTCTCTCTTGTGTTATATACCTTGTTATTCTGCCTGGAGAGAGCAGAATTGAGATCGCTTTGACAAAACAATAATAAACCAGCCTATCCCATCCCTTAGAATTTGGGGGCTCAAATAGTTAGAACACATGCATGCAATTTTAGAGTCTTAAATATAAGGTATTGCTATTTAATGATTCTGTTTTATTCTGAGGCTTTACTTTATTATAATGCAAGCTTACATGCTGGTGAGTTAATGTCCGAGATTTCAGTCTTTAGTACCCTCTCCTGCTAATTAGCAAATGGACTACAGACTCTTATTCAGTCATGTTAAATGTTTAAAACATTGCATATTCTTAGCTATCTTTTCAAATAACAGGAATGAAGTGGGTACAGGAATTTTGACAAAACTTATCTGAGCTATAAAGGATGCCAAGAACTACCAATCAATTCTATACAAAATATAATAACTGAATTTAAGATTATCCATATTTCAGACGTTTTCTCTGTGAGGCATTTGTCTACATTGTGAATAGACTTTTTTTTTTCACTGTTTCCTTCTATTGTGCAGTGATGTGGATGATAATGGACAGACTAGCTTGTGGCCTCTACAGTATGCATGAGTGCTTTCTTGAGGGAAATCACAAATTACTTGAAGGGCAATACAAAACCAGCTTCAGATTTCAAAACCTGAGGTCAATTGACATTTAGAATAACTGAGGATATTGTTGGTTTCTCTGCATTCGTTTGCATGATTTTGAATGCTAACGAAGTAAACAGAAAATAAAAATGCAGCCACTAAAACTCCCTGCTTGACTGAAGAGGATTGTTTATATTTTCATTATTCCAGGGGCTGCTTAAATATGTGTTCAAATTAAGTGGATACCTAAAGAGCTACACAAAGTTACAACCCTTTTTAGAACTTGAAGTCAAAGAGATGTGCAGATATGAATACATTTGTGATGCATTTGCAGTGAGGCACGCTAGCACAGAAAAACGGCTCTACCGTATTGACACCTAAAATCTGAACTTCTTTAAAACTCCTGAAAATTCACCCTTTGTAGCAAGAACTCTCTCCCTCAGGTCCTGCCTTGCTCTCCTTACTTGCTACAGTTTCCCAGCTATCCTCAGCCCCCGTGTCAGATTTTACTGTTTTCCTGCTGTGTGCCTATCACCCTCAGCCACCTGGCAGCGTGGAACTGATATTGGTAGATTCTGCCCCATGTTTGGATTATTCTAATCCTTTCCTCCTCCAGTGGGTGATTAGATTTGAGACTTACAGTCAAGTAAAATCAGTTTTGCATGATGTCTTTGTCCACTTGGAAAACACATCCTTAATAAGTAGGTTTTGAAAAACAATCCGGTCACCTCCAGGTCACAAAAACAGGAACCTCACAAAACCAAGGATTTGTTATCAGTACATTCTGTCACCAAAGAGCTCAAAATTGAAGCTAGAGAATCAACTCGCCATGTAATTAATGAAGGGTTTCACAAGTTTCCGGGTGGCCGTCACTTGCTAAATGTCCCTGTTACCTACCTCCCTGCTCTCTAGAGCAGGTACGAGGTTTGGGCAAAAGAAGATAGCCATCAATACTTGATGTATGTCAACACTTGTGTTACCATACTGACTGTATTTGCAAACCTATGAAAATGCGTGTTTACTGTAAATGTAAAACTAAGGTTTTAAAGCCAAACAAATCACGAAAGAAAGCTGCATCAAGGTCATACCCTATACTGTGGATTGATAATTTACACAGTCTAAATTAAGCTCACCTATTGACTTATATCACAAGACAATCTGTATTACTGTTAGTCACCAATAGCTATAAATTACAGAGAATAATAACAGTGGCAGTGACAAACATATTAGTAGTTAACTAATTTCTAGTCTCTGCTGTTTCCAACCAGTTGCAATTAAATCCCTTTGTCACTCCAGAGGTTAGCATTATAGATATTTTGTATCGATTGAGATCTGTAGATAGATATAAATAAAAATGTAGATTTATATATTGAAAGGTGTGGGCGTGTGCAATAGGAGACTGGAATAATCCTACAGCCTGAAAGTTCTTTTTCAGAAGAAAATTGCAAAGGCAAATACTCTCTTTAGAAATGACTGGTGACAAAGCAAACAATGCCCTTTTCCAAACCTTCTAGGGTAGAAGATATAAACCTTGCAATAATTTTACCTCTCTGATGCATAATAAGTTATAATGTTATTAGCAGTGAAGACTCAATCTCTGTTCAGCCCTTCTTTTCTCAAAAGGAGCTTGTTCTGTGAGGTGGGGTCAGAGGGTGTGGGAGGGGGGAAGAGAAGGGAAATAGGGAGCAATGTCAAGCAGCTCCAACACTGAAAACAGAGACTGAGTACTGGTCTTCACGTGCCCTGTTCCTCTAGCCCAGTCTCCCTAGAATAGTCTGGCGGGCACCAACTGAAAATCCCAACCAGTCCTGGCACCCAGAATTGTACCGTGGTTATTCAAGGGAGAGTAGATGATCATCAAATGGTGGAGCCAATTTGCAAATGTCCCAGGGTAGAGTTTGCCCCTGCAATTGCATTGCCAAACTCAATTGCCAGTTAGCTATACCTGCAGGTTATCCACCATTTCAACTTCAAAAACAATGCAACCTCTTATGTTCCACCATTGGGATTTTGATTCCACTTAGACTATGTCAAGACTGTATCGTATTTGTTTGAAGCAGTGTAAGAGGTAGAATAATTCAGTATCTTGATAAGCGGTAGTTACAACAGGTGTATGTATACATATGCAAGAACCGTTTGAGTTGTATACTTAACATTAATGTATTTCATGTACATTATGTATTCTATACATCAAAAAAATGCTTTTTAAGACCATAACCTTTAGGCTAGAGGAATATGATGGTAAAGTAGTAAAGAAGAGTGTAGTAGAAAGAAAACAGTAAATAAGAACAGGCTCCTGTAAAGTCTCTTTTTTTTAGAATACCCTGATCTTCATAAAGCCCCTTTACCTCTTTTGACCTGCTTTCCAAATCTTGAAATAAATGAACTCTAAGGTCCTTTGAGTCTTGCTGCACACACTATTTACTACAAAACCAAGTGTAGATTGAGCAATTACCAAATCAATTTTATTAATGTGTAATGTAGTCCCAATTGCATTCCAACCAAAAATTAAAAAGTTCTGAATTATTCTAGGTTGTTAATGCCTTTCAAGATTTCATGATGGCATTAAATTCATAATTAAAATCTTCTTATAAACTGAAGTCTGTACATACACGTTAAACAAATTTGTTTCTGTTTTTTCAAAGGCTAAGATTACATATTGGCAAATTCCTTAAAATTATCTTACAATTTATCAGTAATTAGAGATAACAACGTATGTCCCAGGATGCTTTGACTTCTATATCAGAATTTCCTTACTTATTAAAAAATGAAATTACATTATTGATCAACAGAAGGTGACTATTGTGTCTTTCATGATATTCACAGCAATGAATGAGGTGAAGAAAAGGAAAGGAAGACTTTGGTAGGATTCAGTTTATACTCCACTCACTCATTTATTCACATATTCATTAAGCACATGTGTATGGAGCACCAAATTTAGCCTCAGACACTAAGGGAGACCTGGACAGTCAAAGAAGATTAAAATGTAGAACTTTCTCTCAAATAGATCATAGTCTAAATGAAGAAATAGAAACCTAAACACACACACACACACACACACACACACACACACACACACACACAAAAATAATGTATCATGTACCCTCTTAAGTAAATAGGCAAAGGAATATGGGAAAATAAGGAAGCGACTTCTTAAGCATATAGTGACCTTGATACATTTTAGTTATAGAAATGAACTTGCAGGGGCACTTGGGTGGCTAAGTCAGTTAGGCATCTGACTTTGGCTCAGGTCATGATCTCACAGTTCATGGGTTAGAGCCCCATGTTGGGCTCTCTGCTGTCAGCACAGAGCCCGCTTCAGATCCTATGTCTCCCTCTCTCTCTGCCCCTACCCTGCTCTTGCTCTCTGTTTGTCTCAAAAGTAAATATTTTTTTTAAAAAGAAATAAACCTGTATTTTTATTAATTTTAGAACTTTTTGCTAAATTATAATAATTATAGTGAATGAATTATACACATTCTAATGTAGCTGCATAGTCAGTAAAATAAGCTAATCATGCAAAGACTATAAATCATGTTAAGAAAAACAATATGCCTCATGAAACATTCTCCGGAATATATCACATACTAGGCCGTAAAAAAGCCCTTAACAAATACAAGAAGATTGCAGCTATACCATGCACCTTTTCTGACCACAACACTATGAAACTAGAAATCAACCACAAGAAAAATTCTGGAAAGACCACAAATACATGGAAGTTAAACAACATGCTACATCAATGAATGAGTCAACCAGAATATCAAAAGAAGTAGTTAAAAAAAAATGGAAACAAATTAAAATGAAAACACAACAGTCCAAAATCTTTGGGATGCAGAAAACATGGTCCTAAAAGGGAAGTATATAGAAATACAGGCCTATCTCAAGAAGAAAGAAAAATCTCAAATAAACAACCTAACCTTATACCTAAAGGAGCTAGGAAAAGAACAAAAAAATGAAGCCTAAAGCCAGCAGAATGAAGGAAATAATAAGATTAGAGCATACATAAATGATATACAAACTAAAAAGAAAAAAACAATAGAACAGATCAATGAAACTGGGAGCTGGTTCTCAAAAATATTAATAAAATTGATTACTAGCCATACCTGCCAAAAAGAAAAGAGAAAGGACCCAAATAAATAAAATCACAAATAAGAAGAGAAATAACAACCAACACTACAGAAAAATGATATTATGAGATATTATGAAAAACTATATGCCAATGAATTGGATAACCTGAAAGAAATGGATAAATTCCTAGAAAACTTGAAAGATTGATAACCATCACTGAAATAATAACAGTAATCAAAACCCTCCCAAGGAACAGAAGTCCAGAACCAAATGGCTTCATATCTAAATTCTATCAAACATTTAAAGAAGAGTTATTTAGGGGCACCTGAGTGGCTCAGTTGGTTAAGCATCTGACTTCAGCTCAGGTCATGATCTCATAGTTCATGAGTTCGAGCCCTATGTTGGACTCTGGGCTGACAGCTCAGAGCCTGGAGCCCGCTTCGGATTCTGTGTCTCCCTCTCTCTCTCTCTGTCCCTTCCCTGCTCATGCTCTCTTTCTTTCTGTCTCTCAAAAGTTAATAAACATAAAAGAAATTAAAAAAGAGTTATCTATTTTTCTCAAACTATTCCAAAAAAAAGAAAAGAAAAATAGAAAATGAAAAAGAAAAAACTTCCAAATTAATTCTGTGATGCCAGCATTACCCTGACACCAAAACCAGATAAAGGCTCCACTAAAAGAGAACTACAGGCCAATATTTCTGGTGAACATAGATGCAAAAATCGTCAAGAAAATACTAGCAAACGGAATCCAACAATACATTAAAAAAAATCATTCACCATGATCAAGTGGGATCTATTCCTGGGTTGTAAGAGTGGTTCAATATTTGCAAATCAATCAACATGATACATCATATCTATAAGAGGGTAAAAACCATACGATCATTTCAAAACACTCAGAAAAAGCATTTGACAAAGTACAAAATCCATTCACAATAACAAGCTTCAACAAAGTAGGTTTAGGGAAACATACCTCAAAATCATAAAGACCATGTATGAAAAACCCACAGCTAATATAATCCTCAGTGGGGAAAAACTGAGAGCTTTTCTTCTCCATCAGGAACAAGATAGGGATGTCCACTCTCACCACTGATATTCAACATAGTACTGGAAGTCCTAGTCTCAGCAGTAAGACAACAAAAAGAATAAAAGTTATCCCAAATGGCAATTAAAAAGCTGCTAAAGCTGATAAATGAATTCAGTAAAGTCACAGGATACAAAATCAATGTACAGAAGTCTGTTGCAATAATGAACCAGCGAGAAAGAGAAATCAAGGAATCCATCCCATTTACAACTGTACCACAAAAAATGAGATACCTAGGAATAAACCTAACCAGAGAGAGAAAAGATCTGTATGCTGAAAACTATAAAACACATATAATGGAAATGGATTACACAAAGAAATGAAAAGACATTCCATGCACATGGATTGGAAGAACAAATATTGTTAAAATAGCTATACTACCCAAAGAAATCTACATATTTAATACAATCCCTATCAAAATACCACAAGCATTTTTCACAGCTTGAAGAAACAATCCTAAAATTTGTATGGAACCACAAAAGACCCCAAATAGCCAAAGTAATCTTGAAAAGGAAAAGCAAAGCTGGAGGCATTACAATTTGGGACTTCAAGTTACATTACAAAGCTGTAATCATCAAGACAGTATGGTACTGGCACAAATATATAGATCAATGGAAGAGAATAGAAAATCTAGAAATGAACCCAAAATTGTATGGTCAATTAAAAAGCAGGAAAGAATATACAATAGGAAAAAGTTGTCTCTTCAACAAATCATGTTTGGAAAACTGGACAGCAACATGCAAAAGAAGAAACTGGACCATTTTCTCACATCATACACAAAAACAAACTCAAAATGGATTAAAAACCTAAATGTGAGATCTGAAACCATAAAAATCTTAGAAGAAAACACAGGCAGTAACTTCTTTGACAACACCTGTAGCAACTTCTTACTAGATATGTCTCCTGAGGCAACGGAAAAAAAAAAGCAAAACTAAACTATTGGGACAACATCAAAATAAAAATCTTCCACACAGCGAAGGAAACAATTAGCAAAACAAACAGAATGGGAGAAGATACTTGCAAAACATACCCAGTAAAGTGTTAGTAATCGAAATATTTAAAGAACTTATACAATTCAACACCCCCAAAATAAATAATCCAATTCAAAAATGGGTAGAAGACATGAATAGACATTTTCCAAAGAAGACAGACAGATGGCTAACAGATACATGAGAAGATGCTCAACATCGCTTATCATCAGGGAAATACAAATCAAAATTACAATGAGATGTCTCCGCACACCTGTCAGAATGGCTAAAATCAACAACACAAGAAACAACAGGTGTTGATGAAGATGTTGAGAAAATGGAAACCTGGTGCACTATTGGTAGGAATGCAAACTGGTGCACTGTGGAAAATAGTATGGAGATTACTCAAAAAGTTAAAAACAGAACTACCCTATGATATAGCATTTGCACTTCTGGGTATTTACCCCCAAAATACAAAAACTCTAATTCAAAGTGGTACATGCACCCTTATGTTTATAGCAGCATTATTTATAATAGCCAAATTATGAAAACAGCCCAAATATCTATCAATAGATGAATGGATAAAGAAGATACAGTTTATATGCATATCATGGAATTTACTCAGTCTAAGAAAAGAGTGAAATTTTGCTATTTGCGATGACATGGATGGAGCTAGAGAATATAATCTTAAGCAAAATAAATCAGAGAAATAAAAATACCATATGATCTCAGTCAGATGTGGAATTTAAGAAACAAAGAGCAAAGGGAATAAACATAGAGACACAAACAAGAAACAGACTCTTTTAACTAGAGAGAACAAACTGATGGTCACCAGAGGGGGGTGGGGGGGGGTGAATGAGTGAAATAAGTGATGGGGATGAAGGAGTACACTTGTGATGAGCACCTGTCCGTGTATGGAAGAGTTGAGTCACTATATCATACACCTGAAACTAATATAACACGGTGTGCTAACTAACTGGAATTTAGATTAAAACTTAAAAAAGAGTATGCCTATCATAATGAGCACTGAGAAATGTATAGATTGTGGAATCACTATATTGTACACCTGAAACTAGTCTTACAGTATGTGTCAATTAACAGGAATTTAAGTAACAACTTAAAAAAAGAATAAATATGCCTAAATCATATTACCATCATCAAAGTCATCTCATTGAATTTATTCTAAAAGGTATAAACACTTGACAGTTTCAAATTTCATGACCAACTATATTAGTTGGTATTTTATTTTTTTTGTGAGCACTACCTGGAACTTTGCTTTCCAGAGCAAATGATTCTACACACAGTCAAGAGAACTCCTTTCACAAGAGGTACATAGTAAGTCAGAGGCTGGCAAATCATAGTTTTTGATGTTGTTGGGAATTTGTCGGGATAATATGTTAGGAAGTTGTATTATCACATTAAAGGAATAGTAAAGAAAACATCATAGTTCTCGCACAAGATGGCATGTCTGAGAGCCAGGACAGAAATAATGCCAGGTGTTTGTGGTTGAAGAAGACCGGTCAGCTCACTGTGTGTGATTCAGTCTTTTATCATTTCAGGAAACTCTAGACTACCTTCATGGGGACCAATTCTGGGAGAGAGCAAAGCAGAGGAGTCATAGAAGTATAATGATCATCTCCAAATTAAATTATAATCTTTAATGTAGAATTAGTTGAGATAAATTATTTGTTTACAATGAAGGAAAGGGGTACATGGCTACCAAAGGAAACAAGCGAAATACTCATATTTGATTAACCTGTCTAAAGAAAAGTTAATTCCATGTACTATGGTAAATGAGGTTCTAGTCTCAAAATTACAACTTTTTTATTTTTTGTTGTTGTTCATATAATTAACTAAACTTTCCACATACACCATTTGTGTCTACAAACTCACATCCACCCCACTTCTGTGGATTTGCTATCATAATGCGATTGTTGTAATGCTTTTAGATTTTGTACTGATTATACTCCCATATCTCTCTAACAAATACTATGTATACTCATTGAAATTTAATATTCTACAGTGTTCATAAGTCCCTAATTTAAAAATTTATGCTGTTATTATTAAATATAAGTTGTTACAAGTTTAATTAATGTACACATGATCAACACAGTATAATATTCTGAAAAAAGACTGTTCAAATCTGAAAATGAACTATTGTTGGCACTGTGCATCTCAACAACACAATAATCAATTGAAAACTTTGGTAATATTTGCCAAATACTTAATTTGTTGAATGAATGATATTAATTGATTAATTAATTATATAATGACTGGGATTTTAACTTCAATATGTAAAATATACATGGTTAAGAGTAGACATAACAATATGTACCACTCAGTTTATTTTCATAAATGGACCAAACCCATGTAATAGCCCCAGATCAAGAAACAACCTAAACTCTGTGCCCCCAGAAACTCATATTCCTTGCCAGTCAACACTCCGTCACCAATGGGTATAAATAGCCTTTTTTTTTTTTGATGATTAAGATTATAGCTTTCATCACCAAATCAGCTATTGAATTTCAGAAACTCCCTCAGCATTTACCTTTTTCAATATCAATTTACATGGTATCCCCAATTTGCACATTGTTAAACAAATTCGATAATGGAGCTGGACTATGTGACGGAGGCAGGTGCTCCTGGGAGTGGAGTTCAGACTGCAAGTTTCTGAAAATACTGATAGCTCCAATTTCCCAGCTTATTGAAATGTATCAGGCACCATGATAAGCACTTTATTATATACTATTTACCACAATTCTTTTCTGTAAGTTTATTTATTTATTTTGAGAGAGAGAGAGAGAGAGAGAGAGAGAGTGAGAGAGAGAGGAAGCATGCAAGCACCAGAGAGAGAGGGAGAGAGACAATCCTAAGCAGGTTCCACATTACACAGAGCCTGATGTGGGGTTTGAACTCACGAACTGTGAGATCATAGTTAGAGCAATAATTTAGTATTTACTATTTATTTTTTCTAATGAGTTAGATAATTTTGCCCAATTGGATACATTGTAAAAGTAAGAATAATGGTCCTCTGCAGTCTTTTATTGTGCTTTAATATGAAACATTCATTTCAGTTGTCTATAAAAATAAAAACTAATGCTATTTTGAAGTACCTATGGTATAATTTGTTTCATTTCATATTTTTATTGTTTGAAAGGTTATTAGTCTATGGCTTCAGAATTTAAGTTTTCTTTATCCTAATGATTACATTTGTGTAGGATTATGTTTTACAAAGTTAAAATATATCTTTTTATCATCTAAAAGTATAAACTAATTATAGAAAACAAACTGGTGGTCACCAGAGGGGAGGTGGGTGGGGGGATGGGGGAAACAGGGGATGGGGGTGAAGGAGGGCACTTGTGATGAGCACCGGGTGATGTAGGGAAGTATTGAGTCACTGTATTGTACATTTGGAACTAATATACACTGTAAGTTCACTAACTGGAATTTAAATTAAAAAAATTTAAAAGTATATGACTTAAAGATATATGAGATAAAATTAAATATACTGAGAAACTATGTGTATTAATATAATAAAAAAGCTAAATACTTTCTGTGCTGCTCCTATCACTATCAATTATAGCACTCACTTTTCCTTTGAGCACATTATTTTCAGAAGGTCCCTTACCTAACACTGCAAAAAAAATCCATTACGATATGGATCTTAACCTGGTTAAAAAGCTGTGACAGGATTAAAGAAAGGAGTGAGAATATATGGAATGTGCAAATCAGTCGCCCTAAGGGATTCTTTATGTCACAGGATCTCAGAGGAGGAAGAGTTTCCATGGTGCCACATGTAAGGGTTTGAGCCCACAGGAGTTGGGAAAAGAGCTACATTTTTAGAAAGTAGGAACAAAATGTATAGCATTATAGAAAGGAGGAACAACTGGAGATTTGTTTTTAATTTTGGAGAGAGAGAGAGAGAGAGAGCAGGGTAGAAGGTCAGGGGGAAAGAGTCTCAAGCAGGCTCTAAACTGAGGGCAGGGTCTGATGTGGGGCTTGATCCCATGACCCTGGGATCATGATCTGAACTGAAATCAAGAGTTAGTTGCTCAACTGCCTGAGCCACTCAAGCACCCCCGGAAATTTTTTTTTCAGCAAAAAAAATAGCAATGACCTTAGCCAAAACTTGATGTTAATCTGACAAGCATCATGGAAAGCTGTTTGGAAGAGGAAAAACTTTAAACAGGAACACTGACTGGAGAATTATAATAGGCTTGATGTGACATGATGAAAATCTAAGGATAGAATTACTTTTCTTTTTTAAATCATTTTATTTTGTTTCATTATTATAAGCCTACTCTTTAATCCCCAGCACCTGTTTCCCTCCATCCCCCCACACCCATCTCCTTTCCAGTAACCCTCACTTTGTTCTCCGCAGCTAAGAGTCCATTTTTTGGTCTGCCTCCATCTCTGTCTCTTTTCTTTTACCTTTGCTCATTTGTTTTGTTTCTTAAATTCCACATATGAGGGAAGTCACTTAGCATTATACTCTCTAGCTCCATCCATATAGTTGCAAATGGAAATAGTTTGTTCTTTTTTATGCCTGAGTAATATTCCATTGTATGTATATTCCACTTCTTCTTTATTCATTCTTCTATCAATGGACACTTGGACTGCTTCCATAATTTATTTGTTGTAAATAATGTTACTATAAACATGGGGTGCATGTATCCATTTGAATTAATTTTTTTTTGTATTTTGGGGATAAATACCTAATAGTGTGATTACTAGATCATAAAGGAGTTCTATTTTTAACATTTAGAGGACTCTCCACACTGTTTTCCACTGTGGCTGCACCAGTTTGCATTGCCACCAGCAGTGCATGAGGGTTCCTTTTTCTCTACACCCTCACCAACATCTGTTGTTTCTTGTGTTGTTCATTTTAGCTATTCTGACAGGTGTGAGGTGATATCTCATTGTTGTTTTGATTTGCATTTCCCTGATGATGAGTGATATTGAGCATCTTTTCATGTGTTTGTTGGCCATCTGGATGTCTTCTTTGGAAAAAAAAATGTTTATTCATGTCTTCTGCCCATTTTTATTGGATTATTGATTTTTTGGTGTTAAGTTATATAAGTCCTTTATGTATTTTGGATACTAACTTTTTTACTTGTAAATATCTTCTCCCATTCTGTAGGTTGTGTTTTAGTTTTGCTGATTGTTGCCTTTATTGTGCAGAAACTTTTTATTTTGATGTAGTCCTAATAGTTTAGTTTTGCTTTTATTTCTGTTGCCTCAAGACATACATCTAGAAAAATGTTGCTATGGCCAATGTCAGAGAGATTAGTGCCTGTGCTCTCTTCTAGGATTTTTATGGTTTCAGGTCCCACATTTAGGTCTTTAATTCATTTTGCATTGATTTTGTGTATGGTGTAAGAAAGTGGTCCAGTTTCTTCTTTTGCACATTGCTGTCCAATTTTCCCAGCACCATTTGTGGAAGAGACTGTCTTTTTCCCATTGGATGCTCTTTCCTGCCCTGTTGAAGATTAATGGACCATATAATCATGACTTTATTTTTAGGTTCTCTGTCCCATTCTATTGATCTACATGTCTATTTTTAAGCCCGCACCAAAGTGTTTTAATTACGACTGCTTTGCAATATAACTTGAAATCTGGGATTGTTATACCTCCAGTTTTGTACTTCTTTTTCAAGATTGTTTTGTAGAATTATTTTTCAAAGTAAGGATTTATCTACAGAGGTCACAGGTGCTTCTTAGATCTTTTCATTTCTTTTCTTTTCCTTTCTCTTTCTTTTTTTTTAAATTATAGTTGAATAATATACAGTCTAGAAGTAAATAATGAGTGAAGAACCCTGGTAAAGAAGTAAGAATGCTGGGAAAATATTTTTCAAAATTTTCTAAGATGAAATGGCGATTGTGACTTATAGCCTAAGAGTTTCCCTGGTGGAAGAACATATATTACTCTAGTTCTGTTGCTGAGTACAATACCAGACACGTAGAGCTTACTGAAGATCTCTGGGTTGTCAAAATAAATGAAAACCAAGGACTCCTTAAATGATGATACAGATTTTCCCCTCATGATGGACAGATGCGACACCATACAACAGAGTGGGCTCACACAGTGAAGGCTGTATCCAAAGTGCTGGGGGCACTGGAAGAGGTAGGAAGGAGCTGTGTTAGGGATTTAGGAAATATTAAATCAAGGGCATAGAGTTTTAAGTAATTCGGTTAAATATAGTTGTTTTTGTATATTTTTCATATATGCTGCAACAGTACTAAATTCACTATTCAGTTCTAGTAGTGAGAGAAAATATAAAATTATCCATTTTATATTATTCTGGATTTGATTTTCTAATACTGAACTTAGGGGTTCTGTGACTAAGTGCCTAAAAATGATCTCCTTTCCTTGAAATATTGTAGCAGGTTTTGATGTCAATGCCATGCTGGCCTCATGAAATGTTTCTTCTTTCTCTGTTTTCTAAAAGAGCTCGAGTAAGTTTTGTTATTACATTTTTTAAGTGTTTAGTAGAGCTTACAGATGAAACCATCTGGAGCTGGCATTCAATTTGTGTAAAGTTTGTAATTACAGATTCAATTTGTTTAAGAGATAGAGGTCACTCCAGACATCTCCTTGTGTTTTATGTCAATTTGATTAAAACTGTGTATTTCAAAGAATTCACCCATTTTCATTACGTTGTCAAATGTACTGGTTCATAATGACTCGTGATTTTAATTCATATCATATCTTTATAGGATTTATTCATGTCCTCATCCTTGATATTGATGATTTGTATTTCCTCTTGATCAGACTAGCAGGAATTCGTCATTTTATTAATCTTTTCAATCTTTTAGTTTGTTTTGTCATTTTATCTATTGATTTCTATTCATTCCTTTATTTTTCCTTTTGCAGGTCTTTTTTTGGGGGGAATAATTTTCTCTTTTTATAGCTGTTGAGGTGGTGCTGCGGCTTGTCTGTTCATGACTATTCTTCTCTTGCAGTTCCTGTTCCTTCCACACATGGGGCACCTGCAGTCCGTGGATTTATGTGTTTTGTTTTGATGGTTGGTTGTCTCCCTCTCTCTGTGTGTTTTGCTTGTTTATTACCAACCCTTTGATTGCTTATCACATTGCTTGGTTTCCAAGTATTTAGAAATCTTCCAGGTATTGTCTTGTTGGTTTGTAGCTGAATGACATTGTGGTCAGCGAGCAGGACAGTGGGATGTGCCTGCTTTGGAGTCTACTTGGCTGTCTGTTCCCCACAGAGGTTTGCTCCCGGCTTCCTGAGATCCATCCTCTGTGTATGCAGCTTATACTTTGCCCCACATCCCAGCGGAAACCAGACACAGGATGTGAGGGCCTTGCCTTGTGGTGTCTCCCACACTAATATTGTGGACCACAGCCACCCTGACACCCCTGTTTTCCCATCCAGTGAGGTCATCCTGTCCTGCTTGGTCCCCCACACCTGCTTTGGGAGGATATTGGGAGGGACAGTCAGAATGTGTGTGCAGTTTATCTTAGGCTCTTCCCATCTTTCAAGCATTCTGGTGCCATGCCATCCACTCTTCAATATCTGTAAAAAAGGTTTATCTTGTTTTTTGTCATATATATGTGCCAGCCGTATAGTTGCTCATAGCATGAGGGGACTCTATTATGAATTACTCCATCTGGGAAAATATTAATGTCCTGAGCCTAATTTTTGAAACTGAACAGAAAGTCACAGGTACCAAAAACTACCTCGAAAACTCAATTCTTCAGTATTTTTTGCTTGAACAGAAAAAGTCTAGAAAGAGTGATAGGTTTTAGAGGTGAGAGGGAGGTTAAAAATAAATGTTGGGTTAAAGCTCAAAAGGTCAACTGAATAAAAGTTTCATAGGGGATGAAAACCTCAATACTGAGGCAAAACTGAAACTTGACCAGCAGCATGTGGCCTTGGTTAAGTGCCTGGAGGAGAAGACAGTGTGTGAGTCACTGCCTTCTCTCCTTCACCTCCACACGGCCCGCCCCTCCTCCCTCAGGGATTCCTACACCCCTGTCCTTCCTCATTCCCCATGGATGCTACCAGCCTTCAGGAAGAGTTTACATAAATACTCTGTTTTCACAATGTTTATTTTTTATTAAAATTTCATTGTAAAATTTATTTAACTCTGTAATTAGCAAATTCATAGGGGCAGAGAAATTAGTCATGTTCAACTCATCAAGCTGCAAACTTCTGCCTTTCTTTTCTTCTCTCTGTACCGTTTTCAACTACTATATTTTCGTTCCCAGAATGAAACAACTAATGACACAGAAAGACAGCTTGAGGACAGAATACTCTCTATATTTTGACAATTTTTAGTTGAGAAATATGAGTTACACTGAGTGATGCAAAATGAGAATAACGTAAGTGCTTGTTTTCTAAAGCTTAAAAGGATCAGTGCTTATATTCCTTATCTTTTGTTTGTGTAGCAAATGATGGCTGACAAATGTAAAGTGTGGGCTGCAAAGTTTCAAGGGGTCACGGTCAGTGGTCAAGATGTCCGTGAGCATCTCCCTTACCAAATAATCGAGAAAGCACTTATGAACATTTCAGTAAATAATCAGACAACCATTAAGGCAGCTCAAAACTACAATCATTATGCTATAGCAGACATTATTACACATCTGTTTTAGCTACATTAAAAGACAGTTTGTTCCCCATTTGTAAACTATGTGTCCATCAGGAATAATAAGTATGTCTCTGTGTAGGGGGATAACCTTCTCTATGGAATGATGGTAGCTCCTCTGTGCCAGTACCTCTAGGTCATATGAGATATCATAGTGATAAGGTACCCAATGTTACTCCCAAAACGTGCTCAGATGAAACCATTAACACATTTGCAATGTGTGGTCTCCACTTTTAGGTACACCTAAAGTGGAAGTCAGTTAATGGTCAAAGTTCTGTGAGGTAAAGAAGAAATTATTTGCATTGGTTGCCTGTAATTGTCAGTCTGTCTCATCAGTTCTTACACTGAGTGAGTCTTTGTAGGGAGGAAAAATAATTCTTCCTTCTACTGTTCTAGGTTCCTGGCTGAGACTTCCCTAGAATGAAAGATTAACAGGAGATGAACAAACAGAAGTAAAATAACATGGATACCTCCAGTACATATGGAGGCATCCCCCAAATGGTCCAAGCTACCACCTTAAATACCATCTCCAGCTACAGTCAAAAAAAGGTATTGGGGGGAAGGGAAGCCAGTTCTGGGAGGTTACCAGACAAAGCTCTGTCAACTTGGGTATGTTTGTTATGCAGAGGTAAGTAAGTTGCTTTCTCCGTTGACAGAGATCCAATCATCCCCCTTCCTGGTAAAGAAAGGGAGACCAATACAAGTGGAGATTTCCCTTCTAAGTGTGAATATCTCTTTCAGAAGGGCAGCTTGTACTCAGTTTTCAGAGATTCTCCATTTCTTAAAAGTATTCATGATCATCTTTACACCAAAGACACATATTTTGTGTGACCTGTTCTGTTCCCCTTCATCTTTAAAAGAAGACAAAATAACCAGGGTTCCTGGGTGGCCCAGTCAGTTAAGTGTCTGACTCTCGCTCAGGTCGTGATCTTGCAGTTAGTGAGTTTGAGCCTTACCTTGGGCTCTGTGCTGATAGCTCAGAGCCTGGAGCCTGCATCTGATTGTGTGTCTCCCTCTCTCTCTGTCCTTCCTGGTTCCTGCTCTGTGTGTGTGTGTCTCTCTCTCTCAAAAATAAGTAAACATTAAATTTTTTTTTTAAAAAGCAGACAAAATAATCTTCCATTTTCTTGTGAAAATTTAAGGTGTTTTGAAGATTAAAAGTAGGGTTGAAAATCCAGGAAAACTTCTAAAGCATTTTCAACTTCCTTTCAAACTGCAATTCATTTTTCACTGTTGGAATTGCAAAATGACATTGAAGGGCTTGTATATCCCAGCAGGAAGGGGGAAGTTTGTGAAGGGGTGCTGCAGTACAGAAGGCAAACAAACTTTCTGCTTACAATTAACCATCAGGTTGTGCAATATTAACATGACAATGAACTAAGATTCCAAAGCCTTTGGAAAAGGCCAACAGTCCCTCCTACAGGGAGAGTAAAATGACACAACTTCCGAAAATGGGTTGGTGTTCACTTAAAAAACAAACATGTGTGGACTCAATGAAGTGAGGTATTTACAAAGAGTAAAAGATATGGCACCAAAATGACTTTTGTATAAGAATGTTCTAGTCAGTT
The DNA here is from genome assembly GCF_018350215.1 of Panthera leo. NCBI lineage: Eukaryota > Metazoa > Chordata > Mammalia > Carnivora > Felidae > Panthera > Panthera leo. The sequence goes on along the minus strand of NC_056689.1, from coordinate 945,938 downwards.
ATACATAACCAAAAGCTGGAAACAACCTAAATGCCCTTTTAAAGAAAAAATAACAAATGTTTATATATCTATAGACTGGAATAATGTCCAGCAATGTAAAGATACAAACTATTGGTGCAAAAATAATGACGTAAGTGAGGAAAAAGAAGCCAAGACAAAAAGAGTTCCTACTTAAATGGCATTTACATATATGCAAAAACAGACAAAGGTAATCTGTGATGATGGAAATCCATAGAGCAGTGACTCTAGGGTGGGGAATGGTCAGAACAGGTGCATAGCAGAAATTTCTACTTTGACTACAATTATACCATATCCTCACTGACCTCAATTACACAGTAGTACATGTTTGCCCAGCTCGTCAAAGTCTGCACTTAAAATCTGTACATTTTACTGAATGAACACTATGCCTCAATTTAAGAAAATGCTGTTAAACTATTAATACTTCTCTTCAGTGTGTTTTTTCCACTGTAGAATAGAGTTGCTGAAACCCTCAAATTAAGTGTGGTATGTTTAGCATACGTATTTTTTCAGTTGTAAACTTTACATATTGGGCCATATCCAGTTTTTTATTCCCCAACACCACGATGTTGCAATCAACGTTCTCTCTCTTCATAGGTCTTTATCTATGTGTAGCTGCAGGTGTCTGTCTCTACCTACCTACCCGTCACTTATCTACCCACAGTTAGTAATTCTAGAGCTAATGTTCACAGAAATGGAACTTCTGAATCAAATGGTAGGTATATTTAAATTTTTAATAACTATTTAAAAACACTTTTTCTTTTTGTCTCTTCTTACTAATTTTTAAGACTTCTTTGTGTGTTATGAATATTTTATCAATGAGGGTTATTTCCACAGGTAACTAAGTGTTCCAGTTATCTGTTGCTCTATAACCAAAACCCCCAAAACTTAGTGACATAATCAACAGCTGTCTTATTCTTCCTGGCTATTTGGTTAATGAAGGTATGCTGGGAAGTTTTTTTTTTTTTTTTGAGGGGTTCATGCAATTAGAGCTCAACTGAATTGAACATCCTGTGTGGTTTCTTTATTCACATCTGGGCCCTGGGGTAGCTGGGGTCAGGGGATGACCAGGCATCTCTCTCTTCCTTCCTCTTTCCATCTCTGTCTGTCTGTCTCTCTCTCCCAATCTCTTTCTCTCTCTCTCCATACAGAGTCTCCCCATGACTAGCATAGATTTCCTCACAACCTCATGGTCCCAGAATAGACAAGCTCTTTACATGATACCAGACTTTCCCCAGAGTCAGTAACTCAATGATGTGGGAAACAAAAGGCAAAAAAAAAAAAAAATGAAATTTCATTACAACTTTTAAGTTGCCCATTGACAAGTGCTTGAGGCAGGCAGAGTGACCTTCCTCTAAGAGCTCACTTTGCTAAGGGCAAAAGGTAATCTTAGCCTGATCTCCAGAGTCCCGTAAGTCTCCTTTAACATATAAAAATTACTCTGTAGGGGCACCTGAGTGGCTCAGTCAGTTGAGTGTCCCAGTCTTAATTTCTGCTCAGGTCACTATGTCACAGTTAATGAGTTCGAGCCCTGCATCAGACTCTGTGCTGACAATGCGGAGTCTGCTTGGAATTCTCTCTCTCTTTCTCTGCTCCTATCCTGCTCATACTCTCTTTCCATAAGTAAATAAACATTAAAAAATTCCATTGGAATCTTCCTTTATCTCTACCTCCCAAATATATATTGGCAATCAACCTTCAAGCATATGAACCCTGATATACATCTGAAGGGTCTCATGCCTAAGGTTTTAAAAGAAAGTAATAAATGACCCTTTCCTAACAGCAGCTAGCCCCTCAAGGTCCTGGAAACCTTGCTTCCCAATTCCTTAGAGATATACGCTCTCCCTGACCCCCCCCCCCTCCCCTTGAAGATATATAATCAGCCACTATTCACCACCCCAGTGCAGCTCTTTCTGTCTGCGGGTCCTGTCCCTGTGCTTTAATAAAACCACCTTTTTTGCACTAAGGCCATCTCAAGAATTCCTTCTTGGCCACGGGCTCCAAACCCCAGCATTTTCTCCATCATCAAGAGACATAGGCAGAGCCCCAAGCCTCTTAAAACCTCACCCTAGATGCCACACTGTGTAACCCCACCCCATTCCATCAGTCATACTCCAGATTCAAGAGAAACTAGACACAGAGATGAGTACTGGGAGGGAAATAACTCAGGGGCCTTCTTTGCAAATGACATATCACACTGAGTTAAATAAAAATGGAGTCAGGAATATCGAATAGCTTGTTAGTTTGTTCTAAGGGCTAGAGGACTACAATCAAGGCTGCTTAGTGAGGGAAAATATCCTAAAGAACACATTGCAACTGCCAGGAGAATCAGAGAACCACTCGCTTTGTGCTAGTTCTCTAGGGAAAGTTCTGTTTATACATCTGACCAGTTGCATTTAGTTTACACGTTCCTTTCTTTCTTACAAGAAAGAAAGGAAAGCAATTGGAAAGCAATTTTCTAGCTTTTTCAGCACTCTGGCTCCTGTAAAGGGACTCAGCTGTGCAGATACTTGGGCAGAGAATGTCACTGTTTGGGGGAACTACCCGTACAACGTCCCTGAGGCAGAACATCCCCGGTGAACAGCAAGCTGGCCCCCAAGCTGGACTGCGGTGAAAGGGAGAAGATATTACATATAGTGGAGAGGCAATGGAGTGCAGGTTCATGTAGGACCTAGTAGAGACTGTTATGAGGATTTTTTTTTCTTACTTTAGGGAGCCAGGGAGAGTCTGGAGCAGAAGACTCATATGTAGTTTCATCCCTTGGGTTTCTGGGCTGAGAACCAACCATGGAAATCGAAGGTGGGAAACAAGAAGATCAGTTAGAAGACGGTACATCCAGAAAGGGGTGATGGAGGCTTGTGCCAGGTAGTGAGACAGGAAAACAGTAGATGCTAGATGTATCCTGGATATTTCCCTATGGGTTGGATGAAGGAAAGATGACAGGATTTTACCATTAAGCGTGTAATGCTGGAGATATATCCTGGGGTATTTGAAATATGTGAAATGGGAAACGCAGCAGGCAGAGAGAAGACTGGGCTGGAGATATAAATGTGGGAAGGTATGTCATATGGTTTTATAAACCGTAATGTAAGCACAGAAGACGCTGTGCTGTGGAATCACCTGATATGGTGGGCTGGATAGATAAGAACCTCGGAGGAGATGAGAAGCAGGAGTCTGAGAGGCAGGAGGAATATCAAGAAGGGGAGGCATCCGGCTAAAGCTAAGGGAAGTGGCGTCAGAAAACCACTCCTTAATGCAGCTTCTGCTGCACCTGCTGGGAAGTGACTGTACAACTAGATAAATGCACGCGAGTCAGGAAGCCGCCACCTGTACTGATGCCCACTACAACCCGCACAGCCGCCAGCACACAAACGCCAGAAATGGAGTCCATCAAGATGAGGGAGAACACCGACAGGGCCAGCTCAAGTCACTGGAGGATTGAGAACTGATCGATGGATTGAGGAAAATGAGACACTGGTGACTTTGGCAAAGGTGACCTTATGTTTTGGGCCATAAGGATGTTGGGACTTTGAAAAAGCAGTTATCACACGTTTTGAAGGGAATAGAAAACATAATTGCTTCAAGTTTAAGAGAATGATAAGAGAAAATCTGTAAACAGCGAAGATACTCATGACATGGAAAATTTGCTGGCGGTGGGGGAGGGTAGCGAAAGTTTGATAGCTAGTGGGAAAGTGGTATTTAAGAAGGGGTGCCTTTTTTCTTTCTTTTCTTTTTTTTCAAGAACAGCATCTATCATCTAGGAAACATATTCTTGGTGCCTAATGCTATTAAAAATGCACTTTTAATAGGATCCAATTTCAACTTCACAACAGCCTTGTAAGACAAGAATTATCATCTGTCTCTTAGAACTGAAAAGACTGAGTTTTGGAAAACTTAGATAATCTGCCTGAGGTCTTCTACTAGTAAGTGCCTGTGCTAGGATTTGTGTTCATAGCTGTTTGATTTGAAAGTCATTTTCTTTAAAAATTTTTTTTAAAACATTTATGTTTGAGAGACAGACTGTGAGTGGGGAAGGGGCAGAAAGAGAAGGAGACACAGGATCTGAAGCAGGCTCCAGGCTCTCAGCTGTCAGCCCAGAGCCTGATGTAGGACTTGAACTCACAAACTGAGACATCATGACCTGAGCCAAAGTCAGGTGCTTAGCTGACTGACCCACCCAGGTGTCCCTGGTTTGAAAGTCATTTTATGATCATACTTTCAAGTATCCTTTTTCCAATGGAAGAGATAAGAGTATTCTTGTGTACCATTGGTAATAATACAGGAAAGAAGAAAGTAACTAATGGGCATAATGGAGAGAGGAGAGAAGTATCAAAGGAGAGAAGAGAAGAGAAAGTATCAGAGGCAAGAAAAGTCAAAGTTGCACACACACACAATTTATGGCAAAAATTAGGGAGGCAGAATTTGTGCGTACAGATGCTAGTAGGTGGGTGGACGCAGCGAGGAATAGCTGTAAAAGTTCTCTGTTTGTTGCTATCATTTTCTCAATAATTAGAAAGCAAGAATATCAATTAACATGATGATTAGGGAAAATGTGGTTGAAATGGTATAAGGACTAAAGATAGTCATCTGGGAAAGGGGAGAATCAACAGATAAATACAGTGTCACTTCTGGACATAATTAAAACTGCTCATATGGTCACAAATTTACAGTGAAACAAGTCAGTGTGATGTTGTGGGGTCTTGCTTGTTTTCTTTTGGTTTGCTTGTTTGGAACCACGTTCAGCCGTGAGGGTGGGGAGCACATGAGGGGGTATTTGGGCATAACAGATGTGGCCGTGTGGGGATGTTGACTGGCAGAAGTGATGCTAAGAATTAAAAATGAAGATGAAAACATGAGTGGCTCTACAAATATTTCAGGAAGAAGTAATTCTGGGACATTGTAAACTGTGTGAGATTGAGTCAAGACTAACAGAACTGAGGAGACATGAAACCCGGCCTTGAGTACCTCCAGGTCCACTGGGTCTATGTCCCGTGTGGTCACCTGTTTGAAGCCAACAGGCTGAACGACAAATCGCTTTGTAACATGGCAGACACGGGTGAACTCTAACTTGTTTTCATATGAAATGCACTAAGTGTGCTCAGCTCTAGGCAGAGATTTTACCATCTTGCAATATTTTATACGGTTCAGCTTCGTGTATAAAAATTGCAAGTATGCACATCTGGTTCTGCAGTATAGTCTTCCCATTAGCTGCTGGTAGCGACATAGAGACTTAACTGGAAGAAACATGCCAGGACTCCATCGCTCTGCATCAGAGAAAGGACAGCTGGAGCGTTTATCTGCTAAAATCAAAACACCCTGTTACTAAAGGAAAGTCTCAGGGCTGGATTTGAAGAAAGGGAATCTCAACTATGCTAAGGTTATTGCTTTTAATGAGATCTGCACTCCTTTCCTGGCTCACATCATGGAATTAGTATTTTCTGAAGAGTTTGTTTATTGGGTTTTAGGTACAAATAATATAATCAGGAGGGAGTTAGCACTGTTGTGGCTTGGAAGGGCAGATATTATCAACCGGGGAGCCTTGCTGTAAAGTGCATTTTTAACCATTTATTTTGATGTGGAAATATAATGAGACTCTTTTTTCTTATTGGATTTATTTAACTCAGGGTTCAGAGAAATAAATATTCCTTAGGCCTAAACCTAATAGATCTATGTCAGAATATCTTAAAAGAAAGAAAGTATTTGAAAGCCAAAGGTTTGAACTTTAGAGATGCTATTAAAGAGAGAATCTACAAGTAATGATTTTTAAAACATGTGAAATGGACCCATAGTTAATGACCCGCAAAATTAAGATAATTCCAAAGGACTGTGAGTTTAGAAAATGTCAAAGTAATGATGGTTGAATGGGATGACCTAGTTATTTTAATTATTATGCAGTAGTTATAACGTTAAAATGATAAGCTACAAGCTGCTATAAAATAACTATGAATTATATACGTTGAAAAAGAGTAAAATAATACATAGGGCCATAAACCTGATTATCATTTATCTCGCTCTCTTTAATCATCACAGACTGGTGTCCGTGTTCATTTATAACATTTAATGAGTCATGATGAACTGTTGTAATCTATGTGCTCCCGTTTTTCACAGAATTGTTAATCCTATTCTAAATCTAGACTCCGGGTGATCGGCTATGGTGTGGACACAGGTTGATGCTTATGGTATAAAATGTAACCTGCAGATTAACTGAGGAACTATAAGGAAAATGGATATCAGGATGTCTATTCCTCAAATTAACACATCTTGCATACCAACATGGCTTAGAAAAAGGTGTTGGCTTTCACTTTTTTTTTCCATTTACTTTAAACCAAGTTATTGAGTACTTGGGGGAAGAATGTTATTTCCCTTACAAGAAGACCTAATCAGAATACAAAATATGGCATAGGAGAAAGACATGGGCTTTATGGTAGGAAAGATCTGTTTATTAGTATCTCTTGTCTTTTTTTTCTCTGCCTTTCATTCTTTCTATCTTTATTTTCACAGATGTTTATTGAGCTGCTATGTGTGGTGGGTCTTACACAAGGTATCAGCACTGCCACACACAGTGAGTGGTTGTGACGATATCATGTAAGTGTCCCCCACAGCGAGGTGATGGATCCCAAGTCAACATAACAGGGTAACCAGGTGATACTATTTTATCTTTATAATTTCAACCTTAAAATACCATAATTATTTAATTTCCATATTAACACCAGATAAAAAGCATGCCTTAATATAGATAAATCGTATAAAATGTTTTTATCAAAAATACTTTCTACACTGTGTTTTATTTCAGCAAATTGATTTCCTTTCCATTCTTCATAGCCAAGCTGTTTTGAGTTTGGTTTGATTCTCAGTTTCTTCTTCCTCACTTACTGTTCCTTCTTAAATGCATTGACAGCACTAACATCCTTCCCAGTTCTGTTAAAATGATATTTGCAAACTCTCTCACTCCTTAGTCCAAATACAAATTGCCTCACTGAGGCATTTGTCATTCTTCCATTTATTCAGTATGTTATTTATTTTTTTTTAAGTTTATTTATTTTTGACAGAGACAGAGTGCAAGCATGAGCTGGGGAGGGGCAGAGAGAGAGGGAGACACAGAATCCGAAGCAGGCTGCAGGCTCTGAGCTGTCAGCCCAGAGTCCGACGCGGGGCTCAAACTCACAAACTGTGATATCATGACCTGGGCCGAAGTCAGACGCTCAACCAACTGAGCCACCCGGCGCCCCCATTTATTCAGTATTTTAAAGTAATATTTCCACAGTGGGCCCTTGCTGTTGATCATTAGGCTACAGCTGGTAATATAATAGCAAATCCATGGAAACGGTCCCTGTGGTCACTGATTTTGCAGTCGGGCACTACTGGTCATTCCTCACTAGAAACTCTTTTACTTTTATATCATATATCTTATAATATTCATTCTCTATTCACATTCTATATTCTGGTGTCTCTCTCCTCCCCTTTTTAGTTTGCACTGGCACATTTTGTTTTGTTAATTTCAGGGCAATTATAGATTCACCTGCTATTTTAAGAAAAAGAAAAGAAACATCTCATGTACCCTCTACCCAGTTTCTCCCAGAGTAGTAACACCTTGCATTATTGCCATACAGTAGCACAAGCAACATATCAATACGGAGACAGTCAAGATGAAGAATATTTTCCTCGTTACAAGGGACCCTCATGTTGTGCTTTTATAGCCACACCTACTTCTCAGCCACCCTCAACCCTCCTTAAACCCTGACAACCTCTACTCTTCTTCACTTGTATACTTTGGTAATTTTAATAATGTTATATAAAGGGACTAATGCACTAAATGACCCTTAATGATTGGCTTTTTCATTCAGTATATTCTCAGAAAATTCATCTAGTGTTTTGGGTGCATGATTAGTTCATTTTGTTTGTTTATGTTTAATTGCTGAGATGTCGTCTGCTGCAGTTTGTTTAATGTTAAAGGACATCAGAGCCGATTCCACATTTTGACTATTAAAAGTCAAACTGTTCTAAACATTCATGTTAAGGTTTTTGTGTGAACATAAATCTTTACTTCCTGGGGATAAATTCCCAGGAATATAATCAGTACGTTGCATGGCAGTTGAAAAAGAAGACTAAAGAGGGAAAATTAGTCTATCAAATTTCATGACTTACTATAATACTATATTAATCAAGACTATGTGGTTTGACATGGAAGAAACCCAAAAATCAGTGGAACCCAGAACCTAGAAATAGACCCATATAAATATGCCCAACTGATATTTGACAAATGTGCAAAAGTACCTTAATGGAAGAAAGATAGCCTTTTCAACAAACTATGATGGTTCCATCATAGATGGATGGGTGTCCATTGGCAAAAAGTACCACAATTTGTATAAAATGGATCACAGACTTAAATGTAAAGTATAAAAGCCATAAAAACTTTTAGGAAATAAGAGCATAGGAGAAAATCTTTAGACTTGACAAAAAATGCACAATCATAAAGGAAAAAAATGAAACTTGGACTATAACAATTATTTTTTTTCCTCTGTGAAAGACAACATTAAAATTATAAAGAGACAGGCTGTTGAGTACAAAATAAAGTATTTTAACCACATATCTGGTAAAGATTTAGGATATAGCATATATAAAGCACTCTCAAAACTAAATGACCTAGAAGTAAACAATCCTAATTAAACATGGGAAAAAGAAATGAAGACACAGTTCGCTAATGGAGACTTATGGATGTCAAATGAGCACATAAAAGATATCTGGCATCGTCAGCAGTTAGAAAAATACAAATTTATACCACTTGAATAATTGTTTTGAAACATAACACATGTGTAGAAAAGTATACAAATCAATTTCACAAGGTGAACATAGCCAGAGGACTACAACAAAAATCAAGAAATAGAAAATCACTAGCACCCAAGAATTTGCCCTCTGGCCCCCTTTGTGACTGCCCTCCAGGGAGTGAAGCTGACCTCTACCACCATTAGGAAATGTTGCCTGGTTTGTGAGTGATGCATTGTCTGAATATATCACTATTGCAAACTTTAGGTCTGTTTCCAACTTGGGACTGTTATGAATAGTGCTATTAGGAAAATATGTATGTGTCCTTTATATACATATACTACATAAATACATACATATAATATGTATAATATATAATGTATATGTATTTAATACACACATGTAATATGTCTGTGCGTCTGAATAGCTGGTCCTGCATAGTTGTCTTACATCCCAACAACTCCCCAGGTAATGAAGAGAATACAGCAGTGAAATCATTCTCATGGTTATATTTTCATCTGCTTTTCTCACTTTCTTGAATTTATTTCTCCTGATTATATATCTGAATCAGGTTGTTTTACACTGAAATATCATGGGGCTTGGTAGTTTCACAATCAATCTTATTTGACTTTGGCAATATATGGATACATAGCTATAGTGATATAAAAGAATATAGCCATGTGTTAATAAATCATATATGTATATATTTAATTTCCTGTACTCATACAGTTGAGTATATACACTTCTGTATTCTACTAAATTTAACATGAGATTCTATAATACTGGAAATGAAATATGGCTGCGCTGTGTTGACCATCTGTAATGGGAAATGTATGTGTCTCTCTAAGCAAAATGCAGTGGCGAGTATATTGACTTTTGTATTCTTGAGTTATTAAGACTTCATTTTATAACTCTGAATTTAAGACTTCTATTAATATATCATTTTCAAATGAACCTTAATCTACTATCATGGTTTATACATTTATGAGATGGAATCAAGAATAGTGGACAGAACATCAATTTTTCTTAGAGTAGTGATTTATTTTTTGCGTGTGCCAAAACCCATTGTTCAAATAAAATATTATGAGGATGTCTTACAAAGTAAATAAAAGGGTAGATGTCTTTGACTGAAGTAAATTTGAGTCAAGTCGAGTGCTTCACACTCCCTGATATTCCCACTGGGTCCTAGAGGAGTCTCCACAGCACCCCAGTCCTCTGTGGAAGGCACCCCTTTTGTACAGCATACTTTGGGAGGCAGGGAGCTCACTCACGAGTATCTTCTCTTACGCACATCCGGACTATGTGACTTAACACCTCTTGGCCACAGCTGACTGGACCAGTATGGATATCTGACTCAAAAGGAGTCAGATAATAAGCTAAATACATAAAAATCATTTAGCTTTAGGGCTGGTAACATTATGGGGCCATTAGAAGCACAGATGTGTATGAGATGGAACTTTCCTCAGCACGCCCTCAGTTCTCACTTCCAACTGTGTCTCTTCCTCTTGGACTCCAAGGCATCTCGTCCAAATAAGCTCAAGGAAGTAGGTCTTGGACTTGGATAGGATGTTCTGGATATGGGGATAAGCCCATGACTGGTTCTGGAATAAATCTTCTCTAAATGCTTGGTGGGGTGACGCTAGGCTACCCATGTGATGGGTGATGGGGGCCACAGCCAAGGTATCAGCCATGTTCTTATTTATATGATTAGAGAGCACTCTCATTTTTTTTCTCGATGCATCACAGTGATGGAGTGGTTCTGTCTGAGCTGCTGCTCTGCGGATTTGTCTATGTTCAACACGACACCAGGGTCCAGCTGTGTGGCCACTCAGGCAATGGCAGGGTAAGACTAATAGGTGCTGGGGCTTTTCAGTCCATTGGGGCTGCTGTTCTTTTTACCGAACTAAAGCAAGACAGCAAGAGTGTGAAAGGACAACATGAATTTTAGAGAGAGAGTGAAGCCCACCATGAACAAACGTGTAGGAATGTCTAGGTGTTACTGAAAGCCAGGAAGAGTTACTTTAATGGAAGAATCAGCTATTGTACTGATTTTGAAGTCAGGAAATAAACTATTTTGCCAAAGCATTGGTGTGGCACTTGACAGAGTAAGAAGCTTGGCAAAACATGATTTATTAGCATCTATATGTTGCCAGATTTCTTCACGATATATGAGAGTTAGTTGATTTTCTGCCTATGTCTGATGTCCATCCCAGCAAAGTATGAAGTAAAGCAGTAAACGCTAATGGCTAAGAAATGTTTTAGTGTCAATTTCCTGGGTTCCCATTAGGACTCTTCAATACACTACCTGTGTGAACTATAACCAATTTAATCGTATGCCTGCATTATAGTATTTATAATATAATGTTAATACTAATCACGCCATAGGGTTGATTTCAGAAATAAAATAGCATTAAAGGCACTTAGAATTAATGAATTAATGTCAGCTTATCGTTTCTTCAATTATGTTGACATTTACTAATAAAAAACAACTCCAATATCCATTATTCTTATTAATTTACACTTAAAAACAAAGACTTACAGAGAGAAAAGACAGTGTTTGGATTAAAAAGCAAGAAGGAGGGGCCAAATAGGAAAATGAGCGTAAGCCTCCAACAAGAGCCAGTTGATTCTCACATGCATGAGCTTCCATACCATAGACAGTGAGGGCTGTGGCTCTTCAGGAAGACAGATGTATTCCCAGCTCCATCTGCACAGACAGATGCAAGTGAAGGAAGGACTCTGTTACCTCCCTCACCACAGAGAGAATTATGCCTTCAGTGTTTGGAAAGTCTGAAAACCAAAATTATCCTTCAGAATTGTACTCAATTAAAGTGGATAACTACAGATAATACTCGTGGATCTGTCCATCATATGAAAATATCACAAATAAAAACAAACCTTGGGAATATCCTCAGAAGTCTCTGGGAAAACAGCAATTTGTAACAGTCGAGTAAGGTGTATTGTTACCAAAGCACCAAAAATACTTCATGATTTGCTGGAAGAGAAAGCACTAATAGAAGGTTGTTTTGGGGTAAACAGGATTTGCACATATTTTGCCCATTAATCCACTGAGTTAAAAAAATGGTCCCTACACAAAGCTTTAAAAGATTTTCATAAGCAAAATCCACATAAATGGAATAAATAGGTGATGGCAACTGGAGGAAAAAAATTTAAATGAGAGAAAATATTCTTCGAGGAGGATCTGAGAAGGCATACCAGTCAGAGCCCAAACTGGACTCCAGGGGTGGATGCATTCTTTAATAGGGTGACTCATTCTGTGTACTTATTCAAGGACATACCTGAAATAGTCTATTATCCTGATTGAATGGCCTCAGAGCCACTGAGTTTCCAAGCTTATTGGATTCAATCTTTTTCCCTTTCTGCGAAGGTCAGTGTAGGAAATTGTCTTAAATATACCGCATACAAATCTTGCCACTTGCACAAATGTTCAGCATCTTTCTGGTTTCTATTCTCATCACAGTGTATTGCTCAAACTAAAGTAGGCCAACATATATGAATAAAATATATCAACATATCTGGTTTCCTGTTTCTGCACAACACTCAGATGTCTGACAGTTACAGAGAACTGAGCTTGTGAATTTCCTGTGCTTGTGCCCTCCAAACCCAGCTCTTTCTCCAGGGTTTGCTGCCCACGAAATTATGCTTGCCATCCTGCCACTGCTTAATCCAGAAACAGAGATGCCATTCTCTAAAAGGTCAGTTATAAACAACAGTTAAGATCTGAAGTCACATAATGTCATTCCCCCTCAACACTGTCAAGTGAATTTCACTCATAACGAGGTCCAGATCTCTTACTTAAATGTATGAAGCCCTATGTGAACCCACTTTTGGCCACTTCTTGAACCTCATCTCTAACCACTCTTCAAATAACTCTCTGGCCATGCTGCATCCCTGCTATCTCTCAGACATACTTCAGAGACTGTGCATTTGTCGTTTCCCCCTTGGCCACTTAGATCTCCTCCTTCTTTAAATTATGCCTCTTGCAGACAGGCCTTCCCTATAAGCCCCACCTAAAATAGTACCTCTATATCTACTTTGAATCATTTAAATTCTACCTGGAAGCATTTAAAATCCAGTGTGTAAATTTCCATGTTCTTACTTTGCAAGGAAGCTCATGAAAGTGTTCATTAATATAGTGTGCTGGTAAAAATGTTCAGCAACCAGCTTTCTGAAACAAGAAAACAAAATTCTATTAGCATTTGCTGATTTCTGAGGTGTAAATGACTCTTGATTTCAAGCTAGCAACATTATGCCCCTGAACTTTACATTGGGAGGAGATGGTAATAATTGGTTGGAGATACAGTATGAATTAGCTCCAGAAAGAGAACTATAACATCAGTGCAGCTTGAAATGATCACAGCGTATGGCTTATAGCTTTTGTAGAGTCTATAGAGTCCTTCGTGGGAGCAAGGGATGAGCTATTGTCTCGTTAAACCCTGAAATGTTGATGTCTTTCCTACTGCGGAATAATCTAGCCTGTCTTGATTTGTACAAATATGTTTGAGGGTTGGGCGTTGGGATATCAACCTGGCTTTAAGATTTCTGGTAGTTAGGCAAATGTCCTGAGAAAAATTTCTGCATATGGTCCTAAAACATATGCAGTGGTAGCTGTCCCGAAAATCTTCAGATAAGAGGATAATGCAACATAGCAAAGAGAATGATTGTTATTATTTTAATAATTTAATAATTATGGGAGGGGGTCAAGATAGCAGAATAGCACGGAGGGTGTTTTTTGCGTCTCATGCCCATGAAATACAGCCAGATCAACACTAAACCATCCTGCACCTAGAAAACTGATTTGAGGATTAACACAACAATGTGTACAACCTGAACCACAGAACATGGTGCGGAGAGGTGAACTGGGAGAGAGAGAAGCCACAGAGGGCAGGGAGCTGTGTTTGCTTGTGGAGAGAGGACAGAGATGGGGGGAGAGTATGTGAAAAGCACCCCACCCCAAAAGCAGCTGGAGAGAAAGTGCAAAAATGGAAACAGCCACAGAATCTGAAGAAAAAAAGGAGAAAGGAAAAAGGAGAGGGTTTAAATTCCATTAAGACTCTATAAATAGGGAAGCGCAGAGTCTGAAACTCTACAGCTCAATACCTGGCAGTGCTCTGGTGGGAAGGGTGAATTCCCAGGAGCAGAGTGAGGGCTGGGAGGTCCTCAGGCCATGTGGGGAGAAGCAGTTCTGCTGCTGGAAGGACATCTGGTAGAGGGTGTGAAGCCACCCCACAGGCAAAGGTACCAGCAGTCTCTGGAGAACAGCCACATTTGCCATTGCTGGAACAAGGTCACTAAGGGTGTGTTGTCCCAGATGTGTGTTGTGATTTTCCATAATCCCTGAAATGATGCTGCTACATGATCACGCAGTTTCTGGGGTGGGCTGGTACCCAGCTACAGTCCCCAGGCATCAGCAGCAGCACAGTCCTGTAAACGTTCTTGGGTGTGGTTGGCACCCGGCCTTTGCTCAGTGAGAACCTCCCCTAGAGGGTAAGAGTGGGTCAAAGCCGGTCCCTCAGAAAGAGGGGTCAGGAAACACAGTCACATCTGAGGGAGGTGCTGCCTGGGCTTGGTCATGGACAGTGTAAAAGTGGGAGTGGGTGGAAGCCAGAGACAAAGGATGGATGCATGATTGCTGATGGGGGAGAACAGAGTTCCGATACTAGAGACTGGGTAGCTGGGTGACATCATTTTTAATCCTCCCGCGCATGCGCGCAGGCACCTACAAGCACCACAACAATCCACCCCAGTAAGCTAAGAAGCACCTTCTAGTGGAGAACGGAGCCTGGGCCAACCTCACTTTTCATGAACACCACAAGTCTCTCTGCCTGCTTAGTTCACAGACTATAAAGGGCTTCATAGTTTGACTTCTATGGGAAAATGATGTAATTTCAATTGTATTTCAGTTTGTTCGCTGGCCCATCTATTCAATTTTTTTTATCTCTTTTTTGTTTCTTTTCTTTTTCTTGAATACAGAAGATAAAAAAAAATTATTTTTATTTTTAATTTTTATTAAAATATTTTGCTTTAATTTTTTCTACTATATTTTTTACTTTTTTGTAAATTTTATAAATTCTAATTTACTTCCATCATTTCATTTTATCCTACTTCATTGTATTCATTTTTTCAAATTTTTAAACATTTTACCTTTTTTATTCTTTTCTTACCTTTCCCTTTTTAATATAATCTATAAAGCTCCTTTCAATAGCCAGACCAAAACACACCTAGGATCTAGCATCATTTACTTGATTTTTGTGTGTTGTTTTAAATTTTTTAATTTTAATTTTAATTTGTTTCCCTTATCAATTACTTTTCCTTCAAAAAGGACGAAACAAAGGAATTGACCCCTAAAGAAAAAGCAGAAAGAAATGACAGCCAGGGATTAAACCAACACAGATACAAGCAAGATGTCTGAACCAGAATTTAGAATCACAACAAAACAAATACTAGCTGGTGTTGAAAATAGATTAGAATCCCTTAATGGAGACATAAAAGTAAAAGCTAGTAAGGATGAAGTAAAAAATGCTATAACTGAGCTGCAATCTCAAATGGATGCCACAATGGCAAGGATGGATGAGACAGAACAGAGAATCAGCGATTTGAAGATAAACTCATGGAGAATAATGAAGCAGAAAAAAGAGGGAGATTAAGGCAAAAGCGCATGATTTAAGAATTAGAGAAATCAGTGACTCATTAAAAAGGAACAGCATCAGAATCATAGGGGTCCCAGTAGAGGAAGAGAGAGAAATAGGGGTAGAAGGGTTATGTGAGCAAATCATAGCGGAAAACTTTCTTAACCTGGGGAGACACAGACATCAAAATCCAGGAAACACAGAGGACCCCCATTAGATCCAACAAAAACCAACCATCAACAAGGCATATCATAGTCAAATTCACAAAATAGTCAGGCAAGGAGAGAATCATGAAAGCAGCAAGGGAAACAAAAAAGTCCCTAACCTACAAGGGAAGACAGATCATGTTTGCAGCAGACCTATCCACAGAAACTTGGCAGGCCAGAAAGGAGTGGCAGGATATATTCGATGTGCTGAATCAGAAAAATATGCAGCCACGAATTCTTTATCCAGCAAGGCTGTAATTCAAAATAGAAGGAGAGATAAAAAGTTTCCCAGACAAACAAAATTAAAGGAGTTTGTGACCACTAAACCAGTCCTGCAAGAAATTTTAAGGGGGACTCTCTGAGGGGAGAAAATAAGAATAGATATAGATATAGATATAGATATAGATATAGATATAGATATAGATATAGAAATAAATAAATATCAAAAGCAACAAAGATTAGAAAAGACCAGAGAACACCACCAGAAACTCCAACTCTACAAGCAAAATAATGGCAATAAATTCATATCTTTCAGTACTCACTCTAAATGTCAATGGACTCAATGCTCCAATCAAAAGACATAGGGTAACAGAATGGATAAGAAAACAAGATCCATCTGTATGCTGTTTATAAGAGATCCACTTTAGACCTAAAGACACCTGCAGATTGAAAATAAGGGGATGGAGAACCATCTATCATGCTAATGGTCAACAAAAGAAAGCCGGAGTAGCCATACTTATATCAGACAATCTAGACTTTAAAATACTGTATCAAGACATGCAGAAGTGCATTATATTATAACCAAGGGGTCTATTCACCAAGAAGACCTAACAATTGTAAACATTTCTGCTCCAAATGTGGAGGAACCCAAGTATATAAATCAATTAATCACAAACATAAAGAAACTCATTGATAATAATACCATAATAATAGAGGACTTCAACACCCCATTTACAGCAATGGACAGATCATCTAAACAGAAAATCAACAAGGAAACAATGGATTTGAATGACACACTGGACCAGCTGGGCTTAACAGATATATTCAGAACATTTCATCCTAAAGCATCAGAATACACATTCTTCTCCAGTGCACATGGAATGTCCTCTAGAATAGATCACATACTGGGACACAAATCAGCCCTCAACAAATACAAAAAGATCGAGATCATACCATGCATATTTTCAGACCAGAACACTATGAAACTCGAAATCAACCACAAGAAAAAATTTGGAAAGATAACAAAAATTGGAGACTAAAGAACATGTTGCTAAAGAATGAATGAGCTAACCAAGAAGTTAAAGAGGAAATTAAAAACTACATAGAAGCCAATTAAAAATGATAACACCACAGTCCAAAACCTCTGGGATACAGCAAAGGCTGTCATAAGAGGGAAATATATAGGAATCTAGGCCTTCCTAAAGAAGGAAGAAAGATCTCAGGTACACAACCTAAACTTACACCTTAAAGAACTGGAAAAAGAACAGCAAATAAAGCCCCAAACCAGCAGAAAACAGGAAATCATAAAGAGTAGAACAGAAATCAATGCTATCAAAGCCAAAATCAAAACAAACAAACAAACAAAAAACAGTAGAACAGATCAATGAAACCAGAAGCTGGTTCTTTGAAAGAATTCACACAATTGATAAAACACTAGCCAGTTGGATCAAAAGAAAAAGGAAAGGACCCAAGTAAATAAAATCAAGAATGAAAGAGGAGAGATCACAACCAACCAACACAGCAGAAATACAAACAACAATAAGAGAATATTATGAGCAATTATATCCCAATAAAATGAGCAATCTCGAAGAAATTGACAAATTCCTAGAAACATACACTACCAAAACTGAAACAGGAAGAAATAGAATATTTGAACAGACCCATAAACCAGTAAAGAAATCAAATTAGTAATCAAAAATCTCCCAAGAAACAAGAGTCCAGGGCCAGATGGCTTTCCAGGGGAATTCTACCAAACATTTAAGAAAGAGTTAACACCTATTCTCTTGAAGCTGTTTCAAAAATTAGAAATGGAAGGAAAGCTTCCAAACTCATTCTATGAAGCCAGCATTACCTTGATTTCAAAACCAGGCAAAGACCCCACTAAAAAGGAGAAAAATAGACCAATTTCCCTGATGAACATGGATGCAAATATCCTCAACGAGATATTCGCAAACCAGATCCAACAATACATTAGAAAAAATTATTCACCACGACCAAGTGGGATTTATACCTGGGATGCAGGGCTGGTTCAATATCCTCAAAACAATCAATGTGATTCATCACATCATTTAAAGAAAGACAAGAACCACATGATCCTCTCAATAGATGCAGAGAAAGCATTTGACAAAATACAACATCCTTTCTTGATAAAAGCACTCAAGAAAGTAGGGATAGAAGAATCATACTTCGAGATCATTAAAGCTATATATCAAAGACCCACTGCTAATATCATCCTCAATGGGGAAAAACTGAGAGCTTTTCCCCTAAGGTCAGGAACAAGACAGAGGTGTCCACTCTCACCACTGATATTCAACATAGTATTGGAAGTCTTAGCCTTAGCAATTATACAACATAAAGAAATAAAAGGCATCCAAATTGGCCAGGAAGAGGTCAAACTTTCACTCTTTGCAGATTACATGATACTCTATATGGAAAACCAAAAGATTCGACCAAAAATCTGCTAGAACTGATACACGAATTCAGCAAAGTTGCAGGATATAAAATCAATGCACAGAAATTGGTTGCATTCTTATACACCAATAATGAAGAAACAGAAAGAGAAATCAGGGAATCTATCCCACTTACAATTGTACCAAAACCATAAAATATCTAGGAATATATTTAACCAAAGAAGAGAAAAATCCATACATAGAAAACTATTGAAAGCTATGAAAGAAACTGAAAAAGACACATAAAAAAATGGAAAAATATTCCATGCTCCTGGATAGGAAGAACAAATATTGTTAAAATGTCAATACTATCCAAAGCAATCTACATATTCAATGCAATCCCTATCAAAATAACACCAGCATTCTTCACAGGGCTAGAACAAATAACATTAAAATTTGTATGGAACAAGTAACACTCTAAATAGCCAAAGCAATCTTGAAAAAGAAAACCAAAGCAGGAGGCATCACAATCCTGGACTTTAAGCTGTATTACAAAGCTGTAATCATCAAGACTGGCACAAAACAGTTTGGTACTGGCACAAAAACAGACATCATGGAACAGAATAGAAAACCCAGAAATGGATCCATAAATGTATGGACAACTAATCTTTGACAAAGCAGGAAAGAATATCCAATGGAATAAAGTGGTGCTTTAGCAAGTGGTGCTGGGAAAACTGGACAGCGACATGCAGAAGAATGAACCTGGACCACTTTCTTACACCATACACAAAAATAAACTCATAATGGATGAAAGACATCAACATAAGACAGGAAGCTATCAAAACCCTTGAGGAGAAAGCAGGCAAAAACCTCTTTGACTTTGGCCACAGCAATTTCTTACTCAACACATCTCCAGAGGCAAGGGAAACAAAAGCAAAAATGAACTATTGGAACCTCATCAAAATAAAAAGCTTCTGTACAGCATAGGAAACAATCAGCAAAACTAAAAGGCAACTGACAGAATGGGAGAAGATATTTGCAAATGACATATCAGAGAAAGGGCTAATATCCAAAATCTATAAAGAAATTATCAAACTCAACATCCAAAAAACCAATAATTCAGTGAAGAAATGGCAAAAGACACGAATAGACACTTCTCCAAAGAAGACAACCAGATGGCCAACCGACACACGAAAAAATGCTCAAAATCACTCATCATCAGGGAAATACTAGTCAAAACCACAATGAGTTACCACCTCACACCTGTCAGAATGGCTAACATTAACAACTCAGGCAACAACAGATGTTGGCGAGGATGTGGAGAAAGAGGATACCTTTTGCACTGCTGGTAGGAATGCAAACTGATGCAGACATTCTGGAAAATAGTGTGGAGATTCCTCAAAAAATTAAAAATAGAACTACCCTATGACTCAGGAACTGCATTACTATGTATTTATCCAAGAAGTACAGGTGTGCTGTTTCAAAGGGTCACATGCACCCCCATGTTTATAGCAGCACTATCAACAACAGCCAAAGTATGGAAAGAGCCCAATGTCCATCAATGGATGAATGGATAAAGAAGATGTGGTTTATATATAAAATGGAGTATTACTCAGCAATCAAAAAGAATGAAATCTTGCCATTTGCAACCATGTGGATGGAGCTGGAGGGTATTATGCTAAGTGAAATTAGTCAGAGAAAGACAAATATGACTTCCCTCATATGAGGACTTTAAGAGACAAAACAGATGAACATAAGGGAAGGGTAGCAAAAATCATATAAAAACATGGAGGGGGACAAAACATAAGAGAGCCTTATATATGGAGAACAGGGGGTTACTGGAGGAGTTTTGGGAGGGGGGATGGGCTAAATGGGTAAGGGGCATTAAGGAATCTACCCCTGAAATCATTGTTGCACTATATGCTAACTAACTTGGATGTAAGTTAAAAAAGTTAAATTAAATTTTTAAAACTGAGGGAAGCTGAGAAGGTTAGTATAGTTTTTACTACCAGTTGGTACAGGCAGGTATCAAATCCTTGAACTTCACATTTGAGTGACTTTCCGTGGGACCTCTTTCGCAGACCTTCACTTTCCTCGGGTGGGTAGTCATTTCTGTCCTGTGACTGGAATGGGGGTGGGGAGGCAGGGGACCACAAGGCTTGGAGTCACCTACATTTCCCAGAGGAAGGGAAACCTCTCTGAGACAGAAAGGAAATGACCTCACGCTAATCTTCTGCAAGGGGAGAGAATGTCAAACATTTATTTTCAGAGGACATGATGTGGGTCTGGAATCTCCTCCTGCTCTCTGGAGGAGGCATCTTGCTGGTTATTCCGCTACAGCAGACCCTGTGGATGGAAAGTCGATGCAGAAGGACTGATCACAAGAGGTTCCTGCCCTGAGGAGCCCCGGCTGGAGCTCGCCTTCCTTCGCTGACTACCTGTATGGCTGCCAACAAGTTAATGTTCGAGCCAGAATATTTTCACCTCTAACAAATCTTGATGTGTCAGTTTCAACGATTTTCATGAAATGAGAACATATGTAAACTTGTGTGCATGTTGCCGGGCACTCACTTCACAAGCTTCCCAAGGCGGGCTCCCCACCCTGCGGGACGTTGGTCTGATTCTTGGCTCTCTTACGAACTCTTTGTAAACTCTCCTGGCGCAGGACCATAGTATGACCTGTGGCAGATTAAATCTGGCCACAAATTCTTAGACACTGCTTTCCTGGAGTTTGGATGTATGTGTCTCCTCCTGAATTTAGATCTTCTCTGAATGTTTTGACCACTAGAACAGGGCAAGGGTGACATATTCTAGTTTCGGGGTCCAGGCCTTAGAGATTGGTGACTTCCATTCCTCTTACTTGAAACAATCATTCTTGGAGACCCAAAGAGCAGTGAGAGGTACCACCTGGTGGGGTCTGAGGTTACGTGAGAGAAACGGGTGCCTAACTGAGCCCAAACTATTCCTGGCACCTAGATGTTTGAGTTATTCTGATTGAGGGCCCAGATATTTTTGTGGAGCAGAGGTGAGCTGTCCCAGTGAAATCTGTCCCAAATCTCAAATCTATAAACAAAAAGATAATTGTTGCTGTTTCAAAACAGTATCAGTATCTGCCTGTAGCAACTGATGCCTGGAATATGAGATAGTTTTTGTAAGGCTTAGACTTTAAAAGGCTGTGGAAGAAGCTGGTCAAGTAAAGGTCTAGAAGGGGGAGTCAGAGCATCAGGGGAGAGCCCACCGCATTAACCTGCCGGTTTGGACAGACAGCTGATGTTTGCAGGGAAGTCTGCCATGCACTGGTAGCTGCACAGGTGGGATCCTGAGCAGAGGTTGGAGGGTTTGTGGAAGGTTGTTGCCCATGGGCAGAGAGGCTTCTGGCCTCTGCGGGGGCCCACAGTCAGGGGGCTAGCCCGGCCGGGCAGGCCAGGCCACTGGGACAAAAGGAGTGGATGTGGACAGAAGCAAGCTGGAGCAAGCCAGAACCTGCCCGGGCACATTTGTACCAACCGCATCCCCCCACCCCAAGCCTGACCATGAAGGTCTTCACGTAATAACAATTGCTGCTCAATTTCCTCGAAAACTCTGCACAAGTCCCTGCTTTGGCTGGTTCTTACCTGGAACAGCACTGGGAGGGGATTCTAAAGCTCATATTTCTCAGCACAGTATAGTTGATAAAGTCTAGCACACGTATGACACACAGCACAGTGGAAGGCACAGAAAGAAAACACTTTGTTGTCTTTAATTCAGCTAGGTCACCATTTGTCCATAATAATGACTATACTTGATTTATCACCACTTATTACAGATCTAGGACCTTCCCCTACCCCTTTGAGATGGCTACACATAAAAGTATGAATACAAAGACCTGAAGTTAAACGGGAATATAAATGTCCAGTTTATAAAGTACTGAAAAACACCTAATAAATTTAAATTATTTTTTTTTTCCGGTAAACACTTGTTTGGAGGACATGGGTACGATGTGAAACCAGAGTGGGACTTTTTACATTCCACCTTGAATTAGAGGAGAACTTGCAGTAGAAGCTAACCTGACCCCCCTGAAGGGTAGGCGGAGGGGAGAGAAAGAAGGTCACCGCACTGCGGGTCCTTCCGGATGACGGAAGCCAGAAGACAGTGTGATGAACAGCACAGACCAGAAAGGAGCGCGGAGCAGCATTTATGCCATCAAGGCACAGTAACTCCGTGGTCGGGCCAACCCGAACACTCCTGCTACTCCCAGGAAACACGGAACCTGACAGTGATCCCTGCAAGTCTCCATCCCACATCCAACGGGCCCTGGAGTGGAACTATTTCATGGTGCCTGGGTTTCATGGGAGGCATATGGGTTAATTGCATATTCCCCTTTTAACTCATAATACTATGTAATAATATATATTCAACACACAGGAGAGAAACTTACACAAAACAGAAATGTTTACAGGAGTAATTTTCAAAGTGCTTAGGCAAGAGCACATATTAAAATAATTATTTTAAATGCAAATAACAAATAATTAGATTTGATGTTCACGAGGGAAAGATTACCCTCAAATATGATATGAAGGTATTCAATTTTATCCATGAAAAAATAACTAAAAAGGAAATGTAATGATTAATTTACTAGGAGAAAGCATTGAGTTAAAACTATATAATGTAGGCAAATTAATATGTTAAATTTTAAAACATCAGCTCAAGTGAGCAGGGATTGTACAAACCATACCAGGGAAAGCCTCTGTAAATAAGTAAAGAGAGTAAGGGTTTATATTTTGTTATATTCTTGCTTAAGTACAATAATTGAAGGGCAAATCTTAGGATAACTTTGTAAAAGAGGCTTCATTCCTCTGACTTATTTTCTTTACTATACAATTTTAACAACTTCATTCAGGTATACTTGATATTCAATAAACTGCACTATTTAAATGTCCAATTTGATGTTTTTGGCCTTAAGCATACACTTGTAGAATCATAACCACAGTCACCATGAGGAACATGCTCATAGTCTTGGTCCTAAAGTTCTGTCCCTGTGATCCCACCCCTTGTCCTCATTCTCAGGTGGCCACTGACCTGCTTTCGGTCACTGCAGGTTAATATGCACTTTCTATATTTTGATGTAAATAAAATCATACAGTATGTTTTTTTTTTCTGGCTTCTTTCACTTAGCATAATTATTTTTAGATTAATGTACATTGTTGCCACTATCAATGGTTTGTTCCTTAGAACTGGTGAGTGTTACTCTACTGGACGTTCAGCCGCCCACTGTCAATGAGCATTGGGGTTGTCCACAGTTCGGCTGTTACACATAAAACTGCCACGGACAGACGAGCCTGTGTGTGAACAAGAGCCCTCACTTCTCTGGGGCAAGTATTTAGGGCTGCATCATACGTCACATGCATGTTTGCTTTGTGAAGTAACTGCCAATCTGTTCTCAGGTTATCCCCCAGCAGGGGTGAAGGACAGTCCTCTGCCCGCAGTACAGACGGTGTGTTTTGCTTCTTTCCTTTCTTTTTCTTTTTCCGTTACTGTCACCTTTTAATAAGTGTGGACAGGAATATGGCAAGGATTTAATTTGCATTTCTCTGGTAACTAACAGTGCTGAACCTGTTCTTGTATGCCACTCTTAGATCTTCTGTGGTAACTTATCTGTTCAAAATCTTTTTCCATTTTTTTTTAGTTGTTTGTTTTCTTATTTTTGAGTTTAAAGTATTCTTCATATGTTCTGGATATGTGATTTCTATTAGACATATGATTTGAAAAAATATTTCCCCAGACTGTGGATGGTCTTCTCATTCTCTGAAGAAAGTACAATTTATCATTTTTTTTTTTTTATGGATGATGCTCTGATACCATTTCTAAAAACATCTTTATTCAACCCAAGGTCACTAAGACTTTTTATCCTTTTAGAAAATGCATAGTTTTAAGCTTCATATTGGGCTCCATGTACCATTTTTTAGTTAGTTTCTGTATATAGTGTGAAATATGGCTTGAAGCTTTTTTTTTTTTTTTTTTTTTTTTTTTTTTTTTTTTTTTTACATAGTGACATACAATTGTTCAGCACCCTTTGCTGAAAAGGTTATCCCTTCTTCACTGAATTGCCTTTTCACTTTGTTGAAATTGAGTTGGCCATACATGCATCTCTTTCTGTTCCATTAATCTGTTTGCCCATATTTATGCCACCATCACATTGTCTTGATTACTTTAGCTTTATAGCAAGTCTGGAAATCAGGTACTGTGAGTTCCCAACAGTTTTCTTATTATCTGTTGCTTTGATTGTTCTATGTCCTTGCATTTCTATATAAATTTTAAAATCACATCAAATTCTACAAATATGCATGTTGGAATTTTGTTTGGTATTGCATTGAATTTATACATGAATTTAGAAAGACCTAATGCCTTAACAATCTTGACTTCTCCAGTGCATGGTTCTATTTCCTAACATTTTCTTAAAAAAAAATATTTCTCTATTTTTGAGAGAGAGAAGGGGACAGAGAGAGAGAGGGTGAGAGAGAATCCCAAGCAGGCTCTACACTGTCAGGGCAGAGCCCGACGCAAGGCTCAATCATATGAACCATGAGATCATGATCTGAACTGAAATCAAGAGTCAGACACTTAATTGACTTGAGCAACCTCGGTGCTCCTGTATTTAACATTTTTGATGGTATTATACATGATATTGCTTTTTTTAAAATTTCGATTGCTTTCTTTCTGAAAACAAAGTACAAAGATTTATTTTTGACTTTTTTAAAAAGAATTTTCAAAAACTTGTTTTAATGTTTATTTATTTTTAAGAGAGAGAGAGAGATTGACAGAGTGTGAGTGGGGGAGGGGCAAAGACAGAGGGAGACACAGAATCCAAAGCAGGCTCTAGGCTCTGAGATATTAGCACAGAGCCCGACATGGGGTTCAAATTCACGGACTGCAAGATCATGATTTGAACCAAAGTTGGATGCTTAACCGACTGAGCCATCCAGATGCCCCTTAAAAGAATTATTTTAGAGTAGTTTTAGGTTTACAACAAAGTTGAAAGGGAATTACAGAGATTTTCTATATGGACCCCCCCCCCCAAACATGCATAGCTGTCCCCATTATCAACATCACTCACCAGATGGTACATTAATTATCAAGGATGAACCTACATCATGAATTCATCATAATCACCCAAAGTCCACAGTTAACTTAGGTTTCTTGATGTAGCACATTCTATGGTTGAGGACAAATGTACAATGAGATATAACCATCATTATAATATTACAGAGTATTTAAAATGTCCTAAAATCCTCTGTGTTCTGCCTACCCATCCGTACCCTACTCTCCACTCCTAGCAACCACATATATTTTTATCGTCTCTACAGTTTTGCCTGTTCCGGAATGTCATATGGTTGGAATCACACAGTACACAGCCTTGTCAGAATGACTTCTTTCACTTAGTAATATGCATTTCTCCATGTCTTTTTGTGGCTTTATGGTTGTTTCCTTTTAGCACTGAATAATATTCCATTGTCTGGGTGGATTACAATTTATATCCATTCACCTACTGAAGGACATGTTGGTTGTCACAAGTTTTAGCAATTATGAATAAAGATTCCATAAACATTTGTGAGCAAGTTTTTGTGTGGACACAAGTTTTTAGCTCCTCTGAGTATAGGGCAAGGAGTGTGATTGTTGTTTTGTACGGTTAAAGCATGTTTAGTTTCATAAGAAACAGTCTTCAGGAGTGACTGTCCTCTTTTGCAACCCCCATGGCACACTTGTTGTCAGTGTCCCAGATTTTGCCCATTGTATCAGGTATGTAGTGGAATCTCATTGTTGTTTTAACTTGCATTTCCCTGATGACATATGATGTGGGGGCATGTTTTCATATGTTTATTTGCCATCAGTATGTCTTCTTTGGTGGTGGCCATTAAAGTCTTTGGTTCATTTCAGTCAGGTTAATGGGAAAATTAAAATGTAGAGCAACCACTGCCTAAGGAACAAGTTTAAAACAAAAATGATACAGAATGCAATGTCTTTCGGTACAAATTTTTAAAATAACATATAGTACCAGTCTATGGAGGAAAACTGGTTTCTATTCCCTTTCCATTAATTGGAAGAGGTGTTTTTGTCTTCTTTTTTGGTCATTATTGAAAGAGAATTACTCAGTCCTGCTATAGCAGTTAAATTAGTGTTACCTTGTTACTACAGAGATGAGGTCATGCCTATTCCAAAACACTGATTATTTGCATTAAACAGATTTCCTTGTAAATATAACCATAATAGATTTATTTTACAAAATAAATTTGGATCAAGCCAGCGTAGGTATGGATTATGTAAATGCACATCAACTAAGGGTAGAAAAGATGACTGAGGCTTTTCAAGGGGAGCCATTTGGAAAGAAGCAGTTTAGTGTCATAACCAGGTTGTTCACGGACATGACTTCTCTTGGCAGAGTGGAACGTGTATATTCTTGTAAGAATGTAGGAGAAAAGAGTCTGGAACTTGAGACACTATGTGAAGAGCTATTTATATTACCTTTCTGGTAATCTCTGGCACTTTGTTCAGAACTAATAAAACCCAAAATCATTTCCATTGTCACAGACCTTGGATGAGTTGTTTCTCATTAACACTATCCGGGTGGCTTCTGTGTCCTTTTACTCTCTTTCCTTGGAGACTGTTACTGTTGGCACCCTTTAGGAAATAAGCTTGCATTATAAAATTATAGGGTACTGGCTCTGGCTTTGAAAGTAAGGAGAACATAGCTCCTTCTGAAGGCAGCCAGCCACTGTGACCATATAAGGCAAGTGGTTGTCATGGCATTGGATAATTTATTTAAGTTCCAATTAAAATTGTTGGTTGTAAGCTAAGGTCCCCAGGGCTCATGTGCTCATTAAATTTGTTTAATGTGCTTATTAAACTACACGAATCCCCTGCCAGGTCTAAGAATGTGATTTACTTTTTAGGTTGAACACTTACACAAATATTTATCCACGCTGTTTGTTTCCGTAACATAAGTTTGTATATTGAATGTTGACTTTTTTTAACGCTACAATCAGGGAACGGAGTCAATATTTTCCTTATAAGTCACCTCTTTATACTGAATTTTTATCATCTGCATTTACCATAAGTTCAGCAGGCTTAACTTACTTGCAACTTATGCAGAGTCATTGTGAACGCGTTTCACTTTGTACACCAACTATCCACACAGAGAGACTGTGCAGCCATTATGACTATGCGTATGCCATGTTTACATGGATGGACTATGTGGTCTGATGGGAAAATACACTGACCCCTGGAGCTCAGTCCTTCCAAGAGCTTGCAACCCCCCCCCCACCCCCATTCTGTAGCCCAGGCCTCATTTCCTACCTCAGCCCACTCATTTTACTGCTGTTCTTCAAACCCAGCACTCCTCAGTTGTTAGGAACCATTGGGATCACCTGGGCCACAGATTTTTGAGCCCCAATGCCAGAGTCTCTGATTTAGTAGGTTTGAAGCAGAGGCTCCCAGTTTTCCTGTCTGACGGGTTCCCCAAGAACACCCACTCAAATGCAGGGGGCTGCGTCCCAGCGGAGGCCTCTCTCTCTTCTCTCCTCCACCTGGAAAGGCCTTCCCCAGGGACGTACCTTCAGTACCACTCACGTCTGCACTCCGTTGCCACATCCTCCATGAGTGATTTCCTGATGAATGGCCTAAGTAACTCCCCAACGAATGTCCTGATTTACTTTCTTCTATAGATCTTTTCTCTCTCTCTCTCTGGGCGTGTCTCTCCCTCTTTTGAGCACACATTCATATACACACATTATGAAAACATATGTGTTTGCATACTAAATAATGTATAGTATACTTTATCAATAAATATAAAACTATTTTTGTTTATTTATTTGCATATAGTGTGCCTTCCTCACTGGAATGTAATGTCCTCGTACAGAGGATTTTTGTTTGTCTGTCTGTTTGCTGTCACATCCTCAGCGAGTTGAACACCTGTCACATACAGACGTACAACACATATTTGTCCAGTGAGTGGATATATTGTAAACCTGCCCATATCCCTGTCCACAACAAATAAGTAAAGCTGAAACAGTTATGAAGACTGAAATCTGGGGACATATAAAGCAGATAAAAGTCAGGTAAGCTGGTCTTCATGGAGCAGGGGAACGGTGTGGGGACAGGACCTGAGCCACAGAACACAAGTTCCTGGGTCTCAGCTCTGACCACGCCACCTGCCGGCAGTGAGAACGTGAACAAGTCTCGCCTTCTTCATCCGTGCAGTGGGAATTAGGATCACCACGTGCTTATGATGTTCCGTGAGATGAAGTCTGTGAAGACTCATTCAGCAGGTGTCCAGTACATGCTGGCTGGATTCGAACACTCTGATCTTGCTGGCACAGTGCTTTCAGTGATGGAGCTTAACACTTCCCGACATCCCCAGTGGTCATGTGCATCCTAAAGAGCTACTGTGGAAACAATTCAGTAGCTTCTCTCATGACATGGGGACAAGAAGTACTGTCACAAGGGCATTAACACAGTGCTTAAATCCCTCAGACATCCACCGTAACACTCAGGAGGGCCACTCCCTTGGATACGTTGGTGTAAATTCTCAGTACAGCTGTGTCGATCGCATTATTGTTTAGATATATCCCCTCCCCCCATGAGCATTTGTCTTTGCCCCTTGACCCTGGGCTTGGCCGTGAAATGTGCTTAAGCCAATGCACTGTTAACAGGCCTGATGTGTTCATAAGCTTCCAAAAGCCATAGGCCATTGTCTTTCTCTCTCATACTTTGCCTTTCCCAGAGGGATTCCACATTCAGGGGGGCCTGAGGGTCCCAGAAGATGACGTATATGTGGAATCGAGGCCCCAGAAGAGCCTGAACATGAAATACACATTTATTGTTGTAGGTTAGGTTAGATGGATGATGGGCCCACCTGATACAACTTCATACAGGAAGGTACATTTAGAGGAGACTCTACATGCAGGTATAAGGTAGGGCTGTCAGTTGTAACCATATGCACTTCCCAGGGGCTGTGCTAATCATTTAGGGAAGGCTCACTTAATCATTGTAATGGGTGTTATGAAACAGAGATTATCATCATCCTTACGTGTCTCAGATAAAATTCCTAGGAATTGTCTATGGCTGAGCAGCTAGGAATTGTCAGCTGCCCTTTCTCTGGAGCCCACAGAACTAACCACATATCCGGGCTATGGACCAAGTGCACTGTGAATATTCTTCCTATCCCCCTACCTTGTAAGTCCATCTCAAACCAAACTGCCTAATATTTAGCATTCGGTGAACTTGCTCAATAGTTTTTCATTTAAGAGAAGTAAATATAAGACCCATGCACATTCTTTTAATTATTTTTTTAAATTAATTTCTAAAAAATGTTTTGCTGTTTGCGTATGCAGGAGGCAGGGGTTTGCTCATATATTTTAGAAGCTGCTGATAACTTTAAGGTCATTGTTCAAACAGTAAGTGTTCCAGGACTGTTCCATTTTATGCTGAGGAAATGCTAAGTTCAACCTCAGTTGTGTATACAGCAGTCTCCGAAGAATTTTAACCATAGCTTTCTTCAGTATCAAAGACAGCTTTATGCATTATTAGAACAAGCCAAAATACTTCAAAAGATGGTGCTTCAAGGCTAGTCTTTTTGCAAATGCTTCCAAAGAGGATGTCTAAAATATTTGGATAAAAATTTTTGAAGGAGATAATTTGTAAGTGTAGGTTTTGAAATTACTGTATGGTGATTATATATGCTGCTTTCCTTGTATTTGGAACACACTATGCCCTTTCTCCATTCGACTTTTCTAACATTGGGATTGCAAAGTTCCTGACAACCTAATGGATCAATCTTCTCTCTTTAAAATCCCTAGGCAGGGTGCCTGGGTGGCTCAGTCAGCTAAGCATCTGACTTCGGCTCAGGTCATGAGCTCACGGTTCATGAGAGTGAGCCCCTCGTCGGGCTCTGTGCTGACAGCCCAGATCCTACTTGGGTTTCTCTCTCTTGCTCTCCCTGCCCCTTCCCTATTCTCTCAAAATACAGAAATATGCTCTCTCTTTCAAAATAAAGAAATAAAATTAAAAAATAAAATAAAATAAGGGGCGCCTGAGTGGCTCAGTCGGTTGAGCGTCTGACTTCAGCTCAGGTCGTGATCTCACACTTCATGAGTTTGAGCCCTGCATCAGGCTCTGTGCTGACAGCTCAGAGCCTGGAGCCTGCCTTGGATACTGTGTCTCCCTCTCTTTCTACCCCTCCCCCACTCTCTCTCTCTCTCTCTCTCTCTCTCTCTCAAAAATAAACAAACATTTAAAAAAACAATTAAAAATAAAATAAAATCAGTGGGCAATTCTCTCATTTTTTCTTAGTAATTTGGACTAGTTTCTTCCTGTCTTAATGGGATAATGTTCAAAATACTCATTGATACAAATAATTACAAAGTTTGTAAGTATTATTTATATTTTAGATATTTGGATTATACTGCCCTGCTGTCATTCCATTAAAGTCTTTGGCAATGTGAATACTCATTATAGAAAAAAAATCTACCTGTAAATGCAGGCATGATTTGTATTTTCTTTGTCAATTAAATGCCAACCTTGGAAAATATTGGTCATAATTTAAGAATGCTTATTTTTGTGAGGCAATAACTTTGAAAATTTGACATTTGTCATTAAGTGATATTGCCAGAAAAAATTCTTGTACTCTAACCAGAAAATAGCCTCATTATCATAAATCATGGGAAAATCAATAGGTGTATAATCACATCCATGGTTCATCTGAGACCCCCAGTTCAAAGGAAGGAATTTGCTCTATTCTAACAGTGCAAACATATACCGACATATCCTGTGTAAGCCAGTTTGGGAAAATAGCAGTCTGCAAAGGGAGAAAGCTTCCCTAGTGTGAACGGGCAGTCGGGGTCAGACTCCTTGCAGATGGGAAGCCAGTAGCGGCCCTGGGAAAATGCCAGACTGCACTGGCGTCTCCTGCCTCCAGCCTGGCATTTTGTGGTAATTTTCTGTGCAAGGAGAAAGAGATCTGCTAACACTAACAGGCTGCATGCAACACAGTAGGTGCCCCTTCCCTGTTCAAGGGACCTAACACTCCCCCATAAGGCTGGGCACTGTGCCAATGTGCACTTGTGGGCCTTGGGTTTGTGTCTGGCTGCCCAGTGCCATAAGGACCTGGTCCCTTTCCATCCACGTGCTTTTCCCTGCTTGTTGGCTACATTTCTGTGTGCTTTTTGCCCCAGACTCCAAGTTGTTTATTTTTGACAGAGAGAGAGAGAGAGAGAGAGAGCACGCGAGCCAATGGGGGAGGGGCAGAGGGGGGAGACACAGGTTGGGAGACACAGGTTTCGGCTCAGGTCATGACCTCACATTTTGGAGGTTTGGGCCCCAGGTCAGGCTCTGTGCTGACTGCACAGAGCCCACTTGGGATTCTCTCTCTCTCTCTCTCTCTCTCTCAAAATAAAGAAATAAACATGAAAAAAATAAATCAAAGTGGGAAGAAGAACAAGCACCTGATATCCTCATCACTTTCCTACATATTGCCTTTTTTAGGATAGAACAGAGATTTTAGAGAAATTATAGCAAGAAGTTAAAACTCATTTACCTTGTTCAGCACTACTTAATCATTTTGCTACCAGTCATTACCTATATGATTGATCAAATGCACTGCATAGCAGACAGGACACTCTTCTCTTCTCACACATTTGATTTAGAATCTGATTTATTTAGCACTATCTCATCAAATGAGGATGGAGAAATTTACTCTGAAATAAAGATTAACTGTTAACTTATTTAGAAAGACCTGAGATTTGGGGAGCCAATCTTCTGACTGAATTAATTAGCTAGAGTTTGGCTCTAACCTAATTCCAATCTGGAAATGACTAGAACTGTTACTTGCATAAAGAACAAGAAGGCTGATAGCCCCACTGGGTCCAGCCAAGTTAGAGAAATAATTTAGCGCAGAAATAATTTTCCTTCTTATTGTATGTCTTAACATGTAGATGTCAGGTGGCTCTGAGTCATTTAACAATTACTTTCAGAATATAAAAATATTTTATGCCTTGGAAAACCAAAGGTCTCCTTTCCTGAGCGCCTTTCCTCTCTGCACCTCTTATTCTCATTCATTTGCACACGCAGTCTTCCTCCTAGACTTTCTCCGGGTTTGTTATATGTGTCTGAGTGTTGGGAGACAATGCATCCTACTGAGAGGAAAATTTCCAGGTGACACATACACTCAACTTGCTTATTTGAACTAAACCAAGGCTTATTTTCAATTTATTAGCTGTGAATATGAATGGATATTCTATCATCAAGCCAGAGGCACAGCAGTTTAGTAGTGGTGATTTGGGAACAGTAGAACAGTAGGGGTGAAAAAGATAGCATTTCTTCCTGCCAAAGTGATTTTCCACTGAAAATGCTTTGTTTCAGTCGATGTTATTTTATTAGGATATTGTCACTGGCCTGATCCTGAGACCTGAACTTGATTGCTCCCCTGCTTGTATCTACCAACCTCTGTCCCACATTTTTCCTTATTTTCTTCTTTCCAGCTCATCTCTTAACTCAGGCAACAGACCCCACAGGCACAGCATCCTGAGATGGGAACCACAGCTGCTCCTCAGGCAATAGCTCTGGCCCCCAGACCACCCAGACCAGTTTGAGCTCAACCCTGATCCACGCCTGCATAGAGGGACCACAGAGTGACCCACAGTTACCTCTACCTCATTATAACACTAAAACATCCACCCAAGGAGGGTCACAAGCCTCATGACGCAACATACAATGTACGTATAGGCAGGTTTCCTTAAGGCGCCTGCATGACCTCACGCCTTCTCTACAGATGATGACAAGGCTCCCCTATCTAAATATTCATCATAAGCCTAAATGAAAGGAACCACCCACCCTTGCTGGAGGAGTCATGGCTTTGGAAGTCATTCCCCGTGATCTCCTTCTTTGCTGCAAATGAACTTTCCTATGGGTGACAACTCCCCCTGTGTAGTTTCTGACTCACCCAGGGGCTAACTCACATTAGTTCAGTTGCAATATGAACTGTATTATGCTAGTGAAACAAGTCAGTCAAAGAAAGAAAACTATATGATTTCACTCAAATGTGGAATTTAAGAAACAAAACAGATGGGCATAGGCAAAAGGCAGGAAAAATAAGATAAAAAGAGAGACTGTTAAACACAGAGAACAAAGTCAGGGTCGCTGGAAGGGGTAATGGGTGGGGAGATGGGCTAAATAGGTGATGGGCATTAAGGAGGGCACTTGTTGGGGACACCTGCGTGTTGTATGTAAGTGATAATCTCTAAATTCTATTCCTGAAATCATATTACACTTTATGTTAACTAACTTGGATTTAAATTAAAAAATAATACAACTAAAATTAAAATAAATAAAAATCAAACAGTTTTCTGAAATGACTCTCTTAAGAATCATAATGTCGTAACTGTTATGAGATTGTGTCCTGGAGCCAGACTGGGTTTGGATGCTCACTGTGTACACGTTGTGTACACGGAGCCGGCTGTCAACAACCTTTGCCTCCATTCCCTCTTATACAAAATGGAGGTGAAAACAACATCTACTGTCCATGGCTGTTGTGAGGATTAAGTGAAATAATAAACATATGAAGTTCGTGTAGCATGCATTCAATGAGAGTTCGTTACTAACATTAGTATCTCAGAAAATTTCCTTCATTTTAGATCGTCCATTTAAAGACATGGCACAATGTTCTGGCCAACCTTCTACAGGAGCCACGTTCCATAATTACCAATGTACCTCAATCCTCCCCGTGGTTCATACAAGCTGGCAAGACTCACTGATTTGCACACAAAACTGGTTCATGGTACTTTACTGCTGAAAGGGCGGGCCTATGCCGGCCGACTCCATCTTGTTCTGTGTCCTTCACCTTGACCACACCTCCTCCCCTTGAGTAACCCCCCCCCTCACCTGTCTAACAGGACTCGGACCCTTCCCCAGCCAATCGGCTGAGGCCACAGCCGTTACCTCACCAACTGCCCCTGGGCCCCAATAAAACCTTTGTCCTTTTGAAACTCGCTCTCTCCCTGGTATCTCACCGCTGCGTCGGTGCAGGTAGGGGATTGAGCTCGAGCTAGCTCGAATAAAGGTTCTTTTGCTTTTGCATCGGACTCGGCTCCCTAGTGGTCTTTGGGGATCACGAATTCTGGGCATAACATTTGGGGGCTCGGCCCGGGATCCCCAAGACCCCTGAGGGACCCCCGACCCGGAGAGCCTGACTGGCCACGGTTAGTGTCTGTTTGTTTGTTCTGTCTTTTCTGTGTGAGCTCACTTCTGGAGTTCTGGTAGTGCCCGACGCGGTCTAAGTGGACGCACTGGAGGACCACGGGCCGGGAGTTTCGGAAGACGTTCCGATTCTCCCTTCTGGAGGGACGTGGAATCCCCTCAAAGGTCTGAGACGAGGCGGGTCGCTCCCGCTGGTCGGCGTGAGGCCGTCGTCTTTGGAGGGACGTGGAATCCCCTCATCGGTTTTGGAGGGACGTGGAATCCCCTCATCGGTTTTGGAGGGACGTGGAATCCCCTCAAATGTCTAAGCTAGCTTTCAGTTTTGCTTCCATGGAGTTGGAAGATTTTCTAGGGGCCCTCTGTTTGTCTGTTTTTGTGTTTCTCTGTTTTGTTCTGTGGACTTACTGGACGGATGTTATGGGACAGACTCAGACTACTCCTCTAAGTATTATGATTGATCACTTTAAGGATGTGAGGGGAAGAGCTAACAACCTCAGTGTGGAAGTCCGAAAGGGTCGGTGGCAGTTTTTTTGTTCTAGCGAGTGGCCAACTTTCAATGTCGGATGGCCACCAGAGGGGACCTTCGACCTCCCTACCATCCACCGAGTCAGGAGTATCATCTCTCAGCCTAAGACGGGCCATCTTGATCAGCTCCCTTACATTATCACTTGGCGGGACCTTGTGGAAGACCCACCCTCTTGGCTTAAACCCTTCCTAGCCCCGCTCCCTCCGGAGCCAAAACCCATTCTTGCTTTGCAGGGGACAAAGAAGAAGAAAAGTCTTATCCAGCCTTCAGCACCCCTCTACCCTGTCTTACAGGGGGGTACTGAAGAAGAATTAATTTTTCCTCCCTCGTATAACCCCTCTAGGATGCTGGAAGAACACCATCCTCCCCCTCCGGGGGAGGCAGACGCTGTTCCGAGAGCGGGAGGCGGAAACGCTCCAGTGGGAAGCCCGCCCTTCACCAGACAAAGGGCTCAGAGGGAGCAATCCGCCTCCGCCGCCGTCTCCACTATTCTGCCCCTGCGAGCCACCGGACCCCCAGACGCGGAGGGGAACCAGCCCCATCACTATTGGCCTTTCGCCACTAGTGACCTCTACAATTGGAAAGCTCAGAATCCTAAGTTTTCCGAGAAACCGGCAGGGCTTATTGATTTATTAGACTCTGTTCTTTTTACCCATCAGCCCACGTGGGACGATTGCCAGCAGCTTTTGCAGGTCCTGTTCACGACTGAAGAAAGAGAAAGAATCGTCAACGAGGCCCGAAAACTAGTTCCGGGCACAGACGGGAATCCCACCACCAACCAGGCTCAGATAGATGCCTCCTTCCCCTTAACTCGGCCCCAGTGGGATTTCAACACGGCAGAAGGTAAGGAGAGGCTCCGGGTCTACCGCCAGACTCTAATGGGGGGTCTCCGAATGGCTGCTAGAAAGCCAACCAATTTGGCCAAGGTAGGAAATGTACAACAGGGAAAAGATGAATCTCCGGCTGCCTTTTTAGAACGGATCATGGAGGCATTCCGTACCTATACCCCCATGGATCCAGAGGCTCCGGAAAGCAAGGCAGCTGTTATCATGGCCTTTGTAAACCAATCGGCCATAGACATTAGGAGAAAATTACAGAAAATAGATAGACTAGGAGAAAAAAGTCTGCAGGACTTACTGGTGGTAGCCGAAAAGGTATATAATAACCGGGAGCTTCCTGAGGACAAGCAGGCCCGCGCCATGGCGACTGCCAGCAGTAAGCAGACTCGAGACCTGGCCAGAATACTACTAGCTACCACTGCTGACTCCCCTGAGGAACGAGACCGCCATCTCCGGCAGCTGGCAGACGACACAAGAAAAGGTAAAAGAACCACCAAAGGGGGGAAGCAGAGGCTGCAGAAGGATCAGTGCGCATACTGCAAGGAGATAGGGCATTGGGCCCGAGATTGTCTGAAAAGGGCCGGCGGGAAAGGAAGCAAGACTGATCGAGTAAAAGTCCTAGAGCTAGATGAACTAAGTGATTAGGGGAGTCGGGGTTCGGACCCTCTCCCCGAACCCAGGGTAACTCTTAAAGTGGAGGGGACCCCTGTTGACTTCCTTGTCGACACCGGAGCACAACATTCGGTCCTCCGCACCCCACAAGGAAAACTAGCCAGCAAGAAGTCCTGGGTACAAGGGGCAACTGGTATGAGCCAGTATTCATGGACTACCCGAAGAACAGTAGATTTGGGAACGGGCCGGGTATCCCACTCCTTTATGGTAATACCAGAATGCCCCTACCCGCTGTTAGGACGGGACTTACTGACCAAGATTGGAACTCAGATAACTTTCAGACAAGGGGGGCCTCAGGTCACCGATGGCAAGGGCCACCCCATCCAGGTCCTGACCATGAAACTGGAGGATGAATACCTCCTCCACCAGGAGGCGCTCCCGAGAGAGGATAATATAGACAGATGGCTACAAGAATTCCCCTCGGTTTGGGCAGAGACTGGGGGGGGGATGGGACTAGCCGCTCATAGGACCCCAGTCCTGGTAGAGCTCAAGCCAGGAGAGAGTCCGGTAAGGATCAAACAATACCCCATGTCACAGGAGGCCCGGAAGGGGATCCAGCCACACATCCGGAGACTACGAAGCCTAGGGGTACTAGTTCCTTGCCAGTCTGCCTGGAACACCCCCTTACTGCCGGTCAAAAAGCCTCACACAAATGACTACCGACCGGTACAAGACCTCCGGGAAGTAAATAAGAGGGTCGCGGACATACACCCAACTGTTCCCAACCCATATACTCTCTTGAGCTCCTTGGCGCCCTCCAGGGTCTGGTATACTGTACTAGATTTAAAGGACGCCTTCTTCAGTCTGCCGCTGGCACCCCAGAGCCAACCCCTGTTCGCCTTCGAGTGGCATGATCTGGAGGAGGGCTACAGTGGGCAACTCACCTGGACACGGCTACCTCAGGGATTCAAAAATTCACCCACCATCTTCGACGAGGCACTACACGAGGACCTGGGTGAGTACAGAAGGGAGCACCCTGGCCTCACCCTCCTACAGTACGTAGATGACATCCTGATTGCTGCTGACACGGCCAAAGACTGTGAGCGAGGGACCCAGGACCTGCTGGCTACCCTGGGAGCTTTAGGGTACCGGGCATCCGCAAAGAAGGCTCAGATATGCAGGGAGAGGGTAAGTTACCTGGGATATATCCTGGAGGGCGGACAGCGGCGGTTATCAGATGCCAGAAAAGAAACTGTCCTAAAGATCCCTACTCCCACCTCCCGAAGAGAAGTGAGGGAATTCCTAGGATCAGCCGGCTACTGCCGCCTCTGGGTTCCAGGTTTTGCTGAGATCGTCAGGCCCCTATATGAAGCTACCAAAGAAGGGAAAACATTTAAATGGACTGAAAAAGAAGAAATTGCCTTTAATCAGTTAAAAAAGGCCCTCCTAAGTGCCCCAGCCCTGGGCCTACCAGACATTATGAAACCCTTCCACCTCTTTGTAGACGAACATAAGGGAATAGCAAAAGGGGTTCTAACTCAAGCCTTAGGCCCCTGGAACCGCCCAGTGGCTTACCTGTCTAAGAAACTAGACCCAGTGGCTGCCGGCTGGCCGCCATGCCTAAGAATTATTGCGGCGACAGCACTCCTAGTCAAGGATGCAGACAAACTGACCCTAGGACAGGAGATCTGGATCACAACCCCACACGCCATTGAAGGGGTCCTGAAACAGCCTCCTGATAGATGGATGAGCAATACACGTGTGACTCATTACCAGAGCCTCCTACTCAACCCTCCACGAGTGCGGTTCCACCCCAGTGCAGCCCTCAATCCTGCAACCCTGCTGCCCGACCCTGACCTAGGTGCTCCACTACATGACTGTGCGGGAATCCTGGAACAAGTACATGGATTCCGGATGGACCTGACCGACCAGCCCCTCCCCGATGCCGAGGCTACTTGGTTCACTGATGGCAGCAGCTTTGTGCGAGATGGACACAGGTATGCGGGTGCAGCGGTGGTCACCGAAATGGACACCGTATGGGCGGAGGCTCTACCCTCCGGAACGTCAGCCCAGCGAGCGGAGCTCATAGCCCTCACCAAGGCGCTGATGCTGGGAGCTGGAAAACGGCTTAACATCTACACAGACAGCCGTTATGCATTTGCCACAGCTCATATTCATGGGGCAATTTATCAGGAGAGGGGGTTACTGACGGCAGAAGGACGGACTATAAAAAATAAGCAGGAGATACTTAACCTGCTTACGGCCTTATGGCTTCCTGCCAAGCTAGCCATTATCCACTGCCAAGGGCACCAAAAAGCTGATAACCCAGTAGCTAGAGGTAATCGAAAGGCTGACCAGGCAGCCAAGGCAGTAGCCCTTACTCCAGTCCCCACCATGACCATACAACTACCAGACCCGGGAGACCCAGTTTTACCAGACCAGCCCAAATACTCCCAGGAGGAGTTACAGCGGATCAAGAAACTCCCCATGGCCCAGGAGATAAAGGGATGGTGGTATACACCTAACAAGGAGCTCGTGCTGCCAGACCGGCTCGGAGTCTCAATATTAGAGCACATGCATCGGTCTACTCACATGGGGGCCCGAAAATTAAAAGACTTAATCCGACATGCCGGAATCAAGATTCACCAACAGGACACCAAAATAGAGCAAGTTGTATCTGCCTGCAAGACCTGCCAACTCACCAACGCGAAAGCCACATCAAATAAAAAAGGAACCAGGCTCAGAGGCACCAGACCGGGAGCCCAATGGGAAGTCGACTTCACTGAAGTCAAACCAGAAAAGTATGGTTATAAATATCTTTTAGTATTTACAGACACCTTCTCTGGCTGGGTGGAGGCATACCCAACCAAGCATGAAACGGCTCAGACGGTGGCTAAGAAGCTACTAGAAGACATCTTACCCAGGTATGGTTTTCCTGCCATGGTAGGATCAGACAATGGACCAGCTTTTATCTCTCAGGTAACACAGGCAGTAGCCAAGGCGGTGGGGGCAAACTGGAAATTACATTGTGCTTATAGGCCCCAGAGCTCAGGACAGGTAGAAAGAATAAATAGAACCCTAAAAGAGACCCTTACCAAATTAACCATGGAGACTGGCGGGGACTGGGTGACTCTCCTACCGTACGCCCTTTACCGGGTTAGAAACACTCCTTACACTCTGGGTTTTACTCCCTACGAGATCATGTTTGGCAGGCCACCCCCTGTTATTCCCAGCCTTCGAGCTGAACTTCTTGCAGAGTTTAAAGATCAAGAACTTTTTCTTTCCTTGAGAGGGCTCCAGAGGGCGCACGAGGACATCTGGCCGCGCCTCCGTGCCATCTACGAGGCTGGCCAGACCCTGACACCTCATCAGTACAAGCCGGGAGACTGGGTCTATGTCAAGAGGCACCACCGAGAGACTCTCGAGCCGCGCTGGAAGGGACCCTACATTGTAGTGCTGACAACCCCCACCGCTCTCAAAGTAGACGGCATCGCGACCTGGGTCCATCACACCCACGTTCGGCCAGCGGACCCCTCCTCGATCCGGAAGGACTTCGTCACGCGATGGGCCATCAGTCGGGACCAACACAACCCGCTCAAGCTCAAGCTACAGCACATTCGACCCACCTAATATTGGTAACTCTGTTAACTCTGCTTGTCATTGCTCATGCTACCGGGAGTCCCCACACCCCCCAAAACATCACCTGGCAGATCATAGATACCAGCTCAGGGACAATACTTAATTAGACCTCCCAGAGCCACCCCAGGGACACATGCTTCCCAGAACTTAGCGTAAACTTCCAAACTCTGTTCCCCTTGTCACCATAAATGCAGCCGGTCCCATGATTGGGTCCGTAAGTTACATGACAAGGGGGGAATGAAAGGGCGGGCCTATGCCGGCCGACTCCATCTTGTTCTGTGTCCTTCACCTTGACCACACCTCCTCCCCTTGAGTAACCCCCCCCCTCACCTGTCTAACAGGACTCGGACCCTTCCCCAGCCAATCGGCTGAGGCCACAGCCGTTACCTCACCAACTGCCCCTGGGCCCCAATAAAACCTTTGTCCTTTTGAAACTCGCTCTCTCCCTGGTATCTCACCGCTGCGTCGGTGCAGGTAGGGGATTGAGCTCGAGCTAGCTCGAATAAAGGTTCTTTTGCTTTTGCATCGGACTCGGCTCCCTAGTGGTCTTTGGGGATCACGAATTCTGGGCATAACACTGCCCTTCCAAAGGCCTCTGACTTTATTCTCTAATCACTCCTGTTCTCCTCCATCCTGTGCAGTGCTCTTACTAATTATTAAAATAATCTCTTTTTCAGGAAAGACATTGCCAGTTCTGTCCATCTGACCCAGATCGCCTCAACATCCCAACTGGGGATAGTGTTGTCCGTTTGGCTTCTTCAACTAAATGTTTATGTTACTGAAAGAATAGATGTATTTATTTCATATTATTCCATCCTCTGAAGCATCCTGTACAGGTGGTAAGGCCACAGAAATACACGATGGGAACTTACTGATTTCTTGTATAAAATATCTTAAAACCGTAACCCATCCAACGTGAGTTAGCCCCTGGGTGAGTCAGAAATTACACCAGGAGGCATTGTCACCTACAGGAAAGTTCATTTGCAGCAAAGAAGGAGATCACGGGGAATGACTTCCAAAGCCATGACTCCTCCAGCAAGGGTGGGTGGTTCCTTTCATTTAGGCTTATGATGAATATTTAGATAGGGGAGCCTTGTCATCATCTGTAGAGAAGGCGTGAGGTCATGCAGGCGCCTTAAGGAAACCTGCCTATACGTACATTGTATGTTGCATCATGAGGCTTGTGACCCTCCTTGGGTGGATGTTTTAGTGTTATAATGAGGTAGAGGTAACTGTGGGTCACTCTGTGGTCCCTCTATGCAGGCGTGGATCAGGGTTGAGCTCAAACTGGTCTGGGTGGTCTGGGGGCCAGAGCTATTGCCTGAGGGGGAGTTGCGGTTCCCATCACATTATGCTGTGCTTGTGGAGTCTTTTGCCTGAGTTAAGAGATGAGCTGGAAAGAGGAACTTAAGGAAAATGTGGGGCAAAGTTCAGTGAGTAAATGCAGGTGGTCAGTAAAGGTCTCGTCTTGGGGTTAGGCTGGTGACAGTATTACATGTATGAAAATGCTATCCACAGTGTTTAGATTTTCTTTACTGATATGACACTTGCCTTTTGAAAATGCTGTCTTTTTCATTAAAGTTTCTAATTGCTTTCCTCTAATAATAGTGCAGGTAAATCATCAAACTTTGAAAAGCGCACAAAAGTTTACATATTTGATTTTACAGTGTAGGGGAGAAATGATTTTCCCTTTATCTTTCCAGCTCCTTGGCTGAGACCCCTTGTAATACAAGACAGATTTACAGGAGAAAAACAAAGAGAAGTTTTATAACAGGGATTTGTCCTATAAAAGTGGGAGAAACCCAGGAAAGCTGAGTGACTTCCTCAGCCACCACCTTAAACACCATCTCCAACCAACAACAAAAGATGTGGTTTGTGGGAGGTTTTCTAGCAAAGCACAGTAAACAAGGCTAGGGTCCTTATGCAGATTTGCTCCTTCTTCTCCATTCATAAGAGTTTCTGAAGATTTGGTCATCCTCCTCCTGCTGGTATAGGGAGGG
The DNA here is from genome assembly GCF_018350215.1 of Panthera leo. NCBI lineage: Eukaryota > Metazoa > Chordata > Mammalia > Carnivora > Felidae > Panthera > Panthera leo. The sequence continues at coordinate 903,852 of NC_056689.1, read as the reverse complement.
ACCCCTTACAAGTGGAGATTTCCCTTATAAATGTAAGCAGGAAGCTTCCTGCTTACATTTATACTCTTTTCAAAGAGTTAATTTATACTCTTTTCAAAGAACTTCTCCAATGCCTGCAATTTCTTAAAATCATCAGCCTAAAATAATCCTTATGCCAAAGAGGTAAATTTCAAGCTGGCAAATTCTGTTTATAGTTCAGATTAAAAAACACAAAGAGGCCATTCATCCTAACAATCTGATGCTATCATAATAGAAGATAGGATTCAGTAGGCAGAGAGGGAAAGATTAGGGCCTGAGGTCCCTGTGTGGAGAAAAACACCTATTTTGGAACCCTGCTGAAAGTGTCTGACCACAGGAAGTCCCCTCAGGCATAAGGTTCCTCTTAAGAATGTAACAGACCCCACCTCCTCCCCCTCAGGTTCCCCTCAGGAATTTGACAAAATATAGCCCTAGACCACCCCTCATACAATGCAAATGAGACAATGGGGAATGGACAACCCAGCGCCTAGAGCCATCCAGCCAGTAAGGGTGGAACCTGAGAAGGAACAAGGGGGAAGGGAGGGGGGTTGCTGACAAGAACCTTATAAAACAAGGACCCTTGCCTGTAGCCCTTGGGCATTCACTTTGCAATGTCCCCTCTCTGTAGAAGACAGCCTTCCTACTATTCTTCCTTTCTAAGCTTATATTCCAATAAATTTCTGCCTGCTGCTCATTTTGTGTCCATCTCGTCATTCTTCGATGCTGTGAGAGAGCGAATCCCGGGTACAGTGGTAAAAAAAATCCTGTGACACTATTTTCTCTATCTCCCATCAATTTATACTCTACAAACATGCATATCCTGTCAGAAATTAAGATAAAGTTAACATGGCTAACTTAACTGCTTATACTGATTCTCGCATATCCTTCAGGCTGCTAGAAAACAGCATCTGCATTTCAGGAAGCTTCTCTGACATAAACTGTCCCTTTGGTGAACCCCAAATGGCTTTCCAGTTGATACCTAATTCTCCTAAAATCCTGTCCTCATTGTTAACACAGTTGTGTGCCTATACACAGATTCATCCCTGACACGGTCAGTGTTGCATCAGAAGTGCTTATGAGCGACTGACTGGAGGGGAAGGTGCCTGAACACCCGAATAGAAAATTGTCTCTATTTTGTCTATAGGTTCAGCTCTAGAAAAAAAGTTAACTGTAACTCATAAAATATGTTCTGAGATAAGGTCATTAGCTTTGCCTTGTTGATTTAATGAATAAGAAATTATAGTTGTGTTAGAGAGTTTTATTTACTCACCTTTTCCAATAAAGGTAGACATTGAAAATAATTGAAATGATTGGGCATATCACATTCAAAGATTTGGGGATGTTTGACAGGTCTTAGCAAATCATGACAGTATAGTGGCTGTGTCTTTGGGTTCATATATATTATATTCAACGGCACGGGTTTTTTGACTACCTACTCTGCCAAATGTGATCCGTGGTGCCGAGAGGAAACAAAAGGAAATGGTTTACCTTTCAAGGAATTTCTAGTTTCGAAGGAGGTGGGTGAGTGGCAGTGGGGAAAGCAGTCTGGGCAGGAAGGTGGCTCGCACGTGGCTGGGATTACAGGAAAATTCCTTGAGCTACACGTATAAGCATCTTTCTGTGCCCCACACTGGTGTCTACATTCCCTAAGTCAAAGATGTCATGAGCTTGTGTCAAAAAAAATATGCACCCAGCATGCCTGCTGTCAGCACTCTCCATTAATCACGGTAGGTTTTAGGGGACCAAGAGGACTAATCTAATACTGCCTGGAGTAAAACATCCTGGGTAAAAATCTGCCTTCCAGAGGAAAGCTTCCATAATGGTTTCATTCATAAGTCCTGGCCGATGATTATTTGTATCTCATCCTTTTAAATTATTATTTTACCAATATACAAAAGCATATGAGTACAATGGTATTAGTGTATAATTTACAAAAAAATAGATTATACAGGTTGGTCTGTACTCATTTTATTTTTTAACCCAAAAAAAGTGAGATTATAGTAGTTTATAATATAAAAAATTGTTACTTCTCAAATCACTTCAGATTTCCTTTGTTAATAATATGTTAATTTCCTAAATGTCTTTATTATTAATAATGTAATGCTAATACATAATTTGTTTTTGAAAAGTGCTATGGCCCATGCACCACATGATAAGCTCTACTGTGAAGCATGTGGTATTATTAGACCATTTTTAGAGTTGAAAAATTTGAGCCCTCACTTGTGTAAGGTTAACCAGCTAGTATGTGGCTCGGTTTTGTGATCAACCTCTTCAAAATCAGGCTTTGCAGCCTGGACTTTCATTGAAAATCTTAAACTGCTCATGATTTGTATAAGAGATGTGAAATATACTCACTCTTAACCTGTTCCCTTTCGTCCTGTGGCTGTAAGATTAAGGTGTTTCACCAATAAAAGGCATTTAAATAGGAAAATTAAAATGTATGATTATTAGATAAGACTGACTCCATAGCCTTCAGGAAAATGTAACTGTGTGGATTCCTGGTAAGTATGGAAAAGAGAAAGATATAAACTTAAAAGCCTTCTCTCTTCAGCAGAATCCAATCCAATTTTATTTATAATTTTTTTTTAAGGTTTATTCATTTTTCAGAGACAGAGAGAGACAGAACATGAGGTGGGGAGGAGCAGAGAGAGAGGGAGATACAGAATCCGAAGCAGACTCCAGGCTCCAAGCTGTCAGCACACAGCCCGATGCGGGGCTTGAACCCACAGACCGTGAGATCATGACCTGAGCTGAAGTCAGATGCCTAACCGACTGAGCCACCCAGGCGCCCCCAAATTTTATTTTAATACAAGTCATAAACAGAGTTAAAATAGCACACATAAATTTAAGACTTGGCAGTGAGATGGGAAAACCGAAGGGACCCCACAAAGAACTGCTTTTTGCTCCTTTTCCTGCTTCTATCCTTGCTAGGACCTTACACGTGGCTTATAGTACAATAATGTACATGCTCTTTGTAAGGGACAAGGAGCTAATGACTTCTCTGGAGTCTTCCAGTACAACAGATAACTGCTAAGGAGTGACTGGGGAGGTCGTCATGTATGTTTCCAGACCACCAGCTCTACACATCCTGACTCCAACACACCCTGGTTCCAGGAAGTAAGTGACTTATGAGGACACCTGGACACTTGTCCTTGTTCTGACCAGTTCCCAGATGCCTGAGAGGACATGTACTCCAGACCACAGTCCTCAATACAAACCCCAAACTTCGAGCAAAGGAGACACTTGCTCTCCCTTCCTTTCTGAGGCTCCCAGGCACTCCATCTGCAACACTCCATCTACACCAGTCAATAAAGTCTGCTCACTTCCTCCCGGCTCATATTTGATTTCTATCCTGCCTGACACCAAGGATCTCTTAACTGGTCCTATGGGATAACCTCTGTGTCCTCTGTCCTTGCCTGCTGATGTCAGAAGCATCAGAAGACATGTCCATTTGCAGAATGAAATGACAATGAAAGAATAAATAAATGACACTTGACTAGTACACACCCTTTGACTCCCTTTTTGTTCTGGGAAAATTCCCAGACAGAGTCACAGACATCAGGCTCCCTGGAGCCCTTCACCAGCCCCTCTTGCACAATGTGCCTACACATTTCCGCACTCACCTTCTTATTTGTATCCTTGTCTCTTCCCTGACCTGTAATTAAGCTCTCATTCTGATTACGTTGTCTCCAGCCTCCCTAGACCAGATAGTCTCCTAGACAGTCTTACTTGTACTAGCACACCTTCTGCAAAGACTTTCTTGAGGGCATAGGGGAGGAAAGATAATTTTCAGTTACCTTTCTAGGTGCTTGGCTGAGACTTCCCAGTAAAAGTGATTAAGGCAGATCAAGAGGAGAAAAACAGGTTTCATAGCATGTATACCTCCTGTATACAGGGGAGGTACCCAGGAAAATGGAGTGACTCCCTAAATAGCCCCAGCCACCCCCTTAAATAGAGACAAAAGATTCTGATGGGGAGGGAAGTCAGTTTGGGGAGGTGACCAGGAAAAGCACAGTAAACAAGGGTAAGGTTGTTGTGTAGATTTAAGTCTTTGGTTTCCCCATTGATGAGAGTTTCTAGAGAGTGAGGTGTCCTTCTCCTACAGGTAGAGGGAGGGAGACCCCTTTACAAATGGAGGCTTCCCTTATAAATGCAAATGTCTCTAAACAAAGGGTGGGTTCTACTCAGTTTGTGCAGTTATACCTACTTCTGCTTTAAAAAAAAATAAACAGTTCAAAATAATCCTTATGCCAAAAAGGCATATTTTGGGGTGGTATATTTGCTTCCCTTCAATAGAAGTAAGACAAATTCAAAATGAACATTTAGTATGGCAAAGAATAATAAGCAGAAAATAAAGAAATCACAAAGGTGATAATCTTTTTTCATTTTTATTAACTTATTTCCCAAGCTTGATTTCCTCCTGAGTGACTTCCATTCACATCTGTCTTTCACACAGACATCAGCCCCTGATTAGTAGTCAAAAATCAAGCTAATGTGAACTTATCTTCTCCATACTACATTTTTAAAAGTCACACAATATCTGGTATAGTCCATACCCTTTCATTAAGTGTAATGTCTATTTGTTTTTTAATTTGTCCTCGAATTAGAAATAAGGGAATAAGAAAAAGACACTTTTAGCTGATATGACTGGATGAGAATGCCAATAACTTTGTTTATGCATAGAGCTCTGACCACCAGTAGAGACACTTTTTGAACTCTGAGCCTAGAAAGTGCATTATTTGTAACTTCCTTACTGTTCTAATGAATGTAAAAAAATTAAGTATTTGTAAATTATCATTGACAAGCTTTGTTCTTTTACCAAAGAAAATACTGTGCCACTTTTACTAATGATTCTATGTTCCAACACATCATTTCTCAACAATAACCGGAGTTAGGACAAATGGCTGCTGGGTGATGTTGAGTTATTTCTGGATGACAGAGGGCAGGGTCCAGCCCCACCTCCACACTGCTGTTGCCATGGTTTTCAAAAGAGATGCATCTATGGTCAAAGCAGATTCTCACTGTTCTATTCATCATCATCTGACTACAAGAGCCAGGACGCACATCTATGATCTCTCTTGCTCGTGAAGGCAGATGGAATGAACATAAATGATTAGAAAACACCACCTGCTCAGTGCTTAATGTAGGAGGAAAAAAACAGCTGTGCCACTTGGGATGGAAAACACATTAGCTTAGGCTCAGCATGCCGCTTATATAACCAGCCATGAAGGTGTAGGATGAAATACTGCCTGACAGATACCTGCTTTCTATTTGGGAATTTCTGTCTCAAGATTGTCAAGCCCAGAGTAACTGATGGGGCCTCTAAGAACATCCTCTAGATCTTAACACTTGCTATTAGGAATACGAAAATAAGAATTCTCGTGAAGACAGCAAGTCGTCTATAAAGTACATCAGAAGGTCCAAAACGTGGCCCCACGGAGCTCTCTGCTGTAGCTGCCGCGGCCCGGTTATAAAGTGAGGAAAAAAGTTATTCCAGCTGGCTTCCACTGATGTGGGATCTCATAATCCCCCAAATTTTCGTTTACCTCTATAATTAGATACGAGGACAATGGACCATGTGGACAGATACGTTAATTTCTGTGCAAACACAGTTCCCTGGAATCATTAAACTTCGAATGGACAGATTAATCACCAATGAAACAAATGCTGTGGGGTGTCTTGCCTCTCTTAGCTGCCACGAGGATGAAAGATTCTTCTTTCTTAAAAAGCCTTTTAATTACTTTCTAATCTCTTTCTGATTTCACCTTTAATTAGCCAAGGGATGCCTAATGTGACTAGTGGTTTTAAATTTTATTAAAAAATAACTTGATCTTGAGTATAATAATATACATGTAGTATCAATTTAAAAACAGAAAGAATATACACAATTATGGAAGTCTAGTTATTTTAATTGGCATTGGTTAGAAAATCGAAAAGTATCATATATTTCAAACATTAGCAAGTGAGTCATTATTATGAGAAAAATTTGAGCCAGGTTTTCTCTTTATTTCCCGGCTTTAATGAAATATAGTTGACGTGTAAAACTGTGTACGTTTATTTATTTATTTTTTTAAGTTTCTTTATTTTTGAAAAAGTGAGACAGAGAGAGTGAGCAGGGAAAGGGCACTGAAAGAGAGAGACGGAGAATCCCAAGCAGGCTCTGTGCTGTCAGCACAAAGCCTGATGTGAGCCATGTGATCATGACCTGAGCCGAGATCAACAGTTGAAGCTTAACTGACTGAGCCACGCAGGTGTCCCAACACTGTGTAAGTTTAAACTGTACAACTTTATAATTTGATCACTTTCATATATATGTCAGATATATATAATCCAATATATTATACATGATCACCATATTTAGGTTGATTCACTAACTTCACATACTTACTGTTTTGTGGGTGTGCTAAGAACACTAAGGTTTACTCTCTTAACAACTTTTAAGTACACAATACAGTATTAACCATCCTCACCACACTGTACATAGGATCCCTGAACAGATGGATCTTATAATTGGAAGTTTGTGCCTTTTGACCACATTTACTCATTTCTTCCACCACCTCCACCCTCACCCCTGGCAACCACCAGTCTACTATGTTTCTGAGGACATTTTTTTAGATTCCACATATAAATTAGGTCAATCATACAGTATTTGTCTTTCTTTTCCAGACTTATTTCCCTAAGCATATGGCCTCAAGTTTCACCAATATGTTGATATCATTTGCAAATGGCAGGATTCCCTTCTCTTTTCTTGGCTGAATAATATTCCATTTATATATATCACGTCTTCTTGATGCATTCATTCTTTGATGGGCACTTAGGTTGTTGTAAATAATGCTGTAATGAACATGGTGGTGCACATAGCTCTTCATCTATGATGGTGATTTCATTCCCTTCAGATATATATTCAGAAGTAGATTATACGACCATATTTTATTTCTCAATTTAATTTCTTGGGAAACCTCTGTTCTGTGGTTGTACCAACCTACATTCCCACCAATAGAGTACGAGGGTTCCCTTTATTCACATTCCTGCCAGTACTTGTAATCTCTTGTCTTTTTGACACATATGAAGTGGTATTTCATTGTGATTTTGGTTTGCATTTCCCTGATGATTAGTGATACTAAGCACATTTTCATGAATCTTGTGGCCATTTCTATATCACTTTGGAAAAATATCTATTCTGATCCTTTGCCCATTTTCCAACTTGATTATTATTTTGCTTTTGCTGTTGAGTTATATGAGTTCTTTTTATACTTTGCATATTAACCCCTTATCAGATAGATGGTTTGCAAATATTCCTTCCTGCTCTGTAGGTTGCCTTTTCATTTTTTGATGGTATCTTCTGCAGTGCAGAAACTCCTTAGTCTGTAGTCCCCTGTGTTTGTTTTTGTTTTATTGCTAGTGCTTTTGGTGTCATAACCAAAAGACCAATGCCAAGACCAATGTCAAGGAGCTTTATGGTTTAGGTCTTATGTATAAGTCTTTAATCTCATGTTAATTTTTGTTTGTTGGCATAAGAGAGGGGTTAAATGTCATTGTTTTTTTTTTTGCACGTGGTAATCCAGTTTTACCAACACCATTTTTGAAGACACTATCTTTTCCCCATTGACTATTCTTGGCTTCCCTGTCAAATACTAGATGACTATATACATGTGGTTTATTCCTGGGATCTCAATTGTGTTCCACTGATCTGTTTGTGTTTTTATGTAAGTACTGTACAGCCATGATTATGACAGCTTTGTAATATGGCATGCAATCAGGAAGTCTGGTGCTTTCAGCTTTGTTTTTTCACTAAGATTGCTATAACTATTTGCAGTATTTCATGGGTATGTATAAATTTTAGGATGTTTTTCTATTTCTATTTTTTTCCTATTTCCAAATACCATTGGAATTTTCATAAGGATTGCATTGAACTTATAGGTGGTTTTGGGTAGTATGGACACTTTAACAATGTTAAGACTTCTCTCAGATCTTGGTTCCTAATACCATTCCCTATTCAAAAACATTTTATCGCACCATAAATTTAAGAAGAGATCAAGAAATTATGGGGGCATGAGTGAAGAACAGGAGAAAGCTGGAAGACATCCCACCATGTAAGTCTGAGATAAACTGAGCATCAGAATCCTTAATAATATTAATGTATTATAATCCATTGAACAAAATTATAATCATGGGTCCATATTGATATAAGTACTTAATTAATTAAAATAAATAATTAAGAAAGAACAGAATGCTCTTACTTATAGTAGAATGCCAACTAATAAACGTAGAAAAAAATAATAGACTTAGAAAATACTATTTTGACATCATATTAAGAATTGGGTTAAGCAAGAATCATCAATAGAGCCCAAACTAGAAGATTAGTTTGATGAATAAAACAGACCTGGATAAATACACAGTATCTCCTCAAAAGTTACTTATTAATCACAAAGGGCAAAGTGGTAACTACACAATGGAGAAACCTGGAGGTCACCCTCTCAACCAGCTGATCAAAGTGCACATCATCAGTAATGAAACCCATCCCTTGTGCCTCTTGATATGATGCCCTGGGAATGGCATGGCACTATTTCTGTAGTGTTTTTGTTAAAAAAAAAAAACAAAAACAAAACATTGACTAAGTCTCACCAGGAGGAGTTATCAGACAAACCCACACTGAGACCATTCTATGGAGTAACTTTGAAAGACAATGGAAGGCTAAGGATTTGATCTAGATTAAGGAGATTAAAGGAACAAGTAAATGCAATGTGTAATACTGACTTGGATCCTGGATTAAAAAAAAATAAAAATGAAAAACATTATTGGATATATTGCAGAATTTGAATATAAACTATGAATTAGAGAACAGTCATGTTAATATATTTTTCATTTTTATAATTTTACTGTGATTTCTTATGGAAAAGTACTTTTCTTACAAATATACACTGAGTTATTTATAGGTAAAGGATTATGATGCTTGTAAGTGTCATTCTAATGTTAATAAAATAATATGTGTAATGAAGCAAACAGAAAAATACCTAACGGTAGTGAGACTGGGTAAAGACTGTAAGGGAATTATTGATGTTTTATGTAAATCTGAAATCATATAAACAAAAAGAAAATGAGGAAGATGTATTGTTTAGAGAAAATGAGCATAATTAAGAAAACAAATGTTAGAAAAAGGAAACATCCGTTAGGAATAGTGGTTTTCAAATGCTACTTATTTCTTCAAATATTAAAAATCAACACGAATAAACTTAAGTGAAAAAATAAAGTATTAGATTAAAAAACCAAGAAAAGAATCTGTCTGTACTTTTGTGTGTTTTAGAGCTTATACAAAACTTACTGAAATGGGCAATAAAATGATGTCATTGCTTGTACCACCTAAAGATACTGGGGAAAGACATTTGAATAAGCCTTGGCAGAAATGCTGCAAATAAATGCACACAACTATAATATTCAGAGCGAGAATGTCTAAATACCTTGTAGTTGTAGAAAAGTAATTAGGCAGAAGAAATTACTTTTACAGCTTGGACTCATCTAAAGTGTTGCTATTATTTCAATTGAATATTATTCCAGCATCAGACATTCTTTAACAATATAGTATTCTGTGCAGCTAAATGCCAGAACTTTCTGTGGCAAAGACATAACCACTTCTCTACAGGATGTCCTACTATAGTCAGAAACAATTTATCCATTAACAATGTGTCCCTGGTCTTGTGAACATTGGCTCAGCTCACAAGGGTACTCAAACCAAATAAAACACACATATTGTAGAAACAGAATTTGTTCTTATAGAATTTAGATAATTTTCTCTCATGGCAGAAATCCTAGATGAAGCACTAAACAGTGTATTCTACTGGATGTGAAATTATAGTTTTGTTAGCTTGATGGTTTTTATTAGTATGTTTGCTTAGCTTGTTTGCATCTGCTGGTTCATTTGAATTAGATAAATGTAGATCAAAGGGAAATATAACTATGAACTTGCCTAGAGCCTTTACTGACTTTCGATTGCCTGGACCACCTTTGGTCTCATTATTGGGATAGTGTCTACATTACTGGTCCAGTTCACATCAAGAGATACAAATTCTGTACCAAGTCAGCTGTGAATGATTCCTGGGTTCTGCCTCTGTCTGTGTAACTTTGTCTTCATCTTTCTGGCATTTGATTTTCTCAACTCCAAAATGGGGTAATAAAAGAATGTTAATTTCTTAAGTATAAAGTGTTGTAGGGATTCCAATGATGGAATCTTGCACCACTGGATTATATATCTCCAAAGAACCTTTGAGATCTCATTGGTGAAAAATTCAGTAATTTCATTTGACTACTGAAGGACCAGGCTAGTTAGTGGTTATACAGATGCTGGTCTGAATTCCACCACTTTTTCTGTAATGTCAGCACCAGCCAAAATGCCAGTGAGCTTAATTTCTACACATGGAAGCTTCAGCAATATATTATCTAGGAGAGAGACTTGTATCACATACATCTGCTCTCACACAGGAGGACATTTTTAAGTGTGTAATGAACAGCATCAGTAGTATGAATTCTAGAATAAACACCACCCATTCATACGTTGGGATTTCTCCTGCTTCACTCATAATACCTCTAGCTTAGGTTTAATATGTGTTCCCAGAGGGGAGAAACACCTGGTTATCACCATAATTTTTCATGAACATCTCAAAAACATATATTGTTTTAATGTAGTATTTTGAAATACCATTTTGATGTGTATTTTTGCTTTTATTTGTGCTATGTTTTCCTGTTTTTAAAATATTTTCTCCTTTTGATGTATAAGAACAGAATATAGATTTTAATGCCTTTTCTCATGAGTAAATTAGCCATTTAAACTTTGTGACATGTATTTCTACTATATATAAGAGGTCCTTTTTTATGATAAATGTAGTTATGAAACATTCTTGAGTTTTAAAACCTCCCATTTCTGTTTTCTCCAGTTCAGCTAACTTTCCATGTTTGGGCTAATCCCTCTCAGAGCATCCAGGTCCTCAATATTTGTAATCTATAAGGAGCTGGTATCAGTCAGTCACCAACATGATTCTAATCTGAACACTCTTCTAAAAGCTTCACTGACTAAATGAACTAGTCATCCTGGTTCGCTCATTAAAAAATGACATTCCAGAAAACAGTTCTTCTAATGACTGAATATCCATAATAACTTGTGGTTTGTGACTTTGGTAGGCAGAATAGTGGCTTCCAAAAGATGTCCAGGGCTCAATCCTCAGAATGTGTGTATATATATGTTTGTCGCATGGTAAGGAGAATTTCCGATGGCAGGTGGGATATAGGTTGCTAATTGTCTGACCTTAAAAGAGGGAAATTATCTTGGATTATCTAGGTGTGGACAATGTAGTCACAGGGACTTTCAATGGGGAAAGAGGGGTTAGTCTCCGTCAGAGGGATGTTAAGAGAGAAAGATTCAACTGGTGACTGCTGGCTCTGAGGATGGAAGGGAACTACAAGCCTAGAATTGGGGGTAGACCAGACACCGGAAGGGCAAGACTAGAGTTTCCAAAAAGGAACACAGCAATGCCGACCTTGATTTCTGGTCCAGTGAGACCTATTTCTGACTTCCCACCTCCAGAACTGTAAGATAACACATCTGTGCTGGTCTAAGCCACAAAGTTTGTTGTGTTGGCAGACAGGAAACTCATGGGGACCCTTGGCTTTGAGAGGTCTGAGATTTCCATTTGTTTCATCAGCTCCATGTGACTCTGGATGCAAACTTTTAGATAAGCTCTTCTTGATGTGAAGCACAACATTTAAAGCTAGCACATGAGAAAAAAAACTTTCTTTTTTTTCTTAATTCATTGGATACTTGTTTTGAGGAAATTGTTTTGGTATCTGGTGAATAAATGGAGGCCGAAAAGAGATGATGGACTATGGTTAGAGGCAACCTTATAAATCATTGGTGGCTACGTGTCTGGACCAGTCATCACCATTACTTAGAAGCTGTGTCTGGAAGCTCAACTTTAAGACAAAGACAAGAGCAACAAATTATTTGACTCTGTAACTGAAACTTGTGTCCCATATTTGCTGATCAGAATTGTATTAAATTACTGTGGCATGATATGAAAAAAAAATTTGTTATTTCATTAGGCAGTAAACTATAGCAATAAACTACTCAACAGGACATATCTTTTGTAGCTTCTAGTGAAGAATACAGATGAGGAAATAAATAATCAGGATGCAGTATAAGATCTGCATTGAGTGTAAGTACAGGATCTACCCATATAGGGACACATAAGTGGAAAATCTCATGAAATCTGTAGTCATCAATAATATCAGAAAAAATAAGATAATGATTGGTCTTACTCTATAAGAGTCAGTAAGTTTGTCTTCTGCATTCATTGTAAAACTGAGGAGTTGGAATACACAATGGTCATTAATTGTCCAGTATTAGAAAGATAATTACCACTAGGGTTGAGAATGATATTCAAGACTCTTGACTTTCAGTGGAGTGTGCTGTCTGCTCACAATGCTCTTGCTATAGGCGTCTCTTTTTGGAAACAGTGTTATTTGGAATTGAAAATTTGATGATCAATTGTTCTCACTCATTTTTCCTTATTACCTTATTATTTTTTTAAATTTCACAAAACTGCTATGAAATATCTCCAATAAATATTTAAGGAAACAAATAGAAAAAATAATCAAATGGATGATTTACAAAGAATGAACAATTTCATATAAGATTCATAAAATTGCCTGATGATCTTATAAGTCACATGCATACATGCCAGTGGATGCTATATCCAGGGGCTATTTGACAACTCATTCTGCCCTTGGTAGGGTTAAAGACACATGTTTCTGTAGCTACCAAAACTATATATATTATAGTATTTAAATGCACTTTGTCAGATTTTATGGTACTATATGATTTACAACCTAAAATAATATTATTGTATGTTCCAAAAATAATTCACTAGAGGTTTAGTGAAACAATCCATTTTCCCCCAATCTATGCTCCTGTAAGATGGTGGCTCATAATTGTGACAAGTGTATCCTTCAGAGGTACCTGCAGATACAGGCTGCCCAGGTTAATAATGACCAGGGAAATAAATTGGTTACTCAGAACACACTGCTCAGCAGGAGGAGAGGTCCTATCATCACAAACACATTCTTAGAGCAAATTGGCACTCAAGATAAAAGGTACTGAATTTCATGAGCTTACCTAACTAGGTAGGCATAATTTCCTTCCCTCCAAAACTGACTTTCAGATCAAGTATAGCCCAGGTTAGGAGTGTCTCATAAATGTCATTTCAGTGCTTTGTTACTAGAGAGGCTAATTTTATCAAAAACATAAGGCTCATCTGGTTAATGCTTGGGATCTGGAATCATAGATCTGTGTTTGAATTGTACCTTTGCCAATCACTAGCTTTACGAACTTGAGTAAGTTATAGAAATATTCCACGGGTTTGACTATTTTAGGTCCCATATAAGTGGAATCATGCAGTATTTGTGACTGGCTCATTTCACTCAGCATAACATCCTCCAGGTTCATCCAAGTTGCTGCAAATTGCAGGATTTTCTTCTTTTCTAAGGCTGGATAATATTCCACTTATATACCATATATTCCTTATGCATATAACTGTCTAGGCAGAAAATAGAAGGTTGCCATGGGCTGGGAGGAAGGGGGAACAGAGAACTGCTGTTCAGTGGGTAAAACATTTCAGTTATGCCAGATGAATACGGTGCAGAGATCAGCTAGACAACACACGCCTAGACTCAGCAATACTGTATCGTGCATTTAAAATCTGTTAAGAGGGTGTATCTCATGTTAAGTGTTTTTACCACAAACAAAAGGGACACAATGAGGGAACATCCCTGAACTTGGAGAAGAGGATGTGGCGACAAAATGGACAATGGCTAAGAGTTTATACGAGCATGTGGCTCCAGCATCAAAGAGAAAGATGGGTGCCACGCATGGGCCTGGAGAGACGGTGGTGTGTGGAGAGGCGCGTGGATATCGGTGGGCGGTAATGTCTCTGCTGTAGGATCCGTGCCCTAACTCCCGGTTTATCACGGTTCAGCTCTCCTTATTTCCCATCTTGAAGTGGGTTCTTTATTTGTACCAAACTGTGCCCATACCACCCACACCATGACCTTCCATGCCCATTCCCTTCAGTGTTTTTACTTCGTGGTTTCATTAAAGGCCACTGGTATAGCTCTTCCAGGAGGTTTCCTGTGAACTTCAGAGCCGAAGTAATGACGCTCCTCTGTGTTCTATTAGCGTATATTCATCATAGCACCTACTGCATTTACGAAAGTTCTTAACATGTGTCTGATTTTATCTTATCAACCTTTTTATTCTAAACAATCAAAAATATATATGTATTTGATAATCGCTGCATGTTTTTATGTACAATTTTATTTAGAAAGAAAATGAGATTTAATGACAATCCTCAGAGTCAATCTTATGGTCGTTTAGTGGAAAGTCAATACACATTTGGAGTCATCCTCCCCTTCTGCAGGGTAATCACAGTGTAGAGGTTAAAAGCATGGTCTTGGGACCAGGCTTCCTAATTCTGTGTCCTGACTTGAGCAGTGACTTGCTGGATGAGCTGTAGTAGGCCCCACACCTCTCTGTCCTAAGTGCTTTGTCTATAAAATAAGAATATGAATGGTACTCACTTTTTAGATGGATTTTGGGAATTAAATGAATTTAATTTCTAGCATGGCTAATACAATGCCTTTGCTGAGGTTATTAAATGCTGATATCAGAAAAATATGAATGACAAACATTTAAAAGTAACCAATTAAGATACTATAAAAAGTATCAGGAAAATTCTGGTTTAAGTCAAAGGAAAATGGGGTGCCATTATTGAACCAGGCAGTAATTCTAAAATGTGAGAGAATGCCTAATACTGGTGACAACCTGAGAAAACAGCCACTTTATGCTGCTGTTGGGAAGGCACACTGACTCTGTTTGGAGTTTACAATGAAGTAGCCTTGAAATCTAGAATGCATGTTCTCTTTGACCCGCTAAACTCACTAGCATGAGTAACTCTACAGACACGCTAACGAAAGTTCTCTTGGACTAAAAGACAGACACCATCTCTCCACCACAAACACACTCAGTAAGGTCACTGCATTTTTGTAAGTCAAATATAGACGACACCTGAAATGCCCACCGATGGGGAGCGGTTTAAACGAGTGAGGGTGCTGACGATGATGCTGTACTGTGCAGTCATCAGTTGGGTGACCCAGATCTCACTGTGCCACGTGAGAAGAGGTATGAACATTAATAAAATAATTAATATTCGTATACATATATCTTTTTGTAACAACAGAATTGCACACTTACAAAAACTTATTAATGATGATAACTTCAGGATTATGAAATGTTGGAATGACCATTTTGGTTTTCTTATTTTTTACTATATTAAAATATTAAACATTCTTTTAAAATGTGTAAGTGGACTAAATTTGTCAACAGCACTGTTGCGTGAGCTGGCTTTAATTGGCCAAGAGTGGATGAAATATTTTGACTCTTATGTGGAAAGTTAAAACAATTTGGATTATGTTGACAGATGAAGCACACACACAGCACAATCATATCAAAGCTAAATATACACAATATTATAGCATCTGGCATGTAGTAAGAGTTCTCTCCCTACTATCTATTATTATTGATACCTTTATTATTTTTGACATACTTAGTTGAAAATTAGCTTATTTCTGAACAAGAATGGATAGACCCGTTATAGGATATGTTTGGAGAAAATAACCTCTTTAAATAAAACCAAAATAAATAAAAATAACCTGCTTAAAAAATAAAAAGTTTCCAGGATAAAGTATAGTTCAAAGAGCCTTTGAGTAAAATTCCCTGATTGTGCTATTCTGGAGGACGAGCATGTGTGAATGATACTCCTCTAGTTTTGACAAGGACACTGACATCGTTCTTTGCTTTCTTAAAATACTACAACTTTAGGCCAGTATGACTTAGAATTTAGGGATTTCGACTATTTTGAAAGGAATGGTTTTAAATTCCCTCTCTTGCAAAGTGAAACGCACAGCTACAAAGTCTGTTTGGACATTTCATCATAAAATCTCATTCACCCTGCAATATTGTGTCATAATTACTACAGGAGGTATCGACATGAACACACTAAGGCCAACCCTGGACAGAGAGCCCCCAAAGAGGCGAACTACAGTCAGAACCTATTAGGAAGTGAGTGACTTAGGGAGGAGTAAGTCCTGTAAGCAGAGGTGTGTATGCTAATAAAAGACTCTATTTAACTAAGCAGCAGAGTAATTACATATGTTGCTGGCTCAGCTTCGTTTATTAACACATCTGTAATCTTTTTTCTTCCCATTTCTTTTCATTACAAAACTTGTTCTCATTACAAAGTATATAATCAGTACCAAGCTTATGGCAAATTTGTGTTCCTTACAGAGCAGTCTCTCCAGGAATTGAGATAAACATGCTCCTAGTCTTACCCACATGGTGTTCTCTGAGTTTATAAAATCTATTGGGACATTTTATTGTAAAGAATTACGCCTTAAAATCTACAGTGGAAAATGTTTCGAGATATTGTCAAGTGAATATCACAAAGGAAACTTGGGCCCCAAGCCTGGTGGGGCTGCGTGGAGAGGGTGGGTGTGAGTTAGTTCTCACAGCCTGGATGGACCTGTTGGTGTAAGTATTGTCAGCTGAATTAAACTTCCTGCATGAACATACCCAGAGTAATAACACTTTAGTACCGCACAGAGAGACCTCTACCTAGAAGTCACCATCAGGTCATTAGGTGAACTCGAAAGTCCTCTACTTTTGAAATATTCTTAGAAGACTAAGTGGAGGGACAGTGTTCATCTGATCTCATTTCTGCTCAGACTGTCCCAAATCCACAGTCTTTTATATGAAAATATGCAATGGCATTGTGTTCTGAAGAGGGTACTCCTCAGAGAAGGCCAACATATTAGAGTATTTGGAAAATTGATTAACAATTCTTGGGACTAGAATAAGCCTATTTAGTTGTATTTCACAATATTGAGATACTGGCTCCTGTGCATCTTCCTTCTCGGGCTCCTGACTGAGTCTTGTGTTCAGCTCAGGCACTCACAGAAGCAGCAGCCCTGAGCTCACCCTACGGCACAGGATCTTACGGGAGGGAGGGAAAGTGTGTGTGCACTAAATTAGGGGGTTGGAAACTGTCTCCTGCTTTGCCTGTCCGTCCCAACTGCATCGACACCTCCTTAGAAACATATAGCGGCTCACGTCTGGGAAGACGTGCTTGGCAATGACATAGCATCAGTGTTCTGTTGACAAGAACAAGACTTTGAAATTCCCAGCTAGATTCCTTTATACTAAGGTTGTCAAGACAGATGTTCAAAAGGCCCTGTATCTAAACGCACATGTTCACTGAAATGCAGCTAATGTGCCAATTATGGTGGCACACAGCATACAGATTCTCACATCTGCTCAAAGAATGAATTAAAATCACACTTTGAAGGATCGTATACTGGCCACATGGACAAGCCACAATGGATGGTAGGTTTTATAACAAAATCAAGTGTTTGAGGTTTTCCTCAAGTCACTTCTTTGCACTGTATAGTCACACAAACTTTCTCTAATATAAAACATGAAGTTTTCTCTACAATGTAAGTTATTTTCACTTAGTGAAACAAAACCTTAAGGCCAAACTTTTGGCAGATATCACCTACTGTTGCATGAACTATATGACAGAATTGGATTTAAAAAAAAAAAACTGTATTAAACTAGAGTCTCATTTATCGGTCTAAAATCTTCCTAATTTTTAAGGACATAGCACTACTATTCTTTTGTTAGTCTAAAACTGGCTTCTTTAATGGAAACTTAAAATTATTATTATTTTTTTTTTGGAAACTTAAAATTATTAAAAAATACAGTCGACAAGGGGCACCTGGGAGGCTCAGTCGGTTAAGTGACCAACTTCAGCTCAGGTCATGATCTCACGGTTTATGGGTTCTAGCCCTGTGTCGGGCTCTGTGCTGACAACTCAGAGCCTGGAGCCTGCTTCTGATTCTGTGTCTCCCACCCTCGGCCCCTCCCTCTGCCTGCAGTCTGCCTCTCTCTCTCTCTCAAAAATAAACACTAAAAAAAAATTTTAAAAAATAAAGTCGACATTAAACTCTATGCCATGCAGTCTATAAAGCTTGCAAGGCCTTGCTTTACAAATCCTTCTCCTTCTAAAAACCGATTTATCAGTCAACACAATTGGCCTTTTTTGGTGTGTGATCAAATCTCAGGATTGCAATTTTCAGAGTTTAAGTCCCATTAATGGTGTTTATTTAAGTATTGTGAACTTTGTGCTCAAGGTAAAAAGACTGGCACAGGAGTGCCTGTGGTTTACCAGCCCATGGGTACCTTTCCTCAAGGAGCATGAGGAGGGGTGGGACTACCATGTAACCATGAAGCTGTTCTGCTTTAGCAACATGTTAGACAGGTTTAGGACTAGACTCACATGAGGACCATACATTTATTGCTTTGTCTCTTTTGCACCAGACGTAGTTAGCGCTTCACAAAGGTTTAGGGAATTAAGATGAAAACCTCAAATAATAGTGAGAATCAGTAATTAAGTGAAGTATTATTAATAATACAGATTATTTATTTATTTATATACAGAGAAAGAGAGAGTGTATGTGCACATGCACGTGCAGAGGAGGGGCAGAGAGAGAGAATCGCAAGCAGGTTCCACATGTCAGCCCAAAGCTTGACGTGGGGCTTGATCTCACAAACTGTGAGATCATGACCTGAGACGAAATCAAGAGTTGGACGCTCAGCTGACTGAGGCACCCAGGCACCTTGATACAGATTAAAATTTTGACAGACATTTTCTTTACGTTCCAATACTATGGAATGAAAAAACTATATATAAACACACATGGTTTTAAATCTTGTAATGAAAGCATTCTAGAATAAAGAAATAACATTGCATTTCATTCTTATATGAAGAATTAATTGAGAACGGAATGATTATCTAGTAAATCCAGGGGAAAGTTAGTTCATCATGATAATTAAGGCAGACTTTCCACACATTAATTATTTTGATCTTATATGTCCTCTTCCTATCTCTAGACTATACACACACTACAATATATCCTAAAACTGTAATTTCCCTTGTCAATGATGAAATGTCAAACTTCAGTGTTTCCTGGTTCATAATGGACTTTTAATAATTATAACAAATAACTAAAATAGCATTAAAATCATTTTAGATAACACTTTCAATAATATTTTATTTTTGTTTTCACTTAATGTAACTGGATGCATTTCTGCTGTGCCATGTTCTCATTAAATATCAATAAAAATTTATTAGTGTATGATTCTATATTTAATCCATTTTTTCTTTATTTCATGACATATTTATTGTCTGAAGTGTAGGAACTAACCTAGATTTTCTTTTGCAGGCAGTTAATTGGCTTAAGACTGGTCATTATTTAAAATTAAGTGCAAATTTTCATCTAAATACTTTTAGATCTAAAAACTAAAATGGCAGACCGCAGATCTGACTCATGAGGTAAACTATAGTTAAAACAAATGACAAGGAAAATGTAATAGAAAATACAGCTTAGAAACTGTAACTTTTGTAAATTGTAACTTTAGCATTGCTTTTTGATGTTCTGGATTGCTTCAGAACAAGAGATTTCTAATAGGGAGCTCATAGGATATTTCCAGCATTTTCTTTTAAAAAGAACAAAATTGATGGATATATTTAGATGATCTTGACTCTGTCAGCTTTAATAAGACCCTTTAGTCTCTAAAACAATGAAAAGTTAGATTGTCTAGATGGATTGAATGCTAGGACTTGGCATCACTGGTAAGCAGAATTCTGAGATGGCTTTCAAGATTCCTGGCCCCAAGGTGTGGGCAGAACTCACTCCAATGGTTAGGTTCCACACATCATACGACAAAGCTGAAAGGGTGTGCAGGCGTAATTAAAATCTCAAATTAGTTGACTTAAAAATTTTTTAAGTTTATTTACTTTTAGGGAGAGAGAGAGAGAGAGCACGAGAAAGCACATGCAGGGGAGAGGCAGACAGTGAGGAAGAGGGAGAATCCACAGCTGACTTTGCACTATCAGCATGCAGCCCAATGTGGGGCTCAAACTCAGCAATGTGAGGTCATGCCCTGAGCTGAAATCAAGAGACGCTTAACCGACTGAGCCACCCAGGCACTCCTCAAATAGCTGACTTTAAATGAAAGCATGATTATCTTGGGTGGTTTGATTTGATGCGGTGACCCCTTGGAGGATGCTGGACCCTTCTTGAAGAGATTGGAGAAGTTCTCCTGCTGGTCTTGAGGCAGCAATCTGCCACACTGAGCAAGGGGCCAAGAGCAACCCTAGGGTCTAAGTACAGCCTCTGAATAACCAAGACCAGAAGAACAAGAAAGAGTCTGATTGCCGGAAAGAGGGTTACTTTAACTGCATTATGTTTTGCTCACATTATCTGAATGTACTTGACAATGACTATAATTTATATGCAGAAGGCACTTGCCACAGTGACTTGATAAATGCCTCCAGAATTAAAAGTTGCTGCCTCTACATTGTTTTTTGCTTACAGGATTGTCTCTATCATATAATAGACTAATAAGACAATTAAGAGTTTGAATATTATTTTCTATGTAAATTGAGGACAGTGTAATATTATATTCTGCTTATGGTTGAAAAAGTTTAAATCAGTGAAGTATTTTCTAGAAACTGAAATTGGAAGGTACAATGTATGATTGGTCATTTCATATGGATAAAAGCAATATAACAAAAGTGAACTGAGATATAAAATAGTTTCACTTTAAATTTTCTAACTACAGCAAATGGACTTTAGCATTTATCGATAATAATTATTTATAAAAGAAATAATTATTGACATATTTTCAAACAACACAAGAAATCTGAGAGACTTTAAGAAATACAGAAACATGTATACCAGTCCTTAAGAAAGCATGTAAAAAGGACATGATAGGAAAGAGGTAGGCACAGGAGACCTGGTCAGCCTCCTGGCTAAGCCATTTACGGGGTTGATAAATAAATATATTAAAAAAACACTATACATGTATATGCACACTTTGTGATGTTAGGACCCTAATAGACATTGGGATACTTCCAGCCATTTTGCAGAGACACTAATAAGTGATGACCTGATTTGCATCTAGTGATTATTATGACTCAGTAGATGAAAGAAAAGAGCAGGATACACAAGAGCTGTTAATAAGAAAACAAACACTAACAATAGTAAAGTTGACCCTTGTCATAAAGTTGATTAGTCATTAACTGAAAGGTGGTGTGTAGGAAAAACTCACTTCCCCTGTGTTTCTCCTTTAGCCTCACACCTCACGCTATTACCACACTCAATGCTTCTGAAACCAGGTGTTGGTGTTTTTTTTTTTTTTTTTTTTTTTTTTTTTAATGAGAGAGTGTGTGAGTCCGTGGGGGGGGGGGGGGGGGAGGGGCCAAGAGAGAGGGAGAGAGAGAATTCCAAGCAGGGTCCTCATGATAAACACAGAGCCTAACAAGGGGCTTAATAAACTGCAAGATCATGACCAGAGCTGAAACCAAGACTAGGTGCTCACCAACTGAGCCACCCAGGCACCCCTGAAACCTGGTCTGTTTTCATTTGTTTTCCCACACCAAGCAATTCTGCAACGCCAGTGGGTATCCTTCAATTTAAGACATTTATAACACTGACTGGAGTTAATCCAGACCCCACAGGTTAAGGGCTCAATCCCATGGCCTTCAGATGCCAGTCCCAAGCAGTGAGTCCCCAGGTTACTTACAACTTCTGTCCAACTTGGCTACAAATTAAACGTTCCCATGACTCCTCCACTGGATTCAATTATTTGTGAGAATAGCTAACAGAGCTCAAGAAAACTCTTATTTACATTTTCCAATTTATTATATTGGAAAATTTATGATACAGGCACAGATGAAGAGCTAGATGAAGAGATAACATAGGGCAAGGCCTGGAAGGGCTCAGAGGACAGGAGATTCTGTCCCCATGGAGTTGGGTACACCATTCTCCCAGTGCGTGGGCATCTTTATCAGCCTAGAAGCTCTCCAAATCCTGTATGTGTGGGGCTTTTATGGAAGTTTGATCACACAGGCATGATCAATAGTTACCTCCATTTCCAGCCCCTCTCCCCTCTCTGGACAATAGGAAGTGGGGATGAAAATCCTAAGCTTCTAGTCATGAATGACCAGACCCATCCAGGAGCCCATCATGAGTTACTTCATTAAAACAAACAAACAAACAAACAAACAAACAAACAACCGCATTCCTATCCCCTAGAAAATTCCAAGAGATTTAAGACCTTTGTGTCAGGAACCAGGGTCAAGGACCAAATATTAGAACAAAATATACTAGTGCTCTTATAGCTTAGGAAGTTACAAGATTTTTAAGACCTCTGCATGAGGAACTGATGACTTATGTTAGAACGAGAGACTCTCCTACTCCTTATTTTTTAAAAAAAAATTTAATGTTTATTTATTATTGAGACAGAGAGAGACAGAGCATGAGCGTAGGAGGCACAGAGAGAAAGAGGAGACACAGAATCCAAGCAGGCTCCAGCCTCTGAGCTGTCATCACAGAGCCCAACGCAGGGCTCAAAGTCACAAACCACGAGATCATGACCTGAGCCGAAGTTGGATGCTTAACCAACTGAGCCACCCACGTGCCCCTCTCCTACCATTTCTATCAGTAAGAGTGAGTTCTGTGTTAGGAACAAGGAGACAAGACAGTACACATTTCTTATTATTTCACAGGTGGGAGGCTTAAGGACAAATCATCTGCAACAGTGAAAGAGGAAATCCCCAAATAAATCTGGAAAGCTAATAAACAGTCAATTTTCTCTGTCTAATCTTTCTCTATCATTAATTTGAGACATCTGTTATTGATATTACATTTCCCAAGAGTATGAATATGGAGATGATTAGACAGGGCTGCAAAAGTGTGTTGAGGTGATTTTGGAGACAGGACTTGCTATTGAAGGTGGATGTCAAGAAGGAATCTGGCCAAAGGCAATTGGATCAGATGAGGAAGCATGACCATCAAAATAAATGCCTTCTACTGGAGAGTCTAATGGAATAGAGATCCAGCTATACATGTATCATCTACATCAAATATAAAAATGTCAGTAGAGAAAAAAAAATTACTGTACCTTTATCAAGGCCCTCATTTTGACTGGGAGTTAATTTTATGCAGAGTTTATTGGAAAGATCAATTTTCTAAATCCCACTGCCCCGATGGAAGGCTTAACAGAACTTTAGTTCTGCCATGAAGCTTATGGATATGTCAACCCTAAATTTTCCAGAGGATACCCAGCAGCACTGCCTGATGCCAGATTCCCTGCAAAGTAGCACCAAACTGGGTTCTCTCGTCCACACCACCTGGGAAGACCTGCTTGTGTTTATCTTTGCAGGTGAAGTTGAGAGCCTGGGAGGGGAAGTATCTCATGACATCGGCTGGGTGACCACTCCAGGAGGACAGGACCTCCTGCTCTGTGGGGGTACGAACCTCACAATCTGTAATGCCCTTGCATTGCTGTCTGCGGTGATGTGCTTGCTGGCACCCTGCACCTGCAACGGAGCTTGACCTGCTCGATGGGTGCTACTGTGGTCTCTGAGATGGCCTCGGACACTGCACTCACCAGGCGCCCTCGGCAAAGGACGCAGTGGCTTCTGTCATGTTACAAGGAAAGAGGAGGCAGGTGACTGGGGGACTGTGGTAGGAACGGGCTGGGATTCCAGAGCTGTCTTTACCAATTTCTTATAAAATTAAACACATACGCCCTACTGCCCAGGTAATTCTACACCTGGGTGTTTGTACAAGACAAATAAAAGCATCCATAGAGAGAGGAATGGGGACATATTGTTTGGTGAGTAGAGAGTTTCTGTTTGGTGTGAGTAACAAGTTCTGGAAATGCATAGTGGTGGTGGTTACACAACTTTGTGAATGGGCTTGATGCTACTGAATTAAAATCATGAAAATTGTTAGGATGGTAAATTTTATGCTATGCATATTTCACCACAATAAGAAGTCATCTCCGTAGAAAGAAATCTACAGAAATGTCCCTGGTAATTTTATTCATAATAGCTCAAAATGTGAAATAATGAAAACATCCATCCGAAAGTGAATGACCAAGTATGTTGTCATAAATTCATTCAGAGTAAGGGTTGGCAAATTACAGCCAATGGAACAACCTGGCCCAAGGCTTGTGCTTAAATGGCTTAACTTCCACAAATTACCTTTATATTTTTAAGAGTTATAAAAAAACTAGAAAGATGAATATGTGATAGAGACCAGTGTGTGGCCAGCAAAACCCGAGAGAGTTACTACATGGCTTTTTATAGAAAAAAAATTACCGACATTGATATACAGGGTAATTACTAATCTATAAAAAGAACAAACTATTTGGCACATAAAACAATGTAAATATATCTAATAAACATATGCTGAGTGAAAGAATCCAAGCACAAAAGATATATACTGAGTGGTTCAATTTATATGACTTGTAGAATGGGCAAAATCAAGTGAACATCTCCAACATCAACAGAATTTAACTGACAACAGTGCTTCCCATGTTATCTGATGGAAAGGACATGATGTGACTTACGTAACAGTAAGGAAAAAAGTGCATAACCAGAATTTGATCATGAGGAAACATCAGAAAACAAAATCTGAGGGGAATTCTACAGAAAAACTGACTTGGATTCTTCAAAAATATCGATGTCCTGAAAGACAAAGATGGGCTGAGGAATTAGACAAGTCTAAAAAAGAAAAATGAAAAGTATCGAGACAACTACACATAGCGCATGTCTAGGGGGAAAATGCTATAAAGGATATAAATGAGATAATTGGAAATCTTTGACTATGGATGGTAGTTGATAGAATCAATCAGCTCTATTTCTAAGGCAAATTTAATATATTTTAAGATACTTAAAATATACTTAAAATAAAACATATAAAATTTTTAAATAAATAAAATGTTTAAAAATATTTTAAATTATTAGAAAAGTACCCACATAAATTTTTTTCTTGAAGGGAACTAAAGTCACCCTTGATTATATGAGTTTATGGTCTCAATTTTATAGCTCAAACAGATTCATTTGGTACAGTTCTTCCTGTTTTAGAGAGAGACAGAGGCCAGATTTATGATTTGCTGTTTTTCTCTTCGTTTTACAACTTAAAATTAGGTTTTAGAGGGGCACCTGGATGGCTCAGTTGGTTAAGCATCCGACTTCAGCTCAGGTCATGATCTCATGGTTCATGTGTTTGAGCCCCGTGTTGGGCTTTGCGCTGACAGCGTAGATCCTGTTTGGAATTCTGTGTCTCTCTCTCTCCGACCCTCCCATGTTCCCACGTCTCTCTCTCCCTCTCTCTCTTTCAAAAATAAATAAACATTAACAAAAAAGAAATTAGGTTTTGGAACTTTAGGGCCTTACATGTCCTCTGAATGATAACCCTGAACTGTGCATCTTTGGCCTCAACCGTGTTACGTAATCTCACTGGATTGTCATCCTGATTCTTTACATGCTCAGCAGGAAACCAGAAATAAAAGTAGACAGAAAACACTATGTGTGATTTATAAGTGACTAAAGTCAGGTTGCTTAGGCCTATCTTGTCCAATGGCTTTCTCAGTTTGATGGCTCACTTCATAACCTAAATAACGAATAGAATTAAAACAAAACAAAACAAACCAAAAGATGAATCAACTACTGAAAGGGACATTCCTCTGGGGAGGTATGACTGATTGCCTCCTTTCATCAACAGTTTGTTCCCTGGATAATTATTTTTTACCATTTGGGTCTCATAAATAAGCAAGGAAATTTTTGACATAGTTCACATGTACCTATGACACCAACAGTTATTATTTAAATAAATATATACATCTGATCATTATTAACAAGGATTTATTAAGTACTTGTTACTTGCCAAACACTAGGAATAGCAGGTTAACGATATAGACCCTCCAATCACAATCTATCTGATATTATTTATTTGGTGGGGATACTGGATATTAGAATAAAATCTGGATTTTAGATATAATCAAAATTACTGAATATTAGAGTAAAATCAAAGCTACTATTTTAATTTATTCTCAGGTTTAGGATTTCTGATGAAGATGTACAGATCCCAAGGAAGCGCACAAGTGCTAGAGCACAGTCGTACATCCAGTAGGCAGCTTCCTGTACGGCAGCTTTGGGCACTCATCTGTCCAGTGTCAGGTGACTGGTTCAGATGGCAGCCTGCGAGCTGCTCTGGGACACTTGGAGTCAGTGCTCTGGGGATGTTCTCCCACCTCCCAGCTCTTCCTGTTCATCCATGTTCTGTAGCTGGAGGACGAAGAGATCGCTCCTTCGCTGCCCAGGTAAATACAGGTGAGCTGACATGTCTAGCATGGACTCTTTCCATTGTCCCTGGTAACAAAAGGTAACATTTGGGCACAGGAGCACAGGGACGGAGGTATTAAAGGTACTTTCAACTGAGAGGAAACGTACCTAAAAGTGAAATACTTTGCAGAGCTCTTTGCTCTGAAAACGTGTTAAGTAACTCAAGAAGTAATTGAAAATGGCAAGTAAATATCTTGAGAATTATTTAAAATTACCTTTTGGTATTCCCAAATAATAAGGTAAGTTAAAGACAGAAATCATAAATTGTGTTAATAAATTAATATGTATTAATATTAAGGCTGTGAATAAGAAATAATGTCCCTTTTCCCATTAATTAATCAGAGATCAGGATGTGAAACTTCCTTAACAATCTATTGGTTGCCTTATTTTGGAAATTTAATGCATAAAGTCATAGAGTCTTTTCTGTCCTTTCGTTTATAATAATTCATTCTTTATATGCAATTAAAAAGCATTTGAGTTTCCTATAGCTTAATACCACACTGCATTATATCATATCCCTATAAGTATGTAAACGCTAATTTGAGAAGCCAAGATAAAGAAAGGCAATGAGATACCAACTGATTAACCCAAAGCAAATGACATCTACTTGAAACAGAGTTCAAAACTCTGCCAGTGATTTTCCTAAGAATGAGTGAGGAGACTCAGGAACACGCACTGTTGTTGGAAGGTAGGCAATGGACAATATCTGAAATTGTACGAGCAAATTTATTATGAGAGGGCTGATATTATTCATGGGGAGGCATAGTGACAGATGACATGCATTGTCATTTTCTCCAGATGTGATGGAGTGATTTATACCCAAGAAATAGCTGTTTGAGATATTTCTTGGTTTTATTATTTATTAGTGCTTTCTACTAATGTTTTAGGCATTTTAATTAATTTACATATTTGGTGATGATTTCACTAAAAAGATTAGCTAATAAACATTTTGGAAGCGTTTTTATTTTTCTTTCTTCGATGCTCAGCTAACAAAAAAGCATTTCCCAGCCCTATTGTTTGTACACATCAACCTCCCTGGAAGTGATAGATGAAAGTAAGATTCTAAGTGCTTCATTAAGAACTTTGTTTTATAAGTTCTCCTTAATTTCTGAAACCGTTTGTAAAGAACGTAGACAGGTCCAGTCTGCTCTACACTGTAACATGGTTAGTTTAATTTCTGTCATTCTGTTATATTTACTTTGCCCTAGTTAGCCTTTTAAGCACAGTTAGTTAGAAGAGCCAAGTTTCCAACAGATGACGTAACTGGGATTATGCTCGTTGTCACACACTTTGCTCCATTGCTATTGTCCTACTTGTCATATTTCTGCTACATCTCTAGGTACCACGTTTGAGTTCCAAGTGGAAAGATGGTAAAGTACAACCGTGCAAAGAGAAAATCAGCAGAGGAACAGAGACCATCCCTTGTCAAAAAGCTTTTTGAGAAATCTTAGCAATTCTCGTTTACAATTTAATGGCTAGAATTATAACATGGTTCCTATAAGTGAAAGAAAGTGGGCAAAGATGAGAATTCTAAAATAAGAACACAGCGATCCTACAGAGAAAGGAAGAATTGATAAATCCTGTCCTCCATACGTAATCTATTGTAAGATATTATCTGTGGTTCTGCATTCGGTCACATCGAATGCTACTTCTCTCTATATGCACATACAGGCGTACGACTCCCCCTTTATTGCCTTAAATTGAAATTAAGAAGAATGAAACCATCTATATTCATATTTTTAAAATTAGCTACAATGTCCAAAACTCAGTCTAAAATAAGTAAGATTAACTGATAATAAAATAATATGTATTTAATTTTCCCGTTTATAAATAGAAATGTAGAAGCCATAATCAAGTAATCAGATGTTTATCCCTATACATGGCATCATACCAGGTATAAGAGTGCAACTGCAGATGTACACAAGTTTGTTGCCTTGTATTGGGGAACCAAACAAAATATGCAGATTTTCTAAATTTGCAATGTCTCTGACCATGATTCACAGCAAATTAAAGCAAAATCTCTATTGATTTACACTGAAGCTTTTAAAATTTTTTTTTGTTTATTTTTGAGAGACAGAGACAAAGTGTGAGCGGGGAAGGGGCAGAGAGAGAGAGAAAGACAGAATCTTAAGAGGCTCCAGGCTCTGAGCAGCCAGCACAGAGCCCGACGCAGGGCTGGGACTCAGAAGCTGTGAGATCACGACCTGAGCCAAAGTCGGCCGCTTAACCAACTGAGCCACCCAGGCGCCCCTACACTGAAGCTTTTGAAAAAAACTTAATATGTAGTAAACCTGAGGGGGGAAAACCTTTCGTGTATGTATATAACGGAGTTAACTTTAGATAATTTTGAAGAAGTCCTTCCTCTAAACGAGTACCTGGGGAATTTTGCAATGTCTCCTGGGAACGTTCGCAATGTCCCCTGAACTCAGGACCATGAACTTGGTGTGGGGCTGTCGTGCACGTTGCCAGTGGTCTATATCCCCAGTCCCTAGACAGTAAATGCCAGTAGATCCCACAATCTTTGAAATAACTGAAAATACCTTGAAAATATCTTCTACAGGGCTAGACAACCCCTCTAGAGAACTACTAGCTGTGATGTTTTCTTCACAGAAAAGAGGCTTTTTAGTGCTTGTTTTTTCTTTTGTTGCAGCTGGATCGAACAGTCTTGAGAACACTGATCCAGACCTGTCTCTACCCAGCGGGAACCATGGAGTGACACCAAACCACGTGCTTCACGGTCCTGTTCCCGCTTCTTCCTCCCTGAGGAAGGCCTTATTCTGCATTGTCCTTTCTGCACAAACCTGCTCATGTATATAAAATAAAATCAAAGAATCTTCCCGCAACCTCACTGTACTTGTTATCAGAAGTATTTCACTTATCAGGCAAATTGCTTGACTTCTTTGAACTTGAGCTTCTTTGTAGAAGCAAGAGGGTTTATAGGAGCAATTATAACACATGGTTATCTGTTCTGACTTTGAAATACATATTATATGTTGCGGTCCTTAACACTGTACTCGGGAGACAGTGCGTTTCTAATAAATGCCTTCTCTAATTATTATCGTTATCAGTGCCAAACGCACGGCCCTGTATAGCTCTTACGTTTTTATTTTGTCTTGTTTGGTTTTTACAAAGCTTTCTTCCTTTTCCAGCCACAGTCCTTCAGGCTCTTCATCTCTTCATTAAGTTCATATTTAGCAGACTGTGCAGCTTATAGTGGGCATTTCATACATGCCTTTGGAAGAAAGATTAAAAGCGTATGTGAATACTTTACCCATCCATTATTTCAACTCAATTTCTGCATACGTGTACAAGTCCTAGGTTACAGCTAAATAGTCTAAGTTAGTATTAATTAACCTACCACAGCAGACTCACCCAAATAACTAAGAAAGACATATTTCAGGAATAGATCACATGCTTTCTTTAAGTAGAAGATCTAGTGCAAATGAACCATCTGCAACTTTTCTTAAAATGCCATATCCCAGAAAACTCTATTATTCCATAAGGAAAGAAAGGGGGCTACTTGGTGCGCAGATGAGTTTCAGAGTCACTGGATTAAGTGAGATTAAATGCACCTGAACAGATCTCTTCATTGCAGGACTTTGAAGAGCTTTATTTGGTGAATTATAATTGTGAGTTCTAAGAGAGTGACATTAAAGAATGTGCTTTCCATTTTTTAAACTAAAGAACAATTATGTACTTAGTTTACTGTATTAGTCAGCTTGGGCTGCCAGAATAAGATAGCACAGACTGGATTAAACAGAAAGTTATTTTCTCAAGTTCTGGAGGCCGGAAGTCCAAGATCAGAGTGCCCACAAGTTTGGTTTTGGCGAAGCCTCTTTTCCCGGCTTGCAGATGGCTGTCTCCTCGCCATGTGCTCACATGGCCTTTTCTCTGCGCATGTGTGCGCACACACACACCCATGCACAGGAAGAAAAAGAAAAAGACAGGGAGAGAGGGAAGGAAGGAGAGGGAGAGATGTAGGGATGTGGGCAGAGGGAGGAAGAGAGAGAGGGAGAGAGGGAGAGAAAGAGGGAGGGAGAGATTTGGTATATTTCTTCCGCTTACAAGGACACCGGTCCCATTGTATCAGCCCCCACTCCATGACCTCATTCAACATTAATTACCTCCTAAAGGCCCTATCTCCAAATATAGTCACATCGAGTATTAGGGCATCAACATATGAATTTCAGGGGGGCACAATTCAGTCCATAACACTTGCTCATTTTAGAACAGCTTAACTTTTGATCAATGTTGATATGAAAACTTAGTGACAGCTACTCAATAGTGTATAATTTAAAAATTTTTTTTTTAATGTTTATTTATTTTTGAGACAGAGAGAGAGACAGAGCATGAATGGGGGAGCGACAGAGAGAGAGGGAGACACAGAATCGGAAGCAGGCTCCAGGCTCTGAGCCATCAGCCCAGAGCCCGACGCGGGGCTCGAACTCACAGACTGCGAGATCATGACCTGAGCTGAAGTCGGACACTTAACCGACTGAGCCACCCAGGCACCCCTCAATAGTGTATAATTTTAAGAGTATATTACATAAGACTGTTCCTACACTTTGGTTAAAGCCCTTGAGCAGAATGAATTTTCCAAAAATGTTTCCAAAAACACATCCTACATTTTTCTTGCAATGAGACTTTGGTATTCCTCTTTTAGAGTATTGACAGTATGTCCCCTAACCGTGGGTAGGCCTTGTGGCGACCACAGCCAAGAAAATCTGGGGCAAAGGATGCTATGTGACCTCGAAGCTATTATACAGCTACTGCTTGATTCCCTTAGAACACTGGCCATGAGAGAAGCCAGTACCAAGTGAAAAGTACAACATCCCTGAGGCTGCCATGCCATGAAGAAGCCCACATCAGTGAATGTGGAGACACCGTATGAAAGCGCCTTGGGTTTACATGAAAAGAGAGACATGTCTGGTAGTATCTACTCCAGCCTCAACTGTTTCCTGTCCAGCCACACGTGACTGTATCCACACAAAAGACCTGGAACCAGAACTATCCATCTGAGCTCTTTCCTAATTTCTCACCTATAAAAGTCATGAACAATAATAGGTGATTCTTACTTTTTAAACCACTAAGTTTTGGGCTGGATGGTTATATAACCACTGCTCACTGAAAAATAACTTGGTACCTAAGCATAGCATTGGTTTGGGATCAGGTATCAGGGGAATCTGGAAGAACACAGGAGAATGTTTGCAGAAACATAAAGGTCCTAGAGGTGGCTGTTGGTGAGGGAATTAAAAAGAACAAAAACAAAAACAAAAACAGCAAAAACTGGTAGCCAAAGCTAAAGAACTCAGGCTCCTAGTTATGCAATCCTGGAAAGGTGGCAGCACTGTTTTCTGCAATTGGCCATTAGGATATGGCTCAGTGAATTCATTCCTTCAGCTAGGGAACTTCTAGACACAATGTGGGAGATACCAGTTGACAACAGATTGAAGATAACTTTGCAATGATCTCAAAAGAAGTAAAGTTATTGAGTGCTAGATTGTGAATAAACTATGAAAGCAAAAATAAACAAATAAAAGGAACTAGGATAAAAAAAACACATACTTTAATGAAGCTTGGGGGCTTAAAGATCCCATAAAAGGATTTGGAAAGACAAAACAATGTTAAAATCCACTGGAAAAAGAGAAAAATGTATATGTGCTTAAAAAACAGAAAGCTATGAAAGTATAACAAAATTTGTAAAGAGTTTTGTCAACTTTCCAAAGAGAAAAGTGTCCTATATGAAACTTATTTAAGAACAATGAATTGCAAGTTTGAAATGTACATACATTTCAGTCAAACGTAGAGAGATGTATTGAACATCATTAGTGAAAGCTCAATGCTCTTTCACAGTAACTGATGGCAGCAAACAAATTCAGGTTGGAGGTAGAGCTTAGATGGTCACAGGCATCTGGAAGCATGCACAGAGAGTCCATGAGACCATCAGTTGTATTGGGATGCACACACGGTGAGTCCGTGAGACAGTCGGAGGTGTCGGGACATGCACAGGGAGAATGCATGTGCTCATGCTGAAAAGGGAGCTTTGTCTGGAGAGAACATGCACACTGTCAACCCAAGGCCCACGTTAAGAGAACTGAGCCTGAAGATGTTAACAGGTAAGAAGTGAAAACCAACTCTTTGGAGCTACGTGGTTCGTGAGGACCTACTCTGTCCCTCACACTAAAAGATGTAGGATCCTCTATGATCAATCAAAAATGTGCCAGTCTGATTTTTTTCCTCCCCATACCAAAAGAGATGGGCCAGTGTCCGAGGATGGGCCTGTTCCTGGCCCTAAAGGGCCAGCCGACATGTCTAGTAGAAGATATGTCCTGGTTTAGAGCCACAAGGCAGGTACTCCTGTGGACAAGAGGGTTGTGCACTTCAACAGAGAGGGATTGACCATGAGCGGTAAGGCCTTCAAGCCCTTGTCACAGGTGCTCTCGGACTCACCCTTGGAAGGAGGCTCCATCCATCCGAATATATCTGTCCATCTCCTCAAATACAGAGGTTATGGGCTCCAACCACTTGGTTATTGGTGCTGAAGATTGTTCCTTAAGAGAATCCCATTTGTTTTTCACACTGAATAAAAAATCTGCTTTCTAATCATTAAGAAAATATTCTTGGCAACCTTCAGTTAATATTTAACTCTGAGTCTTGTGATTAAAAGACAATAACCACCACAGATGAAGCTACTTTAAGCAGAATCCGTTCAGTACATTTATCTCTTTAGTCTCCTAAAGCTCATCTAAATAGTAAATAATTCAAAATTAGAGTAAACATTACTTTAAATGAATACTTTTGATTTAGATTTTTAGAATGTCTTGTTGCTCTAAAAATGATTGGAAATCAATGGTATAAGTCACATATTTGATTCAGAAACTCCAAGTTTTTCTTTGAACATTAAACTCAATTGAAAGTATAGTTTTAATATTTCTGGGGGGAAAATAACTAATTATATTAGCAAATATATAGATATTTAAAAATATATGTTAGGGCACCTATGTGGCTCAGTCAGTTAAGCATCTGATTTCGGCTCAGGTCATGATCTCATGGTTCGTGGGTGCAAGCCTCATATTGGGCTCGGTGCTGACAGCTCAGAGCCTGGAGCCTGCTTCAGATTCTGTCTCCATCTCTCTCTCTCTCTCTGCCCCTCTATGGCTCATGCACTCTCTCTCCTCCTAGCAAATATAGACACAAAAATTAAAAATAAATAAAAATATATGTTTATTTTGGTGTGGAAGGAACACTTAACATGAGATCTATTGTCTTAACAGATTTTCAAGTGTATGATACAGCATTGCTAGCTGCAGACACAATGCTGGACACTCACTCTCTAGAACTTACTTGTCTTGTGTAACTTCAGTTCTGCACACACTGACTAGCCACTCCCCATCTCCCCCAGCCTCTGGCAACCATCGTTCTCATAAGGGGGATCATAGATCATAGTATTTGTCTTTCTGGGACTGTCTAAGCAATATACACTTTTGACTGGTATATAATACCTCACTTTACACATCTGTAGTCTGTTTTTCCAGCTGATATATTAATCATCTTATCTATAACATTTATATTTGATATGTTACGTTCTCCTTTTTCTGATAAATGAATGCACTTTAAAAAGTGCATCTGTTTTCTGAACTGGAGTCAGTCACTGTAAAAGTGCACAAAACCTCAAATGGTGAAATGGTGGGCGTAAAAAGCAGATGAACCCTTAATTCTTTCATTTGGATGTTTACAAGAAAGAACACTGCAGTCTTGGTGTGTCAATTTCTTGTTCCCTTTACAGAGATTCTCAACCAAATAATCATTAAATGTTCTGTTAAACTGGTCCAGTTTGCAACACACACCCCGATTTATTGACGCTCCACCCCCTAAGATGTGTGCTGAGATCCAGCCTGCCCACATTGCCACTGTATGACCCAGTTGTCAGATACCTAAGGGAATTTAATTCTTAAAGCTTTACTAAGTCATGTGCAGAATAAAGATCATAAAAAGGCCCCCAAGCTTGAATACGTAGCTTTGAAAATAATCTCTTAGGTGTGTTAGCATTTCCCCATCAAAAACTTAACTGTTTCATGTTGTACACATTCACGCTAAAATAAATAAATAAATAAAAGTGAGATCATTCAAAGAACTTTGCAGGCATTACATTTAAACTTCCTCATTAAATTTAAGACTACATTCTGCTTGAAAAATGAACATACACATCACTATAATCCCCTTTATCATCTTAAACAAATGTAGTTGCATAGACAACAGTAACATAGCTACTTGGCAAAATAGGTAATAGTGGAATATTCTAGCTACCTGACTTTGTACCTACTATAAGAATAACATGAGGGACGCCTGGCTGGCTCAGTCGGTTAAGCCTCTGACTTCAGCTCAGGTCATGATCTCACTGTTCGTGGGTTCAAGCCCCACGTCGGGCTCTGCGCTGACAGCTCAGAGCCTGGAGCCTGCTTCAGATTCTGTGTCTCCCTCTCTCTGCGCCCCCCCCACCCCCGCTCATGCTCTCTCTCTCTCTGTCCCTCTCTCAAAAACAAATAAATGTTAAGAAATTTTTAAAAAAAGAATAACATGAGCTAATTCCTACTAGCCTATAAAGATGTCATTATGTAGTTATCATTACCTCTTGGGCACAAGGTTGATCCTGGGAGTAGGAATTCTCTGAGTAACAGTGTATTTGTTTAGGCCAAATGTGACATGTAGGCTTCTGAGGTCGATGGATGTCATTGGTTATATAGTGTCAGTATCAGCGTTTGGACAGGAAAACACAAATTCTTAGAAATTCCAGGAGCCGAGGATGGAAGACAAGGAAGTAGCTACTAACAAATCGTCAGAAACCTGAAGGAGAAAGGCCAGGGAAGGTCACCTCCAGCCTTTAGATTTGTCGCCGGCAGCCTTCCCAATTAGACCAAGTCACCACTAACGTCCGGGGCTGTGAACAGCTTGCAGAGAAACTCCAAGTGCACCTCTGCTCCCACCTGTGTGCATGTTTTGCTGTGGCAGCAGGAACACAGCTTTTTCTCCAGACATCCCCATCTCATGCAAGGAACCCCCACGGGGAGAATCTAAACCCAAAGAGTGTCTGGCAGAGGATTCTGGGAAGCATGGTCCCAAGGCTTCCTCTGCAAACACAGTGGGCAGTGCAGAAGCCCGTGCCTCCAGCCCTCATCATGCTGCCGGACACACAGCCAACGTGAAAGCTGGGAGCTGGGGCCACCTAGGTTTTCCCACCGTCTGCCTGCGCGACTTTGGGCAGGTTACACAAAATCCCCAAGCCTTATTTCCTCTCCACGAGGAGTGGATCCTGTTATCTGCCGCATCGTGTGCTTGGAATATTTACGTCCATTTAGTACCGTGTCCGGACACATAGGAAGGTATCTAAAAACACTAGAAATGTTACTATTGCTTTTGTTTATCATCATCCTCATATTCACAACTGAGCTTTTCTGTCTGAGGAGAAACATTTGTGTCCCTCCTCCTCTACAGCCAGATCTCTTGACTATGGCTTGAGCCACACCTCCTTGGACATCTGGAGAATTTTGCTGCTGTGGGTAAGCCCTCTTCTTCATGTTCTCTGCCACCTTTTCCAGCTGCTCCCTGACTCTTCTTTTCCACCACCCAGATCTTGGTTGGGGTCCCAGTTCCATCACCTTTGTTTATTAAACCTCCCACCTGGTCTCCAAGATATTTTCCTACTGAAACCCGAAACTCTATGCTTTCTTGCTCGATTCAGTGGCCTTTTGAATTTTAAATTTTGAGCTCTAATAGTTTATACTATTTTACGCATCTGACCTTATTTTTTGTTGAGCAAATATTATTGGAACATGAACAATTTTCAGAGTACAAGTTCTGGATACATAAAATGGGATGATATTATTTCCACACTTATGGTGTTTAGAGTCTAGTGAAGAGATGGCCACACAAGCAATTTTAATATAAAAAGAATAGAATCAAATCCAGAAAAGGCATAGAAGAATAACTCTAGGTGGAAAATTAAGCTATGACAGAACCTTATGTTAATATTTGGAAGATGAATATTGATAGGTTTCAAATAACGGGGAGGCAGTCATCTGTGTTCTGCCTGGATTCTGTAACTCTCACCTCACTTCTTCCTCCTCCAAACATAAATTTCCTTAAAATCAATCCTAGTTACTGTTACTCTCACTTTTTTAAAAAAAAATTTACATTTATTTATTTTTGAGAGACAAAGAGAGACAGCGTGAGCATGGGAGGGGCAAAGAAAGAGGGAGACGCAGAATCCGAAGCAGGCACCAGGCTCTGAGCTGTCAGCACAGAGTCGGACGCGGGGCTGGAACCTACAAACCGTGAGATCATGACCTGAGCTGAAGTAGGAAGCTTAACCGACTGAGCCACCCAGGCACCCCTCTCACTTTTTTTCTAAATCTCAAGACTTATCAACATTTTGTTGATGTTTCAAATCTGGATCACAAATCTGGACATGAGGCCCTCATTGTTATTGAATGTTCTCCTGGGGAACTTCCAAATCTTGCTTTTTGTGTCAGAGATTGGGAAAGTGAGAAGGAAATACACAAATACTAGTTGTCTGCTCACATTACAGGTTTGATTTACACACATGTTGAATGAAGAATATTTTGATCCAAACTCTTTTATAATTCTTCAAGTTTCCTTTAGGACCATGCATTAACCTTTTGTATGTACACCCACCACTTTACCTGCATTTAGACCCTTGTTCTATTGATTACAATTAGCCTGTTCTCAGTAAATGTGTGTTGAACTGAAGCCCAACATAATAGTTTGGTCTTTCTACTGAGCAGCAGAGGAATCCAAATTAGACAACCCTCACTTTATTTTGTGTTCTGCCATGTTAGATATTACTGCAATAATCTGTACAATTCAAGGACCTATGATAAGTATTTGAGTATCTCGAGGAAGCTGGCTGGCTCAGTTGGAGGAGCATGTTCAAGCCCCACATGGGGTGTAGAGGTTACTTAAATAAATAAAGCTTAAAAAATATTTGAATATCTCAAGGGAAAGTTGTATAATCATCTTAAGTACAAAAAGAAATGTTTTAAATTTGCTTAAATTCTCCTAATTTCTCCTATACATTTGAAAATGTGTCTGCATATTCATAGCCAATATGAAGTTACTTTCCATCTGTTAGGAATGCTTTTCAGAGAAACAGATTAGGAACATTTCTCCTTTTTTTTTTTTTTGGTCATAGGTTTAACTATTTAGCTTTTGATTTTCAATTTTGAAATTAATTTAAAATTTACAAAAATGATGCAAAAATATAAAGAAGTCTCATTTACTTTTTGTCCATATTCCCCAATGTTAATATTTTATTATTTAATATTTGCTTTCTGTTTCTAAAATATGTATTTATCTAAATCCTTATTTATATCAAAGGCTACATCTGCATCTGTAGTAATCTACCCACACACATATGAACATACACAATTTTTTCTGAAACCTTCAAGAAATAATTGCAGGCATGATGCTGCTTTGCCTGGGAGATAAATGTATTACTTCCTATGTTACTTTGTATTTCCTTAAAACCAAATATACACAGCCATAGTGGAGTTACCCAAATCAGGAAACGACATGATATCACAATGTATTAAAACTTTCCCAGCTGTCTCACTGATGTCCTTTTCCTGCTCTAGGAGACACGCTGGGTGGCTTAGCGGGAGCATGTGTTTGTCACGCCTCTCACACACCCTCTACTAGGAAGCAGTCCCACAGTCCGGTCTATAGCGACCCTGAAACACTGAAGGGTGTGGGCCAGGTCTTTTGCAAAAGGTTGTTGACTTTGGATCCCTGGCTGTTTCTTTGTGATGAACGTCAAGTACACATTTTGGCAGGGACACCACAGTGGCATCTTTCTCAAGCATCGTATTAAGAAACATATAATGTCAGGGTTTCCAGGTTTTGGTAGTACTAACTTTGATCACTGAGGGTATTTCTACCAGATTTCTCACTGTGGAGGCACCGTGCTCCTTCCTATACCTGAAAAGTACCTTCTGGAGCTCTTTCAATAATATGCAGGTATCCTGTTCCTCATTTTACTCTGAACTGCCTATTTCTGTCATCCATTTATGGTTCTCGATTAAGCAATTATTTCCATCTGTTGACTCCACATACATTTTCTGGTCTTTATTTACTGTGGTGGCTTCAATGTGTCAACTTGGATGATATGATCTGTATTTCCTGAAATCCGTTTCCTGTACAATTTTGGGTAAGGCAGGGTAAGGCGGGCCAAGGTGGGGGGGCACAGGAGATTCTTAAGGGATTCTGGAGGCGGGGTGAAGCAGCCCACGACCGTTACACCTTCTCTCAGTTCTTCCTTCAGCTTCTCTGACTCCTGGGTCAGGAGTGTGTGTGTGTGTGTGTAGGTGGGGGTGTGGGGATGTGTATGTGAGGGTGTGTGCATATGTGTGGATGTGTTTGAGCATGTGTGGGCAGGGCATGTGTGTGATGTGTATGAGCAGGTGTGTGTGGTGTGTGCATGCAGATGTGTGTGCACACGTGTGGGGTATGTGTGCATGTGTGCGCAGGGCATGTGAGTGCATGTGTGTGGTATGTGTGTAGGGTTGTATGGATGTGTGCAAGCAGGTGTGTGCATATGTGTGGAGGGTGTGTGTGTGTGTGTGAGTAGGTGTGTGTGGGTGTGCATGTGTGCAGGGTGGGGGTGTGTGCAAGCAGGTGTGTGCAGATGTGCATGTGTGTGGTGTGTGTACATATGTGTGGAGGGTGTGTGTGTGTGTGTAGGCATGTGTGCATGTGTGTACATGTGTGCAGGGTGTGGGTGTGTGTAAGCAGGTGTGTGTGTGTGTGCATGTGCGCAGGCGTGCGTGGGCATTTAGCTCTTGAATGAAAGATGCAGTTCCTGCAGAACACACCCAATTCCAGAACCAGAGGTGGCAGAGACCTGCTCTAAGGATCGAACTGGCCCTCGTGGGTCCCAGCGCAGGACGCGGGCTTGGGTACAGGCTGTGGGTTCTGTCGGGCTCCTTCACCAGCATCGTCCCCACCCTGTGCACATCCAGCACCAGGATCTGATTGGACACAAAACTCAATAAGGCGGACTCTCTTATAAAGCTGCTTGAAGTTGTTTATTCTATTTTTAATTTTTTATTAATTTGGGATATGTGTTGTTTTCTAAAACATTTAATGTGCAAAGCTAACAGAATGCATGCATTTTTGCTAAAATGTCATCTCTTGTGAAATTTCAATTTTGACTTCTACTTAGCCCATCTCAGAGGCTTACTTTAGGTAACCATTTTCACAGTCCGGTCCTTAAATTCTCAACACTTAAACTGGCAACATTTAGTAACATTGATCAAAAACATGGATCCAATAGAAACAGAGGTTGAACAAAGGAGAACCTGACCCAACTCCGGGCAAAATTCAGTGGAGGCTTACACATAGAATACTGAACAGGAATACTGAGGCAGGAATTCTCCAAGGGCACAAAAGAGTAAGTGCTTACATTTTATTCACTAACTCAGCAAACATTCATTGAGCAACTCTTATGCAGTGGTATGGTTCTATGAGCTAGGACTCACAGAATAGACAAAACCCCTGCTCTTAGAGTGTGCAATTCAGTGGGCATTTAAAGCCAAGGGAATAATAATGTTTGAACAAAGTAAACAACTGAAGAATTCGGTAATGAACATTGAAAGGAGTCAACTCCATTGGGTCTCACAATTCTTTTTTTTCTTTAATTTTGTAATGTTTATTTTTAAGAGAGAGAGACACACACACAGAGTATGAGCAGGGGAGGGTGCAGAGAGAAGGAGACATAGAATGTGAAGCAGGCTCCAGGCTCTGAGCTGTCAGCACAGAGCCCGATGCAGGGCTCGAACTCATGTACCACAAGATCATGGCCTGAGCCAAAGTCAGACACTTAACCGAATGAGCCACCTAGGTGCCCTGGGTGTCACAATTCTAAACAGAATAACATTTAATTCACATAACCAAAAATGGGTAGAGAGCTAGCTATTTATAATAAAATAATGTAAGAAAAATATATTCATCTAAAACCCCATCATAAGTAATGGACTCAGAGCAGTATAGGAGCATGCCGATGGCAGGGGAAGGAATTTTCATTCATTTGTTTTCATTCATTTCATTCTTTTTCTTTACAACATATGATAATTATGCTTTTACATAATAGCCTTTAATTTTTATTCCCCAAATATACATTTTGATTGAGTATAAAATTATTTAGTTATGTCGGATAATACTCTTATTTTTAGTTATCTGTAGATGTAGTTGGGACAAATGTTAGGATGTCTTCAACTAACTAATTTTTTCAGCAAATACACATGTAGGAAGGTAGTCATGTACAGAGAGGAGTAGTGATATATCAGCAATTAATAAGCCTTGATAAAAATATATGGGCAACATTGTATTATTTTTATAGTGTTTGGCTCAGTTTGAAAAATTTCCAAATAAATATGAATATCAAAGTATGAAGACATATGTAGATATTGTATAAATCCATGAACAGTGGGTTTGGGAGGAAAGATTCTAAGTTGACTGAACTCTGAACGTGCCTCTGTTAGACTGCTGGGTGAGGAGAAGCAAACCTCACCCCCAGGAACCAGTGGGGAGCACTGGCCAGAAGGATGAGATGCAAACACATCTCACAAAAGGGCAGAGGGCCACAAAGGGTGGGAGAGTTGATGCTGTCTAAGCAGTGGACTGAGAGATCTAGTCTAAGAAAGACACAGAGAACAAAAGTGAGGCTAATGGATTGGGAGATTGCTCATTACTGTGAATTATGATCGTGGCTGAACAATAACGACATGACAATAAGTGTAAGAGCAAAGGAGAGAGGAGGTTGGATGAGAGGGGCTCTCCAGGGCACACTTACTTAAAATCTTTATGAATAACTCCTGGAAGGTCCTTTAGAAACACCTCTCTGCCCTACGCAGAATAAACTAATATTAAAACTTTCAGTCATTTGTAGCCTATTAGAATCTCAGATCTGATCTTAGCTGTGGACATTTTTGGGGGAAGTCAGTTACCAGTGCTTCAAATAATTATTTTCTATTTATGGCTTCAGAGAATTTTGGAACCATTATCTTTTTGAAACACTGTCCTCTTAGAATGATATCTAATATCTTTAATATTTTAGTATTGAATGTCCTTGATATGTATTCCCTCCCCTAAGAAGAGAAAAATTCTGTCTGCTCCAACACAGTTCTCTTTTATCCAATGCAGCCGAAAAGGCTGGTAGAAAAGATTAATTATGTAAGATATTTGGTCAACTATCTATATCAATATTAATATTAAGACTCATAAAAGCTTAAAAAAAATGAGCAATGATATTTATAGTTCAGCATTATGGTTTGTACTTCATACTGATCAGCATATGAAATAACAGAATTCATAGAAATGGGGTATATTGAAACTAAGTCATGTAAAAGATATTATGATGTCTGAATATCCAAGTGAGTGGGTTTTTTCATGGTCTCATTACCATTATTTAGTGCTAGTCCATGTTCCTGGAGTTGCTATGGAGAGTATGAACCTAATATTCCATTGTCATTGGAATCCGTTTTAGTCACATCAAATCACAAGATAGATCAGTTGTTCTCAAGACTGTAGGTAGACATGGGAGAGGACAAGATCATTCTTATTGTGTAGATGTATGAAATAAATTAAATATGCAAGTAAGAGATAGACCAATAAAGGTTATTATCCACACTGAAGAAAACCAATGATGATTGATTTCA
Source organism: Panthera leo (assembly GCF_018350215.1). Lineage (NCBI taxonomy): Eukaryota > Metazoa > Chordata > Mammalia > Carnivora > Felidae > Panthera > Panthera leo. The sequence goes on along the minus strand of NC_056689.1, from coordinate 861,746 downwards.
CAGTCTACACAGGTATCTTGTGCCTGTGTTTGAAAGAATAACTGCAAGAGAGAAAATTACTCTCAAAAATACACAGTACAAATACTGTGAAACTGAGTATGGAATTACACAGGCCTGCACAATTCTTTTCTGGTGTCAAGCTCCACAAAATTTATTCTCTTCGGAAGAGTTTCCTAGAACCCTGACGTTTTAACATTTTCAGCATGTCCCTAACACTTGCTGGATCCTCTTTAAATACTAATTTCAGATGGAAAAATTTTGCTCATTTGCTATGGCAGGATAATCCCAACACTTAATTTTAAATGAACTCTAAATTTATTTTCAGTATATTTATTTATTGTAATTAAATCCAGTTATCACCAAGCTAGCCAGAGAAGATGGGCTGGTTTCCCTTTCATTGAAGTCCAGCCTATGTTTCTTTGACTCTGTTATCAAAGCCACTTGATACATCAAAGCTCATGGAGTAAGACTGCTATTTGCATAAAAGATTCAGAAATCAGTGAAGATGAGTACTAGAAAATATAGAAAATACTGTTGCCAACACACACACACACACACACACACACACACACACACACCATACAAGCACCCATATAAGCCTATTCTTTCTTCATTTTGCATATTATTCCATAATTAGAAATTTGTAAGGTAACCTGGCAAGTTGGTGTTTTCAGTTAAGTAAGGCCAAATCTCGGCTAGTGGTGGATCCGCACTGACCAATCAGTGCAAATGTCTAGGTGATTAGAAAAGTTTTGGTCACTGCTCTGATCTGGAGTTTCCCAGGGTAATATCAGTCCCCACGGGGTAATACCTAAGAGAGTCAAGTTAGCAAAATTCACACCGAGTGTTGTAAGTGGTTATGATGTTCAGGTCACTACAGAAAATAAATGCGTTCAGTGTGTGTGAGAGCTAACGTGCCAAGCAGGTAAGTGAACCTTTAGCTCCTTTATCCTCATGCATTATTAGCTCTCTTTACGTTGTTTTTCTAGATGTTCTTGCCATCCTCTTTTTATGTATGTATGTATGTATGTATGTATGTATGTATGTATGTATGTATGTAATAATATAATTTATGGCCAAATTGGTTTCCAAACAACATCCAGTGCTCATCCCAACAGGTGCCCTCCTCAATGCCCATCACCCACTTTCCCCTCTCCCCCCACCCCCTTCAACCCTCAGTTTGTTCTCAGTATTTAAGAGTCTCTTATGGTTTGCCTCCTTCCCTTTCTGTAACCCTTCTTTCCCCTTCCCCTCCACCCCTAGTCTTCTGTTGCTCAAAAAAATGAAAAACAACTACCCTATGACCCAGCCATCCTCTTTTAAATTACAGGGCTCGGTTACTTCAAAAATTATGGTTGTATTCAGGTTGAAATACCAGGGTTTTATGCAACTTTCTCATGGGTTATCGTGGTGATGTTTACAAGTCCAGGCAGAAGACTGAGGAGAGACACAGGACAAAACAGGCCATAGAGCAGACTCGGAGGATTTCTGACATTTGAGGGAAGAAGGGAAACCTGGAAGGTGCTGTATGAGAAACTGGGAAACTCGGATCACAGTGCTCACCACTGGAGCCAGGTTAATTTCTTCAGCGAGAATGAAGAACTCTTAAACATGTATAATTACAAGGTAACTATTAGTTGGGCATCGGGGGGCTCAGTCGGGTAAGTGTCCTACTCTTGATTTCGGCTCAGCTCATGATCTCATGATTCGTGAGTTCAAGCCACATGTCGGGCTCTGTATGGACAGTACAGAGCCTGCTTGGGATTCTCTCTGTCTCCCTCTCTTTCTGCCCCTCTCCCATTCATCTTCTCTCTTCCTCTCCCTCTCTCTCTCTCAAAATAAGTAAATAAACATTTTTTTAAAAGAAGGTAACTGTTACTATTTGTATTACTCTTTGTATTTTTTAAAGTACCTCATAAGGATGGGTTTTGGAAATGAAACATAAATTTGTATTTTCAAATTTAAGTGCATTATATTTATGGCAAGTTCATTTTCATATGAAAAGTGGTGTTTACATAAAAAATTGTAGCAGCCACAGATTAAGTATGTAACAAGTGTATTTTCAATGTATTAATTATACTCCATTCCTTTGTTTTTATTTTATTTACTTTACTTTGATTCTTTCATGCTTATTCCGGTTAGTTAAGCATAGTTTGCTACTCAGCTGACTTAGTGATCTCAAGGGGGGAAAATCACATTTTAATCATAGTTCTGTGTATAAAGAAATTTAACAGTTTATTTTGGAATCTACATTTTCTCTGTACAGAATTCACTATTTCTTTGCTATGCTGGGTTTTTTTCTGCCTCAATTTTCCTAGTATCAGTTGTTTTACTGAGATATAATTCACATACCATAAAATCCATCCTTCTAAAGTTTACAATTCAGTGGTTTTTATTACATTGACAAAGTTGTGTGAACACAACCACTACCTAATTCCAAAAACATTTCATCCCCCGAATCTCCCAAAGGCAATTTCCTCCCCAAGCCCTTGGCAGACACTAATTTGTTTTCTGTCTCTCCGGATTTGCCTATTCTGGACATTTCATATAAATGGAATCATACAGGCCTTGATTCTGGCTTCTTTCACTTGGCATCACGTTTTCACGGTTCACCCACGGTGTCACTCATGTCGGGACTTCCATCCCTATTATGGCTGAGTGACACTCCATTATCTGTACAACCACAGGCCATGTTGTATTTGTCCATCCATCAGCTGCTGGCATTATGAATAATGTCACCATGAACACTTATGTTCACGTTCGTGTGTGAACATGTTTTTAATCGTCTTGGGTATATATACATGGCCGTGAAACTGCTGGGCCATATAGTGTCTCCATATTTAACACACTGAGAAACTGACACATTATTTTCCAAAGTGGCTGCATCTGTTCCCATCAGCGATGTGTGAAGGCTCGAATTCTCCCTATCCTCACCAATAGTTGCTATTTTTCTAGTGCTAGTATTTTACACGCTCAATTTTCAACATTTTGCTTGCTTTATTTTATTTCTTTCCATTTTTCCCCCCTCAGTGAATGCAAGTTTCCTCTTTCTTCAATAGCTACATACTCACTTTACAATAGGTTAAGTGATTCAGTTAGTTCCTTAAGAGTCTGCTTTCTTATTTAATATTCACGACAACCTAATATGATAACTATTACCATCCCCATTTTGTAGATGAAAAACTTTACACAAAAGGCCTCAAAAACCTACCACAGAATACACAGGCATTTGGTGGAAAAACTTCCACTTAAACCCATGAATTTTTGGAGCCCACATTTTTAAATCCACCTCATGTTCTCACATTTTCGTTATTTCCCTGGGGTTTTCCTTCTGCGATGACTTTTGCTGTTGATAAGCAACCCATCAGAACCACTCCCCTGACATCCTGGGAGCCATGAGTGGTGGCTCTTTTAGGCCCTCCACCTGTGGGCTTCAGAGCAGGGGGAGGGCTTTCCTCCAGCTGTGGATGGAGGAGGGTCTCCCAGGCCTGCTGGGGATGGGCTACTAATCCAGAGGCAGAACAGGAAACAGAGTTTGGTGCACATGACAATATATTCTTTGCAAATTCTGTGTATCTTAGGCAAATGAGCTGTGATGGTCACAAAAAGTAGTATTTGCCTCCAAAATATGTTCTCACATTGTAGATGTCAATTAAAATATTTAGAAATGAATTCTCCTTCAGATAAGAGAATAATCATGCTTATTTTTGTTGAGAATTTACTACACACGACACTTAAATATTTTGCATAAGTTTCCTCTTCTGAGATCAGTTTCTTATAACATATTACGTATACAAAAGCCAAGGTGTAAAGGGATTGCATGATTTGCCCAAATCTCAGCTCATTGGCCAAGATGGGACTCCACATCAAGTCTCCATGACTATGAAATTCATGCAAAACTATGAGCAAACAGACATGATTAGACTTAGCACTGCAACAAGCTGGGGGTAGAATTGGATATATTTTTATCTTTTTTTTTTTCCTATTCAATCAGGATCATTTTGGAGAATGAACAGTATAGAAAATAGTGAACTTTATAAGTATGAATGTTTCAGATGTTATTTTGTGAAGAATAATAACTATGCTGCACAGGGTCACCCTGGCCATTATGTACCCGGAAAATAAAACAGCACAATACAGTGCTAACTGTTCCTGGGCATCGCTAATGTAATTTTAATTGTGTCTCTTTCAATAGAAATCGAAAGGTGCCAATGAATGACAGGAAAAAAAATCTATCCTTGAAAAATTAATGGATCTGAAAATAAATTTGTCTTGCATTCATCTAAATTCTTTGTTTTGATATTTCTTTTTATTAATCACAAATAGAAACACATAAGGAAAATGTGTAAGTTCTATACAAGTTTCTTCTGGGTTGAATAGTTTGGTAAACTTAGAAAGAAAAGTTAGGTAGAACAGCCATGAAAATGGACTTGATGGTTTGAAAAACTAGTCTTTTATGTCAGTTTCTGCACTTAACCTCCAAATGGCCATTATTTTTCAAATACCTCACAGACTGATTTCAACTATGAAATTTCCCAACCAGTGAACCCACCTCTACCCAACTCCCCAAAACAAGACAAACACATTTGCTAACTAGACATTTTGCCATTTAAGATGTTAATTCAGTGACATGTTTTCTAAAAGAAAGTAGGACAAATGACATAAAAAAAAATATATATATATATTCCAGAACTGACTCTGGAATAGTGAAAGTTCTTCTTATTAGCAAGGTTCTTAAGGGCAACATTAAGTCATACAATACCTTACACGAGCTGAGTGTTCATACATATGGTTTTGGTTTACTTTTGTTTTAATTTGCATTGGCATGATAATTTTGTATTTTGATATTTACATTTTGATGTGATATACCACCAATGTTATAAACAACTAATACAGCTACACATGAATAAACATTTACTATGTAAGTCAGAGATGAGACATATTTTTAAGCATATTCCTATGTGGCACAGTAAAGAAGAGGAACAAGAAATGAATGAGATGGGTCACATAGAAGAAAGACTGAAATGCCAATTTAGTTCCATGGTAAAGTAGAATTCTTTCCAGGCTTTGATGTAAAGTTGTGCAATAGTAAAGTATATTCGCATCTTAGTCACTGTTATGAAAACTAGATGGAATTACAGAAATTCAAATATATCTACATTCCCTGATGAATTTTAATTTCTATATCATATGCCTGATATAAACAGGGCAGATGCTTTAGCCAAACCCCATTCCATCATTTAATATTTCTTATTCATAATATCTCTTATTGGGTATAAAATTTTATATTTATAATGGTCTGTGATTATGTTATATCTTCTGAATTTATAAGTTTTATGCCATACATTTTGGATCTGGAATGTACTCCCTGTACTGAACATCCCTAATTAAATATAGCACTAATTTCACACCAAGGTATGTATTCATTTTCAATATAATGTTTGAAGAAGTGGTCATGTAATCTGAAAGATATTTAAAATCACAAAATGAGAAGAAAATCTTAATAAACTGAAAATCATTAACAGTAAATTTCCATATGCTTATTTTAATACTTATTAATTTTGCTAAAATAAATCCTAGTTCTCAAAATGTTCCAGCTATATTAAAAGAAGCAGCAATGTGAAAATGGTAGATGTACACATGTCAGTTTAGAACTGGAATTAACGTTTAAGTATAAATTAGTTTTCATTAGTATTAAGGGTGGAGTGAAGGTTGAAGGGGAGCAGAATTTGCCACCTGAAAATACTTCTCTTTGGCATAAGAATTACTTTTGCCTGACTATTTTTAAGAAATAGCAGACATAGCGGAAGCTTTGGAAACCAAGTAGAAGTTACCCTTTTGTAAGAGCGATTTACATTTACAAGCATACCTCATTTCATTGTGTTTTGCTTTATTGCACTTTGTAGATACTGAGCTTTTTACAGATTGAAGGATGGGCAAGCCCAGTCAGCAAGTCTATTGGCACCGTGTTTCCAACAGCATTTGCTCATTGTGTCTCTGTATCCCATTTGGCAATTTTTGCAAAATTTCAAACTTTTTAATTATTATTACATTTGCTATGGTGATCTAGGATCTAGGTAAAGAAAACTGAAAACCTTCTGGAAAGGACTCAAGATTTCAGATGTCAATAAGAACATTTGTGATTCATGGCAAGAGGCCAAAACATCAACATCAACAGGGGTTTGGAGGAAGTCGATTCCAACCCTCATGGAGGACTGTGAGGGTCCCAAGACCTCAGGGGAAGAAGTCACTGCAGATGTGGGGAAACAGCAAGAGAACTGGACTCAGAAGTGGAGCCTGAAGGTGGGGCTGAACGTCTGCATCTCATGATAAAACCTGAACTCGAACTGACAAGTTGCTTCCTACGGATGAGCAAAGGAGTGGTTTCTACTCCCGGTGAAGGTGCTGTGAAGACTGTTGAGATGACAACACAGAACATCACATGAACTCAGTTGAGAAAGCAGTGGCAGGTTGGAGAGGACAGACTCCAGTTCCGAAAGAAGTTCTACTGGGGGTTGGATGCTATCAAACCGTCACCCACTACAGAGAAATCGTTCACGAAAGAAGAGTCAACGGGTGCTGCCAACTTCACTGTTGTCTAAGAACTTGCCACCCCACCCCAGCCTTCAGCGCCCACCACCCTGACTGTCAGCAGCCACCAACATCGAGGGAGGACCCTCCATCAGCAGAAAGATTACAAGTCATTGAAAGCTCACATGATGGTTAGCATTTTTACTTTATGTTTATTTTTTAGAGTCTTAACAACTTAAATATTTATTTATTTCATTTTTTTCAAATTTTTGTTTAAATCCAAGTTAGTTAACATATAGTGTGATAATGATTTCAGGAGCAGAATGCAGTGATTCATCACTTACATACAATACCAAGTACCCATCCCAAGTGCCCTCCTTAATGCCTATCACCCATCTAGCTCATCCCCCACCTGCTTCCCTCCATCAACCCTCAGTTTGTTCTCTATCTTAGGAGCCTTTTATGATTTGTTTCCCTTGGTTAGCACTTTTTAGCAATAAAGTATTTCTAAATTCAGGTACTAGTTTTTTTTTTTTAAATACATAATGCTATTGCACATATAATAGACTATAGTATAGCATATAGATAGCATTTTATGCACTGGGAAACTAAAAATTCATTTGAATCACATTATTGCAATATTTGTTTTAGGTTGGTGGTCTAGAACTGAACCCACAATATCTCCCAGGGGTGTCTCTATTGGGGAAATCTCCATGTGTAAGTGTCTCCCTCTCTCTCTCTCTCTCTCTCTCTCTCTCTCTCTCTCTGTACCAGGAAGGGGAGGATGACTGAATCTTTAGAAACTTTTATCAATGGAGGAGGAACCAGGCACCACTCTGTTTAAAAGTAATTCTCTTTTTACTTGTTACTGTGCTTTTCCTGGTAACAGGCCTCCCTCTCTCCCATATGCACATCTTTCTTTTGTAGTTAGCTGAGGTGGTATTTAAGGGGGCAGCTTGGGCCGTTTTGAGAAGTTACTGTCTTCCTGGGCATCTTCTCTATATACAGGAGGTATATATGTGATTACAATTCTGTTTGTTTTTCTCCTGTTAATCTATTATTACGGGGGGGGGGGGGGTCACAGCCCAAAACCTGGAAGGAAAGAAGGAAAACTATTTTTCTTCCCCTACAAGTCCAATCAGAAAGGATGAAATACTAGTCATTGTAAGTTATTGATGCAAAATGGCAAACCAAGATGAATGTCCAAGGACAGGTGTGCCTCAGTCTGGTGCTTTGTGTTTTAATGTGCTCTTACCTCCTTATAAGCTCTCAGCAATTTCTCACAATTTTGTGTCTTCAAGTCACTACTCAGGTGTGGCAAAACAGTCTCTCATGTTTTCTTCGATCATCCCTAGTGTCGGTGCATTGGATCTATTGGCACATGCACTCATTCTGCTATTTCTGTAGTCCTGTATTTTTATATTAGGACAGAGTTTTTTAAGATGAAATTTGAGAAATAAGAAGCCTATTTAGTAAAATAACAACTTCCTGAATATTGCATTGGTTCCAATGTCCATTTGGGAGTCCAGTTTATCTTTCGTGGTGGATACTTACTATATAACACAAAACTCCTTCCTCCTTGTACTTATTTCTATTTGTTCATAGACGCAGTTCTACCACCGGACTCATTTCTGTTTTTCAACGTACGTGACTGTTTAGGCCACTGAACACTAGCCAGGGGTGTGTGTGTGTGTGTGTGTGTGTGTGTGTGTGTGTGTGTGTTAGTAGCAATTAGCATCCTTTCCAATCCTCAGTTAACCAGAAAATACCATTTCTTAGAATGAATTTTCTTGCATTTTGAAATGCAGAATGCTATTGCTTCATTTTTGTGAGATATGAGTTTTCTGCTAAAGTTGATAACATAAATAGGAAAGTAATAAAAAATAGTTTACTTACATATTATCATTTTTGAAGGGACATATTTATTGAAGATTTATATGTAGGTATTTTTTTTCATTTTACCTCAATTAAGATAAAAAGATTTTAAGTGATAAATTTTAATATTAAAGTATTATCAAATGGGAATGTGAAGCTTTATTTTTCTAATATCAGTTTCGATACTTAAACTTTCCAATTGATTTTGCACATTTATGTATTTTATTATGATATCAAAATGCCTCTTCTCAGGTAGGCAATATTTATTCTCGACCAAAAGTGGATAAATGTCACTCACTTCATTCATCTTTACATTGTTTATACCTGACAAAGGGAAAAAGGAAAGAAATATTCTCTGTCTCATTCTTTGTGACAGAACCCTGTGTGCCAGTGTTGCTGTTTCTGGCACTGCAGCTGAAATGGAGCCCTGTGACAGGCAGGTGTCAGGAGCTCACTGTACCTTAGTGGATGCCAGAAGGGGCTGCCCCTATGAACACTGTATCCTTTGCAATGTTTTCAGCGTGATCTTAGGAGTAAGCCAACATGAAAGAAATGCACGAGTCACAGGGTGTGCCCTGCCCCCGGGGAGATGCACAGCCTCGTATGACCCATTCACCCAGTCACTGCCCAAGCGGGTCCGGAGCTGATCCCTGGAGGCTCCCCGGGGGTTCAGCGGGTCTTTCCTCCAGGAGGCATCTGGGCAGGCAGAACTCAGGAGGCATCCTGTGTCTACCCCAGATGGTTTCATAACGACGAATTGCTAGTGAAAAGCACAGCAGAGACCGTTAGCTAGCTCTTCAGTAGTCATAATAGTAACTCAACCTTTTCTTTTTTAAAAACATGTCCCACCCTCTCAGTCACAACCCTGCAGCGACATTCCAACCAGTATATGCAGATGCAGAGGAGACTGTAGGGTGTGAGTTCAAGTCAAGCACCCTACCAGCAGAAGCAGGGGTAGCGGTGGGTCTGATCTGCCCACATTGGCTGGGCCAGAAGATGGAAGGGAAGTGAGGTCCCTGGTGAAATCATGGTTTGCACATATCAACACAGATGACCTCACGACCTCTTACCAGAGAAAACTAAATCTTAATTTGCTTAAACATTGTTCTGAGGACTTTATTTGAAGTTAAATTCTATTACCAATAGATTCAAAGGATTGCACATTTCACATTTTGATGATTATTAGAAGAATTTCCTCCAAAAGGACAATTTCATGTGCAACCCATCCCTGCTGCTAAAAAGTATTTTCACCTCATCCTTTCCCTAATACTTAGTATCATCAATACTCTACTTTAATCTGATAGTAGGATTGGAAAAATATTTTTATTTTCTTTTCCCATGCTCTTTGGAATTATATTTTCCTGATCAGCACTGAAGCTGAAGAGATTATTATTACCTTATTAATCATATTTATTTCTCTTCTATGAATTTCCTGCTCTAATAATTTTCTTGCATGATTTACCTTTTACATTCTAACTTTAAGAGGTTCTGAAATGACTGGTTACAATTTTGAGAAAATTCATTATAAGCTAGATAGAAAGATTACCTCTGTGCTCCTCAGGCTTCCTTTGATGCCCTCAAGATGTTGTCACTCACATGTGTTATGAGTCAAACTATAACAATGTGCTACTAACATCTTTAGCTATTTCAGAAAATAGTGAAAGTTAAAAATACCATGACGTAACACTACCTATATTTCCTCCAGTAAATAGAGAGAAAAAAATATGGCATATGTTCTGCAAAATCTCTCTTCCAACCATTACAGGTATTTTGGACTACAAATATGTGTTAATGAGAATAAACACTAACGTGTCTGCAGGAACTGCAAAGAGTTATTGAATACAAGGGCCCAGGCTTTAATAGATCAAGTCTAGACTATGATCCAAATACAATTTGGATCATACCTCCAGGAATAATAAGAGATTATGGGACAAAAATAACCAGAAGGAAAAGCTTTCTTAGAGGAATAGTTTTTTTTCTTTTTCGTTTGGGTTTACGTGGTTCTGTACTGTTCACACACTTGAGGAACTTAGAGATGTTTTGTTCGTCTCCAGAAATACTTAATAGAATCTTACAATCCTCCTTGTTCTAGTGAAAAGCCAAATAAAAATAAGAGAAACTAAACAAAAAGAAACTTATTTCAAAGGAGCAGAAATAAGAACGTAACTTGGACCTTTTACTCAAGAATAGAAACAGAAGATGGGGCACTTGGGCGGCTCAGGCAGTTGAGCGTCTGCCTTCAGCTCAGGTCAGGTCGACCTCAAGGTTTGTGAGTTCAAGCCCAGCAGAGGCTCACTGCTGTCAGTGCACAGCCTGTTCAGATCCTCTGTCCCCTCTCCCCATGTCTCTCCCCTGCTCATGCTCCCTCCCTCTCAAAATTAAATAAAACATTTTAAATAATAATCATCATAAAGAATAGAAAATGAAGAAACACTTCACTTTATGGATCCAGCATGACCTAGAAAACAAAGCCTAACCAGGATATTTAAAGAAAAAAAAGCCACAAACTAAATTCTTATGTAAAAGTACAAAAATATATTGGCAAACTGGAGCTGGTGGTTTTTGTTTTTGTTTTTGTTTTTTAATGTTTATTTATTTTGAGAGAGAAAGGGAGAGAGAGTGAGAGAAAGAGAGAGAGAGAGAGAGCACACAGAGGAGGGGCAAAGAGAAGGAGAGAGAAAATATGTAATATTAGATTATATTAGATTATTATATTAGATTATAGCTCAAAGCATAAAATACATATCCAGGATTATATAGTCATATAAACAAATGACTGAATCAATGAATAAATGGGGGAAAATAGCCAATTTTCCCATGTAGAAGAATCAAAAATATATGTAGATACTGCCTCCTGAGTAAATGAAGCACCACTCTCTATTCTGGGTTGAATACAGTGACTTTCTTCCAAGAGTACAAAATGGAAACGGGGAACAAAAAGAAACAACTTCCCAGTTGAAAAACCTGGCAAGCACGACCTGAGTCGACATCAAGGGTGCTTAGTCATGTTGGTAGCATGCACCCTTGACATGACGTGATGGAAATGGTACTTGCCCTCTAGCGTCTTCCTCCTCAAAACACACAGCCCCAGTTTAGTGAGGAAATCATCAGACAAATCCCAGCTGAGGTACATTCTATAAAATACACGGCTAATATTCCTCAAAATTATCAACGTATCCAAAACAAGGAAAGTCTGAGAAACTATCACAGCCAAGAGCCCAACGGGCCTGATGACTAAATGCAGTGCATGATCTTGGATAGAATCCTGGGACAGAAAAGGGCATTAGGTAAAAACTAAGAATATATAAGAAAAGTGTGATTCAGTTCTTTACTAAAGTCACTTCATATAAAGTGTACCTATAAAAGTCAGTTCATTACTTCATCACATAGAAAATTTTATTTAATGTCGATACTATATACAGTATCATAAAATACCTGGGAATAATATAATAAACATGTGCCAGACCTGTACACTGAATATAATAGAAGATGGTTAAAAATATATATTGAAAAATACAATCTTTATAGATTGGAAGACTCAGTATTTTGAGAATGTCAGCTCTCCCCAAATTAAACTATAGAATTAAGGCAACCTTAATATAAATTTGGCAAATCTGAATATAATAAAAACATCTATTCATCAAAAACAAAATACAACAAATTACTAACAAGGAGTAGAAGACACCATACACAAAAGGAGAAGTAAATAGGGACAAAACCCCTATGTGACAAATGAATTAATTTAAACAGTAAAGATAACTAATAGTATCAGGAAGGCAGGCTCAGGGTACCTGAGTTTCTACAAAACTTCTTTCAAGGCATCAGCACATGTCAAGTCTAGACTATGTAAAGATTTGCTTCCAAGATCACATGGTTTGGGCAGAGTTAAGTTATTGTAGTGGTGTTAGACTGAAGGCTATGTTCCTAGCTGGCTATCGGCAGCAGATTGCCCTCAGTCCCTTCCCAGCTTGGCTTCCCCAACATGGCAACTTGCTTTTCAAAGACAGCAAGGGAGAAATTCTGTTGGCAAGATGAAAATGCCAGTGCTATGTGTTCCAATATGGAAGTGACACTTCCATCACTTCTGCCACATTCTACCCTTTGAAACAAGTCACAGTCGATGGCAGGGGATTACACAAAGGCATGAATACCAGGAGGTGGGAAACACCGGAGGCCATACTGGAGTCTGTCTCTCACAGAACAAACAGTGGCTAAAATATATGGATGGATAGTAGGCTTTTGTGTAGGGATCAGCATTCCTAGTTCAAACTACTTTCTCTTTAATGTCTTTTTAAGACATCTCTTCTGGAAAATCCCATTATTTTCACAAGAAAATGTCAAATCCACCTCCAGTTTAGGAAATTTTTAAAATACATGGTCCTACACTTACTTGGGAAACTGAAATAGGTAATAATCCCAACTATTTGATCCAGACTCTGACTTCAAACTCTGTACTACTTAACAAGTTTAGGTCAGGGAACACTGGAAGGATTATCTATTATGGGAGCACTCCCAATTTCTCTGTAGACAGTTTTAAATCTACCCTTGCCTCATGCCATGCCATGATAACTATGTGCTCAGAAAATATTTGGGGCGCCTGGGTGGCTCAGTTGATTAAGCGTCCGACTTCGGCTCAGGTCATGATCTCGCGGTCCGTGAGTTCGAGCCCCGCGCCGGGCTCTGTGCTGACTGCTCAGAGCCTGGAGCCTGTTTCGGATTCTGTGCCTCCCTCTCCCTCTGACCCTCCCCCGTTCATGCTCTGTTTCTCTCTGTCTCAAAAATAAATAAACGTTAAAAAAAATTAAAAAAAAAAGAAAATATTATTTAGCCGATGTGTCGGTTCAGCTTTAAGGAACCATCTTTGTCCTATGAATGAAGGCATGTATGGAAGGGTGGTGGGCAGAGAACCTTCAGCTATGACTTCTGTGTTTGTAGTAGGCATTACCTCCAATATACAGCATTGTACAGGACAGACTGTTCACCACATTACACGGTACCCTAGAGGACGCAGGACAGATGATTCTTTTAGATAGTAGAAAGAGGAGTAGCTTTGCTGGATGATTCTTTTAGATAGTAGTAAGAGGAGTAGCTTTGCTTCTCCTGAGCAACAACTTTTATTTGATGGACACCGTGGATGCCAGAGTTAAGCATGTTTTCCTATTTCCTTGCTGGGAAATGCAGAATTCAAAAGAAACTCACATTAGTAAGTTATAATGGCTTTGTGATGTAGGCCTGTGTGTTAAATTTAATTCTAGTTTCATGTGATTTTTTTCATTCAATCACTGGCTTCATCTGATTTTCCTATTCCTTGTCCCCCTTTCCTTAAATCCTTTTTAAAATGAAGCCAGGAAGTGAATATTATAATTGCATATACACTATATGAAGTTAATATATTTATAATGAATCTGTATGCATAATGAATACATAACTGTATATGTCATAAATTTATGTATGCAACTATATACATAAGTCAAGTCTTTTCATATGTTCGGTTAACAATGTATCTGCTCGTTGACACTTGAATTAGGTGTATCTAGAAAATGAGGGGCAATGATAATTAGAATGATTAAGGCTTACTCTTGCCTTCACTAAAAAACATTTAAAGTTTTCTATGCTACCTGTGATGTTCCTGCCTCTGTTTGAGTGTAAACAGAGATGTGGGGTAATGTAGTCAGCAACTAATAAGAGGCTAACCAGCATAGACCGTATAGGTTATATGTTTATTATTTGTGCAACATTGTTTCATCTCTTCATAATGCATACCTCCCTCTTTCTACCATCCTTTATCCTTCTTCCATCAGAAAATTTATCTTCTTTCTTCACTATCCTCTGCAGTGATATCCTCAACAGATCCTTCCCTCCGAAGGTGAGTCCCTTTTCTGACATCTAATATACTACATGATAATAAATTGCTTGTATGTCTGTTGCCTTGCTCATCTATTCTTGAGATCAGAAAACATGTCATATCTATATTTTATTGAAATTTCTAAAATAATGCTTGTTTTAATAAAATTAAATATATATGAATGAAGTATCATATTTCATAAATTTGGTGGAATTATAGGAGTTAATTTTTCTAATGGCTAAATTGCAAAGCATTACAAAAAGTAATTCTATGTGCTAATGTTGTTCATGTAGAGTAATGTTCTCTTCACAAACAAAAATATATAAACATAATATTTATAAAAATGAAAATATAATAAAGTTTCTGGAAACAGCAGGTGCAGCATAAAATTAATAAATAAATCAGATTGAGACTAACCTTCAGTGAAATGTATTTAATTTGTAGTAAATGCTTACTAATTTCATATCAAGACAGTGCTGCATATAGATTTAAATGTTGACACATTTTATTTTAACATAGCTAGTACCTATGCATGCTGTTTATGTGAGAAACAGAGGCAACCTGTATTATGTGTTGGACCTTCTTTTTTAACAGTAGTAAGTTTTTTGCTGTTGTTTGTCATCAGAGAAGTTAGGTTAATTTTACGTTTTACACAGAATGAAGCACTACTTACAGTCCCTCTAACATACATTAGTGAACAATTTTATGTTAGTAAGGAGAGCAAGGTCAGAGTGTAGGCTGATCCAAGATGAAAGCTGGATTTTCTTTTCTCATGTCAAGATTAAAAACTGAGAATAAACTAAGGGTTGATGGGTGGTGGGAGGGCGGGGAGGGTGGGTGATGGGCACTGAGGAGGGCACCTGTTGGGATGAGCACTGGGTGTTGTATGGAAACCAATTTGACAATAAATTTCATATTAAAAAAATTGAGATGTGGAAAAAATAAAAAAATTAAAATAAAAAAAATCCTATTGAAAATAAAAATTAATTATTTGCTGGTGAACTATGAAATCGCAAAGAGGGAATGCTGTAGCTAGCTGACTCCTAATTACATTATCCTGGACATTTGCCATAAAAAACTTCACAAATTCCAAATGACTTTCTTCTTTTCAAACTGAACTCTTTCTGCCCAATTAAAGGTGATTTCCATGGCAGAATTTGGGATTAAAATTAAAAAGAGAAAATCAGTTTGTTATGTTGTTAGAGCAAAGTTTTATTTGATGTATCTACATAGAAATTCTACCTACAGTCATTAAACTTCCTTAGTTTTATAGTATCAAGTTGTGCATTAAAAACAAATAAAAAATTCAGAATTCTGGTTGTATTTTTGAGAGAAAAATTTTAAAATGTAAATGTTAAGTTGACTTAGTTATTTTATTGTATTTACTTTATTACATAGAAAATATTACATTATACAAATATCCTATTATGGTATAAAATTTTTTTTATATCGAGCATCATAATGTCCTAACATTTAAAAAGGGGCCAATACCAGGTCACACTTAGCTAACACAATTAAACAAGCGACTCAGCATTTCCACATTGATGGTCAGAAAGAAAATGTATTAGAAACTGCTACCTTATACTCAATGTTTTGAAAGTTGTTATCAGAAGGATGTGGAATTTAAGAAACAAAACAAATGAGTGTAAGGGTAAAAGAGAGGGGAAGAGGCAAACCAAGAATCAGACTCTTAACTACAGAGAACACACTGATGGTCACCAGAGGGGAGGTTGGGGGTGCTTGGGGCAACAGGTGTTGGGGATGAAGGAGGGCACTTGTGATGAGCACCAGGTGATGTACGGAGGTGTTGAGTCACTATATTGTACACATGGAACAAATATTAGACTGTATGTCAACTAACTGGAACTTAAATAAAAACTTGTAAAAAGGGAAGGTATCTAAATATTCCCAGGGATGTTTTAATAGGACTGCAACAATGGTTTCTCTGTTTTTCTGGATGGTTGAATTCATTACCAGACTTTCTAGCCCATTCTAAACCCAGTCCTACCAGACCTGTATTCAGGAATACCTGGAGGTTTTAAACTGGCTTTTGAGCTGCTACATTAAAATATCAATAAATGAAAGCAGAGCATATTGTGTTTTATAACACAATAAAACAAACTTGTTATCTCCAAATTAACCAAAATACTAACTTTTCAGGATTTTCCCCTGTGTTCTGCAGTACTATGAATGAGGCATACAAGAAAAATAACAATGTCAAAGATTTAGCTTAAAAATAGGTGAATTTACATTTCGAATAACACTGAAAACACACATATTACAAATGAGCCCTGTCTATCCTCTGTTCCTTCATCTTCCTATCTCATTGGGGGAGTTCCACAAGGGAGGCGAGGAAAAAAAACCAGCTTGAGACATGTCAACAGAGAATTCATAGAGCTGCTTTGCTGTTCAACATTGCTATATACAATTGCATTCCTTAAACAAAAATAAATATTCTTTTTTGTTTCTTTATACAATTTAGGATAAAAAGACCCATAATAGTCTTATTTCTGGTTGTTATTTAAAAAATATGGAGATAATGACTTAGATAAAGCTAAAATCAGGAATTCTAAGGGAAAAGCTTAGTATCGTCTTCTTCATCCCACTGAATAGTTGACAGATATGTTTTCAACCACATACATTCATAATCATCACTTTATCTACATGCAGATCATAGTTATATAGGCTGAGAAATGATTAATTAGGGTTTATCTAGCAATTCATTTCCAAAGCAGCTGGTTTGTACTGCCCAACGTTTGGAATTATGTGGTCATTGACACATGTGTTAACTTGCAGTACTATAATTTAGGCTAGTTCAAAATTTGATCTCCATTCTCATGCTTGGTAATTTAGAATAATCACCTGAAGTCTTGACCTTGCTCAGTCTGGTTCAGTATAACATTCCAACCAGATAAGATCAGGTTAGATACATGGGTAAACTTTGGAGACACATTGTTTGGATTGAGTCAGAGAACATCCTATTTCAGGATCTTGAGTTAGAACTAAAAAGATAACTTGGTCCAGGGGCAAATCTCAGTGTGTCTCAGAGAGTAATATATTTGACATCGACAAGAGTAATTGTGGTCTGTTTGTGAACAAAGAAAAAACTCTGCAAGGGTAAGTGCAGGCATGGTAATTATAGCTGCCATACATTTGACCTATGTCTTTAATATTCTTGACAAATTTAAGGAGAAATTTAATTAGCAAAACTTCCAAAGTTGTTTTCTAATAAAAAGAGGAAAGATAAGACTTTAATTACTTATTGTCAGAAAAACAGAGCGAGTTCGAAGGTTTTTTTTTAATTTTTTTTTTTACATTTATTTATTTTTGAGAGACAGAGAGAGACAGAGCACAAGCTGGGGAGGGGCAGAGAGAGAAGGAGACACAGAATCTGAAGCAGGCTTCAGGCTCTGAGCTGTCAGCACAGAGCCCGATGTGGGGCTTGAACTCACAAACCCTGTGATCATGACCTGAGCTGAAGTCGGACATTTAACCTACTGAGCCACCCAGGCGCCCCTGAAGTTATTTTTTTTAAATATATTTGTTCATAATCAACATTTTTAAAGCATCTCCCAGGTATATGTTTTTGCAAAGATCACTGATACACATGGGGTATAATTAAAACCTCAAAAGTCCTTCCTGATATTATTATATTTAATTTATTGAAATCATCCTAAGAAAGGACATCCACAAATCTAAGCAATAGAGTTAAATGAATTGGCCTTGGATTAATTTCAAATGTCCAAGGACATCCTTTTGGAACATATTAAAGGCATAACAATGGCTGAGAACCCACAATGATATAAGATTAATCATGTACGTGACATAGCATGAAATATTAAATTGATTTTCTCCTTTCCTTTCATGTTCTATAGGCTTCTAAACAGCTTCTTGAACTTTATGTGTATTTGGGTTACATGAAGCGTACACTCAAGATGTAGATTCCCATGTTCTCAATACTAGAAGTTTATTTAGTGGGTCTGGAAACCTTCCTTTTTATTAAGCACCCCAGATATTTCTTCTACTGACGTTACAACATAAACCATGTTTGCAAACACCGATCAAATGTGAATAAATTCCAACTACTGGTTTTATGTTTATAATTGTGTCTACTGTCCAACACTGAGTGGTCTGAGAAAGCATGGGAGAATTGCCTTAAGAAGAACGTGAGAGCAGTTGAGAAGAGAGAAAGAAGATAATTTCTGCAATGGTGACAATAAACACACTATAGCTGACACAGAAAGAGAGGACGATTTTAGGATTAGATCTACACGCTTAGAGATACATTCTGGTTCAAGCTTCTAGCTTTGGGAAGAAAGAGTATTTCCTTTGTGTTTCTGTCTGTGCTGTCTGGTCCCACTTGAACAGGGCAGAATTGAGAGAGAATTGGGGATGACTCCCTCTCCCGTAACGAAGACTGTATAGTCTGCTCTCTAAAAAGGATTTACTTATCATGACAGATTCTTGATGGGGACTATGGATGAACATGTCAAATATAAAAATACATTAGGAAGTAATTGAAAATGATGTTTTTTATTCCTTTCTTTTGATATTACATAAATTATCTATATCTGTATCTGTATCTATATCTATATCTATATCTATATCTATATCATCTATTGATCGATCAATCGATAGATAGATACTTTTTTCTGGGTTTTGCAATGAGTTTATATTCTTGTAATAGCTTATGGAATGAAAAGTAGAAAAATTCCTTAATTGTGCCACTTACCTATGATTAGTATTATTTATATTGGGTGGTAGTATACGGTACTAAAATGTTCTTGAAGTGAAAAATCCGTAATTCTTTAATAAATCCCTCCCAAGTAGAAGTAAAGTTCCAAAATCTCTATAATTTAGGTTTTTAGAAGAAAAAATTACCCTAGCTACCCTACATAAAAATTGTAATAGAAAAATAATAAGGCTAGGAAGGCTGAGTTCTGCCAGTAAGAATGATCTCGAGAGAAAGAAAAACTTCTAAGAGCCAAAAGCAAATATTTTAGAATAGCTACACATTTCCAAGTGGAATTCTGTGTGTTATTGTGTTTAGTTCCCTCCTGATAATATCATAAATCTTCAACAATATTACGATTGACAATATATGCTATGTGTAAGAAATAGCATAAACACTGTCACAAAATCAACCCAAGCACTTATTTCCAATCTTAGAAAGCACAGACTCTCCCCTTAACCCTAAGCTTTCTAAAGACATCCACACCATTCGTCTTGAATTGAAACTCTAGTGAAACATCTTTCAAGTCTATCTTCATGTGTCGTGTGTTGCCTTTTCGAAAGGCTGCTGCCTTACCCACTGGCCAATACAGGCAAGTCCTGTGGCCAGACCTGCACTTGCCAGCAGGCAGAGAGGACCATCACTGTCTACTCAAGTAGAATCGTGAGAGTCAGATCCAGATTTTTCATCTTTTATCTTCCCAAACTGCCGTGAGAACACGAGCAGAGAGGGGTCCATATGAGGACAGCTGTGAAGTAGCTGTATGACTCCTGTTAGAGCGCAGTACATAATGAATAAGGAGAAGATACGCCCAGGAGTGAAAGACAGTCATGAGTCAAGAAAACTGAACGGAGCTTCTTGGAATAGATGAGCCCTTGTCTATAAGCCACAGACGTGCATTGGTGACTGGGGACTATACAAATCAGTTTCCTCGTTTATAAGCTGATTTCTGACCCAAAGTTGGGAAAATGAGGTATGTACTCCTAGAACATCTTCCAGTGGATACACGTCATATGCATATTTATCCTAAAACTATAAGAACAGAGGATATTCGGGGAATAACAATTTTAGAAATGTAATCAAAACACTTTACCAAATATTTTGCAATAACTGCTATAATTATTTTCTTTTTCCTCTTTGTCTTCAACCTGTAGGACTTGCACATGCATTTGAACAGATAAAATGATTTATCTCTTAAAACTGTCCTTTTATCAAATGATATACAAACTGAAAATTGCATTTGTCACTGCCTCTTTCGAGTGGATTTCTTTTAATAGCACTAACCAGTGACCCAATGCTTTTCAAGGTCACTTTTTGAATTAAAAAATTAATCTTCCTGGGGCGCCTGGGTGGCGCAGTCGGTTAAGCGTCCGACTTCAGCCAGGTCACGATCTCGCGGTCTGTGAGTTCGAGCCCCGCGTCAGGCTCTGGGCTGATGGCTCGGAGCCTGGAGCCTGTTTCCGATTCTGTGTCTCCCTCTCTCTCTGCCCCTCCCCCGTTCATGCTCTGTCTCTCTCTGTCCCAAAAATAAATAAAAAAACAAAAAAAAATTAATCTTCCTAATATATTTCTGTCATTTATGTAACTCACGAGGCTTTCTGATTTCTACCTATGGAGTATTTTACACAATGAAAGGATGCATGCTATTAAAAATCAGAAAACCTGCGTAAAACTGCTCGTCATCATTTATCTGCTCAATGACACAGAATCACACCATCATGTCAACAGAGGCCACTCATTTGTAATATTACAATTATATTACAACAGGGAAGCATTAGCATCTGGCCTACATGTGTTGCCATTTTGCAGAGAACGTCTATTGTGATAATTTATATAAAGCCATACTGCAAAACATTAAGTCCTGTACAAATATTAGCTAAGAAGATAGTTATGGTGGTGGGAAACCACAAGAAGAGATCTATTTGAATATTGTAAAAAGTTTTTATTTAAATTCCAGTTAGTTAATGTACAGTGTTATATTAGTTTCAAGTGTACAACGTTGTGGTTCAGCACTTCCATGCATCACCCCGTGCTCATCACAGCAAGTGCACTCATCAATCCCCAGCAGGGGAGGGGCAGAGGAGAAAGAAGAGAGAATCTCAAGCAGGTTCCACGCTCAGTGTGGAGACCGACAGGGGGCTCAATCCCATGACCCTGGGATCATGACCTGAGCTGAAATCAAGAGTCAGACGCTCAACCAACTGAGCCACCCAGGGGCCCCTAACACCCATAAATATTTTTACCTTGAGAATATTTTACAAGTTAGTATCACTGAAGTAAAGATGGCTAGAGTTCATTTCAACCTTTATAATGCTCTGGGTACCTAAAACTTGTAACACAAATTATCTGTTTGCCAAATAGATAATTCCACCACAGTACACAATCAGAGCATGTTGACTCGAAATTAAAAGTCAAAGATATGAGAGCCAGGACAATGTGTTCCTTTTCTGCATTACCAAAGACTCTCTTCCTTATTTCTATCTTGGATTATTTCTGGATGTATTTGCGTGTGTGTGTGTGTGTGTGTGTGTGTGTGTGTGTGTGTGGTGGTGGTGGTGGTGGTGGTGGTGGTGGTGGTGGATGGGGGACAAGATCATTCCACATCCTGGGAAGGATGTGAGGAAACAAAGGAGAATCTTTCCTGTCACAGCGTGCCACAAATGCCACCATGAATAATGATCATTTTGACTTTTACTACATTTACATGTCAAAAAGACATTCTTTGTTTACACATTAGTTGCCTCTCATTAGTTGCCTTTAAAATAACTATACATCAGTAAGAAATTATTTGACTTTGTCTTGGAAAGATGATTTATAAATTTATTAATTGAAGCATCTGAAGACTCAAACATGGCTCTGAAATGTGCTCCATTTACTAATTGCCCATGCTTCTCTTATGTGCAAAAGGACATTACTCTTCAGTAGCATTCTACATATTATTCTTCATCACAAGGTCAAGAGCTGCAAATGTCAAGGTCAAAGGCTGACAAGGGAATTGTGGTTTAATTGATAAGCTTGTAAGTCTGTTCAATAAAATTAAAAAAATGGATATTTCTGTCTCCTTATATTCTGCATGTGGATTTTTAAACACTGTTAAGGAAAGGGATCACTAAGGATGCAGAAAGTTAATATAATTTAAAAGGTCTGTGTTGAAAAGAAACTGGTTAAGTACAAATTAGCATTTGGCATGCCTGATATAAAGATGTTATATCTTGATTTCTTTTCATTTAAAAGGGATGCACATCTTTGTTTTAAGTCACTATGTTTGTGGTAATTTGTACAGCAGCAACAGGAAACTAATACAAGCATAACTAATCCCTTCCATGTAGAGGACAAACCTGCAGTGGATGGTGGGGCTATAAAATGGGAGAAACCTGGGTCTCCAAACACCCTCATGATGCAGAGATGGCCCAGCAGCCTGGACTGTTTTCCCCTGACTACTGTATATGGAATAAATAAACTATCATTTTTCAACTACTATCGTTTTTACTTACCCCTTAATAAATACACGTGTAGAAAATTTATATCAAAATATTGAACTCTTTACTGAAGAGTAATATAGGAATTATTTGCTCTATATAATCCCATATACTATCTCTTCACATTGTGAAAGTTAAAAACATTTCATATTGAACATACTGCTGCGCTCTTGACTGCAGCTGGTCATATTTACTTTCATGAGCTCAATTTTCTAGTCATTCTATTCTACCTATCAATTTAAATAATTCACATGAAACTAATTTTCCCTGAAATAAAAAGTTTGAAAGACTGTATTTCAAATAAAAACAACTGACAATTATTAGCTCATTTGTCATAATGTGGGTGAAGGCTTCATAGAGAAAATGGCCTTGGGTTGATGAATTTCAAGGATAGGTATTGAACTCATAGATACACTGAAATATATTTCTGTGTTATAGTTTATCCAAAATGCACTCACTCACAAAACCATGTTTAATGTAGCAATTAATTTTGAGTAATTGGTCAGCAAATGATGTTTAATATTCTTGAATTATTTTTATCAAATGAAAGCACACTTCTAAATTCATTTTCTTCATTTTCAACTTCATGATTCTGCTTATGTTGTCCATTCTTTTATTCATTTACCCAACAAATAGCTATTGAGTTGCTACACCCTACTAGCCATTGACTGAGTCACTAGAGATATTTCTGAAGATAACATACATACTGGAAAAGCTCTCTTCCTACCCTAACATCCTTTCTGTTGCTGTCAGCCTTAACCTGTTCCTTGAGGCCAAGGCATACACTATAATGGTAATAACATGGGTTTTGGAGTGAAACTGGATTAAGGCAGTAACCCTAACACACAATAACTAATTTGACTTTGAAAAATTACTACACTTTATAACCTTAAGTTTCATCATTTGTGAATTTGGGGCATAGCACTTAAGTAGCATATTTTGTCCAAAGATTAAATGCAAATAGAACACACTCACTTTCTCCTCTACCCTTATAATCACTGCTTACAGAACTCTTCATGTCAGGCTGGCAAAATCTATACCTTAGTTACAGGCACCATGTCCATGTTGGAAGTACAGGGTATGGTGGTAATATTACGTATTTTCTGTTTTTAATTGGTAAGAAAAAAAGTCTACTGAAGGCTAAAACTCTGTTAAATAATAGCTCAGTAAGCAGTCTGCTATCTAGACAATCAAGCCTCCCATCCAGGGAAGGTAGAAAAACAAATCTACGGTGGATTCACTCTTACTCAGTCAATTTCTTTATGATACACTGTAATAGCACCAGGTCCCTGTCCTTCTTAGTATTTAACAAAATCATAAACTTACATTCATTAGTGTATTTCTTTTATTTACTTTTTAAATTTTAATTCCAATATACTTAACATACAATGTTATATTTGTTTCAGGTGTGCAATACAGTGATTCAACAATTCCATACAGCACCTTGTACTCATCACAACAAGTGCACTCCTTAATCCCCATCACCTATTTCAACTATCCCCCACCACCTCCCCTCTGGTAACCACCAGTTTGTTCTCTAGAGTTAATAATTTGTTTCTTGGTTTATCTTTCTCTCTTTTTTCCCTTTGTTTGTTTTGTTTCTTAAATTCCACATATGAGTGAAATCATATGGTATTTGTCCCTCTCTGACTGACTTATTTCACTGAGCATTATAATCTCTAGCTCTAACCATGTTGCAAATGCCAAGATTTCAATATTTTTTATGGGTGACTAATATTCCATTTTATAAATAAACCACATCTTTATCCATTCATTTGTTGATAGACACTTGGGCAGCTTCCAAAATTTGGCTATTGGAAATAATACTGCTATAAACATAGGGGTGCATACATCCCTTTGAATTAGTGTTTTTGTAATTTTATGGTAAATACCCAGGAGTGCAATTAACTGGATCATAGGGTATTTCTATTTTTAACTTTTTGAGAAAACTGCATCCTATTTTCCAGAGTGGCCACACTAGTTTGCATTCCCACTAACAGTGCAAGAGGGTTCCCCTTTCTCCATATCCTCACCAAGAGCTGATGATATTTCTTGTGTTGTTGATTTTAGCCATTCTGACAGGTGTGAGGTGGTATCTCACTGTAGTTTTGATTTTCATTCCCCTGAAAATGAGTGATGTTGAAGATCTAGTCATGTGTCTATTGGTCATCTGGTTGTCCTTTGGCCATTTTTAAATTGGATTATTTGTTTTTGGGTGTTGAGTTGTATAAGTTCTTGATATATTTTAGATACTAACCCTCTATTGGATATGTCACTTATAAATATCTTCTCCCATTCCACAGTTCATCTTATGTTTTAGTGGTTGTTTATTTCATTGTGTAGAAGCTTTTTATTTTGATGTAGTCCCAATAGTTTATTTTTGCTTTTGTTTCTGTTGCCTCAGGAGACATAACTAGAAAGATACGGCTTTGGTCAATGTCAGAGAAATTAGTGCCTATGCTCTCTTCTATCTTTTCCAGGATTTTTATGGTTTCAGGTCTCACATTTAGGTCTTTAATCCATCTTGAGTTTATTTGTGTGTGTGGTTAAGAAAGTGTCCCAATTTCATTCTTTTACCTGTGGCTGTCCAAATTTTTGAACACCATTTGTTAAAGAGACTTTCCCATTGCACATTTTTGTCCTCTTAATCAAAGATTAATATGACATAAAATTGTGGGTTTATTTCTGAGTGTTCTATTCTGTTCTGTTGATCTATTGGTCTATTTTTGTGCCAATATTATACTGTTTTGATTACTACAGCTTTGTAATATAACTTGAAGTCTAGAATGTTGATGCTTCCAGTTTTGTTTTCCTTTTTAAAGATTGCCTTGGTTATCTAGGTTATTTTGTGGTCCCATACAAATTTTTGGATTATTATTTTCTAGTTCTGTGAAGAAACACTATTATTATTTTGATAGGGATTGTATTAAATCTGTAGATCGCTTTGGGTAGTATAGACATTTTAACCAAATTTGTTTTTGCAATCCAGGAACATGGAATGTCTTTCCATTTTTTTGTGTCCCCTTCAATTTCTTGCAACAAAGTTTTACAGTTCTCATGCTACAGATCTTTCGCCTCTTTGGTTAAGTTTATTACTAGGTATCTTCTTATTTTGGGGGCAACTGTAAATGAGACTGTTTTCTTTTTGCTGCTTCATTATTAGTGTATAGGAACACAACAGATATCTTTACATTGATTTTTGTGTACTGAGACTTTAATGAATTCATTTTTCAGTTCTAGTAGTTTTTTGCTGGAGTCTTTAGAATTTTCTATATATAGTATCATGCCATCTGTAAATAGGGAAAGTTTTACTGTTTCCTTACTGATTTGTATGTCTTTTGTTTCTGTTTGTTGTCTAATTTCTGTGGCTAGGACTTATAGTACTATGTTGAATAAAAGTGGTGGGGGTGACATGCTGACTTATTCCTGACCTTAGGGGAAAGGCTTTCAGTTTTCCCACTTGAGTATGATGTACACTGTGGGTTGCTCATATAAGGCCTTTATTATTCTGAGGATTTTCCCTCTAAACCTACTTTGTTGAGGTTTCTTTTTTATCATGAATGGTTATTGTACTTGTCAAATGCTTTTTCTGTATCTATTGAATTGATCATATGGTTTTTGTCCTTTCTCTTATTGATGTGATGTATCATATTGATTGATTGGTGAATACTGAACCACTGTTACATCCTGGGAATAAATCCAATGTTATCATGGTGAATGATTCTTTAAAAATATATTGTTGGAAGGCAGAGTTAAGATAGACGAGAAGTAGGGCCCCCCTGGGCTTTCCTTGTCCCTCAAACACAGCTTTATTAAGGTCATATCACCTGGAATACCCAGGAAATCGATCTACAAAGTGTCAGAAAGGTCTCTACTATTGGAGGGAGATGGTGTGGCAGGTGTGAATTGCATGGAAATGAATTAGGGGAGAGAAAAACAACAGTGCTGTGGAGGGGAGGGGACCCTTTCCATGGAGGGACAAAAGGGAGAGAAAGAGAGATGGGTTGAGAGAGTGTCGCATCGAGTTTGCACAAGAGGACAACCTCTGGACCACAGACTAAGGAGCAGGAAGTGCTAAGCGTCACAGGGGTTTTTTGCAAACAACATTTGGAACTCAAACTCTGAGGTTTTGGAAGTGTGCGGCTTTTCCGGAGCAGACCCCTGGTGTATGCTCCTGGGGAGGAGGGAGCTTCCCTTAAACGAATACCTTGGTGTAGGGATCTCCAGGACACACAGGGAGAGAACACTGCCTTTCCTGGAGTGCTTTGGACAAAAGTCCCTGCAGGCATAGCCAAGGCCTCTCATCAGCAGGGAACAGAGGTGCACCCAGACGGAATATAATCTTTGCTGCTTTTAGCAGTGCTACACCATAGAGTCTGTGCACTGGGCGGGCGTGGGACACCGGTTTTTCAGGGACAAAGGACATCAGACACAGCATGGAGAGGCTGTATTCTGGAGGAGGTGGGTGGCTTCACGTGGTGCCAGGTCCTTTAAGACTTTGAGTTTAGAATCACAGCCGCACAGCAAAAGAAAAATGCAGGATAGTTGTGGCGCAAGGCGAGCTGACCACCCTTGCTATTCTGTGATGTCTGCCTGAACAGAGAGGGGTGTGAGACCTGGGTCTGGGGACCAGAGATTTGGGTGGTGCCATATTCCCCCCATCACGAACACAGTGGGACTACAGAGGCAGCACAGTGGACCCCATGGAGGCAGGACCCGCTTAAACCAAACCCTTCCCCTCCCTGCCTGGCAACTGCCTATTTACTGGGGCAGGACAGACTCTACACCATTGCAGCCAGGCTCTCCTCTGGACCAGCACAGGCCAGCACCTATCAATCCAGGCTGATCTCAAGAAGCAAGAAAGCAAATACACAAGCTAGCCTTACACCTAAAGGAATTAGAAAAGGAACATCAAATAAAGCCTAAAGTCAGCAGAGGAAGGGAAATAATGTCTAGAGCAGAAAAAAAAAAATGATATAGAAACAAAGAAACAAAAAACAAGTAGACTAGATCAATGAAACTAAGAGCTGGTTCTTTGAAAAAATTAACAAACTCCTAGCCAGACTTAGGAAAAAGAAAAGAGAGTAGACCCAAATAGATAAAATCACAAGCAAAAAGAGATCACAACCAACACCACAGAAATACAAACAACTATGAGAATACAATGAAAACTTAAATGCCAAAAACTGGGCAATATGGAAGAAAATGGAAAAATTCCTAGAAACACAAAAACTACCAAAATTGAAACAGGAAGAAACAGAAAATTTGAACGGACCCATAACCAGCAAAGAAACTGAATCAATAATCAAAAATGTCCCAACAAACAAAAGGGTCCTGAGCCAAATGGCTTCCCAGGGGAATTCTATCAGATATTTAAAGAAGAGTTAATACCTATACTTCTCAAATTGTTCCAAAAAATATAAATGGAAGAAAAGCTTCCAAACTCATTCTATGAGGACAGCATTACATCGATTCCAAAACCAGAGACCCCACTAAAAAGGAAAATTACAGGTCAATATTCCTGATGAAACTGGAAACAAAAATACTCAACAAAGTACTATTATATTGAATTCAACAGTGCATTGAAATAATTATTCACCATTAACAAGTGGAATTTATTCCTCGGCTGCAAGGCTGGTTCAATATTCACAAATCAATCAATGTGATACACCACATTAATAAAATAAAGGATAAGAACCACACAATCCTCTCAATAGATGCAGAAAAAGCATCTGACAAAATACAGCATTCTTTCTTGATAAAAACTCTCAAGAAAGTCTGGATAGAAGGAACATACCTCAACATCATAAAGGCCATATACAAAAGACCCACAGCAAATCACATACTCAATGGGGAAAAACTAAGAGCCTTCCCCTTGAGATCAGGAATATGTCAGGGATGTCCAGTCTCACCACTATTGTTTAACATAGTTTTGGAACTCCTAGTCTCAGTAATCAGACAACCAAAAGAAATAAAAGGCATATAAATTGGCAAAGAAGAAGACTTTCATTCTTCACAGATGACATGATACTCTACAAGGAAAAGCCAAAAAACTCCATCAAAAAGCTGCAAGAGATAATACATGAATTCAGCAAAGTCTTAGGATATAAATAAAATCAATGTACAGAAATCAGTTGCATTTCTTTGTACCAATACTGAAGCAGCAGAAAGAGAAATCAAGGAATCGATCCCATTTATAACTGCACCAAAAACCATGATAACTAGGCATAAACCTAACCAAAGAGGTATAAGATCTGCATGCTGAAAACTATAAAAAACTTATAAAAGAAATTGAAGAAGACACAAAGCAATAAAAGAACATTCCATGTCCATGGACTGGAAGAACAAATATTGTTAAAATGTCTATACTACTCAAAGCAATGTACATACTTGATGTAATCCGTATCAAAGTAATACCAGCATTCTTCACAGAGCTAGAACAAGCAATCCTAAAATTTGTATGGAACCAGAAAAGACCCCAAATAGTCAAAGTAATGTTGAAAAAAAAAAGCCAAAGTTGAATGCATCTGGATTTCAAGCTGTATTACAAAGCTGTAATCATCAAGACAGTATGGTATTAGCATAAAAACAGACATATAGATCGATGGACTAGAATAGATAACCCAGAAATGGACCCACAAACGTATGGCCAACTAACCTTTGACAAAGCAGGAAAGAATATCCAGTGGAATAAAGACAGTTTCTTCAGCAAATGGTGCTGGGAAAACTGGACCGTGACATGCAGAAGAATGAACCTGAATCACTTTCTTACATGACAAACAAAAATAAACTCAAAATGGATGAAAGACCTAAATGTAAGACAAGAAACCATCAAAATCCTAAAGGATAAAACAGGCAGTAACCTCTTGAGCTCAGCTGTAGCAACTTCTTACTAGCTATGTCTCTGGAGGCAAGGGAATGAAAAGCAAAAATGAACTACTGGGATCTCATCAAGATAATTTCTGCAAAGCAAAGCAAATAATAAGAAAAACTAAAAGGCAACTGATGGAATGGGAGAAGATATTTGCAAATGACATATTGGATAAAAGGTTAGTATCCAAAATCTATAAAGAACTTATCAAACTTAACACCCAATAAACAAATAATCCAGTGAAGAAATGGGCAGAAAAATGACCACTTTTCCACAGAAGACATCCAGATGGCTAACAGACACATGAAGTGACACTCAATATCACTTATTATCAGGGAAATACAAATCAAAATCAAAAGGGGATACCACCTCACACCCATCAGAATGGTTAAAATTAATAACTCAGGAAACAACAGCGGTTGGTGAGGATGCAGAGAAAGGGAAACCCTTTTGCACCGTTGGTGGGAATGCAAACTGGTGCAGCATTCTGGAGAACAGAATGGAGGTTCTTCAAAAAATTAAAAATAGAACTACCCTATGACCCAGGAATTGCACTCCTAGGTATTTATCCACAGGATACAAAATGCTGATTCGAAGGGGCACATGCGCCCCAATGTTTATAGCAGCACTATTGACAACAGCCAAAGTTATGGAAAGAGCCCAAATGTACACTGACTGATGAATGGATAAAGATGTGGTATAGATATACAATGCAATATTACTCAGCGATCAAAAAGAATGAAATCTTGCCATTTACAACAATGTGCATGGAACTAGAGTGTATTATGCTAAGCAAAATAAGTCAGTCAGAGAAAGACAAATATCATATGATTTCACTCATATGTGGATTTTCAGACACAACAGATGAACATAGGGGAAGAGAATGAAAAATAAGATTAAAACCAGTGAGGGAAGCAAACCATAAGAGACAAATACAGAGAACAAATTGAGGCTTGCTGGAGGGAAGGTGGTTTTGGGGAATGGACTAAATGGGTGATGGGCATTAAGGAGGGCATTTTTCGGAATGAGCAATGGGTGTTGTTATATGTTAAGTGATGAACTTGATTTTTACTCCTGAAATCAATACTACAGTATATGTTACCTAACTTGAATTTAAATAAGTAAATTTAAAAAATAATAAAATAAAATAAAATATATTGTTGGATTCAGTTTCCTAGTATTTTGTTGAGGATTTTCACATCTCTCTTCATCAGAGATATTGGTCTGTTATTCTTGTTTTTTTTGTGGTATCTTTATCTGATTAGGATATCAGGGTAATGCTGGCCTCATAGAATGAATTTTGAACTTTTCCTTCCCCCTCCATTTTTTGGAATACTTTGAGAAGAATGGGTATTTACCCTTATTTAGATGTTTAGTAGAATTCATCTGTGAAGCCATCTGGTCCTGGATTTTATTTGTGGGAGTTTTAGATTATTGATTCAATTTCATTGCTGGTAATTGGCTTAAAATATTCCATTTCTTCCTACTTCAGTTTTGGTAGTTATCTGTTTCTAGGAATTTATCCATTTCTTCTAGGTTGTCCAATTTGTTGGCATATAATTTTTCATAATATTCTCTTACAGTTGTTTGTTTTTTATGCAGTATTGGTTGTTACTTGTCTTTCATCTGAGATATTGTTTATTTGAGTCCTCTCTGAGTTTTTTGTTTGTTTGTTTGATGTGTCTAGCTACAAATTTATCAATTTTGTTGATTGTTTCAGAGAACTAGCTTCTGGATTCATTGATCTGTTCTATTGTTTATTTAGTTTCCTTTCATCTATCTGTTTATTTAAAAATTTAATTATTTTTTTAAAGTTTATTTTGAGAGAGAGACAGCTCAAGTTTATTTTGAGAGAGAGGGGCAGAGAGAGAGGGAGAGAGAATCCCAAGTAGGCCCCTCACTGGCAGCAGAGACTTGATATGGGTCCTGAACTCATGAATTCCGAGATCAAGATCCAAACTGAAATCAAGAATTGGACACTTAACTAACTGAGCCATTTGTGAACCCCTATTTAGGTTCTTTTTGTGTGTATGTGTTTTCGTTTTCTAATTTCCGCTATAATCTTTTAATATTTCTTTCCTTCTGCTGTTTTGGGGTTTTGTTGTTCTTCTTTACCTAGCTCCTTTAGATGTGAGGTTAGGTTCTTTGTTTGAGGTTTTTCTTGTTTCTTGAGGTAGACCTGTATTTCTATAAACTTCCCTCTTAGGAATTGTTTTCTTCATCCCAAATATTTTGGACCATTGTGTTTCATTTTCATTTCTCTCCTTGTAGTGTTTTATTTCTTCTTTGAATTCTTGGTTGACCCATTCATTGTTTAGTACCATGTTATGTAACCTCCATGTATTTGTGGTCTTTCCATATTTTTTCCTGTGAATGAATTCTAATTTCACAGTGTTGTGGTCAGAAATGATGCATGGTATGACTTCAATCTCTTTGAATTTGTTGAGACTTGTTTTGTGGCCTAATATGTGGTCTATTCTGGAGAATGTTCCATGTGCACTTGAAAAGAATATGTATGCTGCTCTTTTAAGATGGAATATTCTGAATATGTTTGTTAAATCCATCTGTTCCAATGTACCATTCACAGCCATTGTTTCCTTCTTTTCTGTTTGGATGATCTGTGCATTGATGTAAGTGAAGTGCTAAAGTCCCCTGCTATTATTATATTACTATGGGTTAGTTCCTTTATGTTTGTTATTTATTGTTTATGTATTTGGGCGCACCATATTGGGTGAATAAATATTTATAATTGTTGTATCTTCTTGTTGGATTGTCCCATTTATCATTAGATAGTGCCTTTCTTTTTATTTTGTTAGACTTTGTTTTAAAGTCTGTTTTGTGTGATATAAGTATTGCTTCCCTGGCTTTCTTTTGATCACTGTTTGTATGATAATTATTTTTTCATCCCTTCACTTTCAATCTGCAGGTGTCTTTAGGTCTAAAATTAGTCTTTTGAGGGTAGCATATAGATTTTTTTTTATCCATTCTGTCACCCTATGTGTTTGGATTGGAGTGTTTGGTCCATTTACATTCAAAGTAATTATTAATATATGTGTATTTATTGCCATTTTGTTACTTGTTTTGTGGTTGTTTTTAGTTTTCTGTGAACTTTTCTTCTCTTAGTCTCTTTTATGCTTTGATGGCTTTCTTTAGTGAAATAATTGGCTTTCTTCCTCTTTATTGTTTCCATATCTATTACTAATTTTTGATTTGTGGTTACCATTGAATTTAAACAACATATTCTGTACATTAAAGTGTATTTTAAGTTGATGATCACTTAAGTTTGAACCAGTTCTTTACTCCTTCCCCCCACCATGCTTTAGGTATATGGTGTCATATTTTATATCCTTTTATTTTGTGAAACCCTTGACTGATTTTTACAGATATATTCATTTTTACTGCTTTTATGTTTCCTACTTTTCATACTCTTCTGGTCTTTCTTTTCTACTCAAACAATCTCCTTTAACATTTCTTATAGGGTGTGCTTAGTGTTCATGAACTTCTTTAATTTTTGTTTGTCTCAGAAGCTTTTTTTTTTTTTTTTTTTTTTTTGGTCTGGGAAACTTTTTATCTCTCTTAGTTCTGAATGATAGCCCTGCTGGATAAAATATTCTTGGCTGTAGATTTATTCCTTTCAGCACTTTGAATATACCATGTCACTTCCTCTGGCCTGCAAAGTTTCTGTTGAAAAATTTACTGATAACCTTATGGGTTTCTCTTGTATATAACTGCCTTCTTTTCTCTTACTGCTTTAAAAATTTTTTCTTTATCATTACTTTTTGTCACTTAACTATGTGTCTTGTTGTGGAACTCCTTTGGTTGATTTTGTTGGGGGATCTCTGTGACTCCTGGATCTGGATATCTGTTTCCTTCTCCAGATTAGGGAAGGTTTCAGGTATTCTTTCTTCAAAAGATATTTTGTCCCCGTTTCTCTCTCTTCTTCCTCTGGGATCCCTATAGTGCTAATGTTATTATGCTTCATGGAGTCATTGAGTTCCCTAAGTCTATTCTCATTTTGAATAAATTTTATTCTCTTACCTGCCCCGCTTGATCACTTTCCATCATTCTCTATTCCAGGTCATTAATTTGTTCCTCTACTTCCTGTAGCCTGCTATTTATTTCATCTTGTATTTATTTAATCATTATTTCATTTATTTCATCTGTTATTTATTCATTTTTTAAGTTTATTTATTCATTTTGAGAGAGTGAGAGATCACAAGCAGGTGAGGGGCAGAGAGAAGGAGACAGAATATGAAGAAGGTTCCACACCATCAGTGCAGAGCCCAATGTAGGGCTTGAACTCATGAACCATGAGATCATGATCTAAGCTGAGATCAAGAGTTGGATGCTTAACCAACTGAGCCACCCAGGTGCCCCACATCTAGTGCACTTTTAATTTCATTTACTGTGTTCTTCATCTCTAATTACTTCTTTTTTATCTCCCTGTTAAGGGTCTCACTGATGGCGTCAACTCTTTTCTCAAGTCCAATAAGTATCTTTCTGATCATTACCTTAAATTCTCTATAAGGCATATTGCTTATATGCCTTTCACTTAGGTTTATTTCTATGGTTTTGTCCTATTCTTTCTTTTGAGATATATTCCTCTGTCCCCTCTAACTCTCTGTGTCTGTTTCTCTGAGTTAGGAAAGTCAGCTAAGTCTCCTGCTCTTAAAAGTAGTGGGAGGAGTACAAACTTTTAACAAAGTGGAACTTGTCCTTTTCCTCAGAGGATGTGCAGCCACTGCCAAGACTGGGGGTGATGGTGCCTTCCGCAAAGCTCTTGGGTGGGGAGGTACAGTTTTAACAAGACGTATACATCTTCCCTGCAAAGGGGACCAGCCACTGGGACTGATCCTGACAAACACCCTTGTCATGAGATGCAGTGTTGGTGAGGTTTATGCTGGTCTTCTGGGGGCAGGGAACTGGCAGCAGAGGTTAGCATGACTGGAAAGGGCAGATCCATGGAGTTGGAGGAGGGAAGGGCTTAGTTTAAGAAACGTTAGGTAGTGAGGGTAGGCAAGGTGCTGATTTATCTGTGTATTTATGCTGAAGGGTTGGGGAGGGAAATGGTGCTGCCAGCTCCTTTATTCCTGGAGGGGTCTCCATGCCATCCCTGGCTCTCAGGACATGCTCTGAGATGAATAAATAACTCACCCTCCTATAGACCCCAGTGTTTTTCAAACTGCTGCTTCTTGTTGTTTGTCATGTAGTCTCTTTAAGGGTGGGGACTCAGCTTCCTAACAGTCTCCAGGCTCTCCCAGAGTGGAACACACTGATTTTTAAACTTCTAGGCTTTAAGACTTGCTGGATGTCAGAACTCATGAAATTTGGCCCTTCTTGCTCTCAAAGCCAAATGTTATGGGGTTTTGTCTTCCCCATGCATGCTCTCTGGTGTGAAAGTCTGTTTTTCATCCTCCCTATGCCCCCAGCTTCCTCCAACTTGGGACACATGGGGTCTTTTTAGCTCCTCACCTCATCTCCACACTTGTACTTCCTACCCTCTTTGATGTGGCCTCTTCTTCACCTTTACTTGTGGAGTTTCTTCTGTCCATCTTTGGGTCATTTTGCTGGGTTAGTTATGCTAATGTGACTATTATCTAGTTGTATCCATGGGATGAGGAGAGCTGAGTGTGCTCCTACTCCATCACTGTCCCAGCCTCCTCATTCTAGTGTAATTACTGATAAAGGATTGCCTTATTTAACTGTAATCTCCAGTGAGGGCCCAAAGCATAGACCAGGACTCTCCTAGTTTCTTATCTATATGAAATGCATAATTATAATTTACTGAATGAGTAAACACATGAAGGGACTATGCAAATTAAAAAAAAAATTCATCTGTGCTTAAAGAACTCTCAAATAACATGATTTTCATAATTTTCTTTTAAAATTTCCTTGTTAACATTTTCATACAATGTATTTTCTCTAGTAATGTTAGTTTTCCTTACCTATTACTATTATCTCCTTGATATACTACAAGCCTCTTAAATGTAAATCTTTTCTAACATTTCTCTGGATTACTCACTGTACCTAGTACAGTGCTCACTGAATAGAAAACAGTCAATAAGTGTATGGAAACTGATTAATATCTATTACATAAATGTATCACTATTATGAGATTTTAAAGAATGCAAGGTACAAATTCTTAATGGGATTAAATAGGAAACACCTTTTCCAAAGATACTAAAATGTATTACTAGCTAAAATAATATAGAATTCATACTTCTATTTCTATAAGTCATCACGTTTCCTTCAAATTACAACATGGAGGCTTAAAAATGACAATTCCCACCACTGAAAAAAAAAAAAAAAGCTATGACTATGCTAAACCTAATTACTAGTAAAATTGTTTATGTTTAAGTATTAGCAGCAATTGATGATTAAATTTAGATAGTGAGTTTTAGTAAAAAAAACTTCATTGGAAAGGAAAATTACAACCAAGATACTGAGGAAATCTCTCATATTTACTTGCTTCATTTAACAAAAGATGGGACTTTTGGTTACTCTTCCTTTATTGGATCAGTCTCCAACTCTAATAATCATAAAAGGAAAACAAGTAGACAAGGAAAAAATAAAATCTTGCTTGACTTCAAATCACACCCAGCTATACCACATTTCCTTCCTCAACTGACACTAATCAGATGATCTTGACAACTACTCCACTGACAATAGATTTACACTAAATCCAATGGCCAGTTTCATCACGTTAGACATTTTATAGCAACTGACTCAGTTGGTAATTTGTTTCCTTATGAAACTCTTCACATGGTGTCTAGGATGCCATTTTCTTCTTCTGATCAAGTGATGGAGTTTATTCCCCCCTCCTTGAATCTGTGTTTGCTTTATAATTTGCTTTTTCCAGTAGAATGTGATGAAAATGACCTTATGCCAGTTACAGGTTAGGTCTCAAAGAGCTTCACATAATTCTCATTTCCTTGAAAATTTTCCTGGGTACCACGTGAACAAGCCCCTGGCTAGCTGGGTGAGGAGAGGCTTTGTGGAGCAGAATATGAGTTGTCCTGCTCAAAGCCATCTTAAACCAATCAGCTCTTGTTTTAACCCAAAGCTAACCACAGGTGCACGAGAGAGCACAGTTGAGACAAAAATGCCCACTGAACCAAGTCTAAACCTTGTTTCCTCAGAAGAATAAACTAATGGTTTTGTTTATATCACTAAACTTTGGGGCCATTTCTGTGACAAATGGATAATTAATATAGTCTAGAGGCATTTCAAATCCAAGACCCCTTCCAGTCTTCCCCATCTTAGAAAATGGCACTACCTTCCATACAAACACCTACATACAAAACCCCGGGGTTTTCTTGTTTCCATTCTTCACCAAGCTTTATATTCAATCTATGTCTTAGACTGGGCTCCCTAGCAAGCAGAATCTGAGACAAAACTACTATTATTACAGAGTAAAGGACAAAGGGAATAAATCAGGGAAAGTGGGGAAGCCATTGGGGTTATTTTATTAAGTTGGCCACTACTAAGTACTACTGCTTGCTCAAATCCACAGTACAGTTATCTGAGAAGTGCAATAATTGTATCCCAGGACTGTCTATGTGGGAGAAAGAGGTAATTAATTTCCCATGTGCCTTACCCTTCCAGCTCAGCTGTCTTAGATGAGCTGAATTTTTAGCCTTGGGCTGACAATAGATGCACACTTCAGGACGGTCCGTGTGATGCACATGGGGCAAATTCTTCCGTAATTTCACAAGGTTGAATTTTACAAGTCTGTGCCAGTTGGGAGACTAGATGTTTAGTTGCACTTCTGAGAAGCTGGCCAGAACCCAACAAGAACTACTGATGTCTGCTAGCAAGACAAAACAACACTCCTGTCTACCACAGATGGTTCCAGCACCACTGAATATTCTTGTCACATGGGTAAAGCTGAAGGGCATCTCATTCACTACAGACTTCATAGGATTCAAAGCTTTCTTTGTCTGTATGTTGCATTAAAATGACGTCTTCTAAGTTACCTGATAAACAGACCTGAGCAGCATTCTCAAATTCTGACCATATTCCTGCAAAATCCACAAAGGCTCTCCATAAACTGTGTTTTTTATATAGGAAGTATAAAGTACAGCAACCTATCTTTAATCTTAAAGAGATAAATTACGTCAGGGCATCTCCAAAATTCTGGTACTCTAAACACTTCAGCATCATGGCAGCCTTCTGAATCTTCCACTGTGTGACCCACAATCTTGGTGAGGTCCCGGCTTACTTCTGAGGTCCGCGGGGCCCTGCCCACTTTGTGGCCATAACTGACAATTCAGTGAACTCGTCTCACTACCTTCTCAGTATTCCTTCCACTGACGCAGAGCGTGGGGGAAATGATCACCAGGGGAATTTATTGGAGCCACTGAACAACCTAGGAGCTAAACTTTGACCCCCAAAAATCAAACTCATAGAGACAGAGAGCAGGTTGGTGGATGCCAGAAGTGGCGATGGGTATGGATGAAGCTGGTCAAAGGGTTCAAACTCCTACTTATAAGATGAAAATGTTATTGGGATCTAATATACAGCAAGGTCATTATGGTTAATGATACTATATTGTACATTTAAAGTTGCTAAGAGAGTACATATTAAAAGTTTCACCACACACAAAAGATTGTAACCATAGAAGGTGACAGTTGTGTTACTTAACTTATTGCGGTGTTCATTTTCAATACATGCATATATGAAGTCACCACACTATGCATCTTAACCATTATACAATGTAATGTGTCAATTATGCCTCAAGAAAGCTCGGATTTTTTTTAAATAAATAGGCAATCAAAAACTTGATTGATTACCCATCTTGCTCCTGGGAGCACTGAGCTCTAGTAGATATTATGAATGTCACTGTGAGGCACAGTAACCAAGTTGCCACACTCTGGTTTCTGCTCATTTCATTAATTATGCCTCTCTTACTTTGGGAGATTCAGTGTGGATACCTCTCTCCCGGCTATTCCAAATTCCACTGACACTAGAAAGCCCAATTCCTTGGGACATTCTTCTATTGTAAGTCCTGGCCAACACAGAGAAGGCTCCACCAAGTTTTGCTAAGATTTTGCAGCCCCCCCAGTAGTGTGTTTCTTACCACCTTGTGATGGGAGTACCCTCTGGGGTTCACCCTCTGGGGTTTCTGCAGGATCACAGATTCTTAGGTGTCACCTAATCCACTCAAGAGTCAGTTCTCTTCGCTTGATGACCCCTTTCCCAACACTATGTCAGGGCAATATTAGCAACTCCACCCTGTGAATTTTGTGTTCAACTTTCAAAAATCCATCCCCCAAAACTACGAGGTCTGGTTCCAGGTAACTACAAGACTATTCAAGGTCCAGTCATGAATCGAGTGTCCGCACATCAGTACATTTTCTTTTTTTCAACCTTACAGTCAGGTCCTTTTGTCTTAGACTAACACCGCATGTCTGGCTACCACTCACATGTATGTATTTTCTCTGCTTCACCACATTAACACACACATATAAAATAGAAAATAAACTGGGATGAAAGAAAATAAAGTAATAATGTTGGCTGTTTCTCAGAGATAATGTTTTTAACTTTTCTATATGATTTATTATATATTATAAATCCATATTACTGTTTTTTTTTAAGAGAGAGAGAGACAGTAAGCATGAGCTGGGGAGAGGGGCCGAGGGAGAGGGAAAGAGAATCTCAAGCAGGCTCCACACTCAGTGTGGAGGTCAACGTGGGGTTTGATCCCACGAGCCTGGGATCATTACCTGAGCCGAAATGAAGAGTCAGACACTAAACTGACTGAGCCACCACGACGCCCCTGCATGTTACTTTTAAATTCAAAGTTTAATAAAATAATGTAAATCAATATAAAAATTTTATTGCTAAAAGTGAAAATGTAATGTGATCAGTAGTCCAATGTAAGGAAACAGTTTTTTCTTTAATTAAAAATGAAAACAAAGAAATGCCATTTATTCTGCCCCTTCCTAGTCTACACCACAATAAGAGTACTTTCCGTATCTTCTCTCACACCCAGGTACAGTGACAACAGAATGTAACGTTGGCACCAAGAAGATGAGTTGGCTCTCAACTTTGACCCCCTCCCTGCTCTACACCAGGCTTTACAAAACAAAAGGGTGGAAAGCATGTGGCCACTAACCCTTGTAGCCATTCTCAGTGTCAGTCAAAGTGAGGACAGGGGCACCTGGGTGGCTCACTTGGTTGAGTGAGCACTGACTCTCAATTTCAGCTCAGATCATGATCTTGGGGTTTATGGGATCGAATCCTGTATCCAGCTCTGCACTAAAAGCGTATAGCCTGCTTCAGATTCTCTCCCTCCTTTCTCTGCCCCTCCCGCCACTCACACTCTCTGTCTCTCAAAATAAATAAGTAAACTTAAAAAAAAAAAAACCAATGTGAGGACTAATAATCACTCTAGGTGGCTGGAAATATGCCAGGACAACTATGCATTTTGGAATTTATTGGGTCAAAGGGCAACTAAATAAATCTGCTGCAATTGTATCAATTGTCACAAATATAAAGTTTCTTTCAAACTATTTTGGAGAAGATTAATTTCATGACTGTAATAATGGACTATTTTTATTTAATACTATAGTGAGATGTCTTCTTGGAAAATTGTTTTAAGATTTAAATAGTCAATTTGTTTGAAAATTGCAAATAGAAATCACCACCACTACCATCATCAACATTATCATTATTCTTCTGGACCAGTTATTTGCCAGAGAATGTGATACATTCTTTAAAAAACTAAACTTTATTTTTTTAGAGTTGCATCAGGTGCACAGCAAAGCTGAACAGAAGATATAGAAAGTCCCCATATGCACCCTGCCCTCACACTTACACAGACTCCCCCATCATTAACACCCCTCACCAGATGGTACATTTGTTACACTTGATGACTACCTTGACACGTCATTGTCACCTAGAGTCCATAGTTCATGTTAGGGTTCACACTTACAGAATTTACATTCTATAAGATTGGACAAGTGTACAAGGACATGTATCCACCATTAGAGTATCATACAGAGAACGTCACTGCCCTAACAACTTGTGCTCTGGCTATTCATCCTTCCTTCCACACAAGCCCTGACAATCAATGAAGCCTTTACTATTTCTATAATTTGACTTTTCCAGAATGTCATATAGTGAGAATTATACAGTAGGTTGGCTTCTTTTACTTAGTAATATGCATTTAAGGATCCTCCACATCTTTTCATGGCCTGATAACTAATTTCTATTTATTTATTGAAAAGCACGTTTTATTTTTATTTTTTTATTTTAGAGGGAGAGAGAGAGAGAGAGAGAGCGAGCCTGAGTGGGGCAGAGGGAAGGAAAGAGAGTTAAGCAGGCTCCAGGCTGAGCATGGGGCTCGATCCTACAACCCTGGGATCATGACCTGAGCTGAAAACAAGAGTCAAATGCTCAACTGACTGAGCCACCCAAGTTCCCCAAGTTCCCCACTAATTTATTTTAGTGCTAAATGATATTCCATTGTCTGGATGTACTAAAGCTTATTTATCTATTCACCTACTGAAGGGCATCTTGGATTTTTCCAAGTTTTGGCAATTATGAATAAAGCTTCTATAAACATTCATGTACAGGTTTTTGTGTAGACAAAGTTTTCAACTGCTTTGAGCAAATACCAAGGAGTGTGATTGCTGAGTCATATGATGAGTATGTTTAGTTTTGTAAGAAACTGCCAAACTGTCTCCAAAGTGGCTGCACCATTTTGCATTCCCACCGCCAATGGACGAGCGTTCCTGTTGTCCTACAAAATCACCAGCTTTTGGGGTTGTCAGTGTTCTGGATTTTGACTATTAATAATA
Source organism: Panthera leo (assembly GCF_018350215.1). Classification (NCBI taxonomy): domain Eukaryota; kingdom Metazoa; phylum Chordata; class Mammalia; order Carnivora; family Felidae; genus Panthera; species Panthera leo. The sequence goes on along the minus strand of NC_056689.1, from coordinate 820,609 downwards.
GTTGTGTAGTGGTATCTCACATTTGTTAATATGCATTCCCCTGATGACCTACAATGCAGAGTACCTTTTAATATGCTTACTTGCCATCTGCATATCTTCCTTGGTTGAGATGTGTGGTTAGGTCTTTGGCTACTTTTCAATTGAGTTGTTCATTTTCTTGTTGTTGAACTTTAAGAATTCTTTGTCTTTTTGGATAATAGTCCCTTATCAGATGACACACACTTCTTATGAATGACCTTAGTCCTCAGACTACCTCATGAACTATATGAAATTTCTCTACCCATTTTACATTATTGGTATTAAAACACAGAGAGGTTAACTTATTTTGAAATCATTAAGCTAGTCCATTGATTTGAATCCCTTAGGAAGCAGAGGCCAAGGCACAGAAGTACAAGAGATTTTTAGAAAGCATGAAATATCTGTGAAAAGTACATGAAGAGGGAGCAAGAACAGGCAGGGAAGGCCTTTAGGATGTGATGCAGGTCTGACACCTCAGAAGGAGTTTCAGAATACAAAATATCATCTTTCAGAAAATCTCAGCCAGTCTGACAGGAGGCTCCAGAGCGAAGAGTGCCCTGGCAGCCCATCACATTGGTCATTGGTGAGAAGGTAGGTGCCAGGGAGAACTTAGGGATTAGCCGTAAAAAACTCCATATTAAACAGGGGCGCCTGGTGGCTCAGTCATGAAGCGTCTGACTTCGTCTCAGGTCATGATGTCACAGTTCATGAGTTCAGGCCCCACATCAGGCTCCACGCCTACAGCTCAGAGCCTGGAGCCTGCTTTAGATTCTGTGTCTTCCTCTCTCTCTGTTCCTCCCCTGCTTGTACTCTGTCTCTGTCTCTCTCTCTCAAAAATAAATAAACATTAAAAAATTTATTTAAAAAATTCCATATTAAACAAACAGAATAGATCCCATTCCCAATCTGGAGAGTCCAAAGAACTGGATTAAATTTACCTGTATTTCATATAATTTCCATATATTCTATACTGTTTTGTTTGTTCTCGTTGTATATGTGGTCGTATGTTTGTACTATTATAAATTGGGCTGATAAGAACATTTGTGTACCCAATATTTGTTAAACAAATATATGCACAGCTGTTAGAAATATACCTAGTAGTGAATAGCTTCTGCAGTTTGCATATGCTTAGATATAATAGAGGGCGGTGAATAACGTACCAGAATATTTGTCCCTCCCAGCAGCTGTGCATGACACTTAGAAAAGTTCCAGATTTTCACCAACCTTTGGTGCCATGAATCTATTTTCTTCAATGGCTCTGGTAGGTTTAATGTTTTCTCATTTTTGTTTTAATTTGCATTTTTCTACGAACTAAAGTAATGAGTTTGAGAAGTTTACATTTACTGCTTTTTTGAATATCACATATTTTGATGGGCCTCTTTAGATCCCCCTTCTACACTGACTTGCCTATTTTTGTCATTAACTGTAGGACAATGTAAACACCTCCCCAACCCACTATCAGATAAATGTTCTCACAAATATATACAGTGATTTGCATTTTCCCTAGTCCTTGGTTCATTTTCATGAACAGATGTTCTTAATTTTAGTATCCCTTTTAGCATATTTTTTAAAAGCCACTATGGATTGTGCTATCTTGGGAAACTTTTGTTTACCTCAAGATCAGGAAGATTTTCTATGTTAACCTGCAGAAATTTTATGTTTTACTGATCACATTTAAATCCATAATCTGTCTGGATTGATTTTTATGCTATAGTATGAGGTAGTTGTTAGAAGTCATTTATTTAGATTTGAACATTCAAGTGACTGAACACTATTTATTGCAATAATCATCTTTTCCAAATCCAATGCAAAGTCATCTTTCCTAAAAATCAGGCGATTTTACATGTTCATGTTTCATGATGAACTACTATGTTCTATTCACGAATTATTTTTCCTTGCATCAATACCAAGGTGCCTCCTTTATCTACCATTTAATAATGCATTTTGATAATATGTTCATAAGTTCTTCATGTTTTTCTTCTTTTTAAGGAGGAACATGTCAATATCTATAAAAATAATACTCATGATTCTAATTACAATTTAACTTAATATATTGATTAATTGGGGTTGAATTAATGTCTTTATAATACTGTGACTTCCAAGTTACTAATATGATATATTCCTACATTTAGGTGTTCTAAAGTTTCTTTAAATTTTGTAGTTTCCAATTTAAATCCCTGTATATCTTTTATTGTGCTGATTCCTTGGTATTTGATTTTGATGCACTGTAAATGGAATAACTGTTTTTAAATTTTAATTTTCCATTTCTTGGTTTACAACTTATGGAATATAACATACATATTTTTATGTATTAAACATGTAGCAGTGATCTTGATAATATCATTTTTAAATTTTAATAATTTACCTATAGAATCATTTAGTCTGCCTCATTTACAATTTTATTTTGATTAATGATTACTTTTTAATGTTACTACCATTATATTCTTGGATAAACCCCACTAGGTTGTGATGTGTTTTACTCTGTATAGATTTATTCTTTCTAGTCAATTTACTAATATATTTTTGATTATTTTTCATCAATTATTGAGAGATTAGCTTATGATTTTTCTTTTTATAAATACTTGTGTTATGATATCACACTATGTATTGTTTCCTTTACTTTTCTATTCGATATAATATTAGTTATATATTTTACTTACACTTTTGGTAGATTTCATCATTGAAATAATATGTCCTCAGAGTTTTCTTTGTAGGAATGATTTTAATAATAGATTAAAATTCTTTAATGGGTGTTGAAGTATTTAGATTTTCTATCTCTCCTTATGTAAATTTTGGTAAGTTTTCCTCCCAAAGGTAGGGCAAAGCCGTATATTCGTATCGATTGGCAGAAAACTGTTCATAATATTAACCATTTTAGTGCACGTAGAATCTTTGCTCTAAGTACGTGACATTAAGCTTTCGCCTGTTGAGGTACCCGTGTCAAGTACACGCGCTGCCAGCGCTATGGCTCAACCACAGGCAAACAGCTGGATGGGGACACAGTCCTCTACCCCGCCCCTGGACCCTAATGGAGGCAGAGCCCCAGATCTGCGTCTTCTCTTTCCACCTGCAAACCTGCTGTGAGGCCCTCGGGCAGGCCAGGGACCCCTAGGACTTGTAGGTGATGAATCTCGGTCCTCCAAATTCCCTGATGAACTTTGGCTGAAGTGTGTCTTGCAATCACAAGAAGCCACAACACTGGCCCTGGTAGGTGGCTGTCCCTGGAGCTCCCTGACAGCAACAGAGGCTGGTTTCTGCTTCAGGCCTGCCTCACTGGGAGGAGCCCCACCACCCGACTGGAGCCCTGCCGCGGTACAGACTTGTTTTCATTTCTGGTAAAGGGAACTGGAATTTCCTCCCGATTATGCTGATCAGTCTTACTAGAGGGTTATTTGTTTTGTTAATCTTATAAAATAAACTTAGGCCTTATGTGGTTTTACCTATTAATTTTTTTTTCTCTTTCTTCTACTATTAACTTTCATTCATTTGTATTATTTTATTTTGAGGGGCTGATTTGCTATTCTTTTTCTAGATTCTTTTTTTTTTTTTTTTGAGAGCAAGAGAGTGACATGTGCACAGGTGTGAGCATGCGCATGAGCGGGGGTGGGTGGGGAGGAGGGGCACAGGGAGACAGCATCTTAAGCAGACTCCCGGCTCAGCGTGGAGCCAACTCTGGTCTCAATCCCAGGAACCATGAGATCATGACCTGAGCCGAAATCAACAGTCAGAGGCTTAACCGACTGAGCCACCTAGGCGCCCCCTTTTTCTAGATTCTTAAGATACAATATTAAATCAATGGTTTTCATATTTTCTTAATATATATTTACTTATTTTCTAATATAGTAATGGTATATATTTCCATATTAACTAAGATTTAGCTGCACCCTGTAAGTTTTGACATGTCACATGAACTGAATCATTCAGTTCAGTATGATTTAAATTTTCTTATGTGTCTTCTTTACCCTACTGATCCATGTTTTCTTCATTTTATCTTCTCAAAATTAATCTCTGAAACTAACTCTTAACACATGTGTCTAAAGACAGCTCATCCATACCGTCTGCCTTATTTCGATTCCACTAAAGTTAAGAGAGATGTTATTCAAAAGTATCTATAAATTCTTCTCAGATACATTTGAAAATCCTCACCCATATCACACTAGTCAGTGAAATTAATGAATGAGGGAAAGGGTTTCAAAACAGGCATTAATTTGTCATTAAATCACATCAGAAAATGCAAGTCATTATTATGCCATTAGTATATCAGCTATAAAACATTTTTGTTTCCTTTTGCAAGATTAAGAACTAAATGTTTCATAATTATTTGGCTTTATAAATTCTTGCTTGGTATTTCATAACGTAGCCTTTACAGTGTCATATTTCTAAGAGAAACTATTGCTGACATGAATTTGTATGCTCCATAAACATACCAAGACAAAATTATGGATGTTAACTACATTAATAGATAGCAGTGAACTTCATTTCATCCATGAAGCCAAAAATCGAAATGCCATATACTAAAACAAAAGCCCTTGGGAACATCTGTCCACTGGAAAATGTTTGCCTTGAAATAAGTACTCCGCAGTTTATCAGCTGTAATTACTTTCTTTGGAGATTATAAACTAGTGCTATCATCTAGAATTCTGAAATCTGTTGGAAGACAACACTCAGCCAGGAAAAATGTATTACCATCAATGACCAGCTAGGAAGAAGCTGTCCTGGCTCATAGCCGAGCATCTTTATCAAGAGCTAAAACTAGTGTAATAGTTACAAAGTGGTATAATTCTCTGAAGATGTGTTTTTCTTTCTTACAGATTTCTCTAATCACCAGTAGCAGTACAGGAAAGTCACAAAAGTAACAATTATGAGAAATAACCAGTCTACAGATGGAGGTAAGATACTTTTTTTTAACCACTGTTTACTTTTGTAAATAATGTTTTCCACTCAATATATGGAGATTGTCAAATAGACCCATGTATCAGGATTGATATTCCACATTTTCCAGAGGAATGTTTGTGGTGTATTCTGCTTTTAGCTTTTAAAAATAACTTTAAAAGACTTTTCAACCCATAATGCTTTTGTACATGGGAAGCAAATGTGGGTTTTATTTTACCAACGTAGCCACCTAGTTTTGGGGATACAAAAGGAATTTTAGTGACAAAAAGAAAAAAAAACCCTCACAAAATAATTCTGTGAAACAAATGAATACACACACACACACACACATATTCTACAAATGTATTTATAAAAATCTAGGGGGGCCTGGGTGGCTCAGTCGGTTAAGCGTCCAACTTCGGCTCAGGTCATGATCTCGTGGTCCGTGGGTTCGAGTCCTGCGTCGGGCTCTGTACTGACAGCTCAGAGCCTGGAGCCTGTTTCAGATTCTGTGTCTCCCTCTTTCTCTGACCCTCCCCTGTTCATGCTCTCTCTCTCTCTATCTCAAAAATAAATAAATCTTAAAAAAAATTTAAACAAATGTATTTATAAAAATCTGTGACATTTTTTGTCAAAAATTAAATTGAATTTTACATATATATAATTTAAAATAAACATAATTTTGTGACTCCACAAATGATGACAGATTATTTTTGGGAAAATGTACATAATTATAAACTTTTTCCAGGTGTATACAACAGAGTGTCCCCAAATTTATAAATTAATAAAGACGGGCACCTGGGTGGTTCAGTCGGTTAAGTGTCTGACTTCCACTCAGGTCATGATCTCAAGATCTGTGGGTTCAAGCCTTGCTTTGGGCTCTGTGCTGACAGCTCAGGATTCTGTGTCTCCCTCTCTCTCCGCCCCTCTCCTGCCCATGCTCTGTTTCTCTTTGTCTCAAAAATAAATAAACATAAAAAATTAAAAAAAAATAAATTAATAAAAAACAAAAATGCTTACAAAGTAATGCTAAGTAACAGCATTATTTTAGCAGGATAGGTGACTTCTTCATGTTAGAAACGGATCACTGACACAGAACACTGGATACAGTGACGCTGTGTCAATTCCACAGCGTATTTGATCTACGTTTCCTGTGATGTATTTAATCCATTTTTCTATTTTCACTTCAATTATTCTATTACAAAAGTTTATATAACCGCATTGTAGGATATAGAGTTGATAATGGTAAGGCTTCATATTTAACCAAATCCTGAGATAGTAATTCCTATTTTTAGGATGTGCTATTTAATAACTTTAAGCCATCCAATTCACTTATACATAAACTGAAGCTAAAGTTTCAATGAAATCTTATTTAAATCAGTATCTACTTCAATTATTTTTACAAAGCACATTCCTTGAATGTTTACTACAGTTTTACAGTAGGTATTTGCAACTTGGTTGCAACTTAAAATATGTGAGCAGAGCCAAGAAACATTCTCCCAAAAGGGTCATCACCACGTACATCATTGCTTCTGTCTGGCTTCCTGCACGAAAGTGTGCCCTGTGACAAAATAACCCCCCCAATTCTGTGTTATTGACCGAAAGGCTTCGTTTGCAAACTGTCAGAGAGGAACAGAGACAGACACTGGCTAAAGTGCTCAGTGCAGCAGAGACCAGAGACTCAAATGAAGAGACAGGGGGACAGTGGGGCATTTTATGGGAGCAATGAAGGGATAGACAGTGTGGACGGAGCCCAGCGGTGTCGATGGAGCTCGGGGGTGTGAAGGGCGCTTAGCGGTTTTGCCAAGGTCGGCAGTGTCAGTGGAGCCCGGTTGTGTAGACGGAACCCAATGGGTGGACGGAGCCGGGTGGTGTGGACGGAGCCAGGTGATGTGGACGGGCCGGGTGGTACGGATGGAGCCGCATTGTGTGAACGGAGCCCAGTAGGGTGGACGGAGCCCGGAAGTGTGGAGAGAGCCGGAGCCCAGGGGTGTGGACAGAGCCCAGTAGTGTGGACGGAGCCCGGGGGTATGGACAGAGTCCAGCAGTGTGGACAGAGCCGGACGGACTCAGGGAAGAACATCCCCACCCAAAGCGGGAAGAGGAGGCTGGTCCCCACGCGGCCCATGGGACGCTGGGGGCCGGGCCCTGCCTGCAGGTGACCTGGAAGGCGCACTAGTGGTCCTGCCCAGGAGCATCCACGAGGCAAAGGCGAGGCCCAGGCCAGACGAGGCTAGTGCAGGAGAGACTCACTAATCGCACACACTATGGTGTGACGGTCACTGACACAAACGTGTCTCACAACAGACAAACTCAGGCACATGAGAGCGTAGCACGAGTTGTATCGTGGCCCCCGACACACACACCATGCTAATACTTAGAAAAGAAAAACACAGAATCTTTAAAACTTGCAAATAACTCATGGAACGTCAAGAAAATCTCATGTAAACCCATACATCCCAGCTGAAGAAACACTACACCAAACAACAAAAAATCCCAGCAGAAGAAATTATTTTTCCTTACTATTAATATTAAGCAATACGAAAAAGCACAATTGTCTCCTGCTTTTTTTTTTTTAATCCACTATTACTTAGACATCTGAGACATCTCAAACTCAGATCAACTTGTGCTGGCCTCTAACAATTACCTGCCCCCCATTTAAATCAATGCATTTGTTCTTTCATTCCCTCCTGAAAGTATTATGACAATTACACTGATCCCAAGAGAGGGCAAATAAAACATCTATACGCGCATGGGAACAGTATAAAATAGTGGTTTTTTCCTTTCCTCCAGAATGGTTATTATACAATTACAGAAAATATAAACAGGACTTCAGGATACAATGTTTTAGGAATAAATAAATACAAACTCTAATGCGAACATGTTAATGTGCATATACTATAAATCAATGAAATGTATTTTCCAAGGACAATTTTTATGTATGAGTTTAGCATTTGGAAGCTTAGCAAAGATCACTGTATTTAATCTATTTTTCAATTTACACTTTAATTATACCATTATAAAGTATGTACCTTTGTATACTACACTGTACAATATGGAATTAAGAATATTAAGTCTTATTTATCCAATCCCCTCTCCCACCAACAAACATTGTCCTGTCGAGGATGTGTCAGCTACTAACCATAAAGCTAGACATTTCACTTAAAGTAAGTTAAAGCTGTGCTAATGGGCTAATGTGCTAAAGGGCTAATGAAGTATGAATTAAGTGGATACTTTTCCACTTATTTTTGAAAGAGAACAAAATTCATCAATATTTACTATTATTTTTAGTAGATTGCACCATATTGAGACAAAAGAAAATGGTAGCAAACTGATTACAAATAAAGTTTACCCAGCACACTTAAATATCTCTGAAGATTTATGTATAACAGACATATACTCATAGTATATGAGCATAAGGTAGTTTAAAAAGCACTTATTATAGGATGCAAATATTAATAGTATTTTTGATATAAAATATTAGTAATTCAAAAGTGTGTGGACATAGTTAAATTATAAAACTATTGAAAAAAAGACGGGTCTGCTATTTAATAAAAATAAAATCGTATTTTGCGAGGGTCATTAGACATTATTGTCCATTGTATGGCTAAAGAGCTAAGACCCGGACACATTTTATTCATGTCCAGCCCCACGTAGCCAGGGAACAGGGGAGCCAGGGATGCACGCTTAGCCTTCCTTACTCTTTTCCAGCCATTTCTTCAGTGCACCCTGACAGGAAATAGAATTTGAGTGAAATGAATTCAAATATTTTGTTTAAAGGTGGTTTGTTGCTTCAGGAGATTTCTTAGCATTTCCTGCAGATAATGGTCTGTGTCACTCAGGATGAAATTCTTATCAAGAACAGATTTGGCCATTCAGAAATTTTGAGAAGAAGTTTCAGGTTTCTACAAAACAGCATATTAAAATGGATTTCAGTTTATACATGTGTCCTGACAACTAATCTGGTAGAATACTTCAGATACTCTTCAGTGTGTACTTTTTTTATAAATTAATAAAGAATCTCTGACTGAAGTCAGTGGCTATTTGAAAATCTCAGAGGACACGACACCCACAGAGAGAAGATTAATTTCTGAAAGTTAGGGGCAAATGATGCTGTCAGACTTCTCACTACCGGCAAATGATGATCACACATTACAGGACTCTTATCCAGGAGTGTACATAAGGAACATTACTTGACAGTGGAGGTTCACAAGAAAAAATAAAGACACACACATGTGTTTGTTTTCCCTCAAAAATCCTGACCATGATGACTTCTCATCTCCAAATTCACTTAACGTGTATACAGGAATAGGTGTGCATGAGTTAGACAGAAATTGTGTCGCTGGATAGGCCAATGAACACAATGATCAATTTTAGAGAATTTGATACATTTGAGATGCTCTGATTTTATTCATTCTGAATTCTTGTTCCAGATGCAACAAATGAGAGTCACTTTGAATTATTTTTACTCAATCTGTGTTGCTTTCATAAGGTTCACACTTTGACAGTGTGATTATAGCCTCATTAAAACAACAGCTAGAACTTGACTTGAAACATCTAGACAAGTAGCTTCAAACTGTTTGGAAGTTGTTTTTTTTGCTAGAGTCTTACTTTGTTCTATACTTGAGCAAAATTTCTATCACTTCATTTATAGTGCAGGTTTAGGACTGTAGTAAGGAGAGAAAAAAAGGAGTAAAACTAATTGACAATTAAAAAAAAGATTGTACTATTGTAACAATAAAAACTATTGCTTTAAATGAATAACTAAAGGCACATTATACATGCACACGTTACACACACACATGCACAAACGTGCACACATGCACACTTTCCCTTCTCCTCTACTTGCTTGTGTCTTAGGAAGACAGGTGTCCCTTCTTCAATAAAATATTGCTGTAGTTTGTGGATATATAAAGGCTTCTTTTGAAAATGTGAAACAAAGAAACAAATGTGCAAAAATGTGGTTTTAGAGACTTCAACAATTGTCTCTGCTTTTTTTTTGAGGTTTTGAAAATAATTTAATTGCTAATTTATATGTAATATGAAAATCATTTAGAGACATGTAATGACAGAAAAATAACATATATTTAAATAGATTTTGACTCCTTACTCCTATGTGTTAGCATGGCCCAAGTATCTGTAGTACATCTGGTAAGATAGGAGAAGTTTTAGGTAGTCATGTACAGAGCTAGCAGAGACATTCTATAAATCTCTTCCTCTGTTTTACAGGGATATTTAGCCTTGGATCCCTACACTGAAAGTTGAGGAGCTGATAGTGATGGAGATTTAAATCATCAGTTTAGTCTACTTTTTGGCAAGTCCTCTGAAGCAGGGCTAGCATCACTCTTTGTAATGTGCAGACCTTCTACCTATTACTCTGTCTTCAGATATCAGACAGGACCTGAGACTCAGTTACCCTCATTGTTCCTGAGCTATTCATAGTCAGGCTTTTAAATGTAATGTATGGGGTTAAAACCACAGCATTAGGCTCTATCATATCTACTTCCCTGGTGATTCTATAGCCTAGCGGAGTCTCTTTTTTCTTTTAAACTTCATATGAACTTTTCCCATAAATCTTCCAGGCCCATAATAACACTTCATTTTGTAAACCAACCTTCAGTGTGTCTGCCTTTTACCATAAGTTTCTTTTCTTGGGAAGAGGCTCTCCTTTTCATAGATACACAATGCAAGCAGAATGCATTATTTATGAGCTTTGGTTGCCTGTCTCCCAGCCATAATACATCCATTACAATCTTTGAAATATTAAGATTTTTTAAAAACTTGATTTTACTCTTTAAATAGGCACATAGACTAGCTTTGAATGTGCATCCTCAGACCTTCAGGATGCTGTCAAGGAGAGATCTATCACTCAAGGAAGGACTCTCTAGTGACAGTCTGTCCCTGTGCATCATCGGTACAATGTGGCTTTAATAATATATTGCCAAGTGTCGCATATCTGTGAGCATTGGGGCGAGGAGAAAAGTCACTTTAGTCAATTATTAGTGTTATGTCTCATCACAGTGTCACCAGCTGGCATTGAAGAAAACAAACCCGAACAGAAGAGGTTATATCACTGCTATTGTCATTAGTAGTACATTTGAATCCAAGGTGAATAAAAGAAAGATCATTAAGGGACTCCTCAAAAAGTGTGGTCATCTCAATGGTTATGCAGACATTGCCAATGTTGTCAGGTAGCAAACAGAAATATTAACTCAAATTTCTCTTTAGAATTTTAAGCTATTTGAAAATCCTCCTCACAAGTTCTAAGTAACATTGCCTCCTACAGGGTATGCTTGATTGTGGGTCATGACTATTTAAAAAATCACTCTGAAAAACATGCATACACACATATGCACATACTCATAAACGCACACCCACACAAACAAATACACATACATAAACACACACAACAAACACACACACCTATACAAACATACACACATACATACACACACAAACACACACCTACATAAACACACACAACACACACCTATACAAACACACACAGAACATACACACACCTACACACACACACAAACACATATGCATACACACACACATGCAACAAACATACACACCAATACCAACATACACACATACATACACACACAAACACACACAGAACACACACACACACCTACCCAAACACACACAACATACACACACACAAGCAACAAATATACATACACCTATACAAACACACACATATATGCACACAACATACATGCTAACACACACACGAACATACCCCCCCCACACACATATATACAAAAATATGCAGAAACACTAAAAAAGAGAACTTCTAACCTCTCTTTCTTTATAAGCCTCTATTTATCTACCTTTAAAATTTTTTTGAAGATAACTATAAAACAAAACCTCATCAAGGTGGTATACTTGTTTCCTCCATCCTTTCTTTTCTTTTTTTTTTTTTAATTCAAATTTACTTCAAGTGAACAACCATATTGGGTGCATTCATTTTCTTGCAAAGCACATGCCTATTCTAGTTAGGGTAAAATTTTAAGTTCAAAAGAAGTACTATCAAACTTTTGCTTTGAGCTAGCAGTAGTTTCACAGAAATTTCTGCTTACGGTTGGCTGAAGAGGGAGTTGAGAGACAGGGGCACAAAGCCAGGGAGGGAGTGGCTGGCCTGTCTCTTCCAGTGCTCACAGGGACCTTTGCTGTCAACAGGGCCACGTCCAGACAACCTGTAACGGGCCCTTCAGGGTGCATTTCCCTGTTGTCTGAGTTCTGTCAAAGATCATTCTAGAGAATGGTGCTAATTAGGCTTCAGGCGTAAATGGAAAGCACCTGACCCCCACTTCTTCCCATCGCTCCCCAAACTGTAGCCATTTCCTGCTTGTTCTTCAAAACTTACTCAACAGTCATACCTAAAGATTTAGCTCAAATGTCTTTTAAACTCTGTAAGTATAGTTACGTGCTTTCTTATCATCATGTCTGTAACACTTTGTAAGGGGCCGCTGTTTCATGAAACCACTAAATTCTTTATAAAATTCTCTTTTGATGAATAGTAAGACATTGATTCCAAGGACTGTATCCTCCTTTTACTTGTTTTTATTCTTATGTTCTTAAGCCCCAATGTGGGGCTTGAACTCATGACCCTGAGACCAAGACCCTGAGATCACGACCAGGACACTTATCTGACTGAGCCACCCAGGCACCTACAGGACTGTAACCTTATCAAGTTCCCAGCACCTAACCTTGAAGTCTAAACCAGACTAGACTTTCTGTGTTGAACTAAGTGGACTTCACCTTATATTTATGTATTAAAAATAGATTTGGAATAGATAGTGAGTCTCCATAGGATACTTCTAGCACATAAGAATGTAAACTGACATGTGTAATCAGGAGTATGCAGGACTTCATCCATACATCAAATTTTGTTAAAGACTGAATTTTTCAGCTGCCATCCAGATGCCGTGAAACTGATCTTTGGAAAGGATTTTCCAGGTCTCAGACTCCATCTTGAATCTGAACTAGAGTCCTAAGGACTGAGTGGGATTTCCATTGCATTCAAATGATCCTAAGACACATCCGTTCTGTCTGCCTTAACTTTACTAAAATGATCTTGATAATTGTCTACTAACCTCTCAGGATGTCATAAGTATCAGCTATAAGACAAGACTGATAGGACTAGAAATATAGAGCAGTGGCTTTAGGTCTAACTTTATTACTGTTAGTGTCATTTTGATTAAGTTAATTCTCTACTCAGGATTCAGAGGCACCAAAAAACTAGAATTGTTTACTGGTATCGAAAGGTCATTGTCCATTTGTTGTTGTTTAGGTCCTCGTTTTTCCTTCTTCCCCATGAAAGCCCAAATAGCTCATCTGAATTTTGTCAAATTTCTTCCATGAAATTAACAATTTATTTGTGAATTCTACCTTAGTTTATTTATTTACCAGACATACTGTAAACTTCCAGGACTGATTCTATTCTAGGCACTGTGTAGGGATTAACAAAATGTGTTAAAAGTTGTTTTAAGTCTTTACTGTTCAACTTTACCAAGTAGAAATTATTTTATTGATAATAACAGACATTTTCCATATTATTCATGAGCTCTTTTCAAAATTATAATTACAGTTATGCATTTCCTTATTACATATAATATATAATACAAAATATATTTCATATAACATGTTACATAAATCATGCAATAAATTATATATAATTATATAGATAATTATATATAAAATATATAAATATATTTCATATAGCATGTTACATAAATCATGCAAATTAAATTTCATATTTATATGAACTACAGTGGGAATATTAGACATTATAAATGAACAAAAATATTGAAAAAATAAAAAAAATGTTATAACCTAGAAGTATATGATGTATATATTATTTTATTTTTAAATTTTATTTATTTATTTTGAGAGAAAGAGGACAGGAGAGGGACAGAGAGAGGGGGAGAGAGAGAGAATCCCAAGCAGGCTCTGTACTGTCAGCACAGATCTTTATGTGGGACTTGAGCTCACAAACCGTGAGATCACGGCCTGAGCAGAAATGAAGAGCCAGACACTTAACCTACTGAGCTACCCAGGCGCCCCTGTATATATCATTTCATATTTTGTATTTATATATTATACACTATACAAATTGTATATATCATACAAATGAAGTTATAGAATATTACAGATCATATAATTGTACAAACTGAAACCACTATTTTATAGCTTATTTTTCTTGATGAAATAAATATCACGAGACTCTTTCTTTATCAATAACTATTCATCTAAAACACTAGATCTGTCCATGAAAACAGAAATCTGTTCAACTAATGCCAGTATGAAGCACTATTTATTTGTCTTCCTACTTAAGTGAGGCAATACGATGAATTAACAGTGGAATGTACTGTTCTTATGTAACAAGCAGACGTCAGCCCATGGCCCTGCACGGTGAGGAGCTCTGTCCTAGCAGGGGCCCCACTTTCCTCTCTAATCCCTCTTTCTGCCGGAAGTGTCAACACCCTGCCCTGTCCCCCGTGCTAGCCACTGTTCTGTCTTGGGGTCAGCAGCCATGAGTGTGGACGGTGCCGCTTTGATCTACTGAAAAGCACAGGCACTGCCTGGGGACTAGGGTGTCAGAGCACAGGAAATACACTGCTTGTCAGAAACTCTTTGCCCTAGTAACACAAAAGAAGGTTAAAAATTATAAGACTTAGTATACCTTCACACTGAACCTGTCTCTATTTTTCAGAGTTACTTCTTGTCACTTACTGTTTGCAACAATTCTCATTTCTAGTAAGTCAACACTATGTATTTGAGCAACTTTTTTATTATTCTGCCAGAAGTGGCCTGGTCCATTTATTAAAAAAGGAGTGGCTGAGTGTTGCCTTCACTAGTGTAGCAGAGAACAGAGAACTTGGCTAGCAATCACACATGCTGAAATTATGTGCTTATACAATGCTACTGATCAATATAAAACTGAAATTTGCTGCTAAAACTTAATTTTTTAAAACCACCTGCCATTCTGGCATCATAAACATTTAAACATCTTGCTTTGGGGAAATACAAATCAAAACCACACTCAGATATCACCTCATGCCAGTCAGAATGGCCAAAATGAACACATCAGGAGACTATGGATGCTGGAGAGGATGCGGAGAAACGGGAACCCTCTTGCACTGTTGGTGGGAATGCAAATTGGTGCAGTCACTCTGGAAAACAGTGTGGAGGTTCCTCAAAAAATTAAAAATAGACCTACCCTATGACCCAGCAATAGCACTGCTAGGAATTTACCCCAGGGATACAGGAGTACTGATGCATAGGGGCACTTGTACCCCAATGTTTATAGCAGCACTCTCAATAATAGCCAAATTATGGAAAGAACCTAAATGTCCATCAACTCATGAATGGATAAAGAAATTGTGGTTTATATACACAATGGAGTACTACGTGGCAATGAGAAAGAAGGAAATATGGCCCTTTGTAGCAACGCGGATGGAACTGGAGAGTGTGATGCTAAGTGAAATAAGCCATACAGAGAAAGACAGATTCCATATGTTTTCACTCTTATGTGGATCCTGAGAAACTTAACAGAAACCCAAGGGGGAGGGGAAGGAAAAAAAAAAAGAGGTTAGAGTGGGAGAGAGCCAAAGCATAAGAGACTCCTAAAAACTGAGAACAAACTGAGGGTTGATGGGGGGTGGGAAGGAGGGTAGGGTGGGTGATGGGTATTGAGGAGGGCACCTTTTGGATGAGCACTGGGTGTTGTATGGAAACCAATTTGACAATAAACTTCATATATTGAAAAAAAATAAACATCTTGCTTTGGTTTCTACATTATTTGTATTATCCACAGCTGCATGAATTTGTTAATCTAGAGTTATTGGAATATCCCTTTACACTAAAATGCTCACAGAAGATAAAACTTAAGGGATATAGTGGCTTTAGTTTTAATCTCAGTTCTTTAGAGTCTTTATATGTTAACATGCTAATTATTCTTTCTAATTTTTGTTCTTCAGTCATTTATTCAAAAGTATTTATTTGGTATCTGCTTTATGTTGGTCATTATTCCAGAAGCTGATGAAAATGGTGATGAATAAAAAAGTGAGTTTCCTTGTTCTTATAGTTTTTATTCCAGTAAAGCAGAGACACAGTGAATAGTAAACCAATAAACGAAAACCATCATTACATATTATCATGCTGTGATGGAAATCAAGAAAAAATAAGAGTCCCATGAAAAACTAAGAGCATACTCAGTTAAGTAGACTTGCACTAGAAAATTTCAAACAAAACAATGTGTTTTGCTTGGTCATTTGTTTTGTTTCTAAGAAAAGGTCATTTGCCATGATTTGAGCTTAGTGGGAAGATAGGAGATGGTAAGGTAAGGGCTAAGAGCAGCTGAATTATAACTGACCCTTGGCCAGGGGAGATGGGAGGTGGGAAGTGTGACTGGAACCACTAAGAGAGCAGGTTGTGTGAAACTGCTCAGCCCTCAGGAACCAGTGACCCTGTGACCCTGTTGAAGGACACAACCAGCCCAGGGAGACTTCAGAGGGACAGAGGTGAGGGTATGGATTCCCTGGCTCAGCTCTCATCTTTCACTTTTACCTCCAGTTAGCCTTCCTCACATGCTGAGGCCACCACAACCAAGGATGACGGAGGCCTGTTGACACATTCTATACATGTGAATCTCCCTGAGAAGAAGGCAAAGTGGAGAAAAGTAAGATCTGGACGGGCAAAGGGAAGAAATTCAGAAAGTAACACAACACAGCAACATTTCCAAGTTGCTGTTTGTTCTCCAGGGCTCCAGGGAAGAGTAGAGATCAGGGCTGAATGCAAAATTGTCAATGGAGTGATGGTATTTAAAGTTACAGGATGGAATTCTTCATCCCAGGAAAGAGTGCAGGACGAGAAACCCCTCCAGCTGGGAGGTTGCTAAAAATGGTAAATGGAAAGATAGAAATATCAAAAGACCATATTGAATATTATCACAGGCACCTCATGTATTTTCCCATCTAGTTTATAAATGGCGCTCTCTGAGTTTTTCATTGTTTAATTCCCAAGAAGAATATGGGAGAGCGTGTGTGTGTGTGTGTGTGTGTGTGTGTGTGTGTATAATGTTTTAGTACATCAAATTAGTTTTCAAATAATGTACCAAAGATTTCAAATCAAATCACTGTACAACATAAGTGATAGTGCTATCTAGGAAATTGAAGTATCAAATATTATTTCGATAAAATATAGATACAGAAAAACTATGGGTACTATCTGGTGAAGGGATATACGATTAGGGTTTGCAAACACACTCCTGACGTCCCAGTAATGGGAGATACATTTGGGGATTGGGAGTGCAGGGAAAGATATAACTCGCAGTGAAGTCTTGGGACAGGCCCCTTTTGCTTCACTGGGTATCATAAGGGTCACATGATAAGTGAATTCATAGGATACAGTAGAATCCCAGGAAATAACATCTTTGAAATGGGGGCTAAAGTATTTTACCTTGACTTGATGGACAGTGAAAAGTGTGGAAAGTTTTGGACGAAGAATTAATAATTCCTGTGTATTGTGTGTGTGTGTGTGTGTGTGTGTGTGTGTGTGTGTGTGTTGGAAAGATAAATGTATTTATGGTGTCCATGACAAATTGTAGAGTCCTGAAGTGGAAGGCAGATAGATAAATTAAAAGTTACAATAAAAGTAGTAGAACTTGGCCACTACAAGCTGCAACTGACTCTTACTATTCTGGCCTCATGCCTGTTCATTTGAATTTCTAAGATTTTAAATACCATCTTTATATATCAAATTTATTTACACTGTTCAGCCTTATGTGAGGAACAGACTTGGAAATGAGCCTATTTATTTTTAATCTCCTCTTTGCTATCTTTTAAGAAGTTCAGTCCAATTTATCCAAATGAGAATATCAATGCCTTTTATCCCTCCATCCCCACAAATACTCATTTTTTATCCAGTCTTAACCAATTCCCCCCAAAATGTACATGCAATTCCATTTGCTCAGACTGTCTTTTCACTTGTTCACCTGGAAAAAATTTTCAACTCACCCTGTCACTTTCTCCACAATCGTACCCTAACCTCTTTGGCATCAAGAAAAGCCTTCTTTGTATGTTTCACTAGGCAAACATAGAAAAATGAGACAGAAGGAATGTGTTTTAGAATTTATAAACAAGCCGTCATGTTCTTTGAAGTCCTATAAAATTTTTCCTTTTTGGGGGCACCTGGGTTGCTCGGTGGTTAAGCGTTTGACCCTTGACTTTGGCTCAGGTCATGATCCCACAGTTCATGAGTTCGAGCCCCACATTAGGTTCTGTGCTGGCTGTGCAGAGCCTACCTGGGATTCTCTCTCTCCCTATCTCTCTGTCTCTCCCATGCTGGTTCTCTCTCTCTCTCTCTCTCTCTCTCACTCTCTCTCAAAAATACATAAACTTAAAAAAAATTTCCTTTTTGTAGTAAACATATGGGTCTTGTGACAGTTGATGGTACTAAGTACTTTAATAACATTAGGCAAACTGAAAGAAAAATGAAGCCTCATTATACTTTGAGAACAATAAAATGAACATAAGCTTAAGAAGGCATTCTTCATTAAACTAGAAAAATTAGCTTAGTTGTCAGGATAATATTCTTTTAGTTTAGTACTTAAATTGCATTATATTTTTCATAATTGTGCATGAAATAATTACATATAAATTTATATCCAATGTGACTGAAAGAATTTATAGTTACCCATCCATGCTAATCTCCTGGACATTAGAAGTCAGATTTTGGATATTTCCTATAACAATAAACCTTTAAATTGGAAAGTAACAAATGTATACTAGGGAGCCAATTTAGCCAAACAGTGGTTTTTTTCCTCAAAATTTTTGACTCAAACTCATGTGTTCTCTAGTGAGGTGTCTGATTACACTCAGTTGGCTAAACCAGAGAATCTTATGAACATCTTTGTCCCAGGACACGAAGAAAAAAAGAAGTCAACATGAAATAATACTTGCCATTAGAATTATAGGCTGAAAACTTAGAACCAACAATGACCTCTTTTCTTCCATACTGCCCATAACGGTGATTGGTTCTGTTAATCACAACTATACAAAGTATATCAATATTTTATGACAATTCTTTGCATGCTGTGTTGACACTGTTTTCTTCTTCACAGTATGAGCCCTTTGAAAGAAACCACTGCTCTCATGTGGTTTGTTTTCAGTACCACACCCCCAACCATTTTCAAAAAATTATGGTATAGTACCTAATTGAAATAATTGTATTTATATCAGTTAGATATCATATTAAGTTCATTTCAAAGACTTTGTCAATGCAATACTGGAGATAATTTTTGTGCCTAAGTATTGAATGACAAAATATTAAACATATGTCCATTATAGTTACAAAAACATTTATGTTGTTTACTAGACATAACTCTGTATATTTTATTCATACTTTGCCTAAGAGATACTATCCAATATAGATTACACTGCAGACAGTTTTCTCTGCTAAGTCCTTCCTGTCCTGAATTCATATTTACTTCTCAAATTCCCTTACATTTCATAGATATATGCTCTTCAGAGTGATAATACACAATTAAAGTAGTAACCAAAATTGTTCTGTATAAATGAAGTTATTAATACTTATATTTCAAAAAAGAAGCAATCTGACTTCCATTATGTTGCAAATGAAATAAATATTGTAATATCAACCAATATCTGCATAAAATAATTTGTATTATTATGTAGCTTATTTAAAACAAAATCACAACAGAATCTTAAACAACAATAATAGCCATAGCAAAACCAAAACCACACAGTTTTTTAGGTAAAATAAATAATAAAGATCATTCTAACATTTCAGTAACTCAAAACTGAAATGAAACCAAGTAAACAAACAAGAGACACTACATCCTATACAAAATGCATATAGTCTATGACTGTTGAAATTACCTATAATTTCAAGAATACACTTTATAGTTCTATCATTGGAACATCACTAGAAAAAATTTTTTTTCTTTAATGAACAGAATTGAGATTATCCCTCTCTAAATCCCCATATAGTCTCTGAACTCAGAGATAAAAAGAGAAACAAAGACTATCAAACACTCACGACCAATAGCAATCAGTGGTCTCTGCGATATTAATTCAATTAATATTTGCTAAACTATTAAGCATGTTATATGTGTCAGTAACTGGGATTGATAACATAACCAAAACAAACATAATACCTCTTCTTAAAAGATCTAGCATTTTGGCAAGGATGATAAACAAAGTATAAATAACTATATAATTAACAAATTATCTACGTAAAAATAAAATCATGTCATGTTCTATAAAAATTCTCCACTTGCTTTTTCCAAAAATTCAACAAATCATAGATTCTTATAAAGTATCAACAAGGCTCATACTTATTAAATGTAAAAACGACAAAGAAACTATGCCTCTAATAACCCCTTCCTCTTCAAATGCCCCATACATCCTACTGAAGCCTTATTTCTACATTATATAAGGTCCTTGAAAATATCTTACAAATGAATTCACACATTTTGCTGATCATCAATGAGCACGAGTATGATCATTGTATCCTAACTGCTCCATTCACAGTCATCTTCTCTATAATGAGAGTCCACATGGTTCTAAATTTAAGAATTGTATTCAGTGTGATGCCATGGCTATTGCTTGCTTAATCACAGACCTACAGGAAAAGCAATGAGTCTTTAAAACTACTTTGAACGTAATCCATTATTATTGCTTTATTGAGTTCTAAGAAACTGAATGCCCACAGAAGTGTTTACACTTCTTAGACAAAGAAATACCCAGTTAAAACAGGTTTGAACTTGTCAGGCTATAATACAAGACCATGGTTTTAATATAGTTTGAAAGCAAAAAGAAATCTTAGCTTTGCCAGAGAATTCAATAAATTAAATACTAGAAGGATGGCATAGAATCATTGGTACAGACTTCCACACATTCTACAGGAATACCGAAAGAACAGCTTTGTTCGCATGTGATATTAGAAATAGAAGGGCTTTAAATCCAATTGCCTTGCTTTGGATAAAAGAAGTAGTTACTTAACT
Source organism: Panthera leo (assembly GCF_018350215.1). Taxonomy (NCBI): domain Eukaryota; kingdom Metazoa; phylum Chordata; class Mammalia; order Carnivora; family Felidae; genus Panthera; species Panthera leo. Next base: position 799,680 of record NC_056689.1, on the reverse strand, counting down.
TCTTTAGGGTCATTGCCTGGGATTAAAAAATTTCTTGTGATTTCAGTAGAGTGCTCTCAGCAGCACTAAATGAGTACCTTGCACTAGGGCATACATTTTCCCCTTAATATAGACTCCTTTATTAAAATGATATTTCAGTTTCCACTAAGAATCAAAAATACGCTAAAAGCAGTAATTTGTATTTAATTACCACTAGTGAGATAGATCATCAGATAACAGTGCCCTAGGCTTTGTAATTGTAATCAATTTCCATAGCTTATTGTAGGTGAATCAGTATATTGGGGATATGAAAACTCATAGACCAGAGAAAGAATTGAAGAATGTAATTAACAAATCCAATGGAAGAGGAAGACTATCATAAAGGGGATTGGTTTGCTGAGGGAAGATGGAAAATAGAGCTATATGAAATATTTCCATGCATAGACACATACAGGGAGTATAGCTCAGTGGTAGAGCATTTGACTGCATATACACATACATAGCCATTGAGTATTTGCTCTGTGCCTATGACTGTTCTCAATGCAAAAGACACAAATGATGGATGAAATGCAGTTTCTTTTGTCAAGAACATAAAAAGGTGGAAATATTAAAGGAAGATAATTATTAAAATGTTTAAGATGAACCTATAAATACGCAGTGACAGATGTGTACATAAATTATTATGATAGCCTGAAGATTGCATGGAATTATGGAAATCTTTCTCAAGAAATGATAGAAATGCTGGGTTTTAAATAGTAGAGTTTTGAGATAGTGAGTAAGAAGAGGAATTACCAATTGGAAGGACAACAACAGGAAAACAATAAAAGAAAGCACAATGTTACAGTAAACCTTTCTTCAGCAGGTTCAAAATTTCTTGGGGAGGTTGGACAGATCAGTTGTGTCCTCAGAATTTAGAAGGTGGTACGTCTGTAACCTCAGTGATAAATCAGGACTGTTGGCAGTGGTATGCTTAACAACTGGTAAGATATCAAGTTTCAGTTGACAAACATCATAATGTACTCAAAACAGCTAATTGCAATAGTGATGACTGGAAAGCCAAACTAAAGTTCACCTGAGTATTAAAGTCAAAGCAAAATAAACTCATTCTATATCAGAAATGTGCTGAAATAGAATTTAAAAACACTCTGCAGGGGTGTCTGGTTGGCTCAGCTGGAACAGCACATGATTCTTGATCTTGGGGTCCTGAGTTTGAGCCCCATGTAGGCTTTATTTACTTAAAAATAAAATTAAAAAAAAAAGAAAAAAAAACTAAGTAAACATAATCATACAAATTACTCATACAATGCATTCATATTTATTTTTTATTAAAGTTTATTTATTTTAAGAGAGAGAGAGAGAGAGAGCGCACAGGGGAAGGACAGAGAGAGGAAGAGGGAGAATCCCAAGAAAGTTCCACATTCAGCACAGAGCCACATGTAAGGCTCAGACTCATGACCTGACCCCAAATCAAGAGTTGGAGAATTAACTGATTGAGTCACCCAGGGGCTGCAACCCCATTCATATGTATTTTTAAAAATAATGAGTCCACAACTGTGACTTAAATATAAATGAACCCCTTTCAGTATTATGTATTTCACACCTTCCTTTATAATAATTTAAAATAAAGATTTTGCTGAATTGCTTCATTTAAAAGTTATTTTTTTCCCCACATCGAATTCCACATAAAAGGCAACACTTACAAATATGAAACCAGAGTTAGGCTCACTGAATGCATAGTGTGATGTTCTACTTTGCTTCACATTCTTTTTTTTTTTTTTTTTTTTTTTTTTTAAGAATGCCTACTTAGTTCTCATTATTAAATTTTCAAGATGTTTTAAAATTTACTTAATTAATTTTTTCAAATTCTTCTATGGGTTTATTTCAGCGATAAATAATTGTTTTGCACAATTACAAATTATTTAGTGGAATTTCATGGAATTTTGGGAAGCACTGTAGAAATATATTCACAAAATTGCTAGTAGGTTTCCAGAGAACAGGGTAGAATGAACACTGTTTTATCTTTACACATCCCTCCATTGTCAGGCTTTGTTGATTATGAGGAAATGGCAGCTGGGGAAGCGATTAAAGATTACAAGTCTTACAAAAGAGAAGACAGCATGTCTTATAATGGATTACACAGGTGCATTTTTGGTACAAAGACACCATCTCTTCTGCTGTAACTTTCCACCTATTTCCTTCTGTGTGAAAACAGGTTATGCTTTGTATTTTCCCCAACCTTCTAAAATTTACAGGTCTTATAAAAAATAAATCACCTGCTTTCATGACACTTATAAATTGCTAATGGCATGTTGTCTCTAAGAGGTTAACATAATTATGTTAGCTAAACTATATTTTTGAAGATTTAAGATTAGGAGTGATGCCATAAATAAATATAAAGAAATATATACACATACAAATACACGTGCACACGCACACACACATTTATATTTCATATAAATATCCAACCAACTATCTAACTCTTGCTCTGTACTAAACTGTATTAATATAGATAGAATACACAACTCTAGAGTGCATATCAAACAAAAAAGATTCAAAATTGGATGTCTCATTAACAAGCTAGAGCATTTAGAGAGATTCTTCTCAATAGAATAATGTAATGAACTCCTATTTTGTTTCATGATCACTAGAACTTTGCCTGTCACAGTGCTTAAGTTATATAAGAAAAGTCTCACCAGAGATATGCTCATTTTTGAGAGTATATCTTTCCCAGCTAAAATGGCACTGTAAAAAAATGCATATCAGATATATAGGCTTTAGCAGTGGATCTGTGTTTTCTGGAAGAAAAGAAGAACTTGGGATCCACTTCTCTTCAAGTCTAACTTCTCAGTGTTACACAGTTTTCTTTGTGCATTTATTAAATGTTAGTCAAAGAGGGTCAAGCTGGTGAGAGCACGAAATAAAAAAGATGTTTGTCATTTAATAATAGCTACAAATTTATTTATAGTGGCCTGTCAGTTAAAATTTGGGAAGGATTTCCTAGAACAAATTAGCTAATTATTTGTATGTTAGCAAGTTATGTGTGTTCCACATAATCTATCCAGTACTGTTATTACAGAATTGTGTTCACTTGTAAAGGCAATGCAAATAGTTCATGAAAGCAAAAATCCCGATATACGGCAATATCTACCAGTGGAATAATGTTTACACATTGCTTGCCGTAGAATACGGAATACGTTTTCCTATCATCGCATTATGAAGGACATAATGGCAGACAGTGCTCTGTAGTAAAAGCCTCTCCCCTATGTTTAGAAATTTATTCTTCATTTTCTTTTTTACACAATTTATCTGTTGATTAGCCCAAGATATTTGACCTGTAGAATTTCCTACAGTCAGGATTTTACTAAGTATATACTTATGGTGAAGTTCAACCTACTTATTTGCCCTCCTTATTTCATGCAAATTGGTAGTAGGATCCAGAGACTTAATAAAACTCACGTTTGATCCCTTCAGTAAGAGTATAAGTGAGGTTTTTGTTTTGTTTAATCAAGAAGCACATTAGTATTCGTGTTGTTATCAAGTATTGATGCTCAATTAATTGGCGGTTTAAAAATGGTGAAATTCTAATTTATCATTTTTTTTCATTTATTATTTGAAATACTTGTATAAGAGATGTTTCCCCTTATCTAATATTTTGTTTCTTGGTGGTACACTGTATATAAGAAATGAAGGATAAATGTTTAATTTTTCCCCCTTATTTTTTTTATTTTAAGTTTTATTTATTTATTTATTTGTTTATTTATTTATTTATTTAATATATGAAATTTATTGTCAAATTGGTTTCCATACAACACCCAGTGCTCATCCCAAGAGGTGCCCTCCTCAATACCCAAGAGAGAGGAGAAACCTATCTTCAAAAACAGACTTCTAAGGCAACAGTTTTGGGTTTTTTTTAATGAGTAAGACTAAATTATGGTGTCTAGGTATGCACACTTGGGTATTCAAAGTACATAGGAATTCAAAGAATCCATGACTATAAAAATAATAATAATGGTTATTTTTGAGGTGTTGATTAGGAGTCTGAAAGAGAGACTGGGCACACAGAAGTTTGTGGAGTATACAGAAAAGCTTCATTTCTTGAGTGGTTATTTTCTCTTGTAATAACCTATTAAGCTATACATCTGTGTGAAGTTTCCTTCTGTATTGTGTGATTTTATAACAAAATGGCAAAAAAGTCCACTAAGTATTTGTTAAATGGTCAAATAGCCTTATTAAAATAAGTCCTTAGGGGAAAAAAAAAAAAGAAAGAAAGAAAGAAAGAAAGAAAGAAAGAAAGAAAGAAAGAAAGAAAGAAAGAGAAATTTATCCTTCATAGAAATGATATTGAACTCTGGGGAAATCTGAAACATATGTTCCAGCTTTTAAACTGACTAAATATTCTCAAGTGAAGTCAACCTTGCTTTCCATGAGTCTTGCCAAATAGTTATATAGAAAGATACTTGTCCCTCTAGGATGACAATACTATAATATTGCTACCTAGGAATAAGGCAGTGGTGATTTCTATGTTTACTTTTTTAAAAATTTTTTACATTTATTTATTTTTGATAGACAGAGAGACAGAGCACAAGTCGGGGAGGGGCAGAGAGAGAAGGAGACACAGAATCCAAAGCAGGCTCCAGGACAGAGCCCGATGCGGGGCTCAAACTCACAAACCATGAGATCATGACCTGAGCGGAAGTCGGAAACTTAACCAACAGCCACCCAGGCGCCCCGGTGATTTCTATGAGTTTTAGCACAAGAAAAGACTTGACTGTAGTTTAAAAAAAATGTACCCAGTTATATTCCTGTCCTGATCCTACATTTTTATAGAATAAAATGGTAATATTTCCCTTTAATTTATGGAATTATCTCCTGTCTATTTGATCCTACTTGTCCTTGAGCATTTTCCCCAGAGGGTCTTCCCCTTTTAATTATACTTTAGGAGCGATATACACATCCTATAAAATTAAAGTTCTCATAAATATGTGTAAGATTTTGAATGTATATAGATTAATGTGTGAAATTGTCACAAACTTCACTCATATGTGAAATTTAAGATAAAAAGCAGATGAACGTATGGTAAGGGAAGCAAAAATAAGTAAAAAACAAGAAGGGGGACAGCACATAAGACACTCTTAAATACAGAGAACAAACTGAGGATTGCTGGAGAGATTTTGGGTGAGAGGAATGGGCGAAATGGGCAAGGGGCATTAAAGAGGACACTTGTTGGGATGAGCACTGGGTGTTATATGTAGGGGATGAATCACTGGAATCTACTCCCGAAATTATTACTGCACTATATGCTAACTAACTTGGATGTAAATTAAAATATTTTTAAGTGTTTGTTAGAAAAAAATCGAGAGAATTCCTATAAATGTAATTTTCCATGCAGTAAGTAAGAGCTGATCAGTGGAAAGATAAAAGCATATCAAATAAACATGTATCTGTCCATCACCCACCACTAGAAAAATAATACAGAGTCTGAAATACAATGTTTCCAGGGTATAGACAATGAAATGAGTAAATATCACACTTCAGAAAAAAGATTCCTTCAGGTCCTTCAGAATGATTTATGATCACCTATTTCTACACAGAATTCTCAGGAATCTAGTAATAATGGGAATTTTAATTTACTTTCATTCAAATTTGTAAATACTTCCTTTTGGGGTGCCTGGGTGGTTCAGCCAGTTAAGTGTTACAACTTGGGTTAAGGTCATGATCCCATGGTCTGTGAGTTTGAGCCCTGCATCAGGCTCTGTGCTGACAGCTTGAGGCTTGGGGCCTGCTTCAGATTCTGTGTCTCTCTCTGTGCCTCCGCTGCTTGCATTCTGTCTCTCTCTCAAAATAAATAAACAAAAATTAAAAAACAAATCCTTTAGTAGCAAAGTAGATATTTCAATTGCAAAGTAATGTTTTATTTGTGTAGTTCAATGACTGTATGACACATTTCACAAAAGATATATGCTCTGTAAAGTGAGGCCATGAATATGACACACAATGCTTATGTTCTTTGTTCTGAAGACCTTTCATTGTCTTCTGTGTTGTAGATGCTAACTAAAGGAACTTGATTTCTCTTGAAATCTCTTGATTTCTTTCCAAGAAAAGTGGGCTTTTCACTTATAAAAGAAAGTTAATTAATTTTAACAAGAGATGAAATTTGATCAACTATGAGAATAAAAGAATGTAAATTATGTTCTTAATTTTTTCAGGATCAAGAATAACTTCTGGCTTATCATAATCATCATACATAAAGGGGTCGTTTGGTCTCATATGTCCTGTGTTTGCAATTTAGGGGAGAAGACACATATCAAATTATCCTTAAACTTCTCAGTATTTCTAAAATTTATAATTATCTGATTTGTTTTATTGTTTTGAACATATTAAAGTGTAAATCTAAAATAGTCACATTATTTTCTTTTTTTATACTTAATATTTATTGAGCATTCTCATATTCCACTTACTGAGCCAACTGCCTTACATATATAAATTCATTCACTCATTCCTGCCATCAGTATATACATTTGCTATCATCTCTAATCTATATACCTACAAAGTACAATTTTGAGAGAGCTTCAAGAGACAGAAGTATAGTTTACTGTTTGATAATTAACAGAATTGTGAATCAAACCAAGTCAGGCTTATTCTAGAAAAATACTCTTAACCTAGATAGATAGAGAGATAGATAATAGAATTACTATATTACATATTATTATAATAAAACATAGTAAGCATATATTCTCTCATACACAAATACTCTCTTAGCTTATTTTATACACACACACACACACACACACACATATATATACACACACACATATATATATACTGAATTTCTATAACATATATAATATACAATACATGATATGATAATATATAAGCCAAGACAGTGTTTATATACACATACAGCTTTCTGTACATAATTTTTGACATTATTTGTTAATGGGGATCTTCTTCTTCCATATAATAAGTGATAGATATATACTATACAATGGTATAGTATATATACCTGGTACATAATGAACTCCAATCAGTTCTTTTTTCGTGAATCAAGTTAGGGTAGGACATATCTACCCAATAATCTGCAGTTATTCACAAGGCATGTAACTTTCAGTGTAAAGCAGAAACTCTTCATTCCTCATTCCAAGTCTTGGACTACTCCTGCCCTCCATAATTGACTCCATTGTTCCAAGTCTAATCTTTTTAGAGCAGAATCTTTCCAACCTGATCTATAGTCTATTCTCTAGACAACTGTCTTTCCCTTACTACTTTCCTATCTGATGAAAAAAATAATAAAAAGTGTAGGCATTTTTATTCTACAGTACATTTAAAAAGTTATATAAATATAAAAATTGGTGTCAGGAAAAAAGAGGAGAAATGATACACAGCAGTATGGATGGAATAGAACTTTTAGTTTCGTATCTAGTTGAGTGAAAGCTATTAACAGAGTGCTATCTGAAAACACTTTTGCAGGGTACATCACCAATTAATCACTTTTGATATTACATTGCAAATTGCACACATTTGGAGATTATTTTGAAATGCTCTTTGGATTACTGCCTAAAAGCTGACCATAACTCACATTTCATCTGTGACAATGTGGCATTAAGAAATTTCAAGAAATCACCACCTATCATCACCAATTTTCTTTTAAGATCAGTGCTGTGGGACATGAAGTGCAAATGTGTCACAATTACTTTCAGGTCCATCCAAAATGTGCTGCAGAGTGGTCTTTTTCTATGAGCACATAGAGAGTCAGTAATAAGTAAGATGTAACCTCTTCCATAAAGAAGATGGAGTCTAGCGGTGGAGACTGCAATATACACAACTAGCTGTAACAGAAGACGAGGGTGTGAACGTGCCAGGGAGGACAGTTACCCAATGCTCAGAGAGTCAAAGAGTAACCCTGGAAGTGACAGAGTGGTTCCAAAAGTCGATTAGGATCTCAGCCGGTGAAAAAGAAGAAGAGATTCCAAAATTAAAGCCATACTACGTAAGACTACCTGGCTGGCTATGTGTCGTATGTTGCAGGAGATAAGAAACAGTGGTGAGAATGGAGAATGGTGTGTGTGGCATCCAAGTTAACCTGAGTCCAGATCTGGGAAGTCCTGTATGCCAGACTAAAGACTGTGCACAGTGGCTGAGATCATTGCTGAACAGGGCTTTATGGATGCATATTTTTATTTAACTTTGCTTGGTGTTTTCTAAGAGAAAACATTTGGAAGAAAACAAAATATACTTGTCTGCACATTTTTGCTGAATAGCAAAATGTATTGAATTGTATTATGTATTGTATTATGAATATAATACAAAAGTTTATTTGAACCTCATAGAAAAAATATGTATCCTTACAATTTTAATTTGTTAGTATTGAAAAGAAAGGTTACTGTTTTCCAGTCCTCAGATTTAATATTAAGGCTGTATATTTTTATATATAAGATGATTCTTTTTAAGATTTACAAGTAATATATGAACATGTCACTGTAAATAGTTACCCATTAGCCATATGTATTGGGTAAATTAGGATAATGTCACTTTACAACTAACTCATTCCCATTCCATGCCTGGAAGAGATAAACATTTGGTATGTGTTTTGAGAATATATATTGCATATATTATGCACGTATTTTTTGGTAAATGAATTATAATATATATAATGTTCTCTATTTTGGAATTCTTTTCCACTTAACAATGATATTTCATTATTTACTTTTCTAGTATTTTAAAAGGTCACAAAGAACCTTTCTTATTCTGTACATCTCTTAATTCACAAATGAAAATTTTAGCTTAGATTTAAAAACTTTTAATACACAGAAACTGTAGATTTTAACCAAAAATAATCTAATTTTAACAATTAAATGTTTGTCTTTCTTTTTAAAATTTTATTTTAAATGGATTTATATTAGCCTATCACACATAATGTTACTTTTTTATAGTGTACATTTGTTTTTTCTCCTCTGATTGGCTCCTTTCCCTTCTTAAATTTTTCATCTGCGAGTACATAATTTTTTAAACCTAGTATTTATCATTTCATACTTTTCTCCATACTTATATAGCATATACACAAATAAATCTTCATGTATATTTATGTAAACCCACCTTTACATACACTTACATGCACCTGGCCTTGTCTCATGGAAATATTTCATACTAAACACAATTTTAGGAGGAGAGGCTTAGAAGGTGGAGAAGCAGGGGGATTGTGAGCTCACTTTATCCCACAGACACACTGAGGCACCAGACATATCTCACAGCTAACTCTGAACATGGCCTGAATGACAACCTGGCAGAACACATCTTCCACAGCTAGTCCTAGAAATAATACCAAATGGAAAAGCATAGGACAGGTGGAGACGTGGTTGGGAAGCAGACCCCCAGTGTGACTGACCACGATGGGGCCAGACATCAACAAGCACAAAGTGAGAACGTCAGATCCCTCAGCAAGCACTTCCTTCATGGAAGACCAGTGCTAAAAAGAAAGTTCCTTTAACTAGCGACTTGAAAACCAATGGGGCTTAACTCTTGATACTTTAAAAATCAGCACGTTTAATTCAGCAAAAGCTAGAGTGCAAAAGGAAACCAAGTCCCTGCCCTTAAAGAGCCAGCATAATAAATAACTATGCTTGTGACACAGCACAGAGGCAGCAGTATGAAAAGAGCACAGGATATCTGTGAAGAAGATTTATTGACTAATCTTAGACCATGTGCCAGGAGGGCAAGGATCTGCAAGTGATTTCTGCAGGAACACAACAGCTGGCAGGTGCCGTTTTTCTTGCCCTCCCCCAGCCCAGACAGCTGGTTGCTTGTGGGAGCCAGCAGTAACACTCTCCGTCTACCTTGCTAGCACCACACACTTGCTCCGCCATTCCCCTGCAGACCAAGCCCATCCAACTTGCCCACGATGACAGCTCTCCAAAGCAGTTTCTGCACCACCACACTTGAAGGGTAGCCCTGGCGAGGACCAGTGTCACTCCAAAGTGACTCCTGCCCTGGGGAAAGGGGGGGATAACCCCATCCACTGGCACATATGTAGTTCCTGGAGTTAGGCCTCTTAAAAGCAGCAGGGAGAAAGCCCTGTCCATCAGTGCACCTGCAGCTATGGCAGAGAGGTGAACTGCAGACAGCAAGTCTGGGTACCAGCCCTACCCAACAACAAGCCAGTGGGAGCTGTAGCTGGGCCTTTCTACAGCCTGAGGGGCAATAAAATAGGCAAAGCCATAGCAATCAGATAAGAAAAGCAAATAAAAGGCATCCAAATCGGTAAGGAAGAAGTAAAACTGTCACTGTTTGCAGATGACATGATACTATATATAGAAAACCTTAAAGACTCCACCAAAAACAATTAAAACTAACACATGAATTCAGTAAAGTGGAAGGACACAAAATTAACACCTGTTGTGTTTCTATACACTAATAATGAAATAGCAAAAAGAGAAATTAAGAAAAGTCCCATTTATAATTGCACCAAAAATAATAAAAAATCGAGAAATAAACCTAACTAAAGAGTTGAAAGGACCTGTACTCTGAAAACTATAAAATACTATGAAAGAAATTAAAAATGACACAAATGGAAAGATATTCCATGTTCATGCAAGACAAGCTACACATTTAATGCAATCCTATCAAAATTTGTATAAAACCACAAAAGACCCCAAACAGCCAAATTAATATTTAAAAAAAGAACAAAACTGGAGGTATCACAATCACAGATTTCAAGATATACCTCAAAGCTGTAGTAATCCAAACAGTGTGGTACTGGCACAAAAACAGACACATAAATCAGTGGAACAGAATAGAAAGACCAGAAATAAACCCACAGTTTTATGGTCAATTCATCTATGACAAAAGAGGAAAGAATATAAATGGGAAGACAGTGTCTTCAATAAGTGGTGTTGGAAAAACCAGGCAGCTACACGTAAAACACTTTCTTTCATCACAAACAAAAATAAACTCCAAATGGATTAAAGATCTAAACATGAGACTTGAAACCATAAAATTCATAAAAGAAAACATAGACAGTAATCTCTTGGATCTAGCATTAACAACATATTTATGAATGTCTCCTCAAGTAAGGAAAATGGGAAAAACAAATATTAACATTGGGACTACACCAAAATAAAAATCTTTTGCATAGCAAAAAAAAAAAAAAATTAAAAAGCAACCTATTGAATGGGAGAAGATATTTGTAGGTAATATATTTGATAATGGGTTAATATCCAAAATATATAAATACTTATACAACTCAACACCAAAAAAAATGTGATTAAAATGGGTACAGGACCTGAATAGACATGGTTTTAAGGAAGACAGAAAGATGGCCAAAAGGCACATGAAAAGATGCCCAACATTACTAATTACCAGGCAAATGCCAATCAAAACCACAATGAGATATCACTTCATACCATTCAGAATGGATAGTATCAAAAAGACAAGAAATAACCAGTTTTGGTGAGGCTATGGAGAAAAGAGAACCCTTATGCTCTGTTGGTGGGAATGAAAATTGATGCATTCAGAATGGAAAACATAAAACTTCTTTAAAAAATGAAGAATAGGGGTGCCTGGGTGGCTCAGTCGGTTAAGCGGCCGACTTCAGCTCAGGTCATGATCTCACGGTCCGTGGGTTCGAGCCCCGCATCGGGCTCTGTGCTGACAGCTCGGAGCCTGGAGCCTGTTTCAGATTCTGTGTCTCCCTCTCTCTGACCCTCCCCCGTTCATGCTCTGTCTCTCTCTGTCTCAAAAATAAATAAACATTAAAAAAAAAAAATTAAAAAAAAAATGAAGAATAGTGATACCATACAATCCAGATTCCACTAATGGGTATTTGCCCAAATAAAATAAAACCACTAATTTGAAAACATATAGTAATGCCTATGTTCATTGTAACATGTTTATAATAGCCAAGATATAGACACAACCTAAGTGTCCATTGACAGATAAATGGAAATAAATATATATCACATATTTATTTATATATCATACATATATATCACACATAGATATGTGTGATGTATATAAAAATATGTGATATATATATGTATGTGTGTGTATGTATATATACACACACACACACACTGGAATATTAATAATAAAAATGAATGAGATCTTACCATTTGCAACAGCAGGAATAGAACTAGAGGGTATAGCATTTCATACTAAGTGAAATAAGCCAGGCCTAAAAAGACAAATACCATACAATTTCACTTATATGTAAAATCTAAAAACCAAAACAAACAAAATCAATAGAATCATAAATACAGAGAACAAACTACTAGTTACCAGATGGAGGGGGTGGGGGCATGGGCAAAAATAGGTGAAAAAGGTTATGGAGGACAGACTTCCAGTTATAAAATAAGTAAGTTATGGAGATGAAGAGTACAGAACATAGAATATAGTCAATAATACCATAATAACATTGTATGGTGATGTTGTGTAGTAACATTGCATGATTAATGTTAAGGTGATGTTGTATGGTAACTACACTCACTGTGGTGAACACAGCATAGTGTATAGAATTGTTGAATCACTATGTTGTACACCTGAAACTAATGTAACATTTTGTATCAACTATACTTCAATAACAAAAATTTTAAAATACATAAATAAAACCATTAAAAATCCTTATAACATCAATTCACAGAAAAGAAGAAAATTAAATATCAATATTTGTCAAGAATTCAAGGAAGCATCATTTCTCTTTCCTTTCCATGATCCATGTGTAGATCATCATGTAACTCTCCCTTGTTGCTTTGTGGTGTCACATCAAGTAACAGCACCAAATTGTCTTCTTGAAAGTAAAGGAAGTATTTTAATTAAGTGAAATTATTTTTAGGCATATAAACGTGTATTCTATGTACAAACATTTAAGAGAATATATGATAAATAGGGTCATACTGATATCTCTAACTCTAATCCACTACTACAGGGATCATTCTAGGCTCTTCCCCCTGCTTATTTATGAATTCCCACTCCAACAGTAACAAATCTGTCTCCCAGACTCTACCACCCATCACTTAGTTGTTCAGTCCTGATACACATGTGTAGTACTATGGGAATTGCTAGCCTGCACCCCATGAGATAAAAATTTAGTAACTAGTATACATTGCTCGTGTATAGTTCTGCCTTTAGTTTTACAGATTCCAATCATATCCAAAAATATTTAGGTAAGTAGCATTTCCCGAACCCCCTTCATTGATGGTGTTTCACATATTTGTAATACATTTTGTTTGTCATGTTCTTCATTCATTTAATCCTGGGATAGCCCCAACATTATAAATATTTTTTTTTAATTTTCATAAATTAATCTTGACTGTGTGCACAAATTTCAGCTGGTTTTTCATAAATGCATAGTGTCATGTATCAATAATTACAGTAAGATATAGATTAAATAAGCCTAAAAATTCAGTGTGCTGCAGTTATTTAATCTTCCCTCTCTTTCTTACCTCCAAAACCACTGAAATCACTACTCATTTTTCTCTCCCAATAGCTTTGTCTTTTCCAATAATGCCATATAATTGTTACCATATAGTATGTATTCTTCTCAGATACACTTTTTTCACTTAGAAATAGTGTGAAATTAAGATTCATCTATTTCTTTTTGATGCCCAATAGCTCATTTCTTTCCATCATGGAATAATGTTCCGCATCTTGCTTATTCACTCACAGACTGAAGATCTTGATTGCTTCCAGGTTTTGGTGATTATGAGAAAAACCGTTATAAACATCTGAATGCAGGTTTGTGTGGGAACATAAATTTTAGCATCACCTGGGTAAGTACCTAGAATATCTATTGTTAGATCATATGGAAGAATGTTCTTCAGCTTACTCAGAAACTGCCAAAGGGTCTTCCAAAGCAGTTGTACCAGCAATGAATGAGAGTTCTTGTCGCTACACAGCCTTACCAACAACTGGTATTATCAGATTTTTCTTTCATTTCAGTCATTCTAATAGATGTATAATGGTACTTCATTGTCTCACTTTCAGTTTTCTAATGACACATGATTTTGAGGATCTTTTCATATGCTTATTTGCCATTTGTATATCATCTTTGTTTAGATGTCTGTTCATAACTTTTGCCCATTTTTAAATTGGATTATCTGGTTTCTTATTGCTGAGTTTTAAAAGTTCTTTGTATATTTTGGATATAAATTCTTTATCAGATATATGTTTGAAAATTTTATCTCCTAGTCTTTGGTTTCTCTTTCAATTCTCTTAACAGTCTCTTACAAAGGGCACGAGTTTTTTCTAAAAATTCTAATGAAGTCCAACTTTTTTTTCCATTTATTATATTTTGGTTGTTCTCTATTATTTTATTCCACCTTATTTCTAAATTGCTCACACTTCTTCTTTGTCAATTTATAAAAATTGCAACTTTTACAAAGACATTCATATGTTACTAATTTCATTGCCATTGTTTATTTCACTGGCTTCTTCTTTCTTAATGAAGACATTCTCTATGGGTTTATTTAGCAAGATTTAGGGAGTAATAAAGTTTCTCTTTTACTTTCTGTTTCTGTTTGTTCTTTCAAAATGCTTTTCCTTTATCTTTATAAAGGGAGGATGACGGGGTCAGTGCAGATATCCAGGTGAGCTGTTACTCTTCCTCAGCACTTTAAAGGCACTGTTCTAATGTTTTTGCTCTAATAATTCATAATTGTGTCTTCCCTTGTGTTTTTTATTTTTCTTTTTGTCTTCTGATTTTGGTTACCTAAGATATTACTTTGTTTCTGATGGTCTGCAGATTTCCCATATTCTGTCTTGGTGGAATATTTTTTTTAATTATCATGATAGGAATATCAGAATTTTCTCTTCTGTTGAATCTGAGGATTTATTTATTTTGTCAATTTGTGAAAATTGTCCAACTTCATCTATTGGAATATTACCTTTTCTTCATTCTTTCTAATTTGTCCTTCTACAATTTTTATCACAGGCATGTTGAATACTCTTTTTTTTTAATATATGAAATTTATTGTCAGATTGGTTTCCATACAACACCCAGTGCTCATCCCAAAAGGTGCCCTCCTCAATACCCATCACCCACCCTCCCCTCCCTCCCACCCCCCATCAACCCTCAGTTTGTTCTCAGTTTTTAGGAGTCTCTTATGCTTTGGCTCTCTCCCACTCTAACCTCTTTTTTTTTTTTTTCCCTTCCCCTCCCCCATGGGTTTCTGTTAAGTTTCTCAGGATCCACATAAGAGTGAAAACATATGGGATCTGTCTTTCTCTGTATGGCTTATTTCACTTAGCATCACACTCTCCAGTTCCATCCACGTTGCTACAAAGGGCCATATTTCGTTCTTTCTCATTGCCACGTAGTACTCCATTGTGTATATAAACCACAATTTCTTTATCCATTCATCAGTTGATGGACATTTAGGTTCTTTCCATAATTTGGCTATTGTTGAGAGTGCTGCTATAAACATTGGGGTACAAGTGCCCCTATGCATCAATACTCCTGTATCCCTCACGCCAGTCAGAGTGGCCAAAATGAATATTCTTATTAATATTTTCTATCTCTTTAACATTTGAGTCAAATTCCTATTTTTTATATCAAATCATTTCAGTTTAGCAATTTCATTTTATGTTATTGATATGTGATGTTCAACTATCCAGTAAAAATTTCACTTTAATGACCATCCTACTGAGTATGTATATGAGCATAATCACTTTGGAAAAGGGTTATATTACTTTGTAAATACAAAGAGGCACATACTCCAAAACAAGCAATTCTAAAAATGTGCTGACCAGTAATTTTTAAATTTTTTTTAACGTTTATTTATTTTTGAGACAGAGAGAGACAGAGCATGAACAGGGAAGGGTCAGAGAGAAGGAGACACAGAATCTGAAACAGGCTCCAGGCTCTGAGCTGTCAGCACAGAGCCTGACGCGGGGCTCGAACTCACGGACCGCGAAATCATGACCTGAGCCGAAGTCGGCCGCCTAACCGACTGAGCCACCCAGGCGTCCCTGACCAGTAATTTTTAATAAGAAAAATAACACAGCAAGTCATCTATCAATTAGCAGTACAATAGAAAAATGACAGAATGAAAAATGAAATAAACTAGAACTACATGCTTTAACAATGTTGAATGACAAATACATAACTTTGAGCAAAAAGGAAATGGAGTCACAGAGATATACATAAACTACATTTCTATTCACATAAAAATCAAAAGGGCAAGTGTTCAGGGATAAATTCTGATGTTAAAAAAATTTAATGTGCAAATGGGTTATTAATACAAAACTCATAAGAGTGGTTAACTTCTAGAAGGAAAGAAATGAAAAATCTGTGTAGGGATATTCAGGAGAATTCAATGTTACTAGTTATGCTCTGCTTTTTACTCTTGGTTGGGGGTTCATAGGATTTACTTTGTCAGTAGTTCTTAATGGGTCAGTCTGTACATGTGCATTATATATGTAATATGTGTATGTGTGCATTCACGTTTATCTCTAGATAAAGGAGGGCAGGTGGGTGAAGAAACATGTCACTGTATCTTAGGAGGTGTGTGTCATTTTAAATATTAAATATCAACTAGAATATATGTTGGATAGAAGATCAGCAGCTGTTTTCATGCAGAGCTTACTTTTTACAAATATTATTTCATTGCCTTCTCCTAAATTTAATTATTATTATTATTTTTAAATGTTTAATTCTTTTTGAGAAAGAGAGAGACAGACAGAGCGTGAGCAGGGGAGGGGCAGAGAGACTGGGAGACACAGAATCCGAAGCAGGCTCCAGGCTCCGAGCTGTCAGCACAGGGCCTGACACAGGGCTTGAACTCACAAACTGTGAGATCATGACCTGAGCTGAAGTCAGACACTTGAGTGACTGAGCCACCCAGGCGCCCCTACCTTCTCCTCAATTTTAATGTCACTTCTCAATATTCAACTTTAATTGACTATTGTATCCCTGTTAGTTAAGAAAATGGAAAAGCGCCAAGTTTATTAAATCAGTATACTTAATTTAACGGTCAATTTAAAACCACTTTTTAACTTTACCAGGGCTCTACATATTCCTTTGGAGTTAGATGCATATCTTGATGAGACTTTTATTTAAAGATAGCTCTATAACTTGCTACATTAAAAAAAAATGTATTCCGAGTAGGATGTTTTGTAATAACCCAGGCTTTTACTACGTATATAGAAAAAGGAATAAATACAGCTCACCTTAAATGGTATCACTCTGGGCTTTGCTCCTAAAGGGAAATGACAATAACACATCAAAATACTGAGTGCACATTTTACCAAAACTCTCTGCTGCGTGCCTATCAAGACCACAAACATGCTTTTTGTCTTTTGATCATTGTAAAAAAATATCATTTTTACTCATTTAAAAAATACATTTTAGTCATTTAAAGTTTTTCTTTCCTATTCTAATGAGATAGAAAAAATTCTATTTTGCATCATTTTGTAGGACAGTTAATTTTAAAAAAAAGCCTGAAGGATTAATTCAGAGAACACTTGTTTTGTGTGTGGCTGCCTAGTAATGAAAAGAGTTTCAAAATACGTGTTACTTTTAAAAGAATGAAAACTTGTTTTTATATTTCCAAATTATTTATTTTTGACAAATGCACTGGTTTGTGAAAATCTCTTTTGAAAAACCTATTTTAAAATTGTCAGAAAGTTTAAAGTTTAAAGATAGATCTCATCACAGAGAAGGAAAAATTTGCGAAGGAGGCATCTATACTTAAGAGGTCATATTTCATGAAGGTCGGTCAATTATCTCACCAACCTGACCTGTTTCAGTAAGGTGGAAATTATTTTAACTCCACGGGTCATCCAAAGTTGTAGGAAATGCATAGCTCATTACAAATATTATTGAATCAGATCCATGACGTACATGATTTGGCTAATAACTTAGTTTTGCATGCCATGTAAAGCCCTCCCTGTGTTCTTTTATTTATTTACTTTTTCTTAAATATGAAATTTATTGTCAAATTGGTTTACATACAACACCCAGTGCTCATCCCAACAGGTGCCCTCCTCAATACCCATCACCCACCCTCTCCTCCCTCCCACCCCCCATCAACCCTCAGTTTGCTCTCAGTTTTTAAGAGTCTCTCATGTTTTGGCTCCCTCCCTAACCTTTCTTCCTTTCTTTTTTCTTTTCTTTTCTTTTTTCTTTTCTTTTCTTTTCTTTTCTTTTCTTTTCTTTTCTTTTCTTTTCTTTTCTTTTCTTTTCTTTTCTTTTCTTTTCTTTTCTTTCTTTCCTTCTCCTCCCCCCTGGTCTTCTGTTAAGTTTCTCAGGATCCACATAAGAGTGAAAACATATGGTATGTGTCTTTCTCTGTATGACATATTTCACTTAGCATAACACTCTCCAGTTCCATCCACGTTGCCACAAAAGGCCATATTTCATTCTTTCTAAGTTATTTAAACTCTCATGTAGCTCATAGACAGGGGAACCGCCATCAGAGTCGTGGACTGGTGCAAAGTCCTACTTGGCTGCATGTGGGCCCCCATGATGATAAAGATTCTTGTTATGTCTCTACTATGTTCATTATTTTTACTCTTGTATTTTAACAGACTTTTCCTCTCAATATTTCAGCATATAGAGCCCATACTTGGAGATTTCTATATATGGAAAATATTTCTTTTATAGATTTTAAGATCAAAGTATACTTGCAGAAGTACAATCTGAGTAAATGTGACTAATTATCAGCACTTCAAAAATCCAATGGTTTTCAGGTATCCTTGCAAACAGCTTTTTGACATATTAACTATTAATGCCATAGTTTCAGTAATAATAAAAGTGG
The DNA here is from genome assembly GCF_018350215.1 of Panthera leo. Taxonomy (NCBI): domain Eukaryota; kingdom Metazoa; phylum Chordata; class Mammalia; order Carnivora; family Felidae; genus Panthera; species Panthera leo. The sequence goes on along the minus strand of NC_056689.1, from coordinate 780,955 downwards.
TAGATCTTCTGGTAAACTTTTTACACTACATGTAATATAGTAATGGGTCTCTCATCTATGCCTTTAAATCCAGTAGAATTTACTTAATTTTTACAAAGAAATTAGTACAGTTCAAACCCAAACTAATAAAGTATAAAGTTTTAAAATATAAAATCATATACCAAAATTGTTCATTGGTACTAAGATTATTATTATCTATCTCTTTTAGTGGTGGTTGTTACTTTTGTTTTTCTGTTGAACTGCAATTGATTGATTGATTGATTGATTGATTTTCTGTGTCTCCCTCTCTTTCTGCCCCTCCCCTCCTCTCTCTCTTTCTAAAAATAAATAAACATTTAAAAATAATTTGCCAGTAGCGATCTCAGGGGGTGCACTGAGAGACAACAGTTCCTTCCCTCCAGTGATGTGGGAAGAGGGTATATTGTCCTCCTTACTCCCAAGAAAAGAAGATCCTGCAGGCACCAGCCATATCAGCAGGGCTGAATGGTGCCACCTTAGAACTGAGTCCCTATGGTGTCGGATACTTTAAGACATTGGCTTTTGAATCCCTGCCAAGCGCCTAGGAGGCACTTACACCAAACCCCACTGGTCCGTGCCTGGTAACTGCTTATTTAGGGAGTGAGATTGACACTGACCCAACCAGAACCAGCTTGCCTCTCTTCCAGACCAGCACAGCTCCCCATCCCAGGCACCAACAGACAACTGTCCTATGGTTTTTCATGTCACTCTTTTTTAAAAATTATTATTTTTTCTCTTTCCTTCTTTCTTCTCTTTTCCTTTCTACCCTCCTCTTTTTTTTTTCTTTTTCTTTATTCCCTTTGGAATCAGACTCATAGTTTCTGACTTGATTTTTGATCAATTCTTATTATAAGTATAAATATATATTTCTTTTTTCTTTTTCTGTTCTGGTTGTTTAATCAGGCATTTATACTCTATTCTTTTTACAACTTTTCTGTATCTCATTCTTCTTTATTTCTCTCTCTCTCTGTCTCTCTCTCTCTGTCTCTGTCTCTGTCTCTCTCTCTCTGGACTAAGCCTTGTAGTTTCTTTTATTCTTGGTCAGGCCTTTTTTTTTCTTCTTTTTTTTTTTTTTTATGTTCCTTTCATTTCTCTCTTTGTATAGGATAAAGTTCTCTGCCTTTTTTCCATTTTTCCAGGGTTAATTCAAAGAACAAATCAAAGCACACCTGGTGGAAGGTCCAAACAATCCACTACTATGAGCAGTGGGATAAAGCAGCCAAATACACAAAACAGAGTGCACACAACACATTCCAAAAAAAAAAAAAAAACCTCTTGAAGGGTCAGGCCCTGGACAATGGATGACCTGTTTTTAATATAGTAGTTCTTGCAGGTACAGAACACATAAGCTGTTAAAACATGTAAAAGACAGAAAACTAGCCAAAATGATGAAACAGAAGAATTCTCCTCCAAAGAAGTTCCACGAAGAAATGACAGCCAGAGAATTACTCAAAACAGATATAAACAATATATCTGAACAAGAATTTAGAATAACAGTCATAAGACTAATATCTGGGACTGAAAAAAAGTATAAGTCAGCAGAGAATCTATTGCTGCAGAGATCAAAGACCTAAGAGATAATCCTGATGAGTTAAGAAATGTTGTAAATGAGATGCAAAATAGATTAGATACAGTAACAGCAAGGTTGGGAGAAGCAGAGGAGAGAATAGGTGAAATAGAAGATAAAATTATGGAAAATGATGAAGCTGGGGAAAAGAGGGAATGGAAATTAATAGACCATGAGGGGAGAATTAGAGACCTAAGTGATTCAATAAAATAAAATATCTGTATCTTAGGAGTTCCAGAAGAAAAAGAGAGAGAGGAAGGGGCAGAAGGTTTATTTGAACAAATTACAACTGTTAATTTACCTAATCCGGGGAAGGAAACAGACATCCAAGTCCAGGAGGCACAGAGAACTCCCTTCAAAATCAACGAATTCAGGTCAACACCACAACATATCATAGTGAAACTCAAAATACAACGATAGAGGATTCAGAAAGCAGCTAGAGACAAATGAGCCTTAACCTACAAGGGTAGATACATAAGGGTAGTAGCAGACTTATCCACTGAAACTTGGCAGGCCAAAGGGAGTGGCAGGAAGTATTCAATATTCTGGATAAGAAAAATATTTAGCCAAGAATCCTTTATCCATCAGGATTGTCATTCAGAATAGAAGGAGAGAGAAAGGCTTTCCCAGATAAAAACTAAAGCAGTTCATGACCAATAAACCAGCCCTGCAGGAGATCCTAATGGGGAGTCTGTGAGTGGAAAGCAATAAAGACCACAAAGGACCAGAGATATCACCACAAGTACAAAACCTATAGATAGCACAATGACATTAAATCCATATCTTTCAATAATCACTCTGAATGTACATGGACTAAATGCCCCAATCAAAAGACAAAAGGTATGAGAATGGATAAAAAATGAAGATCTATGTACATGTTGCCTACGAGAGACTCATTTTAGACCTGAGAACACCTGCAGATTGAAAGTGAGGGGATGGAGAACCATCTATCATGCTGCTGGAAGTCAAAAGAAAGCTGGAATAGCCATACTGATATCAGACAAACTAGATTTTAAAAAAAGACTGTAACAAGAGATGAATAAGGGCATTATATCATAATTAGTAGTCTATCCATCAAGAAGAGCTAACGATTGTAAATGTTTACACCCCCAGCCTAAGAGAGTTTATGTCCCAGTGTAAGCAGAGTTAACATCTATTCTTCTCAAGCTGTTCTAAAAAGCAGAAAAAGAAGGAAAGATTCAGACTCATTCTATGAAGCCAGCATTACCTTGATTCCTAAACCAGACAGAGACCCCGCTAAAAAGGAGAATTACAGGCCAATATCCCTGATGAACATGGATGCAAAAATTCTCAACAAGATACTAGCAAACCGAATTCAACAGTATATTAAGTGAATTATTCACCATGAACAAGTGGGATTCATTCCTGGGCTACAGGGCTGGTTCAACATTTGCAAATCAATCACTATGATAGACCACATTAATAAAAGAAAAGAACCACATGATCCTCTCAATAGAAGCAGAAAAAGCATCTGACAAAATACATCATCCTTTCTTGATAAAAACCCTCAAGAAAATCAGGATAGAAGGAACAGACCTTAACATCATAAAGCCATATATGAAAGGCCCAGAGGTAATATCATCCTCAATGGGGAAAAACTGAGAGCTTTCCCCTGAGATCAGGAACATGACAGGGATGTCTAATCTTACCACTGTTGTTTAAGAGTGTTGGAAGCCCTAGCCTCAGCAATCAGACAACAAAATTCAATAAAAGGCATCCAAATTGGCAAAGTAGAAGTCAAATTTTCACTTTTATCGGATGACATAATACTCTACATGGAAAACTCAAAAGACTCCACCAAAAAAACTGCTAGAACTGTTCCACGAATTTAGCAAAGTCACAGGATATAAACTCAATATATAGAAATTGCTTCCATTTCTATACACTAATAATGAAGCAACATAAAGAGATATCAAGGAATGGATCCCATTTACACTTGCACCAAGAACCATAAATACCTAGGAATAAACCTAACCAAAGAGGTAAAAGATCCTAATGTTGAAAACTATAGAAAGCTCATGAAAGAAACTGAACAAGACACAAAGAAATGGACAAACATTCCATATTCATGGATTGGAAGAACAAATATTATTAAAATGTCTATACTACCCAAAGTAATCTACACATTCAATGCAATACCTATCAAAACAACACCAGCATTCTTCACAAAGCTAGAACAATCCTAAAATTTGTATGGAACCACAAAAGACCCCAACTGCCAAAGTAATGTTGAAAAAGAAAACCAAAGTGGGAGACATCACAATCTCAGACTTTAGCCTGTACTATAAAGCTGTAATCATCAAGACAGTATGCAGTTGGCACAAAACAGACACATAGACCAGTAGGAATAGAATAAAGAACCCAGAAATGGATCCATTAATGTATGGCCACCTAATCTTCAACAAAGTAGGAAAGAGTACCCAGTGGAAAAATAGCTCTTCAGCAAATGGTAGTGGGAGAACTGGACAGCAACATGCAGAAGAATCAAAATGGACCACTTTCTTACATCACACACAAAGATAAATTCAAAATGGATGAAAGACCCAAATGTGACAACAGGAAACCATCAAAATCCTACAGGAGAAAATAGGCAGCAACCTCTTTGACCTCGGCCACAGCAACTTCTTACAAGACATGTCTTCAAAGGCAAGGGAAATAAAAGCAAAACCGAACTATTGGGACCTCATCAAGATAAAAACCTTCTGCACAGCAAAGGAAACAATCACCCAAACTGAAAGGCAACTGATGGAATGGAGGAAGATATTTGCAAATGACATATCTGTTAAAGTATCCAAAATCTGTAAAGAAATTACCAAACCCCACACCCAAAAAACAAATAATCTAGTGAAGAAATGTGCAGAAGACATGAATAGACACTTCTCCAAAGAAGACATCCAGATGGCAAACAGACACATGAAAATATGCTCAACATCATTCATCATCAGGGAAATACAAATCAAAACCACACTGAGTGGTCAGAGTGGCTAACATTAACAACTCAGGAAACAACAGATGTTGGTGAAGATGTGGAGAAACAGGAACCCTCTTGCACTGTTGGTGGAAACACAAACTGGTGCAGCCACTCTGGAAAACAGTGTGGAGGTTCCTCATAAAATTAAAAATAGACTTACCCTACCACCCAGCAATAGCACTACTAGGAATTTATACAGATACAGGAGTGCTGATTTGAAGGCGCGTATGTACCCCCATGTTTAAAGCAGCGCTATGATCAACAGCCCAACTTTTTCCATCAACTAATGAGTGGATAAAGGAGATGTGGTGTGTGTATACACACACACACACTATATATATATGTATGTGTGTATATATATATATACATGTGTATATATATATACATGTGTATATATATATATACATGTGTGTATATATATATATATATATATATATATATATATATATATATGAAACATGTGGATAGGCAGAGTATAACACTAATCACCCTGTGGAAATAAATGTAAAACAATCAATACTACTTCAAAATTAAAGGACCCTTCAGTTACTTTTCAAAACACCATTAAGTAATGATATGTCAAACACTTAAACCTTACTTATTCTCTTTTACTATGAACACTACTTTTGAGGACTCAGATTTTTTATAACATTATTATCAGAATAGAGAAGATGTTGAGTGCTGGGGTCATGACTGCTCAAATTAATAACTCTTTTATATTTTGTGAAAGCAAAAAAGCATCAGAACTCATACGTTCATACCATTATGAATATCAAGGTGTTTATAAAAAATAAAAACAAATGAACAAAATTTGATATATTTAATTAATTCAATATATATGTTGCTAGTAGAAGACTACATATATCTTAAGCTTACTATCTTTGATATTTATATTAAATTAATCCCAACGATAACATATAAAATTTGTTATTTTTGTACAAAAATATTTACCTGTGCAATGTGAAGAAGAAAGACAGAGCAGTGTAAATTACTGGAAATGAATAGTTTTTAAAAATAAAATAATAAACGGATATCCTTCCCTTAAGTACTTTTGGATATGAAAATTGTCTTCACTTGTGTGTGTGTATGCATGTGTGCATGTATGATTCCATAAGGAGCCATAATTGTTCTATGACCTAAATATTTTTCCCATGGTTTATTTAATAATTTCTAGTAGAAATACATTTTCCTAAATCGTTTCTTTGAATGATAAACATGTATCATAAGGAGCATAGAAGTAAGTATATCACTTATTTGTATTTTTGAAAACAAATATTTTCTGGACCTTGCTGTATATGAAAAGTAAAGTAACATAATTGATTCCTTTTCTAATATTTAGTTAAATTTGAAAAAAGCTGATTTGTATTTCATATTTATAAGTTTTTGTAGGGAGGTGATTTGGTCTCGCTTGATTGGTCAAAAAAAAGTGGTGTTAGAAATAAGAATATAAGAAAAAGTCACTCAGTAAAATAAGGACTGAGTATAGATTTTTTTGGAAATAATATAGCTTTATAAAATGTATTTTTAAAATATCTGTTGGGGCGCCTGGGTGGCTCAGTCGGTTAAGCGTCCGACTTCGGCTCAGGTCATGATCTCGAGGTCAGTGGGTTCGAGCCCTGCATCAGGCTCTGTGCTGACAGCTTGGAGCCTGTTTCAGATTCTGTGTCTCCCTCTCTCTCTGACCCTCCCCTGTTCATGCTCTGTCTCTCTCTGTCTCAAAAATAAATAAACATTAAAAAAATAAAATAAAATATCTGTTTTAACTTGCCATAAGTAGAATAAATAGCCAGAGTATTGGATTTTTTCTTATCTACACAGCAACTCTACAGAGACGGTCATCAACTGTCTTTAAACATAGCAGCATCTCATTTACAAGGCACTGGCCTCAATTTATGGTCCAGAGACCATGTGAATCACCCCAAATCTGGCAAATCAGGATCTCTAAGTTTGGGACACCAAAGTGTATATATTTACAAGTCCTTTATCCCGCCCCAGTTATTCTTATGCTAAAGGATGAGAAAAAGGAGAAGAGAACCCAGCACTTGGCAGAGTTCATCCTTTATCTCCCTTATCTTGAATACTTTTATTTTTACACATATTATCCCTACCTTATTAAAGCCTAGATATACCTATATAGCACTATAGCCAGAGGTTCAGAAAATCTAAGATTCTGTGATTTGTAAAAAGACATGTAAAGATTCAAAATTCTACAAATAATCTATGACAGAAAGTATTTCCTACGTGATCAATACTTAGAGGAATTTTCAGAGTGCAGGCATGTGAATGAAGGACCAGATTAGCTCTTCCCCACCGCCTGGAATCATGCATTCCCAATGATGATAAAATCTACAAATGTCCTTTTTTAAAATGCTGAATACATGATAATGTGATTTTTGTTCTTGTTAGAAAATCAATATTGAATATAATTTCCCAGAAAATTAAGAAACGCAAAGCACTGAAATAAATTCTAAAATGCTAAAAACAAAGTCTCAGCCGTTGTCATCCTCTGAGAACACAGACAGTGCATTCAGAAATGGCACTCACTGAGGAGGCATCTAGGCAATATATTGCAAGATGACAGCTGAATAAAAGTGTCTACTAGAGAAGCCAAATGTAATATTAAGTTTCTTGATGATGTATGCATATTCACGTAGTTTTTTTTTTTTTTTCTTAATGGTAATAATTCTTGGATAAGAGTAACTAGAAAAAGTAGCCTAAACATTCTAGGAAGTTGTACTTCTTGGTCTCACTGAGGCACATCCCTACGTGTATCAGATGCATTTTATTAAGAACATATAATTAAGAAGGCTTAATGTTTAGCTACCTGAAAAAGAGATTTGGAAAGACTTTGTTGTTGCTCTATAGAATTTACAATAATAAAAGAGTAGCAACATTCCAAAATAACAATACACAGCTCTCAAGAGTTTCTTTGCATTATTACAAAGAACTAAAGCACCATATATACAGCTGAATCCAATATATTAGATACAGCTAAGATTTGTTTGATAGAATCATCTTGTTCTTTTAATCAAATATGTTCATCCATGCCAAATATAACGTGAAAGTGTGTTTTCTGGACCTTCCTACCTTTGCAAGCAAGTGATGTTTTATTCTTTGCTCTTTTAATTAATTCAGCTCTGATTTTAGTTCCATCGGCAATTAAACACCTGTACTACATAAATTTGTGCTGATACATTGTGAAAATTTTCAGATAAGCTACACAACTCCCATTACAGTTAATAGTTCTACATGCTGGTTACCCACGTGGTAGGTAAAACTTGCCCCATGGTGCTCAATAACTCTTAAAATTCCCCACTTCTTACTTCTGTCACCAAATGCTAATAATTAGATTGTGCCACCTGCTAGCATCCCATACTTACATGAAGAGGGTAGAAAGGCAAAGAAAATACAACTAGGAATCTTTTCTTATATAGGGATTTGAACCATGCTATAGTTTTTAATATATAGGTAGCAATTATAAAGCCTTCTATTGATGCCGAATTAATGCACAGAAATGAGTATTAATGTCAGATAATTATTATATATTTCTAAGCGACATGAAATTCAGTCTGATTCAACTTTTAGGCCAGATTCTTCATGACAAAGTGAAAAACATTAATCAAAGTCGCAAGGAAATGCTGGTATCTTTATCAGACACAGAGCCAAAATTGGCCACGTGGCTTATCAAGCTCTGTTCTCATTTTATAGACTTAACTCATTCTTACATTTTTTTTTTTTTTGGATAAAGAACTTTTTTTCTTTAACATTTGGAAAAAATATACTTTTTTTGTTGTTTTCAATTGTATTACTTTGAAGTAATTTAGATGAATAAATAATTTGAAATAGCACAATTTTACATCAAGTATCCTTACTATTCTCACCTATAGCTACTATTCTTTTCACAATTCCTCACCTACTCATGACATATTCCATCTTAAGGTGATCACTCTGGGGGCAGTCCCTCCTGTGTCTATCATCAGAACTACTCCCTGCCCCACAAAGAGGTTGGAACACATATGTCCTCAGGCTCTGTCTTCAGCAAAGGATCTAGACCCTCACTTCCTGATACACAGCTCTCAGACTCCTATGATGCCTGAAAGAACCCCTAAAGAAATGTGAACGTGGTAGCCTTAACATAGCATGAATCCATCTATAAAAGTACTATAGATCAGTGGTTCTCAGTGGGGGCAATTTCACACCCCAGAGGAGAATTGGCAAGGTCTGGAGACATCTCTGCATGGCATAACTGAGGAGTCATAGTTTTGCACATCATAACCCACTGACAGTAGACAGGCAGAAGCCAGGGATGCTGCTAAATACCTATAATGCGTGGGACAGCTCCCTGTGGCAAAGAATTGTCTGATGTAAAACGTCACTAGTGTCAAGGTTGAGAAACTTTGTTGAAGACATAAAATGCTTATTTCTAAAACTATCCAGAGCAGAACACAGAATATGTGCATAGTGCATAAGGTTAGTTTAGGCTAATAAATGACTAAATTTACTCATACTAAATATAGGAAATATCCTTAAAGACAAAATATTTACTTCAATTTTTACAAAGACATTTAGTTATTTTTAACTTCTGTTACATTCGTGTCTTGCTCACCTGACTCTGAGCTTCATGAGGATAGGGACGAAGTAGACATAGAATCTGTTTTAGTAAGTATCATATACCAGTGCCCAGGGCTAGTGGAGCACCTCCCACTTCAACTAACTCAGAGCACTCTTGTGACAGCTTTAAATTTTCTAGGCTCTCAGTAGGCTTTCGCTAAATGTGAGTCCTTATTATAATCGCTATTTGCTAATCTATTCTTTGGAAAAAGACGTGGGAAAAAAAGACTGCCACCTAGAAGATATTTGATTCCTTTCAGAACATAATGAGTATTAAGTGATCTACATATGAAGAGGCCATCTGAAGGCTGGTGTGGGTGGGGGTGAGGGGGACAGGAATGATTGCCAATACTATGAAAGTGAATATGGTAACCTTTATTAGTCAAACTTGTTGTTTACATATTTAAATTTACCATCTTAGGAAATGGATTACTATAGTACTAGTATTTTCATTTATATATATACCCATACGTGTCGGGTTTTTATATAAATAACTTAACAATAACAAACAGAACAAGAAAATACCAGGATTATAGAGAAAGTACATATCTAGAAAACTTCACTGAAATATCAATTTGATTAAAATTGTGTGTTCTCCTAATTTAAAATGTTCATATCTGTAAATGATATGAATTATGAAGATAGTATGAATCAGTAGATGATATGAATTATGATATGAATTAGTAAATATTTACTAATATTAGTATATTGTCATACTACATTATATATGTACATATCACATATCAGATGCTACATATAACATTACATATTTGACTACATGATTACATATATTATATAATATACATTAAAAACATCATCATTTTTACATATAGAAGACAATGGAAAATAGAAAAAGATGAAATTCTTTGTAAAAAATAAAAAGAATATTAACTACTCATATAATCATTTTGAATATCTCAGAAAAAGCCCAATAATAACTTGGAAATCAGAAAAAAATAATGATTATACAAACGTGCAGGAGAAAAGAAGTTAAATATGTTGCAGTCATGTAATCCTAGAGATAAGAAAATTGCATTATGTTTTGAAAATCAAAGGCAATTCCTTATGGAAATAAACAAGAATTTTTAATCTCAAAATTTGAAAAGTTGAGAGACATAGTGACTTTTAGGTTGACCCAATGAATGAGTGAGGAAATAGCAAAATACATGTTATTAAAATATTTTAAGGAGGATGCATTTGATAAGAGTTATACCTTTGTCTGAAGCTTAAAATTATAGAATATGAGAAAACAAACACTGTTCTATGATTGCATGCATGAGTCTTACGTCTTCTCTTCTTTACCATCAAATTGCAGCATAAGAAAGACATTTCCTGACACGATAAGCTAAATATCAGAGTTCAGCAGCAACTTACTTTCTGAAATTTTTGTGTCTAAAGAAAGCAGAATTCCACTATGTAAGGAAAGTTGATATGGATATAGTCATCACAGCAGAAATAAATAGGTAGTTTTGACTAACAGAAAGCTGTATCTCTGCCAAATTCAGAAGGTTGTGCACTGTGTAAATCTTCCTGGATGTAGGCCCTCTTGAGAAAAACTGCAGTCCACATCTGAGTCAATGCAACCACTGGCTTGAGTAAGATAAGCTTCTACCACCTAACAAGCAGGTCAGAACCAAACTAAGCTATCATTTTACAGAGACTCAAATTCTCTCCACCATTTCTTAGGATAAGAAACCAAGACAACATAGCCAGGAATAGATAAAAACATGACAACCTAATAAGAAAACAAGGGTTAATTTAAAAGTCTATGTAAAAAATATGTGGCACCTGGGTGGCTCAGTCTGTTAAGCAATGGACTTTGGCTCAGCTCATGATCTCCTAGTTCATGAGTTCAAGCCCCACATTGGGCTTTGTGCCGACACTGTGGAACCTGGTTGGGATTCTCTGTCTCCCTCTCTCTCTGGCCCTCCCCACTTGTGCTCTCTCTCTCTCAAAAATACATAAACATTTTTAAAAAATAGACCAACAGGTCATTCAGAGTATAAAATTATCAGACACCCACTATGATATAAATTATGCACACATTAAAGAAAGTATTTTAAAAAATGATTGGCAACTATAAAACATAAACCATACTTATTCTACATCTGAATATGCAAAAACTAAAATTAAGAACTCAATGTGTCTTAATGCAATTAAATACAACTGAAAAGGAAATAGGCAAATTAGAAAATAAGAAGAAGAAAATGCACTTAGGTGCATCATAAAGAAAATAAAAGAATTGCAGATTACATAAAAGGGTATAAGACCAATATGGGACATGTCAAAAAAAATTAATACTGGTGCAATTGGAGTATGTAAAGATGAGGAGAAGTGGAGCAGAAAATTTTTAAGAGAAACTGTATAAAGGGCAACATCCCACAGTTTGCTACAGATTTCAGTCCCAGAAGAATATATTGGAAAACTCACAGCAACACTGATAAAAGCTAAAGAAAAGGAGAAAATATGTTGGTATTTATTAAATGGTAAGCAAATTGTCTGAATATAATTTTTCTTTCTGTACTCTAACACAGTGCACAGAGGTGGAGAAAGACAGGAGGAATAATTATTTGTTCATTTTCAATTCTAAAGACGTTGCAGATTGTTTTTTTATCAAATATTGACATAAAATCTCTTCTTTGGCACCTTCTTAATTTATTTGTGACTATAAAGAAATAACGGTACTAACTTCATTCTCACGGGATGTATATTCTTTAATTGTCTTTATTTGACTGTGCTTATTTGTTTATAATCCAACCTTTATTCCCATTTTAGTTTATTTACAAGAATTACAATTACAAAAATTGATTGCTTAGAGCATCCTTCAATTTATCGTTTTCTCTTCGTTTAATGTATTTACTCAGTGTTATTGTTTAATAGATAAGTTTGTAATAAGCTTTAATCTTATTGCTATTTTCCTTGAAATTCTATTTTAGTATATGCACTGCCAAAGTGAACCCTGAAATTATATTTTTAAATTGTTCTACTGTAATATAGGTCAACTCCAAATCAATCTCCTTCTACTTTAAACTCTTTCATTAAATGTGGATGTGAATATTTCACCCAGCTAGCTCTAGTATCAGAATTTATGTGATCTGGGATAAATTGTCTACATTGGGAGAGCTTACCTCATGGTGATCTTTAAAAAAATACATCCAGGGACCCCTGGGTGGCTCAGTTGGTTAAGTGTCCGACTTCAGCTCAGGTCATGAACTCACAGATCATGGGTTCCAGCCCCCTGTGGGGCTCTGTGCTGACAGCTCAGAGCCTGGAGCCTGCTTTGGATTCTGTGTCTCCCTCTCTCTCTGCTCCTCCCCCACTCATGTTGTCTCTGTCTCTCAAAAATAAGTAAACATTAAAAAAATAATAAAAAAAAATACATCCAACTATTCTAATCTACTATTAATTATTTCTCCCTAATCTCTCAACGAACTTTCTTTCCTTATGTTACTACTGTCATCTGATACAGTTTAGATAATTATGGAGACAATATTCCTGTGAATTTGCAGGGAGAAAATAAGCAATTTTTTAAAAATGTCATTAAGTCTAGTGAGTCACTTGGGTCAGAGTTAGAAAATTACTGCCTTGGGTTGCACTGAACAGTGTCCTTGTGATCTAAAAGAGTTAATGCAATTTTCTTACTTAAAATTTAATTAAAGCTGGGATTTAGCACTTTGAGAATCTTTGAGGCAAATTTTCAGTTGTTAATAAATAGTCTCTCTTCTGCTTAAGTAATTCACACAAAAATGATATATTTAGATGCTGACTGGCTATTTTCTTTATTTCTATCTAGGTGAGTTCTGACCCTGAATAATTAGTGTCAGAGTGCATGTTAGAGTGCACATGAAAGAACAAAAATTTGGCAGGAGGATGTAGTAACAATGTAGATAAATTTCAAACCTAAAGTAGGCCAACTGTAATCTCCTCTGTGCTCAAATGTCACTGTATTTCCTGTCCCACTTCTTCAGATACAAGCAATGCTTATTTAGAATCAAATGTCCACTACATAAATGATCCATGCATTGTTGATACTAAATGTTCCTGTCTTCTGTTATTCATTACATTTTAGCTCTGTCTCTTATGGCTGTGATCACTTTATCTCATATATTTCATCTTCCATAATCTTGCACACATCACTTAACCCACCAAAATGACAGACTCCTACGCCTTTAGATTCTCTACAAAAATCTATAACTTTGATTTTATATTAATGATACCATAGAAAAAGATGGAATTTTGTAAAGCCAGAATTAACTGATTATCTAATACTGATAAAAATACTACAAAGGAGAGTAATGAACTTCTTAAATACAGACACAAAAATTCTGAATGTTAGAAAATAAAAAATTAAGGGTATATGTATATAAATAATTTATGACCAAATTTGTTTTCCTCTGGCATGCAAAATTAAGCAAATTTATCAACATAAACATTTATTCCAAAAATAATTGAATACAATATATTACTATCATAATATATAGCAGAAATGGTAAAGATTTGCTGTTTTTACCAGTAAAATTCAAAGTGAAATAATTTCACATAATAAAATTGCTTTATCAAAAATAGCAAATATTGTACTAGATATTGACATTACAAAATAATTTCAATTCAAATCAAGAATTAGATGCAATGCTTAAATTATAATTCAGTATTGACACAGAGGTCATACAAAATCATATTCAAAGAACTCAAGGACTGTAATACATAAAGATCTTGAAGGATTTTATCATGTTATAAAAATAATATTTTCTATATCCAAAATACTTGACAACTTTATATTAAAAATTCTTAAATTTGACCCAAACTTAATATTTTCCCTTAAAATTATTTTTTAACATTTACTTCTAAGAGACAGAGAGAGAGAAAGAGAGAGAGACAGAGTGTGAGGGAGATGGGCGGAGAGAGAGACACAGAATCTGAAGCAGGCTCCGACTCTGAGCTGTCAGCACAGAGCCTGCTGCAGGGCTCAAACCCATGAACCGCAAGATCACGATCTAAGTCAGAAGCTTAACTGACTGAGCCACCAGACGCCCCAATATTTTCCCTTTTAAAATGGCCTCTGCTCAAGGAATTTGGCATAAAAAGTATATATTGACTAAATATAATAATATCACTGTCATGCATTGATAATGGTTATAAATTTTTTTTGTTAAATCTAGCAGACTCCCAGATACGGAGTTTTAAAACTCAAAATTATAAAAAATTCTTATAAAAATATGTCCTTTTTATATTAAAAACATCTTGGGCACAAATAAAATATTGCAGTGACTTTTTAGGAGTACTGTGAGACACCTTTAAGAAACCATTACTAACTATGCATTATTTTACATTATGGGCTCATTACAGACGTCCTCAGGCAATGGTATCTCCCAAGACAAACTGCGTATGGTTAGAAAAAGGAACGACATCAAACTTTAGAAAATTTATGAATACATGGAAAAGTCTCCATTTATACATGTCATTCACAAAAACCATGTGCCTCTTTCGCTGTAAGTTTAAAAAATCAACTTCTACATCTGATCATAGAATTCATGATCCATACAGAAAATTTGAGAAATACCAAAATGTAAAGCAAATTAATAGTTCACAAATGCAACAAAAAGTGACAACTATGAAAGATAATTTATTTTTTCAATATTTTTCTTACACTAAATATATGTATACTTATATACATATGGAGTACACAAATATATACATTAATGAAAATTTTTAACTTCTTATCAATTCTCCTATCATTTATATGAAATGTATATACTCATCAACTATTACTACAGATAAGTCCCTACACATTTACATTTTTAACTCTATATTTTATGTTAAGAATATTATATCTATGACATTTTATTAAAAGTTATGATTTTATTATACATTAAAATTATTCAAACATTTTAATGCCTACCTAATACCATTATCAATTTTGAATTGCTTTTCTCCTCTTTTCTAAAAATTAAAATTCTTTTATCAATGTTTTCCTTATTGCAATGACTAGAAACTTTCAGACAACTATTTTGATGGTGTGTCTCTTATGGCTTACTAGGAAATTGATGAGTTGTAGTGAAATAAAGAATTTCATATCATGTTAGGTATTATTCTATTATTCCTAATGAAATTTTAACACTACTACTAGTTTCTAAGGAATGTACTTACTGTATCATTTATTAGCACATTTTATACTTGGTCTGTTCAAATATTTATATTTTAATAAGTAATCTATTCAACCAACTATTGCTATGCAAGAGGGATAATTCTGTTAAATTGTGCTGGAATACTATCTACTCTAATCTATTGTAGATCCAACTTGACAGAATTTGTGAAACATGTAAATTTTGTATTTAGAAGTGTGATTGGTTTAAATAAGTGATTTCCTAAGTTTATTCACCATAAAATATGAACTATGGCATTTAAAAAGTGTATGCTTATGCAGTGACTTTGGAAAATTCTATAATAAAATTTCACAAAACTAAAAGGCAGCCTATGGAATGGGAGAAGATAGTTACAAATGACATATCGGATACAGGGCTAGTATCCAAATCGATAAAGAAATTATCAAACTCAACACCCAAAAATAAAATATCCAGTTAAGAAATGGGCAGAATACATGAATAGACCTTTTTCCAAAGAAGACATACAGATGGCTAACAGACAAATGAAAAGATGCTCAATATCACTCATCATTGGGGAAATACAAATCAAAACCACAATGAGATACAACCTCACACTTGTCAGAATGGCTAAAATTAACACAAGAAACAACAGATGTTGGCAAGAATGTGGATAAAGGGAAACCCTCTTGCACTGTTGATGGGAGTGCAAACTGGTACATTCTGGAGAATAGTATGGAGGTTCCTCAAAAAAGTTAAAAATAGAACTACCCTATGAACCAGACATCACAGTACTGGGTATTTACCCAAAGGATACAAACATAATGATTTGAAGGGGCACATGCACCCCAATGTTTTTTATCCTTATTTATTTATTTTGAGAGACAGAATGAGAGCAGAAGAGGGGCAGAGAGAGAGAGGGAGAGAGAGAAAACCAAGGAGACTCCATGCTGTCAGCACAGAGCCCAACGTGGGGCTCCATCCCACGAACTGTGAGATCATGACCTGTGCCAAATCAAGAGTCAGATGCTTAACCTACTCAGCCAAGCAGGTGCCCCTACCCCAATGTTTATAGCAGCATTATAAACAATAGTAAAATTATGGAAAGAGCCCAAATGTCCATCGACTGATGAATGTATAAAGAAGATGTGGTATATATGCATACAATGGAATTTTACTCAGCTATCAAAAAGAATGAAATGTTGCCATTTGCAACATTTGCAACATGGATGGAACTAGAGGGTATTATGCTAAGCGAAATAAGTCAGTCGAAGAAAGACAAATACCGTATCATTTCACTCATATGTAGAATTTAAGACACAAAAATGATGAACTTAGGGGAAGGGAAGGAAAAATAAAATAAGATAAAAACAGAGAGGGAGGCAAACCATAAGAGACTCTTAACTAGAGAAAACAAACTGAGGGTTGATGGAGGGAGGTGGGTGGGGATGGGCTAGATAGGTGATGGGCATTAAGGAGGGTACTTGTTGGGATGAGTACTGGGTGTTGTACGTAAGTGATGAATCACTGAATTCTACTCCTGAAACCAGTACTACACTGTATGTTAACTAACTTGAATTTAAATAAAATATTGGAAGAAAAACAATTCACAATCTACATCTACATATTTAAGGCTATTGAAGTTTTGATAAAGTTATGAAATAAAGAAATTCACTTGATTTTGTTCAATTCAGAACACCTCATTATTTAATATGGTATTCTTTTTCTGAACAGCTATTAGGAAATTGTTTTTTTTTTTTTTATTAGAATACGTTTTGGATAATACTGGCCTAAATAAATAATTATTGGTATTTACTTATTTTTTTTAAATAAACAGGGGGGTATCTTTCTACCTTAACATTGATATTGCTTTTGATTTATGGTGCTATTCCTTAGTTTTTCTCATTTTGAGTTATTTCATGGAAGAAGCACATTGGTTTTGGCTTATCTACTCTTTTTAAAAAGAAATTTCCCAGTTAGAAAATGAATCTTTATGGAGGAAAATAGACACAAAGGAGATAAAATTAATAAAGCTTACATAAAACAATTCACTTACTCTGGGAAAAGATCCTATAATTAGAAAGGATGATGACAGTAATAATATTAATAACTATAACTAACATTATACTTAATGGTGAAGACTGACCTAAGATCAGGAGAGAGGTAAGGACATCTGTTTCCATCACTCAATTTCAATACTTATTATATAGTACAGAACTCAAGATATTGTGATATTGACAGATGAATAACAAGTAGACCAATGAGAAGAATAGAGAACTCATAAAAAGGCACACACCTCTGCCCAATTAATTTTTGACAAATTTGCAAAAGCAATTCAGTAAAGGAATGACCACCTGTTCCTTGTGAGGTGCCAAAGCCATCGCATTCCACAGGCAAAAAATAAATACATTCATTAAGTACAACAGAATAAACCACAATCTAAATAGCATACCCTGTACAAACACTAATTCAATATTAATCAAGGACTCTTCAGGTGGAATATAAAACTTTTGACAAAAAATAGTAGAGAAAATCTTTAGGATCAACGACTAGGCAAAGAGCACCTAGATTTAATATCAAAACTACAATATGTAACATACATACATACATAAAACCCTTGATAGATCACCAGAGAATTATGCTGGGTAAAGCCCATCCTCAAAAGACACAGTGTATGATTCATTGATATGTCACTCTTGAAATGACATGATTATAGAAATGGAGGGCACCATGTGGTTTTGGGGTTTAAGAAGGGCATGCCAGCAGGAGGGAGGAGGGCAGGGCTCAGAAGGTCATCACGATGGGTGGAAATGTGCTTATCAGGACGTTCTGTGTGTGGAGCATATTAATGTCAATGTCCTGTTGTGACATTTATCATATTGTTATCATTGCAGGAAATTCAGCAAAACACACACACTATTTCTCTGTATTCTTTCCTGTATCAGTATGTGAATATACAATTTTTATTTTATTTTATTTTATTTTATTTTATTATTTATTTTATTTTATTTTATTTTATTTTATTTTATTTTATTTTATTTATTTTTTTATTTTACAGACAGAAAGGGCACATAGACGGCAGTGGGGCAGAGAAAGAGAATCCCAAGCAGGGTCCACATGGAGCCCAGTGTAGGGCTTGATCCCATGATGCTGGGATCATGACCTGAGACAAAATCAAGCGTTGGATGCTTAACTGACTGAGTCACCCAGGCGCCCCTACAATTATTTTAAAATAAAACATTTAATTAAAAAGAAAAAAAAGATGAGTTAAAGCCGAATGTTTTCGCCAATTCACACCAAATTATAGTTTGGTGAAATATAATTCAATGAATAAATAAAGCAGAAGTAGAATTTAGCAGACTTCAGGTTAAAATGTAACACTTTGACATACTTAATTTAGTAGGAAAATATTTTGCAAAAGAAGATCATTAGTTTCTAGAGCTGCCATAACCAAACACCACAGACTGAGAGGCTTAAACAACAGAAATTTATTTTCTTATAGTTCTGGAAGCTAAGAGTCCAAGATCAAGGCTGGTTTATTTCATCTAAGGCCTCTCTCCTTGGCTTGCATGCTAATACATGACTGGCTTTCCTTATCTAATAAGATATTTTCATGGTCAAACTACATGGTTGCCAACCTGTTTTAATGGCCACCTTCTCTCTGTGTCCTCACGTGATCATCTCTTGGTCTGTGGATTGTTTATATCCTAATCTCCTTTTATATGGACAATAGTTATACTGGGATCAAAGTCCACCCATTATACCTCATTTTACCATAGTAACCTCTTTAAAAGCCATATCTAAAAATATATTTACATTTTGAGCTGCTGGAGGTTAGAATTTCAACATATGTGTTGGTGTAGGGGAGACACAACTCAATCTGTAACAGAAACCAGCATTTAGAAATTAAGGGATTACAAATGAAAATTCAAATTTTTATGTTACCTCTAGAGCCCACAGTTAGTTATGGCAACTATTGGTAGTACCTGAGGAATAAGTCTGGCTTCGAGAGCACAAAACTGTGCTCATAAAAGTACTCAAAACTGTGTAACACACATATATCCCCCCCTCTACACACACACAACCACAGAGTGCCCTCTTAACTCCTTCATTAACTGCCTGACTCATGTGTATCATTTAGATTGTGAGGTCCGGAATATAGCATCATGCGAGCTTCAGATAGAGAAAGGGAGAAAAGAAGGAAGAGAAAGACCGAAAGGAAAGCATGAGGGGTCCATAAACAAACAGACTTCTTAATGATTTTGTAAGCAATACTCTTTAACTGTCAGGAAGCAGCAGCTACTTGGTTTGACATTTACAGAGAGCAGACAGTGTCTCTCTCAAAAGGGCTTAAAACATTCCATCAACAACATATTAGTCTATTAGTTTAATCCGTCTTTATTCTTCTTTGTTTGATCAGGAGTTGACATTTATTTCAGGCTTTCCCTCTGAGTTTACCAAGTACACCAATGGCATAAGGTCCCATGCACTGGTTCACTGAGAGCATTTCTATGCACATGAAGTACTGATCATTTTTTTTAATGTTGATTTATTTATTTTGAGAAAGTGTGTGCAAGCAGGGGAGGGGCAGAGAGAGAGAGAGGAAGAGAGAGGGAAAGAAAGAATTCCAACCAGGTTCCACGCTGTCAGCATGGAGCCCAATGCAAGGGTTGAACCCACGAACCATGAGAACATGACCTGAGCCGAAATCAAGAGTCGGAAACTTAACCAACTGAGCCACTCAGGTGCCCCAATAAATGATCATTCCTAATTCAAACCATTAAAAAAGGTGGACAACCATGTAGTTTGACCATAAAAATATTTTATTAGGTAAGGAAAGCCAGTCATTTATTAGCATGAAAGCAACAAAAGAAGAAAAAAGATAAAACTGTGACAAGTATTTCCTTAACTGCGAAGTAAAAGTCTCAAATTCTACATCATGCAAAATGCAATAGTGCCATGAAACATAAACAGGTAGATGACACCTTATTTTACACTGGAGCCTGGCATTGTGGTAACACTGCTGCATCGTACTGTTGACTTGCCCAGATCTACTAAACGAAATATTCAGTAATCAGTTTATTAAAGACAAACAACCTGGGAAGAACTCACAAATGCCACTGCAAATAACACAAGGCAGTTTTATTTCAGAAAATAAGATATTCATAAATTAAGTAATTAACAAATATGTATATAATAGTTTATAGTTTTAACAGTGTTTTCATTTATATTATACCAATTTGTTTTATCCTCATAAATTTGTGAGGAAAATCTAACCAAAAACGTGCTTTTTTAAAAATTTTTTTTCATGTTTATTTATTTTTGAGAGAGAGAGAGAGAGACAGAGCGTGAGCGGGGGAGGGGCAGAGAGAGAGGGAGACACAGAATCCGAAGCAGGCTCCTTCGGCTCTGAGCTGGCAGCACAGGGCCCGATATGGGGCTCGAACCCACGAACCGTGAGATCATGACCTTAGTCGAAGTCGGACACTTAACCGACAGAGCTCAACCAGGCGCCCCAAATGTGTTTCTTAATAGATTTATATTTGATGTCATCAATTAGCTTCAGTGTTTCTTGGTAATAATGCTGACTTAGCACAGTATTAGGACACTGTCTGATCTCTGTGACCAATTTATTTTACTGAGCTTTACAACACACACACACACACACACACACACACACACACACTCATTAAGGAAATGTAAGGTTCAATGAAATAGTCTGTAATTTTCTCCTGGTTTTATATTTTATGACTTTATAATCTGTATAATTTTGTTTTTTTAAGTAAATGAACTTCTTCATATATCATATAGAGCATTAGAAAACCACATAAAACCTAGGGAGATCACAAATACAAGTGAAGACAATTCTGATTACAGGTGGCTAGGGTAATAAACAGGCAGAGTAAATCTGTTTTCGCAACCATGGCCCCTCAAAAAAGATAATCTGTCATCATAAATTATCTTTGATACAAAACAAATTTGTAAAGATAGGGTTTCTAGAAAACTGCAAAGTAACTTTCTTTAAAATAAATATTTTTAACATTTGTTTTTCCCTTCTTTCTCTCACGATATTCTAGAAGTCATAAAACTGAAATGTATTGCTGTTATGATAATATGCCTTTTTTCATAATCTTAAACCCATGATTTGAGTCTTTCTTTGGCTTTGGAATTAAGCTTTGGAATTAAATTTTGGCTTTGGAATGTCTGCTTTCACAGAAGAGACAAAAAGATGAGGGAGAGAGAGAGAGAGAGAGAATTAAGCCAAAAAGTAGGTTCTGTGATTCTGTGTCTGTGTACATGTATCTATATTTGTCTGTTTTGGAAAATATCAAGTTAAGTTGATGTAACCATACCTTTTATAGTACACTTCAGAGCCTTGAAAAGCCATGCTCCATGTAGGAAAACATAAGAATTCAAAGTATAAATCTTGGACCATTTAGTTATAAGATAAATAATCCTCAATAGATTGAAGGACAGTGATCAATACTACAGGCATATTCATGGTTGAGACTAAATTATTAAGTAAAAGTTGAAACTGATTCAAAACACTTTGTCAGGAGAACAGGTGGATGGGCATGGACTTTGTATCCAAACCTAGGTTCTAATTTGACCTTAAACATTTCTTGAATTTTACCTTTGGCCAACTGATAACCTGTTAAAACATTAACCTCTTTATTTCTAAAGTATAGATAATATCATCAAAATTATCAAGTCCTTGAGAAGATTAATTGTTTCCTGGTTAGTAATGTATGCTAAAAGAAACTATTATTACTACTATCATTTCTGTTACCATCACCACCTGGGAAAGCACATGGAACTTGTATTGAATAGATTTATAACTGATACTGCTGACGAGAACAAAATTGTAAAACTCTCATTATATGATAACAACTCATCCTATTTATGCTGGATAACTGATCTGATTTTTTTTAAGTGGTGGTTATAACTTTCCCTCTCAAGGGTTTTATACTTACTGCCTTTTTGTTTGTTTGTTTATTTTTGGGAGAGAGAGAGAGAGAGATCAAGCACAAGTGGGGAAGGGGCAGAGAGAGAGGGAGACACAGACTCCAAAGCAGGCTCCAGGCTCTAAGCTGTCAGCACAGAGCCCGACGCGGGGCTCAAACTCATGAACAGCGAGATCATGACCTGAGCTGAAGTCAGATGCTCAACCGACTGAGCCACCCCAGAGCCCTTATACTTACTGCCTTAAAGCTTCTTCAAAATCATTTTGAAAGTAAAAGGTGGTCACGTTTTTTAAGTTATATTTTAAAACTTTATATTTTTAAGTAAATATACTTATAATTTTTTTCTCAATATAAGCCAACCTGGCCACCCGTTTCCCCATAGTGAATACAATGAGGCTTTGGGAAATTTTGATGTGCCCTCTCTAGGCTCTCTTAGGACTGGCTCTTCTGTTTTATTCCTGGCTGTGGCAAATGCAGTCTTCCTAGCTGTGATTGTGGGGACTTTGGAAGAGTCAAGAAATCATCTTTGTGACTATATTTTTTCTGAAATGGGATAAAAGACCATCTTCCAAATGTCATCTCTGTAACAGTATTATTTCTGTCTTTTACTTTGGGTAACACATCCAAAATCTAAATGTCATATGGAGAACAACAGATTGGTACGTGGTCCCTCAAATTCTAAAACAAATGTTAAATTTTAATTTTGAACTTGATAACTATCTGAACAAAAGTAAATATTGGTATATTTTGAATCAAGTTGATGATCTCCACCTAATAAAATATTAGAATGGGATATCAGTGCTTATTTTGAAGCAAAGTAATTCCCTGAAGAGATAAAATTTAGCATTTAATGTGTTTGGTAAATCCCAGAATGTGTGGTGACTTTAAACTGACATGATATAATGTCAAAATTATAATAGTCTTACACTTATGTGGTTAAATTGAATTCTTTAAGCAAATTTCAAGGCAAGACTTCTTCTATACAGTGACAATTCCTAACGGAAGGCCATTTTTTTAGAGGTGGCATCTGTCCCTTGATTTTTACATAACATGAGATGTTGATTTGACAAAATGAAAACAAAGTTACTGTGTCAGAGTAAGAAACTATTTTAAATAATATAGAATAATTCAAAAATTGTAAGTGGTGCATTCTGGCAAGAAGTTATGTTACGGCTCCTCACAATAAAAATTTCTCAGTTGTGACAATCCAGGCAAGTGGTGGCAGATGTGAAGTTAGTGTTAATAGAAAGTTGAATTTCAAGGTATTTTGACAGTTACTACCATGATGAAGTCATAAGTAGAGGTACTGCCCGCATCCTGCATTTATACAAACTAACCTAAAAGAGTTCCTTAGTAATAAGTGTGATTTACTGGTCTTAAAGAGTTGAAACCCTCCAAAGCCCCAGAAGTATAAACATGTATCAATTTTACTTCAGAAAAAGTTCTATTTTATTTGATTTAAGGTGATTAGTCTATAAATCAATTACTAATACTTTCAGTAAAATTTTAATCACCTATTTTTACTTAACGATGGCCCCCAAGACATTTAACATATAATTGGTAATTATTAAAAACAAAAATAACTGATAACTACTTTGTCTTAATTTATCTCTAGAAGTACATTGTGGTATCATGTAACATCCTTGTGTTTGGGATTCAATTTCTTGTATTTTGAGCAAAGTATGTTTGTTAATAATATAAAATTAAAGCTTTGGGGCGCCTGGGTGGCTCAGTTGGTTAAGTGTCCAACTTTGGCTCAGGTCATGATCTCATGGTTCATGAGTTCCAGCCCCGTGTAGGGCTCTGTGCTGACAGCTCAGAACCTAGAGCCTTCTTCAGATTCTGTGTCTCCCTCTCTCTCTGCCCCTCCCCACACTCTGTCTCTCTCAAAAATAAGTAAAAACATTAAAGAATTTATAAATTAAAGCAGATCAGCAGCTTTTAGGTCAATTTTATAATATTTTTATAAATAGTTTATAGTAAAAACTATTTTATAAATAGTTTATAGTAAAAACTATTTTATAAATAGTTTATAGTAAAAACTATTTTATAAATAGTTTATAGTATAAATAGTTTATAGTAAAACTTTCTATTTAAGAAAATTTGAAAAAATTATAATATATCACTATATTTATTATAAATATGACACTGTAATAAAATTATCTACAGTAAAACTTTCTATTTAAGAAAACTTTAAAACTTGGGGCACCTGGGTGGCTCAGTGGGTTAAGCGTCCAACTTCGGCTCAGGTCATGATCTCATGGTTTGTGAGTTTGAGCCCTGCATCGGGCTCTGGGCTGACAGCTCAGAGCCTGGAGCCTGCTTCAGATTCTGTGTCTCCCTCTCTCTGCCCCTTCCCCGCTCATGCTCTGTCTCTCAAAAATAAATAAATGTTAAAAAAATTTTTCAAAAAAAGAAAACTTTAAAAATTTGTAGCATATCATTATCTGTATTTATTGTATATATATCACTAAATATACATTTTACTTTTTCAATTATGTTATTTATGAGTTAATACTTTCTCTCATAAAAATCTTCAGGTAAATAACAAATTATGGTTAATGAGCTATTTCTAATCTCTTCTTTAACCTAACAAGTGGTTTTTATTAACTTATAATTATATAATTGTAATTTGTAACTGAATTGATATTAAAGTATTAATTTCTGTATTTTTTGAAGAAATATCTTAAAGTCAACCTTGTTTGTTTTGAACACTAGTAAAACACTGAAATGTTTTCTTCTAGATAGACAATTTGTAGACATTTTAGCTATGCACATGCACATGTTTACTTGTAGCAAATCTGTGCAACCATGTCTTTTTCCCTTATAATTTTATTTTTTTATATTTTTATATTTTATATAAATATTAAATATTTTATATTTAGTTTTTAATGTTTATTTATTTTTGAGAGAGAGAGAAAGAGAGAGTGAACAGGAGAGGAGCAGAGAGAGAAGGAGACACAAAATCCAAAATAGGCTCCATGCTCTGAGCTGTTAGCACAGAGCTTGATGCAGGGCTCAAACCCACGAACCACAAGATCATGACCTGAGCTGAAGTCAGATGCTTAACTGACTGAGCCACCCTGGTGCTCCTTTTTCCCTTAAATTAATATTGCCTTTCACTTTATAGAAACATACCATCTTAGACATTAGAGAATTTAGAGATATATGTATGTTTGTCTCAAAGATACATATAGGGGTGCCTGGGTGACTCAGTCGGTTAAGCATCCGACTTTGGCTCAGGTCATGATCTCACAGGTTGTGAGTTCAAGTCCCGCATCAGGCCCTGTGCTGACGGCTCAGAGCCTGGAGCCTGCTTCAGATTCTGTGTCTCATTCTCTCTCTGCCCCTCCCCCACGTGTGCTCTGTCTCTATTAAAAATAAATTAAATAATGTAAAAAAATAAAACAAATAAATAAAAGATACATATAAAGAGATGGTGCTGTGAGAATTTTGTCCTTTGACCTAACAAACTGCCCTTTCAGTTATAGTGCATTCTGGGCAAGGCAGGAGCACAAAATTCCAGCTCATCCTCAACCCGGGCCTCTAATGGGCCTTCCAACCTTCAAACTCCCTCATGGAGCTGAGGGGGCTGTTGTGATTCCCGCCAACTCTGCCCTCTTCCCAGGATCCTTCCTTCCCTTTCCGCAGGTGTATAAATCCTGAAAGCATCCTCTGCATGCAAATCTCCATCTCTGAGTTTACTCCCCATGTAAACCACCTCTGTGTTTGTACCAGCAGGCAGTCGATGAAAACAGATGCTAACATGGGATTGTGACATTGAGCTGGACCACCTGTTGGCTGGCTGAAAACAAAGAGACCCTTGTTAGAAGTCGATGAAGCACGGATAATCTGGCACAGGTAACACTATGATTGGTAAAATTTCATCTGGTAATGAACCCTACACTGAACCAGTAGAAAAAAATGCAACAAGCAGTGAAAGGTACTAGGCACTTAAAAAATACGAGCAAAATTGTAATTCGCAAAGAAATTGGATAGTTGTGGGGACAGGTGATGCTGTGGGGAAACAAATGGAATCCTAGAATGATAACTCATCAATGAAAAACCAAGTGTGAACTCAAGGGTGCCCCCTTACAGCATTTAAAAACATGCTCCTATCCAGCAATGGAGGGGTAGAGAAAGCTGAGGGTCAGGCCCAGAATTTTATCCTAAAAGTAGCAGAATGGGACACCCACCTATGAGTTGGGGGTTGATAAAATTGAGAATCTTTAAACCCTCACCCCTCTGGACACACTGAGCTCCTGAATGGATCTAAGCTACTTAGTTAAGGGTTAGTGCTCCTCCCGTTTGAAGATATGCAGCTGTCCCTGCCCGGCCACACAACAGAGACTTCCAACAATTTGCCCCGACTTTACCTCCTGGTCACAGATCAACAATTAGGAGCTGTACCTACAGGAGCTACAGGACCTAATAGACATGTATGAGAGGAGAGCACTGTCTTGCATCATAGGATTTAATACTTTGGCAAAGACTCCAGAAAACGATTCCGAAATACGCCTATGGCCTTAGAAGCTTAGGGAGCTCACACTTAGAGAGGCACTGCCTGTCCTCCAGCTACTGCAGGAGCTGGACTTTATCTAGACTCTATTTAGCATAAAATGGATATGTCATAAGTATTCGCTAAATAGATAAATGAACAATACAAACTCTTACTGCCAGGCACCTATATGAAAATGTGAGTGTTATAACCTGTGCAAGATACAGACATAAAAAGATACATAAGACATCACAACTGAACGACCAGAGAGAAATGTAGAGTCTCTTGTAGTCTCTGCTACCGCATGATAGTGGCTCAAACAGATTACAATACAGATTGGTCTGTGTGCCTCCCATCATTATGGCCTCCACAGTCACTTAGGACTTAGGGCTTTTTCTGAAATCTCTTTCCCTCCTGTGGCTGCATTTCCAGAGGCTTGTTTTGCAACAAACAAACAAGCCTAATCCTCTTTTATCGCAATCTTCTGAAATAAATGCCATTTATTTTCTTTTTCTTAATTATCACTGAGAAATAGTTATTAAAATACTTTTATACTTTCCGCTTCTTTAGTTATTTATTTGTGCCTGTAGTTTTGCACTTGGCCACAATGGGTGGAATCATCCTTGCTCTTGCATTATCACTGTGAAAACCCCATGACACTCTTCACTTGTAGATTAAACCTCAAAAGATTGTTCTCTATATTGGCAAGTTCCATGGAACGTGGCTGTCAACTTGGATGCATCCAAAGGCAAGAGACTGATGATGTGAAAAGAAAGTATGAATTGTTCACTCTCCCCATTCTGATCTCATGTGTCTTACTTGTGCTGGACGCCATACTTCATGCTCATCATGACATTCACTTAAAATTTGTAGCAGAATTTGATAATGCCTATACCGATGAGTGCTCATGAGTGTTCACGAAACTGTTATGCACCCCATGTTTGACGGTGGAAATAGGGGGCTGAGAACAGCTTCTCTACCTGTTCCTTACAGGGGTAATTACAAAATACAATTTTTGATTAATTCCCAAAGCTCATGTCTCTTAAACAAAATTACATCTCAGCAATTAATTTTGGGTGGAAAATTTCATCTATATCTTGTTTATACAGGTATTTTGAATTCTTCAGATTCTAACTGTTCTTTTTACAAACCGACCATTGACTAAAAAGTTTTCTCAGAATTAAAAGCTCGAGTAAGTACAGCACATTCCGACAGAACTATATGAGGTTGAGCTTTTCCATTCCTTTTGTTAGCTGGTCAGTTGTGACTTTGAGAAACTGGAGTAAGACATTTAAAAATTAAATTGCTAAAACAAAAATGGGCCAAGTTCACAAAATTTATCATGTAATCATTTTAGATTGTGGCAGTTCTCCTGGTGGCTGTGATTCGTCCCCTGTTACCATATTGTGTACCTGGTCGTCCCACTCACCCCCACATCTTCTGGGTGCGGTGGAGTTTGCTGCCTTCCTGGAGCCCCCTCCAATCTGTCTGACCTCTCATCACCCTCTACTCTGTCTGACCTCTCATCAGGGACAGTCAGATGTGTACAAACAGTTCACCCTCCACTCTGTCTGACCTCTCATCAGGGACAGTCAGATGTATACAAACAGTTCACCTTTGTTTCCTGGGAGTGCTAGAAATCTGCTGCTTTTCCCCTCTTTGATTTAAACCTAACTTTCACCTACAATTGTTGCCCCAGGGCAATAAAAGTGAGTTCTTAGATTTGACTTATGTCTCTAGAACTACATTAAGTACTAGGTTTTGAATCGATTAACTTGAGGGGAACACTGCCTCCCAGCACAGCACAGGGCAAAACAATGACTGCCTCTCTGCTCACCGGTCACTAGAACTGGATGTGTGTGGCTGCATTCTCTCTGACCATCATTTTGTGTCGTCATTTTTACGAAGAAGGATTTTCCAGTCCATATAGTAGCATGAAGAGAAGCTTGCTGTTTTAACTCTGAGCTGAAAATGCATGTTCCACATCAAGAAGCATGTAGCTTCCTAGAGAATATGAAACACCACTGAGTCAGCATTTTACAGCCTGAAGTTATGTTGTCAGTATTAAATATCAGACCTAGAAGGGAAGGGTGCAAGGCGTGCCCCAGCCCTTCCATGCCTCACTAACTATGTGAGGAGGCAAAGATAGGTAAAAGATCAAAGGTCGAGGGGCACCTGGGTGGCTCAGTTGGTTAAATGTCAGACTTTGGCTCAGGTCATGATCTCAAGGCTTGTGGGTTCGAGCCCTGTACTGGGCTCTGTGCTGGCGGCTCAGAACCTGGAGCCTGTTTCGGATTCTGTCTCCCTCTCTTCCCCTTCCTGGCTCACACTCACTCTCCCTCTCCCTCTCTCTCTATCAAAACATAAACATTAAAAAAATAAAAGATCAAGGGTCGATTAGTGTATGGAGTGCTCAAAGGTATTGCATAGTCAAGGATACATAGTAAAATGTCAACCAAGGGGAAGCCAATAAAATTATATCAGCTGAGAATACCTTGTAATAGTAATCAGTTACTAGTAAGTTTAGATTATGGATGTTGATCCTGGGATTTCATTAAGAATCCATGGGGGCTTTAAGAACTGCCAGGAGGACAGTCTGGGTTTGGGCATGGTAAGAGGGTGCTCCCTGGACAAGTTGTGTCTTAGCTTGGTTTCCCCCAAAATGGACCCTGAGACAAAGATTGTGTACAGGTAGCTCATCAGGTGGTGATGTCAAAGAGCGTGGGTGAAAGTGGTTAAGTGAAAGGGTGCAAAGGAAATGCCAGTGCAGTTTTTTGTTATCAAAGGACTACCACAGGACAACTGATGGTTGATGAAAAGGGTAGAGCCTGCTATCTAATAAATATTCAGAATTTTAATAACACAAGTGTAAGGACTTTCACATGTGAATTACTTGAATATTTCTAGCATTTTGTTGTTGCTGTTGGTTGTGAAAGCATGATTAGATATTGGAGATATAGATTTTTCTCCACGTCTCATGATTGATTGGCTAAAAGTAACATAAAACATGAGACTGGGGATATCTGAAGAAGAAACAGTGATGAGCCTGAGCCATGTATAATGCAACAGGTAAGACTGTGAACTTTGAAGTTATACAGACTGAGTTTTGAAACTGATTATACATATGCTTATTAACTGGACCATTGGAAGTACAGTTTTCTCATTTGTAAAATATATTTATTATCAAAAATTTTGTAGTGTTTTATTCTGTTAATTAAATGACATGATTTGTGTGAATTTTTCAACACACTGTCTGGCCCACAGTAAATATTGCCAATTGATTTTACTACATAAAGTGATGAAATGTGCCTTAGGCAGAGAAAAGAACTACAGCAATTGGAGAAATAGTTTGCACATAGATTTCTTAGATTTAGTCCAGGTAATCTACATTTTAAAAGTATTCTATTGGTTCCTACTGAATAGAAATGAAATGCTCATCTTACCCAATTTAAATACCAAATTTTCTTAGTTATGCATATACTGCTTTATATACCCAAACTTGGTGCATAATAGATTTTCAAGAGCTCTACAGGGAGCTAAAGTATAATATTGGCCTTCTTTTGTGATATCTTTGGTTTAATTAGTTCAACATCTAAAGTAAAATACAACAGTGCCACTCTTTCATTATTCCTAATTATATTTTACTTAAAAATAATTTCCATAATACTGTTTTTTGTGATCCCATGATAGTATATTAACTTCAAAAATACTACCTATCTTGTAAATCAAGAACTGGCAAACTAAGGCCCCTTAACCAAATCTAGCCTTCTGTTTTGTTAATAAAGCTTTATTGGAACACAACTATGTTCATTCATTTAAATGACTTCATAGGAATCATCTAGTCTAATGCCTCTTGATTTCTCATGACTAAAAGGACCCAAACAGGTTAACATATTAACTCAAAATTACAGAGCTAGTCAGTGACAGAACACAAGACAAAGGCCCACAATCTCTTCGCTGCTTTTCAATGCACTCCAATTTGAAAAAAAGTTTACCCTTCTAATTAATGGCAATAAATATATATGATGTATGTTCCCCTAAAGGAGTTTAAGTTAATTTATAAAAAAGCAAGTCAAAAATTTTAATGCAACTTTGCCAAACATTAATAAAATAAAAGTGAAAAAATGCATTGAAAATGCTGAATTATACTCTCCTTGCTTTGGTAATCTGTCTCCAAAATAAGATGTACAGGTATATCTTATAGCAAAAGCATATATCTGTGAATAGAGAAGTAATATTATATTGTACAGAATTGTGGGAATTTGCATGAAGTTAATACAACATATGAATTTATAAGACATATTCATCTTAAAGAATCAGTTGGTCATTAAAGTTTAATACAAAAATGAAATAATCTGAAGGTGCAAATAGGTGAAAAACGGAATTGATCAAAGGGGCTCCTCAAGGAACCTAGTGCAATTGTTTAATAAAATGTTAAAAACACGTTATCTGTAGAACTCAAAGGCAGGTAGATGTTTGCGCTGACCTCAAATATTTAAAGTACAGTATAAAATAATATAGAGCGTACTATGCATTTTTACTTTTATTGTGGTAAAGTATATATAACAAAATTACCATTTCAGCTATTTCCAGTGTGGGCTTTAGTGGCGGTGAGCACACGCTCGATATTGTGGAGTCATCACCACTGTACATTGCAGAATCTTGTAATAATCCCAAAAAGAAACTCTGTATACATTAAACAATAAATTCTCACTTTCCCTAGCCTCTGCTAATCTCTATTATGATTGTGCCTTATGTCTGCATAAATTTGCTTACTCTCCACACCTTGCATAAATGGAATCATACAATATTTGTCCTTTACTGTCTGGCTTGTTTCATTTAGCACAATGTGTTTTCAAGATTCATCCATATTGTAGCATATACCAGAATTTCATTCCTTTTTAAAGCTGGCGGTGCCTGGGTGGCTCAGTCAGTTAAGCACCTGACTATGGCTCAGGTCATGATCTCAGGGCTCGTGAGTGCCAGCCCCATGTCGGGCTCTGTGCCGGCAGCTCAGAGCCTGGAGCCTGCTTCACATTCTGTTTCCATCTCTCTGCCCCTCTCTTGCACTCTTTCTCTCTCTCTCAAATATAAATAAACAATACAAAATTTAAAGCTAAATAATATTTTACTATACACGCGCGCACACACACACACACACACACAAACACACACCATACTTTGGTTATCCATTCACCTGTCAGTGGGCACTTGGGTTATTTCCAATTTTTGGCTGCTCTGAATAATGCTACTATGAATATTGGTGTACTATTTGAATTCTTGTTTTAAATTTTTTGGGTATATACCTAAAAGTAGAATTGCTGGATCATATGGTAGTTTTGTTTTTAACTTTGTGATGACCCAGCATACTGTCTTCCAGAGTGACTGTGCCATTTGACATTCTCACCAGCAACACGGTGGTGTTTCAATTTCTCTGAATTCTCACCAACACTTGCTATTTCTTTTTTTGATAGCAGTCATTCTAATGGATGTGAAGTGGTATCTCGCTGTACTTTTGATTTGCATTTCCATAATGACTAGTGATATTGAGCATCTTTCATTATGCTTATTGATAATTTGTTACTTTCTTTAGAAAAATTCTACTAAAGTCTTTTGCCTATTTTTGAATTGTGAAGTTTGATTTTTGTTGTTGAGTTTTAAGAGTTCTTTATATATTCTGGATTTTAACCTCTTTTCATATTTTTCATTGACAAATATTCTCTCCCCCTCTATGGGTTGTCTTTTCACTCTGTTGATAATGTCCTTTGATGCACAATTTTTTTTTTAAGTTTTATGTAGTCCAGTTTATCTAAATTTTTTTATTGTCTGTGTTTTTTGTGTCATATTTTGATATGCGTTTTGATATCCATGTGTAATCTACCTCACAAATCCTCGTCTTTCTCTGAACTGGCTCCGGCAATTAAATTCTAGGAATAGAGGGCATTTGACCCCTTGTGCCTTAAACTCTGTGGCTTCTGCAGAGCGTCCTCTCCTTACGCCTCAAACCCGTACAATGGGAAGTGAGCTTGAAGGAACTATCAGAGAGGTGAGAGGTGTGGCCACTTCAAGGGCACATGTAATTTCCCATGAGATTTAGTACATCAAGGTGCAGGAAGTGAGACAAGAGCATCTATATTGATACTGCTGCATCTATATTGATACTGATCTTTACAACTCTATGCAAAATGAGGCACCTGGACACTATTGGTACACGGGACTCCCCATGTAAAGACAGATAATTATGAGTCATGTGTGACCTCACATTCCCCCAACACCACCGCCATGAAATGGTGCATTAAGGTTTGCTGGTCTAAGTGGCTGAAATTGATAAACTTTTAATTTTTCTGCTTTGGTCTTGTTGTCTGAGCACAAGGAAGGTATCATATACGTCAAAGTTTATCAGAAAACAATTCTTTTTTTCTCCACTATTGACAGGAAAGAATCTACATTATTCATTGATTTAAATTTATTTTGTTTTTATGGATACATTTATTGCTAGACTTAAAAAATATACTGACAGAAATGGGCACAGACAAACCACACACACACAAGTGCCAACATATAAATGCATGATCGGAAATATTAATTGCAAAATGATGCAGTAGTCCTAGTGGGAAGCCAATGAATAATCACAAATGGGGCTTATGAAATCAGAGAGAGATAAGCTGGTTACTTGGCCCTAATGTCCAATCTTAGCAAACCACAGTAGTCTTTTTTGTCCATTCTATTCAGGGGGTACAGCAGCAAGACCCAGAAGATATTCATGCACAAAGGCTTGTGGAATGTTTTCTGCAGATAGCACCACCTATTCTGAGAAGGAAGAATGTTCTATTCTATTACGTTCTATTGCATCCCTTACCAATGAGTGCCAGTACTAATCCTTTGGCAACTTCTAGGTCTGTATAAAGATTTCCACAAATCTGAAACTGGTCTGAGAGTTTTAGTCAGTTTATCCAAACTATAAACCTCATATTTCATGGAGAAGTTATAGAGAGGCTCCCCGAGGACTTCTGCAAGAGACTGCCAAAGATACCATCACTACAGAGGAACCAACCGTGGACTAGTTTGGTGGGAATAATTCTTATAAGTCTATGTGTTCTAGAGAAACCTCAGTACATATTTCAAATAAAGAGAAACTTCCTGAATTCCAGCAGGCACCAAGTTTAATCTTCCATTTTCTGTTTAAAAAATTCATTGTCTGAAGGCTTTGTAGTAAACCCCTGCTATAGGACATACTATATTTTGCCATAAGAGATAAGTAAAAATGCAATTTTAAGATAGAGTTTTAATTTAAAAAATGAAAAGAATCATCTTTCTTTGAAATAAAAATATGCATTTGGATAATTGAAATCATCACAAAAATCTAAACAAAGACTTTGAATACCATTTAGCAAATGAGCGCAACTGTATTTTATAAAGTGAACTCATATATGCTTCAAGACACATCATGAATATTTTATAGTAAAAGGTGGAGTGAAAGGGATAGTGCATTAATCAAGAAGATTTTACTTACTAAATTCCTCTAGGAAAGGCTGCCTAACATTGTATGTACATATTAGATGCTCCAAGCAGTGTCAACAGTAATAGCTTATACCCCTGAATTCTTCAGCGCGTAATAAATGTTGTAAGTATAATTATCTGAACGCTGTTACCATTTCAATGTAGTTTTAAAATTTTTACTTACTTTCAATATTTTACAAACAGAAGGCTCTGCAGGCTTAGTGAGTTAGCACCTATTCAAGTCTCTGATTATTTTATTTTTAATTGCGTAATGCTTTTTTTAAGTTTTGAGAGAGAGACAGAGCATGAGCAGGGGAGGGACAGAGAGAGGGAGACACAGAATCTGAAGGAGGCTCCAGGCTCTGAGCTGTTAGCACAGAACCTGATGCGGGGCTCAAACCCATGAACTGCAAGATCATGATCTGAGCTGGAGTCGGATACTTAACCGACCGCGTCACACAGTCACCCCATCTCTCTGTGATAATTTTAGTATGAGAGTCATGAAGGCAGTGAGCATGACTGATAATTTTGCAAGAAGGAGATTAGTTCATCATTGTTAAAATAGACTATTTTGTTCCCAGTAAGCCCAAAGTCTCACTAAAACAAAAATAAAAACAAAAACAAAACCCTTTATGTTGTAAGCTGGCCCTTAAATATTTTTAAAGGAAGAAAAGAATATTAATCAAGCTTTTTGGGTCTACACAGGCAACAACATGTAATATCATCACTAGAAAAAGAGTTTGAAAGGTAACATTTTCTGATAAACATTACATTTTCCTTCAGATTGTAATTTCACATATTATGTTTGTAGACTTAACACAATCTTTATATACATCAGTCACTGGCCTCAGAAGACATGTTCAGACACACTTTCTCAGCTCACCTATTCATGCTATGAGGGATGTAGAAAAGAAAATCTCCATCAGTATGTGGATTTGGAGTGAGGAGAAGTCAATTTTCTCACAGACATGTAATTTCTTAGCTTTTTCTCCTTGGGTTACTATGTTTTAAAAACAGAAACATAAGCAGCCACTTATTGCATTATCAGTAATATGACATGACAAAAAGCGGTTAACTTTATTTGCTGTGGCGTCTATGTTCAAGAATCAAGAGCACATGAGTAATCTGAGATGGCATGGTTGATGCTTCTTTTCCAAAATAACTGTGTGACCTAGCTGTCACCTTTATTCCTGTTGCTCACTGTAAAAAGAACAGAGGTACAAGAGGCCCACAGGCTGAGTATGAAAAAAGAAGCTAACCTGGTGTTCTAGGTCAAACTATCATCTATCTTCTCATTGTTCTCTGTTTAAGAGAATTTCAGGTTCAGCAGGCCAGGATAATGCAGCATTATTCTGTATAGTGTCTACCTGATAATTAGAAATAGAGAAATGTTTCTGATATAATTATTATGATCACAAAGATTCAGCAGACTGAAAGAAGATGAGAAACAAGAAAAGATATTCAAGGTTGGAGACAGAATTGGAAGAGTCATACCTACGTATGGCATTAGTATTCAAATGTCAGTATTATTTGACCTTGGGAGGTCCAACTATCTAAATTACCGGCTTTTGGTTACATATTTTACTAAGGTTTTCTGGCATACCTACACCAATTTATTACATGTTTGCTTTTAACCAATGTTACAGCTTAGTAAATTTTATTATATTTATTTTTTTCTGTCTACTGTTTTTTTCTTTTCTTTTTTTTTAAATATGAAATTTATTGTCAAATTGGTTTCCACAACACCCAGTGCTCATCCCAACAGGTGCACTCCTCAATACCCATCACCCACCCACCTGTCCCTCCCACCCCCATCAACCCTCAGTTTGTTCTCAGTTTTTAAGAGTCTCTTATGTTTTGGCTCCCTCCCTTTCTAACCTTTTTTTTTCCCCCTTCCCCTCCCCCATGGTCTTCTGTTAAGTTTCTCAGGATCCACATAAGAGTGAAAACATATGGTATCTGTCTGTCTCTTTATGACTTATTTCACTTAGCATAACACTCTCCAGTTCCATCCATGTTGGTACAAATGGCCAGATTTCATTTTTTCTCATTGTCACGTAGTATTCCATTGTGTATATAAACCACAATTTCTTCATCCATTCATTGGTTGATGGTCATTTAGGCTCTTTCCATAATTGGGCTATTGTGGAAAGTGCTGCTATAAACATTGGGGTACAAGTGCCACTATGCATCAGCACCCCTGTATCCCTTGGGTAAATTCCTAGCAGTGCTATTGTTGGGTCATAGGGTAGATCTATTTTTAATGTTTTGAAGAACCTCCACACTGTTTTCCAGAGTGGCTGCACCAGTTGGCATTCCCACCAACAGTGCAAGAGGGTTCCCGTTTCTCCACATCCTCACCAGCATCTATAGTCTCGTAATTTGTTCATTTTAGCCACTCTTCAGTCTACTATTAAAAAAAAATTCAAATGTACTGAAAGGCCAGAGAGAAGAATTATTTGGTGCTTATCTTATTGTTTTGAGTCTCCAAAACACTCCAAAAATACCATGAACTTTCTTCTTACATCTCTACCTTTCTCTGTCACTATGGCTTTGTAAATGGGTTATTATGATGGCTTCTAGAAACAAAGTTACATGTTCTAATTTTGCTTCATAGCCATCCAATGTGTCCAAAGAAAGCAGAATAAGCTCTGAAATATACAACTCCAACCATGACATGCACTGCACGTTCACGTATCAGGTCAGCAGCCCAGCCCACAATTTCAATAGCACCCTTCTCTGATGACTCTATTTACAGTTGGTCCTTCCTTGTCAGTATCTGGAGTAGAACTCTACTTATTTATAGCACTTACCATAATTTACAGTCATAGGTATAATCACATGCATGCATGCATATAAATATACACATATATAAATACCTATTTATGTGTGCTTCAAAAACATATATTTCACATTTCTTTAAATAATTATTTTCTTCCACTACCCCCAAACACACACAAAGACAGAGGACTAATGAAAGCTAAATTCCTATCTATTTAATTTACCACCTAATGTTAAGAGCACCAAAAATACTCGTTAACAAGTATAAGCACAATAGAGCTATTTCTCTACAAAATTAATTAACTTTATGTCAAAGTATATAAAAAATTAGGAAATTCCAGATTTTGCTGTGTCTTTCTCTCCCTATCTAAATAAGATTCACAAAAGTAATAAACACAACATTTAAAAAAGGTCTTTGCAGATTTTGCTCTTTGTAGTTTTGATCTTTCAAGAATAGCAAGTCCAGTTTGATTTTTAAATGATCAGCCTTCCACATAATAATGTACTTAAATGGTCAGCCTTCCCCATAACAATGTGCTTCAGTCAATGAGGGCCTTAATGCTTCATGCCAATGCTGAACTAAAGACTATGGAGGACACAAGTACCAGCCACAATCATTGTCTTCAAGGAGATTGATTATAGGCTAGTTAGCGAGACTGATTATAACACTGCAACATGTTCACTTAACCACAGAAAAGCTCTCACAAGGCTGTACTGCATACAGATAATAGCAAATATATGGGTAGGTTGCAAAACATGCTTCAGGGAAATATTTTTGCACTCTCTCAGTACATAGGAGAAAACTATTTTGGATGGGTAATTTCCCCTGCTGAATTGACCGGATGTGTTTAAATCACACATTTAAGTAAAACTCAAAGGAAGTGGGGAGTCATATTTCACTAAACTGTGTATATAATTTGGTGTCAAATGTTGTTCTTTCAGGTTGTGAAAGCTCCTAATTACATACACGTGAGTTAAATTTAAGGAAGCCCAAGAGGATTTTAGTTGCAGGTTTTATAAGCATGGTAGTGATTGTTCCAAGGCCAAAGGTGTGACATAAGAAAAAATGTTTTTCTTGGGGCGCCTGGGTGGCTCAGTCAGTTGAACATCAGACTCTTGATTTCGGCTCAGGTCATGATTGCAGGGTCCTGGGAATGAGCCCCATGTCAGGCTCTGTGCTGACAGTGTGGAGCCTGCTTGGGATTCTCTCTACCATTCTCTCTGCCGTTCCCACAGGCAATCTCTCTCTCTCAAAATAAATAAATACACTTAAAAAAATGTTTTTCTCAAGCATTACAATCATCTTCATTTTTAGCCACTTTTTACTCCATAATCTCTGCATGTCTCATGAATCATAATTCAGAAAGATTTTTGACTGACTTAAAAATGAAAACAAATTATTTTAGAGTCAGATGAATGATTCTTTTACCTGTAATTTATATGTACTTTGAGGAAGACAAAATAAAAATCTTTCATGCCTCAGCGTGCCTGGGTGGCTCAGTTAGTCGTCCGACTTTGGCTCAGGTAATGATCTCTTGGTTCGTGAGTTCGAGCCCCGTGTTGGGCTCTGTGCTGACAGCTCAGACCCTGGAGCCTGCTTGGGATTCTGTGTCTCCCTCTCTCTCTGCCTCTTGCCTGCTCATGCTCTATCTCTCTCAAAAATAAACTTAAAAAAAAAATCTTTCATGCCTCATTTAAACTTCCAGTTTTCTTTTGAACCTGTTGTTAATTGGGAAAAAAGCAAAATCTTGAGAGAATGTTTTTGAATCACTACAAAAACATTTTTATATTTCTTGCCATTTCTTTGGATGCTCTCTTACAGGACCTCTCTATATATTTCACTACTTCAAGGATTCCATCAAAGTGGATGTACTTCAGTAAGGTGAATAACATTTATTAGTTATTAGAACGGCATTTCCCCCTCCCCTGGGAAATCTTTATGGTTCAATAGAAAACAGTCCATGATAGGGAGAAAGAGACTTTAAATCTTGCTTTGAGTAATAATATCATTATAGGTAAATCATTAATCTCTCTGTGTCTTGATTCATTTAATCTCATAGGAAAAAGGTATTTTTTAAGGAGAAAATACCCAAGCACACTAAAAAGCAAATTCAATTAAAGGAGCTAATGTTGCTGTTAATTTTTGTTACCATTATCACCTCTTGTTTGGACTCCTGGACAGGAAATGGAAAAACCTTCAGATCCTCATTGGGCAAGGCCAAAGTGAAAAGCCAAAAGTAGTGGATAGAAATGACGAATCCTATATTCCAATAACAGTTGGAATTTTCTCTCAAGATGTTTCTGTTTAATCATTTTGTTGATGAGAAACTCTAGTGAATGCTTAGAATGTGACATCAGAGTCAAACAATACAAACTCCCATTTAATTTCCGACTTATACGTAGGCTGCACTGTCCTTTCCCAGTACACAGCTCACAATACTAGAAGACAAGATAATTTTATGAATTTCCCATTTTGTTTTTCACAAACTACATTTTCCCTATAATTAAGATAATTGAAAAAATGATTTCTAAATTCCCTTTTAACTCTATTTCTGTTTATGTGTAGGTATGTGAATATATATACATACACACATATACACACAAGCATATATACACATATGTATATGAGACTATATATATGCATACACATATATATGTATATATATGATCTTATTGAAACACAGAGCAAACGAAGAGCAAGAATTCATGTGAGTCAAGAAACAATGCATAAGGGAGCACTGAAGAATAGAGCATGTTAATGTAGACTGCATGAACTAACAGGAAAAAGTTTTTAAAAATCACAGAAAAAAGATTTTATTAGCATCTGAACTGTTTTCTTCCTTTCTTTGAATGAATATTAAAAGAAAAAAATGTAACTAAAAGGAAATTTTTAAGGAAAATATTGATAATGCTACACTGAAATTGGAAATCAGATCTATAAAAGAAAAAAGTAAATGTCAGGAGAGAGAGGCATTTAGAGTAGAAAACAAAAAATCGAGAGAAGCATTTTCTTGCTATTTAAAAATATGATCTTTCATGTCACTAAAAGTGTAAGTTTGTGTTTGCAAAGGGCTTCTGCAGTCCCCATCAGCATCTCTGTTAATAGAAATGTAGGCATCTGAGAATATGCAAAACATCATAGATTTATTTAGGAAAAGTAGGTCTACTCAGAGTTTAGCACAAGAAATGATTTGAAGAAACTCCAGAAAATCCCCATGTCTACTAAAGGGAAGAAAATGGGAGGTAGTTACAGTTGCAGACTACTGTAACTGCCTCCTACCTGGTCTTTGTCATAGTAATTTTTTGAAAATATAAATTAAACTAGAAGCATTCATTCCCTTAGGAATAACACCAGCCTCTGTTGGTGACCCACAAGGCCATGAATAATATGGTTCTTGCCCACACCTCCACTGCTGTTGATCCCATTCTTCTCTTTGTTCAATGTATTCCATCCACATGGTCCCATTTTGAGTTCATCTAGTACATCAGACTAATTCAGCTGAAAGGCTTAAGCACATGTAACCACTCTGTCTATGACTGACACTTTCTAATCCGCTGGATCTGAGTTGAAATCTCATCTCCTAAGGCCCTTCTTGAGGTGTTCTCTAACTGGGCCAGTTAGATTTACTTCATAATAGCCACCCTGAATATTTTAAAACACTAATTGTTTTGTAACTCATGATTTTTTTAGTCAACAATTTGGCTAGACTCAGCTAGGCAGTTCTCATGCTCTTGCTTGGATCATTCATGTAACCCATTCAGTTTTATGTCATTAGAAGTGTGGAGGCCTGGCCTCTGATGTGGTTTCTTACGTTCTAGGAGCCTAGGCCAACTGGTTCCCATGGTGAAAGGGCAGAGTACTGTGCATGTGTGTTTGCATGTTAGAGAGGGAGGAGAGAGACAGAGGGAGGAATAGATTGAGAGACAGAAAAGAGAGAGAGGGGAGAGGTCTCAGGAGCATCCTAGACCTCCCAGGCCCATGC
This sequence comes from Panthera leo, assembly GCF_018350215.1. Taxonomy (NCBI): domain Eukaryota; kingdom Metazoa; phylum Chordata; class Mammalia; order Carnivora; family Felidae; genus Panthera; species Panthera leo. The sequence continues at coordinate 739,939 of NC_056689.1, read as the reverse complement.
TCAGAGCAGGCACACATTTCTTTCTTCCACAGTCCATTGTCAAATTAAGTCACAAGGCAGAAAGATAGAGGAAATAAAGTTCAGCTCTAGATGAAAGAAGCGGCAGAGTCACATTACAAAGAGTGTGGAAACAGAGGATGAAGATTTGAGGCCGCTTCTGCCAGTTGACTACACTGTTAGATATGAGGCAGTGTCCTATTTATTCCCCTTGCACCACTCATCAAATGTGTTTCACCACTTTGATGTTTGCTGGCTTATAGTTTGTTACTCACTCTCGATCATACGCTCTACAAAAGCGGAGACAGTTTCTTCCTTTATGAGATACTATAGCAATAGGCTGGCATAATGCCTGGCATATCGTAGGTACTTAATAAACATTTAAAATAGAAATTAAGAAAAGAAAACTGCATACAAATGATTTTACAGTTTTATAAATATAAAAGGTCTTGTTAAGGTTCTTATGTCTGTCATCTACCCACAATACCAGTCACTAGCAATAGGATTAAAATTTATAGCAGCAATGGGAAAAATTCTATCATAGAAACTGGACAAGAACCTTGCATAACTGGAATGCACTGCCTTATTAAAACACAATGGAGAGAACTTAATTTGCTCTGTGCACTCAATGTGTCAGGCAGTATGCTGATAAATTTGCTCACACCATCACCTGTCTGCAAAGCTAATAAGAGAAAAGAAGAAAGGTGACCTCAGGGAGATAGCATGATGTCTCTGACTTGGAGAATTGGTGCTTGGGTTATTGACAGGAATCTGGAGAAGGTTGGCAGGTATAAGGTAGAAAGGAATTACATAAAGATTTCATGTGTCTTTCATGCTAGTATGTGACTACCTGGGCCTCAATAAAATAGAACCTTTCTATGTAATATAGATGTTTTTCATAAGGAATTTGCCTCACTAACTCCAGAATTTTAGTCCTCTTCCCAAATCATTAAACATCCCAAAAAGAATATTTTTAGAAGCCATTGTATTTAAACATGCTGTAAGTAGTTGAGATGTCATGAATTGAAATTTTAAGATGAACCATGGCATCATAAAATACTGAGAATTAAATGCTATGACAGTTTCCCAGCAGTACTAATGCCACAAATTAGACAAAGAAAAATGAATTTTCTATTGACAATGCTGATACATAGCTTGAAATTGAAAAATTCGTTTTAAGGATAAGAAAGCACAATAGGCAAAAGTAATTTATTCTTATAAAAAATGGAATAATTGTTATGATACTCACATTGTATATGTGAAGCAGTGGGTGTTTTTGAACTTTTTACACAGTTAAAGCTCTTTGGCCAATGAAATTCAGGATTAAAGAGGTTAAATGATTTGCATAAAATCTGCCACAGCTGGGCACAAATAAATCCAACACTGCTAACTTATAGTCCCATGTCCTATCTGCTGATTTCTGATCTAATGGCAAATACAAAAATACATTAAAAATAAGTAAATAAAATATATGGAATTGATTGGCATAATGCTAATGAATTGTACAATTCCAAGAGGTATTACCCTTCTCCTTAAACAGCCAGTATTTACTAAAGAATACACAAGACAAATTGTCTATAGTTAAAAAATTAAAGTATAACGTCAGTTACATTACTGCTTTATAATGATGTAAGTAGGCTCAATTTATTTGTCCCCGCTTCATCAGCTCTGACTTTTCTAGATTCCCATTCTTCAGGGTCTTCATGGTCAAGTCATATTTGTCCAAGAAGAAAAGTCAAGTTTACTAAGAACAAAATTAAAAAGTCTTCCAAGGGGAAATAAGATGGCATGATTTTTATATAATTCTATGTTCAAAACAAATGTAAATGTTTTATAATGAGAAAGTATTTTAATAAGCACAGTAAAAAACAACTTTCTCAAGGTATTGAGTATTTTTGACTTGTCAAACCTTTGACAGCATTTATTTTCATGACCAGAAAGAAGGTAAGCTTTCCTTCTCTCTGTCATGTCCTGGCCAGCCTTGCCTACTGGGATGAACTGAATTCCCCTAAAATCTATGTGTTGAAGCCATCACCCTACTACCTTAAAATGTAACTGTATTTGGAGATGCATCCTTTACAGAGGAAATTAAGGTATGAGGTATATATGGGTGGGCCCTAGTGCAACCTGACTAATGTCCTTATAAGAAGAGAAAACAGGAGAAGCACCAGGGTGTACACACATAGAGAAAAGGCCATTTGAGTGCCTAAAAGGCCATCACGCACGGGCCAAGGAGGGACCCTAGGAGAAAACAAACCTGCCAAAAGCTTGATCATGGATTTCTAGCCTCCAAAACTATGAGGCAATAAATTTCTGTTGTTTAAGTCACCCAGGCTTAAACATTTGTTGTTATGGTGGCCTCAGCAAACAAATACATCTACCTACAGGCAACAATACCTCTAAGGCCAGCAGACAGCAACTGGCTTCAACTACAGGAACGATCACATCTGCCTGCGTGTCTGAAGTCTCAGAGCTTGTAAAGTTGCCAGCCCCCTAGGAATCCACTTTTTTCTCCTTTTTTCTTCTCTGAAATCACTAATCAAAGGCCCATCTATGTCCTTTTTACTCAGAATGTACTTTTTGACTGTGTCCTGACAGACCTCGAAGCTGAGTAGACTGTCTGTGTTACATAACTGCATGTACATCTCTAAGGCTTTTGGCTGTCCCTTTGCCCTCCATCTGTCCAGACTCACCGTCTCCAGCCAACCTTCCATCCATGGTTTCTTTCTAGCTTGCACTGTTCAACACTTGTCCAAAACTTTGGTTGTACTCATTAGGTTTGCTCCCCACCATATTGGAGGGATCACTGCAGGTGTAGGACTATTCGGCAGCTCATGCATAACTTAACACACAGCTGTACTTCTGGGGACTGGTAGATATCCAGGTAGAAATAGAGATCTTTTGCCTATAGACAATATACACTGAAAAGCTCAAGTTTCACATCACTGCAGCATGTGCTCTTAAAGAATGTTAGCTGACCGAAAGAGTAGAGAATCATGTCAAAGCTATAGCTTAGATGTCAGGATAAAAGAGGGATTGGTAAGTCATTCATGCCTAGGCATGGAGAGGACAATGGGCAGGTATTTCCTTCTTTTACTCTGTGATGCTTCTCTTTCATCCTGGTAGAGAGAACATGGCATTGGAGATATTTTTTTTAATTCTTTGACATATCTTGAGAGACCCCATGATATTTCAAGAGAAATGTAGTATAGTCAATGTTGTAAAGGCCCTTACTTGCCATTAGATATACTCAAGGAAAAGAAAAAAATAAGTGCAACTGGCAACTGAAAAGGCACATTTTGAGCCTATCTCACAAGCACTGCAGACACATTTGAATCACTGATGTGCAGCCTATTTTCATAAGATGCTAACTCTGTGTATAAAAACCTTTTTTTTTCTCCTGAAACTGTGGCAAGATTTCTGATCTGAATATAAACTGACAAAGCATTACAAGTGCTGGGGCTCCACCTAATGATCATCAGGCAAAAACAAAACATCTTTCGCTTTTACTAAATTTATTCTTCACAACTTTGGCAAATGGTATTAGACATGCTAACCTACTTATGTCTCTCCTTTGCTCAAACTATGCAAATCCCTGGTGGCCTGGGTTTAGTGTCCTGGGGCATAGCAATTGCAAGATGCCTAAAACTGCCATTGCCATCTCCCCAAACCTGCTTCTTGGCCCACATTCCTCCTCTGGGTAAATTTTCCTCAAATCTCACAGCCAGCATTTGGAAGACTTCTTGGTATTGTCCATGTCCTCTTCAATGTACATTTGGGCCCCTATCACAAATGTCCATGTTTCTGTCCTATGAGAGTCAGCAGCATAGCTGACTCATCAGGTAACCATGAAGTTCTTCTCACTGCCTCCCCTTTTTTGCTCCGCTGGCCAGCTTCCATGACACCCTCTTCACTACTGCCAGTGCTACTCACTTCTATTCTCTTCTGATGTCCTCACATTAGCACTCACCCAGAAATTGCCCATAGCTCCCTTCTGCTGACGTGCAAACCCTTAGCCTGGACACAGCCATGATCTGATCTAAACTATTTCCCTAGTCACCACTGAAGGAAAGGGAGACTGGGTCACCAATAGCTATGTTTGTTAGGACGATGGATAATCATCTTCACTCATTCCTCATTTTTTCCAAAACTTCTCTCACATTTTCTTGTTAAAAAGGTGCCATGGGCATGAGTCTCACAGACATTTGATTCACTGTAGGGAATGAACTAATATCACCTCCTGGTTCAAAGGGAGATGAGACTAAACCTGTTCCCAAGTTATGGTGAACAGCATTTATCATACCTTTGGATTAGTTTTTTTTTTTTTACTGTAGTACTCGAATGATGCTCAAAAAATTGGAATTATCGTAATTATTAGGAGGACACACAAATCAGTAACTGGTAGATACTAGTAGGTTGACATAAATGAAATTGTATCTTTATCCTCTGTATAGAAACTGGAGTGCTTTTCACATTCCCTTGGCTATAGTTCTCTGTATGTTAAAAATGGATACTTAGGGTACTTTTAAAAAAAATCACATAAACAAAAGTGGTGCTCTTTAGAAGTAACTAAAACTTACATACAGAATTGGCTTTGAATGTTCAAAACCTCAAAAAAACAGAGTTGAGTGAACAACAGAAGCTTTATTTCAAGAAGAGACTTCATGTTTTTTTGTTTCCTGAACCAAAAGAGAAAGGCTGTGCCCCACTGCATCATTCTTTCTTTTTAAGACGAACAGCTCCTTTATAATAGAGTCTGTCTTTTCAGTCTAGAGAGCAAGCCTGAGATTTAAAAATTTTAGTAGCAATAGGGGCACCTGCGTGGCTCAGTCGGTTGAGCATCTGACTTGGGCTCAGGTCATGATCTCACAGCTTGTGAGTTTGATCCCTGCATCGGGCTCTGTGCTGACAGCTCACAGCCTGGAGCCTACTTCAGATTCTGTGTGTCCCTCTCTCTCTGTCCCTACCCGTCTCATGCTCTGTCTCTGTCTCTCTCTGTCTCTCTCTCTCTCTCAAAGATAAATAAACATTAAAACTTTAGTAGCATGAACATCTTAGAGTTCTGACCATTTTGGAAAATCCAAAGAACTGATTAACTGTGAAGAGAGTAGTCATGTATGAGTAATTTAAATAGTGATGTTCTTTTGAGTTTAATGATGTTCACAGATTTCGAGTTGCATATAGAGTTCTAATTGCTTCTTGATTCCTCCCCGTTACTGCATCATTATCGGGAACAAAGTATTTACAATACATATTTCATAATTTATTCTATCTCTTTATAATAGGTATCTAATTAACAATTATTTTGAGAAAGGACCTTGGGGGAAGACGGTGGAGTGGGAGGACCCTAAGTTCACCGGATTCCACATTTACAGATATCTCTCGCTTCCATGTGACTACATAAGAGCGATGGGAAGACTGGCAAAACAAACTCCACAATTAACTGTGGAGAGGAGGCCACATCTGAGAGGTCAAGAGGGACAGAAACAATGGTTGGTTGGGAGCTGCCCACAGGAGGAAAGAGCTGTGAGCATGAAAGAAATGGTTCCTTGAACCAGGGAGCCCACATGGGGAAGATGAATCCCAATAATGCCTGGCTTTGAAAACCAGAGGGGCTGAATTCCGAGTTTGCATAACCAGTGGGATGTGGAGCCTGGAGCTTTAAAAGCCAGCTGACTCAGCACTGGGCAAGCCAGAGGCTGCGGATAGCGCACCCCTGCCCTTAAAGAGACAGCAGCGTGCAGAAAGACAATATAGAAGCAACAATCTGCACAACACCTGGGGCAAATGAGAGGACTACTTGTTTATACTGATTTTGGAGCATGTTGGCAAACATCTCCAGGAACAAAGGAGCTGGTAGGCACCATTTTCCTCTCTTGCTCACTCCCGATCAGGGCACATAAACACATTGTTTCTCCACATCTGCAGGAGGCAGCTTTGCACAGACCCTTGCTACCTACCAGGCTAGCAGTGTGCCCCAGTCATATGTTCTCAGAAGGACTCCCCTACTCCAAGCCTGCTGGCCTCCACCTTGACCTCAACACAAATTTTGCTAACAACACAGGTATGCCCTGCCCAACCACCTCACACACAAGCAAAAAGCACCCCCAGCTACTGTGCTTCAGGGGATCTGGCCTAGGAGCGCAGCTCAGTGAAAAGTTTGTTAACACCACTGTTTCTGCCCCTGAGCTCTCCTGCAGCTACACCCTACCAAAGCCAGCCTCCCTGGAACTCACTAATACCACAGAGACCAAGCACAGCCCATAACAGGGAGAGAGTCAGTGCAGATGTCTGGACTGGAAAAAAAAAAGAGAGAGACTCAGACATAAGAGCAGGATACAAGCAATGCACACAGAATACTTTCCTGAAGTGTAGGTTCTGGGGAACAGGGTACTCTGCACTGAGAAGCCCTACAGGACCTCTTCCTCATAAGACTACTACCTTCAAGAGCAGAATACATGGTAGACCTCCTAACACAGAGAAACACAGAGAGGTAGACAAAATGAAGCGACAGAGGAATATGTACCAAATGAAAGAATAGGACAAAATCACAGAAGGAGACCTGAGTAAAACATAAATAAGTAACATACCTCATAGAGAATTTAAAGTAATGATCATAGGAGAAATTAAAAAAACAAACAAACAAACAATAAAACAGATCAACAAAACCAGGAGGTGGTTCTTTGAAAAAAATCTATAAAATCAATAAACCTCTAGCCAGACTTATCAGAAAGAAAAGAGAAAGGACCCAAATAAATAAAATCACAAATGAGGGAGAGAAATAACCAACACCACAGAAATACATATGTATATATAACGACTCCAAAAAAACTTACTGGAACTGATAAATGAATTGAGGAAAGTCACAGGATACAAAATCAATGTACAGAAATCTGTTGCATTTCTATACACTAATAATGAAGCAGCCAAAAGAGAAATTAAGAAAATGATCACATTTACTATTGCACAAAAAATAATAAGATACCTAAAAATAAACCTAACAGAGATAAAAGATGTGTACTCTGAAAACTACAAAACATTGATGAAAGAAGCTGAAGATGACACAAAGAAATGGAAAGACATTCCATGCTCATGGATTGAAACAATGAATAGTGTTAAAATGTTTATACTACTCAAAGCAAACTACAGACTTAATATAATCCTTATCAAAATACCAACAGCATTTTTTCACAGAACTAGAGCAAACAATCCTAAAATTTATATGGAACCACAAAAGACTCCAAACAGTCAAAGCAATTATGAAAAAGAAAAGCAAAACTGGAGGTATCACAAGTCGAGGCTTCAAGTTATATTACAAAGCTGTAGTAATTAAAACAATATGGTACTGGCACAAAAATAGACACTTAGATCAATGGAACAGAATAGAAAATTCAAAAATAAATCCATTATTATATGGTCAATTAATCTTTGATAAAACAGGAAAGAATATCCAATGGGAAAAAGTCTCCTCAACAAATGGATTGGGAAAACTGGACGGCTCTGTGCAAAAGAACAAAACTGGACCACTTTCTTGAACCATACACAAAAACAAATTCAAAGTGAATTAAAGACCTAAATGTGAGACCTGAAACCATAAAAAAATGTAGAAGAGAGCATAGACAGTAATGTCTCTGACATCAGCCTTAGCAGCATTTTTCTAGATATGTCTCCTGAGGCAAGAGAAATAAAGGCAACAATAAACTATTGGGACCACATGAAAATAAAAAGCTTCTGCACAGTGAAGACCTGTGAGAATAATTCAGTCCACTGCACTCATTTCCCACTTGCCCCAATCCATCTTGTACACTCATGTCCATTGGTGTGAGGCAGAAATAGGAATTGTCAGGAGAGGGAGGAAGCAATGTGTGGTGGACATGCAAGTTCTGTGTCAGGAGCAGCAATGCGTGGTAGATAACACATGCTGTCATCTGTGAGATGAGAGGAATTTCCCGAACACTTGTGTGGAAATGGCAGGAAGGAACAGAGGTGTTGAAATCCTGTCAGGAGAGTGAAATTTGAGTAATTCCCATTTATAAGACCAATTTGTTCTCATCTACCATTTGGTAAAGGCGTAAGAATGTCAGGTTTATGAGCATTAATGCACTTAATAATTAATATTGTTTTTTAAAAAAAAATTTAATGTTTATGTTTTGAGTAAGACAGAGAGACAGAGCGTGAGTGGGGGAGGGGAAGAGAGAGAGGGAGACACAGAATCCAAAGCAGGCTCCAGGCTCTGAGCTGTCAGCAGAGAGCCCAATGCGGGGCTCAAACTCACAAACTGCTAGATCATGACCTGAGCCGAAGTCAGATGCTTAACCAACGGACCACCCAGGCGTTGCTAAATAATTAATATTGTTGACATAGTTATAGAAAGGCATTGTATCACTCCATATGCTTACATTTTATTCTTTTCAAAATAATCTATGAGAAAATATCTGAAGATGTATCAGTTCATATTTCTATGCTTGCCCAATGTAAATAAATAAAATACGCAACTCAATCTTTTGAAGGTCAACTTTAGTCTCCATTAGTGTGATATGAGGAACAAATATTTGTGTCCCAGCCTAAACTTATTATTAACTCAGCATTGCCCAGATTCCACCCTTCCTTTCAGATATACACAGACAAAAAGAACAAAGCAAGATCAGAAATTTCGGTAGGAAGAAGCAGCTTATCCAGGGAATTGTTTTCTAAAATCCACTATTATCTCCAGCAAAATCCACAGAATGTATTCCCAATTTTTCTTTTAGAAAGTCAACCTGCCTAATGGTAAAGATACCACAGCCTGTATTTGGATTGGTTATATTCATCTGGGGTCATCTCCAAGGAATCACCGATGCTCACTCTGAAAGCACAGTGGTCTAAGGCCATCTCACCTAAAGATAACACTGTCCAGGTATGTGCTGGAAGGGCCAAATGACTTCTGGTTGCTAGAGCTCTACCCGTGTAAACTCTTTGACTCATCATACAGCCATCAACCTTGGCCCTTTCATAGTTTGTCAACAGATAAATATGTGCAGAGTATGATCAAAGTGAGGTGTGGAAGTCTACTCATATGCAACAAAAATGGCATTTTGCTATGCACGCAATATAGAGGATACTTTCTATTGAACAATTTTCCTTGTCTCTTTCAGTGTTAAAACTATGGAATGGTTACATAATATGTTATAGAAAAATCGTGTAACCATACTTCATGTTTGAGTCATTGAATTGGTTTTCAATATTTTTTCTTTTTTTCTTAAATTTTTTAAGTTTGTTTATTGTAAAAGAGAGGGCATGAGTGAGATAGGAGCAGAGGAGAGGGAGACAGAGAACACGCACATGTGCAAGTGGGGGAGGGATAGAGAGAGAGAGAGAGAGAGAGAGAGAGAGAGAGAGAGAGAGAGAGAGAGAGAGAGAGAATCCCAAGCAGGCTTGGTGCTGTCAGCACAGTGCCTGATGCAGGGCTCGAACCCACGAACCGTGAGATCATGACCTGAGCCTAAATGGACGCTTAACTAACTGAGCCACCCAGTTGTCCCCGATTTTCAGTATTTTTCTGACGTATAATATGCTGCAATAAACATCCTTACACTGATGTTTTTGTTCATATGTTATTATTCCTTAAGATAGGCAATGCATAATTTGAATTTGGGGGTCCAAAGTAGATACATTTTGAAACCTATTTTGCTTGATAGCCCTGCTGGACTGCAAAAATTACTACTTCTTCCCATCATTTTCACATATAATTGTCTAAACAAAACATTTATAGTCTGTGGAATGACTGATAATCTGAAAGAGAAAAAAGATACAATAGAATTTTAATTTGCAATTTTTATTCATTAGCACTTTTCACCATATTTCCTGTTCCTTTTGGCCATCTGTGTTTATTATTGTGTGAATTACCATGTATTTTCCCATTTTCCTATTGGGGTGTTGATAGCTTTCCTATAACTGCATAAAAATATTTACATAAATGATAGTAAGCCTTAAGTACCATATATATTAAATTCTCTTGCAACTCTCTCCAGTTTCGGGTTTGTGTTTTTCAATTGTTTTTAAAATCAGATCTGCTGATATTTAACTCTGTGTTTTCTGGCTCGGATGTCTACTTAAGTATTGAAGGGCTTGCCTCCAGACTATTCATTCAGTCAAGGTAGAAGGTTCAGCAGCCTGTGGTGAGGGCTGAGGGATATCTTAAGTAGGAGGTGTGACCACAGACCATTCCTGTCCACCAGAAGCCCTCATGGCCTCCAGAGTGGGCTCTGGCATTTGCGGCAGGGGTAATCACTGAGGGTTTAGAAAGGAAGTATACTCTAGTCTTTTTTTTTTCTCTGAAGCCTGGGTGTATATTTAAGCACTGAATTGGTTCTTGACTTTTGTTTGATAGCTTAATAGGATAGTTCACAATTTTATAGTCTGAAACATGTCTTTATATAGCTAAAAATACCACTGCTTTTTTAACCTGAGGATTTTCATTAAGCAGCATAAATCTCAGTATTTTTCTATAAAGAAACACTCTTTACAAATACACATACCCCCCAAAATAGACTTACAACAGCTACACGATAACTGTTTTTAATTAAAGCCATTGATGATCATTTTCATAGCCCCCAACATATTATGTGGCCAGTAGAAAACATTTAAGAAATGATAAATTAATACATTACTCTTAAAAGATGAATCTAACTGAAATCACCCTTAAATATATACAATATTACCCCAGGTAATTTTCCAAAATGTATTTTTCCAACTTAAGTTTTGCCAGCAGTGCCTGTTGCCCCAACTCCTCACTGGCTCCCTGCACAGCACACTTTCTCTTTCTTTTTATTATAGCTGCTCTAGACATTGTGTGGGAGTCTGTCCTACTGCTTATAATTTACATGTTGGTAATAACCAAGGAACTTGGGCATCTAAGCTTTGAAAAGCTCTAGTGGCTATTATACTTACCATTTCCATTTTTGTAAAAGTATTTTTTTTTACAGTGAAGAGCTGATGGGTGACGAAAGCAAGAGTTGACTCAGTCATCCAAGATTTCAAAGGTATCATCACACAATAGGAAATCTATTCAACAGCAACAGCTTGCAGTGCCAAGCAATGGTACTGGTCAGACTCATGTTTCAAAAATATGAACTTACTAAGTGAAGAAAAATGAAAGATCAATCCAAATTATTTGATGTCCCTCTCACACCTTTTGGGCAGATATACCCGAATCCTAAGCAAAGTCTGATTTACATGATGGAATGCATTACTATTTAAATAACATACTTTGTAGAAACACAGTGGATCTTCTTGGTTCCTAAGCCCTGCCTCAATTGTGTCTCAAGTCTAAACACTGTAATAATTTTTCTCTGCATGGGCCTTAAGTATTGCCTTTGCTCATTTTAGTTTTGAAAATCTTGTAAGGTGGATTTCAGGGTAGGCATACCTCAAGCCACATTAGTCAAAACCAATAGGACATCAGTTGCTCTTTGGGGAAAGGGGGACATACATACCCCCAGGATTTATGGAGTGCTGAACTGCAGAGTGAGCCCCTGGAAAGCTAATGCCCACAACACGATAATCCAGCTTATTTGACTTCAGGAAGGCCTTGAGAAACTGTTAGATAAAGCATCAAGCTTATTCTAAAAGTAATCTATACTTTAATTGCTAGCACAAAAACTTACAATATGTATATTATTTACTAAAATATCAGGAAATTGGTCAGTTTGTTTGGGCAGTATTCCAACCTGATGAGCCAGCATTTGCAGCATTAAGGGCATGAAGTATGTCACTATGGTTACATCAGGCTAAATAATTCCTTTCCAACACTCTGTTGATTAAATAATGTATTATGTTCCAGACATTGAAATACATGCTGGAAATTAAAAAGAAGAAGAAAAAACAAAGTGCTATGGACATGATCCCTGCTTTCACACAGTTCACTTTATGAAAAAAATTATGAAAAATTGTTCAGCTTGAGTTGTTCTAAAGTACATCTGTATTTCAATTAAGCCAAAATGATGCAGTATTTGTTCAGAGGAATTAAGAACTGTTTCTGAAAAATCTGTGATAATTTTTAGGGAGGATATGATTGCTACATTCTAGATCTTTAGAAGTGTTTTGTAATTTTGTATATTCTGAATATTGCCCAGGTTGCCCCTTTTTTTGCCACTTTACCCAATCTACAGCCACAATTTTCTATCTCATCTTGCTCATAATGTTGTACTTTATTTGGATCACTTCAACAATCCTTTAACAAGTGGATTGCTTTCTTTTAGCATCTCATGTACAAAGTACTGTTCCAGGCAATGCAGGTACAATGGAGACATGAAGGACTAGACCTGTGCATTCACTGAGTTTATATTTCAAAGTATGTGTTAGGACACACAAACAAACAGATAAAGAAAATGTTACAACTATTTTGAAAAAATAAAAAATAAACACAGAGGCATAACACAGAATAGTAGAAATGCATGGGCTACTTCCTGAAGTTGACATGGAACCAGAGACCTAACAGTGAGAAGGTCCTGATACTCAGAGGTGAGGAAGAGCAAGGCAGACAAAGGAAAGTGAATGAATGGGTCCTGTAGTCAGAAAAAGGCGTGGCATGTTGGGGTGGCCAAAAGAACCCCCAAATATATGCACTGTGATGAAATTTGCCTAGCTAATTATAATCTTACAGAGAATTGGGAGGGTCTCTAGCATGTTTGTAATCTTGAGAACAGAGACACCAACTGGCCTTTTGTTCCAAACAATCTTTTCAAGGATGTTTACATAGAATGGAACATAGAGTTAGCCAGTCTATTCAAAAAAGGCTCTCATTGAACACACACTCAGCAAAATTAAATCTGACATTATATTTTGTTTTTTATCATATATTCAATATATTCAATAATCACCACCAGCATTGAGTGGTTATTTTTATTTGATGGATGCATGTAAGAGTCTATAGTCTTGGAAAAGATACTCAAGGGCATTCCCTTCTGTATTTTAGCATCACTATGCTAATTCCATAGTTATGTACCCCTCTATAGTCAACCCTTGTTACATACATCTCATTCCATATTTTGTATACATTCTAATCTATCCATGATTTCATTAGAGATCTCTTTGTACAAACACATCATTTGTGAAATTTGTCTTAATAATTTCCCAACGACAATTAGGAAAAAATTTGAAATTATTAATTAATTTCAAAAGAAGATTTCATCTTTTGCTGGATAGTCTCCTCCTTTTTAACAACAATATGGATCCATCTTTCACCAATCTATCTCTTCTGAGGGAACTTGACAATATTTACCAATATTTCATCCTACTTTCTGGAATATGACAGACATTTAAATTAATTTCCCTTTTCAAACTGTTGATGGCTTGTGAAATTAGACTCTGGGAAATAGCCTGGAAAAGTGATATTAGCCTCTCTCTCCTACTCAGACCTTCTGAATGAACAGGCAGCATTTCCTCCTTTGGAGCAATGCTTGTGTTTTATTTTGTAAACATCAAATGTCTCTACAATAGATCAAAACATGGGAATCAAGAAGACGGGTATATTTAAATAAGAAGAAATCAGATAAGAATCGGGTGTCAAATGTAAATTAAAACTTAAGAAGACCACTGAATAAGCATAACCTCTTTCTTTTGAAAAAAACTGCCTCTGCAAAATCAAGAGATTTAAAAACATTACAAAAATTTTTTTTGTATTTATTTTATTTTTGAGAAAGAGACAGAGCACAAGCAGGAGAGGGGCAGAGAGAGAGGGAGACACAGAATCTGAAAGCAGGCTCTGGATTCTGAGCTATCAGCAGAGCCCGATGTGGGGCCCAAACCCACAAACTTTGAAATCATGACCTGAGCTGAAATCGGCACTCAACCAACTGAGCCACCCAGCCACCCCTAAAAATATTTTTTTAATGTTTTATTTATTTTTGAGAGAGAGAGACACACACACACACACAGCATGAGCGGGGGAGGGGCAGAGAAAGAGGGAGATACAGAATCCAAAGCAGGCTCCAGGCTCTGAGCTATCATCACAGAGCCTGACGTGGGGCTCAAACCCACAAACCATGAGATCACGACCTGAGCTGAAGTCAGACGCTTCACTGACTGAACCACCCAGGCACCCCTAAAAAATTTTAAGTATCTATTTTCCTTATAGAAACAAAAACTTTCACATAGTTTTCAATTTATTCTTTTAATATCAATATGAAATGAAAAGAGACATATTAAAGTGTAGGAAAAATTACATACAATAAAATGTAATCAAAGGAGAAAACAGTTCACAAAAGCTGGACCACTGCCTGTTATATTTTAAGATTTTTTATTTATATGGTTTCCTTAAACTGAATAGCTTCAAACAAAAAAAAGGAGGGGAGGATATACAAAGAAGCAGCAGAGGATATGAGATTTGCCAATCTGCATATATAACTCAAAGTTTGAGAAGCTAAGATATGATTTCATTTGAATGAATGGCTTATACTAAAACTAAAATGGCTATAATATAGTATCACACATGGTACCAGGAAAAACTCTCACAAGTGGACAGCATTTCTCAAACCTGTATTTTTCCCTAGATCTAAATCTAGACGGATGATTCTGTCTTTGAAACTGTGAACAATCAACCACAACCAAATCTTTTCAAAAACAGGTTTTGTATAATCTGTCCAAGTGAAAACAGCAAAGCCAACTGTCAGTGTGAACTACCTAGCAGGAATATTCTAACTAATTCAATTCAGGTGAAATATGATGATTGCCCATTAATTGTTTTTGGCTCCCTTTAGCACTGGAGATATTTTAGAAAGAGTGAACAAATAAATAAATTAATGGTAATTTAAAAAGAAGAAAATCAAAATGATGAAGTTGAAATCTAACCCCATGGGAACAGCTTCAGTTGTGTTCCCTGCTGCCGTGCACTCAAGACACATCAATGTTATGAGTGGAAGTTCATCTTAGGCTCTCTGATACTGGCAGAGCTCAGCAATATCAAGTCCAAGGCCTTCACAAGGCCATTGCTACTGATGATCATGCTATGAAGCATGAGGAGGATATTGTCAACAACAGTGTTTGAAATTTGGAAACCTTTGTGCACCAATAACCTCCAGATTAAACATTCAAAACAAAGAAGACTCAAATATGAGGTCATGGCAATTTTCTGGAGGGTCGGAACATTTTGTTATCAGTGCTCTTATTTGTTTTGGATTATTCAAATCCTGGTAAAATGATTCAAATTCCCTTTTGGTCATCTATTGATATAAAGAATACTGATGACATGGGGGCATGGGGGTCTAGGTGCACAATGGCAATAAAAGAAATTTCAAATTTTTAAACGGTTTATTCATCTCTCCCAGCTGAATAAATGGCCAAAGATAAGGGGAATTCAAAGTGCCTCTAACACATCTGCTCAAGCTCAGGCTTTGTCTCCTCCTTGGTGGTTAAGTATTGTAGCATTTGTATGCACATGCGCATGCACACACACACACACACACACACACACACACACACACAGGTCATTGCCATATACAGGTTTGCACTTGAGTTATTTCCTACTTTATTCCATAAATTAATTAATTGAAACAATTGGGATTCAAATATCTTAATGTAGTTGGGGTTGGAAGATGGGGCAGAGTAGAAGGACCCTAGCCTCACTTCATTACATAAATACTAACTAGATACTAGGTAACTACTAACTCATTCTAAATGCCCCAGAAATTGACTTGAAGACTAGAAAACTCCACAACTAAAGGTAGAAAAGGGGCCACATTAAAGAAGCTAGGAGGTGTGGAGACAGGGTTTGGGAGAGATACAGATCATGGTTGCAGTGGTGGGGAGGGAGCTGTGGTCATGCAGAAGGTTGAGAGACAGACTAGCACATAGCGGAGTGAACAGGGAAAATGAAGCCTATAGCAATTGGCTTGGAAAGTGAGAGGGGTCGAATTTCAAGAGTTCTTGCAGCCAGCAGGACCTAAAGCCTGGAGATTTAGAGGTTGATGTATTTTGTTCTGGAGGAGGTTGGAGTATACTGGGGCAGCTCTTGGAAAAAAGACAAGGAAAACAGCCATGGACAGATAGCAAGGAAATAGTGATCTGAGGAGCACCTGGGACACACAGTAGAGAGAGTAATTGCTTATTTCAGAGCATGTCCCAGAGAGGCAGCATTCACAGAGTGATTCCTCCAGGAATAAAGGAGCTGGCCAGGGCCACTTCCCTCCCCCATCCCTCAGTATAAACATAGAGTCACCTGTGGGAACAAGCACAGAACCAACATTTGCTACCTCACTTGCTTATACCAAGCCCCCCACCTCTGTCATGCTCCAGTGTAATTATCCCTCTCACTTATGTTTTCCTCAGTCCCAGCATGGCAGGCCCCCTCCCCAAGAAGATGGGTCCAAACCCATACTCAAGCCACATCTCCCAATGAGGGAGTTTTGCAGAGTCTCAGTTCTGGGTGCAGTGATGAAAGTATTATTTCATGAATAGACCAGAGCACACCTACTTAAAACATGCCTCATTCAGGCCAGGGACCAAACACTGCCCACAACGGGCAATGAGAACCTCTGTAGATAACTGGCCTGAAAGATAAAGCAGCCAGGACAAAACAACAAAGCACAGGCAACACACATTATAGACACTCATGGAAAAGCCAGGCCCTGGGGAAAAAGGGACACTACACAGAAGGTCACTACTGGACCTCTTCTTCACAAGGCCATTACCCTCAAGAACAGTGACATGGCTGACTTTCCTAACATACAGAAACAGGTAGAAAGATTTATACAAAATGAGAAGACAGAGAAATTTATCCCCAATGAAGAAACAGGGCAAGGCCACAGCTACAAGTCTAAGGGAAAAAGATGTAAGTAACATACCTGATAAAGAATTTAAAGTAATGATCATAAAGATACCTACTGGACTTGAGAAAAGAGTGGAAGACATGAGTGAGACCCTTAAATAGAGATAAAGAATAACATAGCAGAGATAAAGGACTCAATAAACAAAAAAAGAAATGTGCTTGATGGAATGAAGAGCAGGCTAGAAGAAGCAAAGGAATGAATTAGTGACCTAGAAGACAGAGTAATGGAAAGTAATCATGATGAACAAAGAGAGAAAAAAGAATTCTGCAAAATTAGAATAGACATAGGGAACTCAGCGAGTCCATCAAACACAGAAACATTCATATTATAGGAATCCCAGAAGAAAAGAGAAAAGGGGGCAGAAATGTATTTTAAGAAATAATAGCTGAAAACTTCCCTACTTTCAAGAAGGGAACAGACCTCTCAGATCTAGGAGACACAGAGAACTCTCATCAAATTCAACAAAAACAGGCCCATACCAAAAGATATTGGAATTAAATTAGCTAGCAAAATGTAGTGATAAAGAAAAAATATTAAAAGCAGTTAAGACAAAAGAAGTCGGTAACTTACAAGGGAACATTCATAAGGCTAGGTGAGATTTCTCAATAAAAACTTGGAATGCCAGAAGGGAGTGGCAGAATATATTCAAAGTGCTGAATGGGAAAAATCTGCAGCCAAAAATACTCTATTTAATAGAGATAAAGAGTTTCCCAGACAAACAAAAACTAAAGGACTTTGTGACCACTTATCCAGCCCTGTAAGAAATATTAAAGGGGACACTTTGAATGGAAAAGAAAGACCAAAGTGAAGGTATAAAGGCAGGAAATACAAAAGTAGTAAACATGAATATTTCTGTAAATAATCAGTCAAGGAGCTCAAAAAGAAAAAAAGGATATAAAATATGATAACATATACTTAAACGTGAGGGGGAGAGAAGAAGAGATTGGGTTTAAACTTAAATGACTATCAACTTAATATAGACTGCTATTTGTAGAAGAGGTTATATGCAAACCTGTGGTAACCACAAGTCAAAAACTAGTAATAAACATGCAAAGAATAAAGAGAATGAAATCCAAATATATCAATAAAGAATATCAACAACACATAAAAGAAAGAAAAGATCAGAGAAAGTCTTCAGAAACAACCACAAAACAAGTAATAACATGACAATAAGTACATATCTATCAATAATTACTTTGAATGTAAATGGACTAAATACTCCCATCAAAAGACATAGATCCATGTATATGCTGCCTATAAGTGACCATTTTAGACCTAAAGACACCTGCAGATTCAAAGTGAGGGATGGAGAAACATGTATCATGCAAATGGATGTCAAAATAAAGCTGAAATAGCAATACATATATTGGACAAACTAGATGTTAAAACAAACATTGTAATAAGAGACAAAGAAGGACACTATATAATATTTAAGGGGACAATCCAACAAGATCTAACAATTGTAAATGTTTATTACTCAACAAAGGAGCACACAAATACATAAAAGAATTAATAAGAAACAACAAAAGGAATGAATCCACAGTAATACAATAATAATAGGGGACTTTAACACTCTATTTATATCAATGGACAACCCATCTAAACAGAAAATCAACAAGGAAACAGTGGCTTTGAATGATACACTAGAACAGAAGGATTTAACGGATATATTCAGAACATTCCATCTTAAAACAGCAGCATACTCATTATTTTCAAGTGCACATGAAACATTCTCCAGAATAGATGAAATACTAGCCCACAAAACAAATCTCAACAAATTCAAGATTGACATAATGCTAGCAACTTTTCTTACCACAAAGCTATAAAAGTAGAAGCCATCCACAATGCACACACACACACATACACTATATATATATACACACACACACACACACACACACACACACACACATACACACACACACACAGACACACACACGTATACTAATACATGAGGTTAAATAATAGTCTAAAAATCATGAATGAGTCAACCAGAAAAAAAGAAGAACTAAAAAATTACATGGAAACAAACAAAAATAAAAACACAATGTCCAAAATGTCCAAAATGTTTGGGATGCAGCAAAAGTGGTCTTAAGAGGGAGGTTTTAAGAAAAACAAGCCTACCTCAAGAAGCAAGAAAAATTGCAAATAAACAATCTAACCTTACACCTAAATGATCTAGAAAAAGAACACTAAATGAAGCTAAAACCAGTAGAAGGAAGGAAATAATATAGATTAGAGCAGAAATAAGTTATCTGGAAAACAAACAATAAACCCAATAGAAAGATCAAGGAAACCAGGAGCTGGTTATTTGACAAAAATCTATAAAACTGATAAACCTCTAGCCAGATCTATCATAAAAAAAAGAAAAGACTCAATAAATCACAAATGAGAGAGGAGAAATAACAACAACATGACAGAAATACAAACAGTTTAAAGAGAATATTAAGAAAAACTATATGTCAGCCAATTGGACCACCTAGAAGAGATGGATAAATTCCTGGAAACATATAACCCACCAAAACTGAAACAGGAAAAAAGAGAAAACTTGAACAGACTGATAACCAACAGAGAAATTGAATTAGTCATCAAAAAACTCCCCAAAAACAAAAGTCCAGGACTAGATAGTTTCACAGGCAAATTCTACTAAACATTTAAAGAAGAGCTAATACCTATTCTCAAACTATTCTAAAACAATTGAAAAGGAAGAAAAACTTCCCAATTCATTCTATGAGGCATTACCCTGACACCAAAACAAGATAAAAACACCACTGATAAAAGAACCACAGGCCAATATCTCTGATAAACGTAACTGCAAGAATCCTCAACAAAATAAAAACAAACCAAATCCAACAATACATTATAAAATCATTCATCAAAATCAAGTTGAATTTATTCCCCGGATGCAAGTGTAGTTCAGTATTCACAAATCAATCTATGTGATACAACACATCAATAGGAGAAAGGATCGCAACCATATGATCATTCCAATAGATGCAGGAAAAGCATTTGACAAAGTAAAATATCCACTCAACCATCCCTCAATGAAATAGGTTTAGAGGGATCATACCTGAACATATTAAAGGCCATATATCAAAAAACCCACCAATAACATCATCCTCAATGGGGAAAAACTTGAGCTTTTTTCCTAAGGTCAGGGATAAGACAAGAATGTTAGCAGCATTTTTCCCAGAGCTAGAAAAAAAGTCCTAAAATCTGTATGGAATGACCAAAGATGCCAAGAGGTCAAAGCAACATTGAAAAAGAAAAAACAAAGCTGGAGTCCTCACAATTCCAGACCTTGTTACATTACAAAGCTGTAGTAATCAAAATAGTATGGTACTGGCTCAAAAAATAGACATATAGGCCAATAAAATGGAATAAATAACAGAAATGAATCCACTATTATATGGTCAATTAATCTTCCATAAAGCAGGAAAGAATATCCAATGGGGAAAAGACAGTCTCTTCAACAAATGGTGTTGGGAAAACTGGTGAGCTACATGCAAAAGAATGAAACAGGACCACTTTCTTACAACATACACAAAAATAAATTCAAAATGTAGTAAAGACCTAAATGTGAGACAGGAAACCATTAAAATCCTACAGGAGAACACAGGCAATAACCTCTCTGACATCGGCTATTGCAGCTTCTTACTAGATATGTCTTCTGAGGCAAGGGAAACAAACAATGGCAAAACTGAACTATTGGGACTTCATTACAATGAATGTTTCTGCACAGAAGGGAAATAATCACCAAAACTAAAAGGTAGCCCACAGAATGGGAGACAATATTTGTAAATGACATATCTGATAAATAGTTAGTGTCCAAAATATATAAAGAACTTATAAAACTCAATACCCAAAAAGCAAATAATCTGCGCACAAGACATGAAGAGACATTTTTCCAAAGAAGACATACAGATGACCAACAGACACATGAAAAGATGCTCAACATCATTCATCATCAGGCAAAAGCAAATCAAAACTACAATGAGGTATCACCTCATACCCGTCAGAATGGCCTAAATAAAGAACAGGTATTGGAGAGAATGTGGCGGAAGGGAAAATCTTTTGTATTGTTGGTGGGAATGCAAACTGACGTAGCTACTCTCGAAGACAGTGGGGGGTTTTCTCAAAAAGTTAAAAATGGAACTACCATTGATCTAGCAATGACACTATTAGGTATTTAATCAAAAATACAAGAATAATAATTCATAGGGTTACAAGCACCCCTTTGTTTATAGAAACTTTATTTATAATAGCCAACATATGGAAGCAGCCAATGTTCATCAGTTGATGAATGGATACAGAAGAATGGATATAGAAGATAAAATATAGTTTATATATATAATGGATTATTACTCAGCCATAATAAAGGATGAAACCTTGACATTTGCAATGACGTGAATGGAGCCTAGAGAATATTATGCTACGTGAAATAAGTCACTCAGAGAAAGACAAATACAGCATGATTTCACTTGTGGAATTTAAGAAACAAAACAAGCAAAGGGGAAAAGAGAGAGAGAGGAACAAATAAAAAAAAAGACTGTTGCTTATAGAGAATACACTTGATGGTTACCAGGGGGGAAGCGGGGCAGAATGGATGAAAAAATGTGATGGGGATTAAGGAATGCACTTGTGATGATCACCGGGTGTTGTGTTCCAGTGTTGTCACTGTATTATACACTTGAAACTAATATAACACTGTATGTTAACTAACTAGAATTAAAATAAAAACTTAAAATGCGCCTCCCCAAGAAACAAGCACGCAAAAAATCTTGATATGGTAAATCAAATTTGTTATCCCAATTGAACACCTCATTATATAGCATATTTGCTAATATTTTAGACATTTTAACATTATCTTCCCCCCACTTCATAAATGCATAATTTACAAATAAAATTTTATATATTTAAGATGTATAGTGTGATTTCATATATGTATACATTGTGAACTTGTTACCAAAATCAAGCTCACCTCACACTTTGTGTATGTGAGGAGAAAAATAAACCTCTACTATCTTAGCAAATTTCAAATATATAACACAGTATTATTAACTATAGTCAACATGTTGTAAATTAGACCCCCAAATTTTGTTCATGTTAACTTTGTACACTTTGACCAATTTCTCTGGTTTTTTACCAACCCCAGCCTCTGACAACCACCATTCTATCCCTGTTTCTACGAGTACAAATGTTTTTAGATTCCTTACATAGATAATAGTATAGTGTCTGTCTTTCTCTGTCTGGTTTATTTCCCTTTGCATAATGCCCTTGAGTTTCATCCATGTTCTTGCAAATGGCAAGATTTCTTTAATTTTTATGCCTGAATAGTATTCCATTGTATATGTACATTTTCTTTATTTTTTAAAAGCGCTAAGAGTAACATCTACCATTATTTAATATTTAAGGGGGCCAAGATACTTTGCTAAGGACTTTGCATATAATATTCATTTATTCAACAAACATTTATTGGTATCTACTCTGTGCTATGAACTAGAGTAGGCTGGGTCTTTCCATATGTTTTCAAATAGAAAATCTGGAGTATTAGTCAAATAATTGGTGAGTAACTCAAACTTTCATAAACAATTGACTGTGACAGAAGACAGTTATATTTACTCCTATCTCCTCTACTTTTTTTCTAAACAAAGTGTGAAATGAAAATATGCATGATAAACTACAATTTCTAGCAAGTTCCTCAGAATGCATTCTCTCTTTCTACTCTATAGCAATTTAATTTTTAGAGCAAAATCCTACAAAAATCAAATTTTTACTTCTGATCCCTGTCCCTTTTAAACCATTATTTTCTAGGAGGTGAAAACTTTTTGCTGTGTGCTTTTGAAATAATTTTAAATTTACTGAAAAGTTGTGAGAACAAAAAAAGAACTTTTTTTTCTGGAACCATTCCAGAGTACATTGAAGATCCGTGGCCCTAATATTACTCCCGAACACCCAGTGTGTACTTCCCACAACATGGACATTCTCTTTCATAAAGCCAATACAAACATCAAAATCAGAAAATTATTAATGATATGTTTTAACCATCTAGGACCCAGACTCTCTAAGTAGGAATTTCTAAAGTTTTCATTTTTACAGAACCTGACCAGCTCAAAAGTATACTTAGATTATAAAAGTTCTTAGAAAATATTTATAAAACATAAGTGAAACAATAAATTGAAGAATCAGAGGGTAAATGTGAGCAACTGACCCAAAGTATAGAGCCAAATGCAGGCTTGGAAATTGGGAAAACAAAGATTAGAAAATCAGAAGACCAACTCAGGCACAGCATTCAAGATATCTTACCAAAGCGGCCTTTCTGGAAGGGTGATTGAACCCCTCCAGTAAGAGCTTAAGAGGCGAGGTAGGGAAAAGGATGCATCCTCATATGCAAATTTTATTATGACCTTTGGTAATAAGATGGAATTCAGCTGTGCTTATGCGACATAGTCTTACACAGTCAGTGATTGTGTCCAGTCTCTCTGCGTCGTGTGCAGTGGAAATATAGAGAGGGGACAGGGACGGCAAAGACCCCATCAGTCTTTCTTTTGACTTCTTTTAACACCCAAATTGTCCTCAGGTGTAGATTTTTTCCTGTGGAATGTGATTGTAATACAGTCCCACAGGTAGGCAGGGAAGGGGTGGAATCTCTCTCAGACCTGCTTCCTTTGTTACCTTTTTTTTTTTTTTTAACAGGCAAAGTGAAAGATCACTTAAAGTGAAAATAAAACAAACAGAAATCTCCCTGACATTGCCATAATATATAAGCCATAATATTGAGGACTTGGATTCTAATATCTTCTTGGAAATAATGACTTATTTAAGGTTCTTGTTTCCTGCATGGTCCATGTATGGTCAACATGTGGCATGTATTACACGTCCTGTCATTTTTGTGTAGGCTGTGGATGCCCCAACAGTTCTCAGTCACAAGCCAGTTTTGCTTTATCTGCCATTATGTGGCACTAGTCCACAGGGCCCCCATAAAAAGCAAGCTCCTGAGGGTTCCTTCAGTCATTATGGAGTTAGAAGGTAGCACCCTCGATCCTTCCAGCTGGTGGGATTTGGTCATAAAGCTCTGGGAGAGATTTCTTGAGGAAGATAAAATTTGCATAATATATATAAGATTCCTGCAAATAGAGGTACATTATATGACTGGAAGCATGACTTAGGATTAGGTACAAAAAAACCCCACAGTAAATAAAAAAAATAGGCCATTGTTAACACAAGAGGAAACAAAATCCTGAAAGGAAAGATAAAGCACCCTTGTATAGCGCATGACTGAGCTCTGAATGCTTTCCTAATATGACAGACATGAATATTCATTTAATCAAAATTATGATGTACTATTTCGAGAAGATGAGAGCTCAAAAGTGTGCACATGTGTGGTAGGGGCCAGAAGATGAAAGAAAGCTAAATTTTCATGTTCCACAGTGGGAAGTCAATAAATAAAGCCTATTAATAAAAAAATCAAGAAATAGCAATATAAGCATGTTATTTAGAGATATGGAGATATCTCAAAAGAATCAGTTAAAATAGCTGAAAGCAGTTGCATCTGCAAAACAGGAAATGGGTTGAGGAAAAGGCACAGGAACACTTGACACTTTAAAGTACATTCATATATAAACTTGACTAAAATACAAAGTAAACTGAAAACGCTGTATTATATATTGAAATATAAATGCATCTACAATTTTGAATTTTTTAATGAATATTTTAATTTATGTGACATAAGCTATCTTACATGAAATATGTAAACTTCACATTCTAGTTGGGACTTGAAGAACACAAAATTAAAAATTTTTACTTTCCTGTAAATGGAAAAAATCTTTTAAAGATGCTGAAATTGCAACAAAGTTAAATATTTGCTGTAGAAACTGTAACCACTTTCAAAGGTAGTAAATTTAGCCAAAAATGAAGAGTTGATATAAATAATTCACAATTACACATACAATAATCCATTTATGAAATATTGAAAAAAAGATGCCTGATAGGAAAATGTCATGGACACTTCAGAGGTAGCAGGATTATGGGTGACCCTAGAATTGTCAGACACAAAAGCTGTGTCCTGCAATGTTTTACTCAAAATTTTAACATTCCTTACACAACTAACAGTAAAAAGAACCTTCATCATCAGTGACTTTAACAAGTTTGTCTGTGAAGACTTGAAATATTTTAATTTTATTTTCTCATGAAAACTACTTTTGGATATTTTAATTTCAGTTATAAATGTATTGGTGATTTAAAAAGTCAGTATGTTGGTACACTCAAATGAGCATAGTATTGTAAATTTTTATCACATATTTATTAAAGGTGCCTGATTTTTTTGGTCACAGAACTGTAAGTCTTGACTCTAATGTATATAAATTAACATTTTTAATGTATAGTAGAAAGAGAGAACTGCCAGATTCTCAAACACCTGAAACCTCAATCTGTCCGGGCTAGATGGCCCTAATACAGAGAAACTATCTGGAATGCATTGCATTCTTTGATGATTTAATCTAAACTTTCCCTCAGCTTTCAGATTTCAATAGTTAGATGCTCTAGAAAAAACTACAGCTAAAAAGAGAAGCCATGAGATTGATTCATTGACAACACTGTTTTCAGAGCATGACAGTTGCAAGCCCTGGGCAGTCCATCCCCAAATTAACACAATTTAAAATGTATACAACTTAAAGCAAGATAAAAGAAACCAACACACTCAATGTTCTTCAAAATTCTTAGAAAATCACCAATCTGCCAGTCACCAAGGCAAATCCCAGGCTGTGGTCTAATCCTTTTTCTCCAAACTGTTTATTCTTTTACTTTCCTTATACTAAAACTTTCATGCAGATTTCCCTGGATTTTCCCACAGTTGGCTCTACATGCCTAGTTTAAAAGAGATCTTAAGTGTGTATGCACACACACACACACACACACACACACACACAGATATACACATACAGAAAGAAATATCAAAACAGGCCTTTAGAGATATAGGTACTAAATTATCATACAAAAGGTATTTCTACCTACAAATGGAGGTCAAGGCAAATCCCAGGCTGTGGTCTAATCCTTTTTCTCCAAACTGTTTATTCTTTTACTTTCCTTATACTAAAACTTTCATGCAGATTTCCCTGGATTTTCCCACAGTTGGCTCTACATGCCTAGTTTAAAAGAGATCTTAAGTGTGTATGCACACACACACACACACACACACACACACACACACAGATATACACATACAGAAAGAAATATCAAAACAGGCCTTTAGAGATATAGGTACTAAATTATCATACAAAAGGTATTTCTACCTACAAATGGAGGTCAAAATATTTGGGTGAGAAATGTAATTCATACATACGTAACTAATCAACAGTAAGTCCATGCTGTGGACAGACTGCATTGAGGGTCCTCCTTGTGTTTCTGTCCTTCTCACAGGGACTTCCCAGTTGGGCTTGGCAGCACTTTCTCTCTGCCAGTGTTAGGAGATCACAGCCAGGGGAGCCCATCAGGAGATGAGATGCAGGAAGTGTTCTCCACCTCCCCTCCCCCGCCCCCTACCGCTGGCAGCCAATCCACACCAAAACAAGAGGAATCAACCAGTGAAGCCCAGCCTAAATAACTGACTCTCAGACCCTGACCAGACAAATGCGTATCATTTCAAGTTACTGAGATTCGGAGAGGTATGTTGTGTAGTGTTATTTTAACAGTAGGTAGGTGATAGAGTTCTCTCTTTTCATGACATTTATAAGGTTGTCACCTGAAGGGCAAGGGAACAGTCACTTAATACTAGAAATGATACTTTTAAAAACTACACTACATAAAAATATCATGTGGTGTCTAGAGCAAAAATATCACACTGAAACTCCTAACTTAGAAAACCTCAGATGGGGTTTAAATTCTTGACATGAAAGAAGTAAATGTAAAGTGCATACATAAGTAAATGAACTGTATTCTGTTTGTTTCCTCAAATTTGCTTTTCCCGGCAAGAGGGAATCTACTGAGCTCTCCATCGGTACTGGAAATATTTGATAAAATTACACAACTATGCCTTTGTAAGTCTATTACACCCTTCAAACTGTTAGACACAGGATAATGACGGTCAGAGCAAACTCCGCTTTCCAGAAAAGTTAAGATTTGGCTTATAATATTTGCGAGGATAGTCATCCATCCATGCCAAGTCTTTTGCCCCTCAAGAGTCCTTTCATTAGTGTTCATACACTGCCTCGTTTATTCTGCTCCAGGACCTTTCCACAACCTTCGACTCTACTCCATCCTACTTCCCCACAATGATTACCAAGCCTGCCTGACTCACAGGGTGCTAGGCTATTATTCCAATTGTATGTTCCCATGCTATTCTCATCCTTAGAAATGGAAAAGCATTTTAAGCCCTTGCAAATTCAAATTTGTGTTTTAGAAAGATTCAAGAATATACTGTATCCCTAAAGCGAACCCAGGATATTATTTAAAGAAAGAAAAAAAGAAAAAAATATCAGAGGAGTTGAAGATATTTTTGTTGGAAAGCAATCTTAAAAAAAAAACTACAGGAAAAAAGTTAGAAAAGTTACCTGAAAGACAGATTAAGAACAATTTCCAAACTATAGGGACAAAAAAAGCATGACAAATAACAGTAAAAGTTATGAAATACAGAGAAAAATCTACAAAGTTCTATATGGTTTTAATATGATGTGTAGAAGTCACTCCCCTCACTCCCTACAAAAACCAATAACCTCAATAACAAAAAATGAATAGAAAAGAGGAAATTGTGATTTAAAAAATTAAATGGTCTCTCAAAATATAACACAATATACCAAAATAATGATGATGATGATAATGATGAAGAAGAAACTGGCTGTTGAAGTTTCCCAGACACAGAGCAGAAAGATAACAGGATAATGAGCTAAACTTAGCTCTAAGGCAGACTTTTTAGATAATACTGCATTGTTAAATATTTCTGGTCCCTCAGCAAGGATGCCTTTAATAAACTGAAGACTATATTTAGTGGTATCAAATTTTGTAAAATGTATACATTTCAAAAGACCACTAGAAATAGGCAGTTTTTTAGTTATTACAAAGAACACATGTAACAGTCTTAATGTAGAGCCTTTATAAACAAGACAAATAAGCAAAGAATCTAAAGCAAACCAAGGCTGGGAAGCAGGATATGTACTTGAAGGGGAAGAAAGTACAACATAAGCAGAAGAACAGGAAAATACCAACTATAAAACAAACACATAAAGGCAATAAGAAAAAAGCTTATTTCAGGGTTATAAAAGTTCTTAAATTATTTTCTGCAAGTTGTTTCCCCTATATTTATTATTTATTTTCCTTTTGTGAGTTTTTAGCATTAAATTAATATAAATGAAGTATGTAGAGCATCTGAAAAAAATTTTACATCAGAAGTCAGTGGTAATTACACTATTATTAATAATTATACCCTAAGTGAAGAAGAAAAAAATGATTGGTAATTGACAGGCTGAAAAATTAGTAAATAAATTTATAAATCTACTCTTTAATATATTAATCAAATTAAATCCTTTTCCTGAATATGTTATTTCTGACAACAGTATTATAATACCTCTGGAGAACTAGAACACATTGTACCTTTCTAATTTATTTTCAGGATTTCTTGTCAATGGATTATTACTGTGCCAGAAGTGAGAGTACCTAAATTCTAGTCCATTTATTTTTCAATAAACTCATTGTGTAACTTAGGCAAGTCATCCAAAACTCTCTGGACCATAATTTTCTCATCTTTAAGGCAAAATGATTATAATATGTTGTCACATTGTTCCATTTTGAGTGCTTGGTATATTATTGCAGATACTGTGATATGTCATGTATTATTCCCAGTTAAATCCTTATAACAATATTATAGAAATTTTTTTTGTCTATGTTTTTCAGATAATGAAATTGAGTCTAAGAGATATTAAGTGACCTGCACAAAGGCCCCCAAATGCCTTTTGGTATTCATACACCAGTTTGTCTCCACTGCGTGCAGCACTCCATGTAGGTAGCTGTAACACCTTATCAGTCATGGAAGAGCTCAGGGCATGAGCAATTAGACATCATAATTGCTCACACTCTACAATTTGAAGAGTGTTGGAAAGACTCTCCTCCAATTAACCATTGTCCCCTATTTTTCCTGTGTCACCATTAAGGATGCATTACTTTGGGATTACAGACACTATTAAAATGGGGATTGAAATGTGGCATCATAGTGTGAATCATTACATATCTAGCTGATAGCGGGTTTAGTCAGGGATTAGAACAGGATAGGTAAGGATAAAAATGTGAGCAAAATTTTAGATAATACCCCAAAGAAAATTCTATCTACTTTACATATTTTCAACATTTGGCCAATAGAGGACAATTGCAATTAGTCTTTTTTCAATTTTTGAAAAAGCAAATCTAGAATTCCAGGTAGAAAGAAGGCTGAAGACTTGAAAGCATTTTCAGACCAATATGATTGATTACTTATAACTTCTGGTAAATAGAGTTACAGAATGCCACCTGCCTTCTAAGAAATTATGTAAGGAAAAATGTTAGAAACTCAGAATTTAACAGGTAGTAGAGGCAGCTAATTTTATTCCAAGAAAACTTCCGAAAGGCACCAGTGGCTACTCAAGAGGTGTGTCCTCTTCTTGAAACAAAGGATCTAGAAGAAATGGACAGTGACATCAAGAAGGCAGAGACAGATTCTCCTGAGCTCAATCCTTCCATTGCTCAGCACACTCCTCACAATCAGTGTGTGTGTCTAGAGATGAAATACTTTTGCTACTTCTGATCAGAAAGGACACTTGGCTTAATTCTGAGACTGAGCTGTATCGGATTTTATTGGTACTCTTGGCATTAGAGATTAGTTACTTTGTACTCTGTGAACTTCTTTCTTTCACAAAGGACCAAAGGTAACAGAGGTCTTAAGGAGTTAGAAGCATTTCCTGGTAGCAAAATACTACTCGCTTCACCAGTCTTTCTATTTCAGGCACTGTTCTACTTGCTTTACAAAGTAAAGCTTGCTTTACGATCTTATTTAATACTCTCAGTGATCTCATGAGTGGTCACTGTATTTACATATGAAGAAGCTGAGAATAAGAGAAAGTATGCCATGTGGTTATAATAACAACCAGACATTAAACGGACTATGATTTGAAATTAGTTCCAAGTACAAAGCTTTCCAATCTTAATAATCAAACATGTTGAGTTTTATGGACAAATGCTATTCTGCTGAGCAACATTCAGACTATGCTTTTCTCAATAGCATTTGTGGACAAATCTCTCTCTTTCTCTCTCTCAGTGAATATTTATAGATAAAATATGTAGAAATTTTTATACTTATATAACACCTGGAGATTAACATATGTCTATGTGTATATATGTGTAATTAGAGTGAGTGAAATAACCCTACATGTTGCCATTTAAAAAACAATGCAAAGTAATTCTGTACCTTAATTTTATCGTGATGAAATAGGGAAAAAACTCACATTGAGGTTAAGATCTCCTTGAATACTTAATTTTGAAAGTGCTATTTTCTGAATAAGATTATGAATGCTGAAAATTCACCTTGTACTCTTCTTACTAAAAGCATTTATTAGGCCAAGGTGGCTGCTGACATGCCCATAAAGTGCTCTTATACAGCACAAGGAAACATCTAAATCAAACGGCTCGTAAAAACTGTTTCCATACATACAACCCAAAAAAGCAGATCTGGTAGATATGCAGTTGTCTAAACACGCAAGCTTAGGGGCGCCTGGGTGGCTCAGTCGGTTGGACGACCGACTTCGGCTCAGGTCATGATCTCACGGTCCGTGAGTTTGAGCCCCGCGTCGGGCTCTGTGCTGATAGCTCAGAGCCTAGAGCCTGTTTCAGATTCTGTGTCTTCCTCTCTCTCTGACCTTCTCCCATTCATGCTCTGTCTCTCTCTGTCTCTAAAATGAATAAACGTTAAAAAAAAAATAAAAAAAAATAAACACGCAAGCTCAGAGCAGAGGCCAGGTGGTAGGGTGTTGGGCTGCAGGTGACAGGTCACAGGATGCGTCACCTAAGCAAGCCCCTGGACTACCTGGACCTCATTTTCTTCATTTGTGCAATGAAAACATCAAGACTTTATCTTTTGGGGGTTGCAGATCTTTTGGAGATTTTGTTAGCATATACCTACAAACGTGATATTTTATATAAAATCTGGAATATCCCAGGCCTGAAGAATCCTAAATTAAATGATCTTTATGGTCTTTCCCATCTCTTTCACTTTTTCATTTTCTTTTCCTAATGACAAAGAGATATTTTGCACAGAATAGCTAAGATTTGACCTGTTCTTTATAACTATTTCCAGAGTTTCAATGTCATAACTAAATAACTAAATACTGAAAGTGATAGTTCAGCACTATGTATGTATTTGTGTGTGGTTATACATACCAAGCATAACTTTTAACCCCTGTCTTTTCTAACTGAAATCCAGATTTACATCCCTTTTACTTTCTATTCCACTCTAACAGCAGCCCTGCTATTATCAGGGATTCTTCTCTTTCATGAGAGTTCATAAGGGCAAAATTTTTGGCTGCCAGCAGCTTCTTGCTTCCCAGGCAATCTAAGGGCACCTTGTAGTCATTTCTTGGAGAGAACGGCAGTGACAAGGGCAGCTAGTAAGGGTCCCCTGCGGATCCCAGGAACACTGGCTTTGCTTCTCTTCTTCTGGACTATCACAGCCCACATCATGCCTCTCTACCTATTTACCAGTACAAATTTTACAGCACGTGTCCTGTGCTTTAGAGATCCTTACTCAGGTCCTCCTCTGATCATTTCCCTCCCCAGGGACAAAACATTCATGGAACCAACCTGGATCTTGAACCATCATCCTAGACCATTCTCCAGATCCAGAACCCACATGTCTCTCTCCAGTGACCCCCAGGCTATTTCCAAGTTGTGCTCAAGCTTCTTCCTGATCCTAAAGGGCCAAGAAGTACCTATTTCCTGGAAGTGTGGGTGGAGATTAAGCAGAGGCTGGGACATCTACCAATGTAGGGTTACTTTAGTGCAGAACAACAGCTGGGGTGTGAGGACAGGCAGGACTCTCTGCAGGCCAGACACTTCCATTTCGAAGAAAAACACCAAGATAGTCTGAGAATTTTAAGTGTGAACCTTGGCACCCAGGCAGTTGTGATGGTAGATTCGTAAAGGTAGAAGGTTAGAATATATATTTTTAAATTAGTATGTTTGCTTTACTTGTAACTTTTAAATATTTAGAACTCTGATATATAAGCTTCCATTCATAGCCTCACCCTAGGACCACGATGTTGCAGATGAGTCCACCCATTACCCTCCTCCCACACTGTGTCCTTTCATGTCCTCGCCTGGTGTTCCCAGCAAGGAGGCAGCGTCATCTATCTCCCTCTGCTAGTCCCACACCTACTACATAGCATATGCTGTATGCCATGTGTCCAATTAGCACAACTTTGGTTTGCAAAGCAAGTTTAGTTCTGCAATGATTACTAAGGTATTGGTTTTTAAGGCCTCCTTTAGAAGTGAAGACTAGAAATAATCGTAAAGTCCAAAATTTTGTAGCTGTCTCTGGAAGGCTGAGGGTACACAGTTGAGATACAAGGAGGTTTGGAAAAATTCAAATATTTTATTATTTCATGATATTGTTTCATTGCTTATCAATTGTCATATTTTTCAAAATTTTCACATAATAAAAGATTTTTTTGAGAAAGTAATATCTTTTGATCACTTATGGCTGGGAAATGACTTAGGGACACAAAATTAATATAGGTGTATGGGGTACACATTCAAAATAGAAACAGTGTATATACATGAGAAATATATACTCCTCCAGAATAATACTCAGCATTTTTTACTTGTAAATGAGGATCCAGGTTGTTCTTTTTTACGATGCCAATCTTCCTGAAACCACTTTAATACTTAGATTTCCTAGATTAAGAACATATTGATGATATTATCAGACAAAGATAGGAGTGCTACAGAAATAACTCAACTGTCATGCTTTGCTGCCTCTTTTCCACATCAAAAAAACCTCACAAAATTATACAGTAGAACACCAGAGAAATGCTTTAATATGACCTCTGTTAGTACAAAGTTGGTATAAATGAGAACACAATATATGTTTTTCATTATGTTGGGAAAAATCCTGTATTTTCCGAAAAGGTACCAGGTAGAAAAACAGTGTTGAAAAAAATTTTGTAAACATGAATATGTGATGACGTATTGATGAAATAATCATGAATTTTCTTTCAAGAAGGCCAACAGGAAAGGAAGATGAAAGGTGTAGACTTATCTCCTAAAATTCAGAAATTAATCTTGAAAAATAAATTCAAAATATGATAGCACGATGCCCTCTCACTGGCTTTAAGAACAGAGAGTGTGTCAATATTGTGACAAACTTTCCCGGTGGATATAAGATTACCTGAAGGCTCAGATGGTTGCACTGAGAGTGTCAAGTTAGTGCACATGTGGGAGGGGAATGTTGGCAAAGTACAAAATTTGAAGGGAGGTTACAGGTCTAAGATACAACACAGAGAAGAGGTGGAAAGCTATACTAAAAGGTTCAGGTAGACTAAGGCCGACAGCAGCCTAAAGAGATGGTGACATGTATAAGGGAAGGGGCTTAAGAGTTACTTTAAATATAATCATAAAGGAGGGAATAGTCTTTATTCCTTATCATCTGAGAGTAAGAAATAGGACCAAAAGTTACAGTTTCCAGGAAAAAAAAAACTGGCCTAATGAAAAATACTAGGGGTTTTCTCCTGCTGAGATAGTGAGTTACCTGGGAACTTCAACTCCCAAGGTCTGGGTGACCACCTGACAAGACTATTGCCTGAGTTGTTCTCCACTGGTGGGAAGTTAAACCAAATAACATTCATAGGTCATTTTTTAACAGAAATATTCTATGAAATTAATGTTCATTTCTTGATATATTTGAAATGTTTCCAGCACACGCATGCATACACATATATGGGAAAATCTAAAGAGATTCAAAACTACATTTCCTCAGTGTTAGCATGAAAGTCTAATATCAGTTACTTATTCCCACAATAATGCTATGTAACAATTTTTTTAATGTGGTACCCTACAACAACAAATATATAATTAGCTCATGTGTTTGTGAGATTCCACTGTTTGGGCTGCCCTCGACCAATCTCAAGGGCTCACTTACATGTGTGAAGTCACCTTACAAGCCTATAGCATTTAATCTATGATGGCCTCAGTTTGTCTAACAAAGGCTCTCACTGACTCTTACAGAGATCCCAGGCATGGTTTCTAGACCCTAGCAGGCCTGCCCAGGCTTGTGATGTTGGCCATGACAAGATCAAGAGCACAGTCAGAAACGCACAAATGATTTTCCCAGTCTCTTCTCGTACCACGCCTGTGAATATCTGTCCAAATCCAAGAGCATGGCTGCCCGCGGTGTCAGAGAGGGAAGCTCAGCATGTTACAGAGCAGCAGGTGTTGATAGAAAGAAGCTGAAGAACTGTAGCCATTAGATACACTCCATCCACCACACCCCTAAAATTTCAAAACAATGGGTAGCAAGTAGCATGAAGCATATTAAAACATGTATTTGTATTAATTTCTCATACATTTCAGTTTCTTTTTGTAAACAAAATTAATTAATATTAATTAATTGGCACATATTAACTGTAAAAGTTGAGTCATGTAGAACTTAAAAAATTTTATATGCCAAATTTCTTTTACGTAAATTACTATATGCACACTTATATTCAGATAAGGTGGTGTGTGTGTGTGTGTGTGTGTGTGTGTGTGTGTGTGTAGTAAGTAAGCTCCTAAAACAGATGATGGAACTGGAGGATGTAGAAACTGAGAGCACTCAAGGGAACACAGGATCCATTTTTCAGAGTATTTGGACAAGATGACTTGTTACTTTCATTTGCATTCTGCCCATATATTTTGGTTGGAGAAGCAGAATATTCTTAAAAGAAAGTGAAATGTTAAAGGGAAAAAATGAAAAGTTATGATAGTTACTTGCGTGTTATTGTACCCCTGTGTGGAAGCAGAAGGGAATTGGGCAAATGGCAAGCAGCAAAACAGGAATTCTGAGGCTGTAGGTTAAGTGGGGCAGGCAAACAATCTCTGATGAAAGTGTTGGTGATGCATGGCATTGGATGACATAAAGAACTTGCACTTTCTGTTCAAGTTGACATTTGACATGAGTATGTTTAAATGGATCTAAATAAAAGTGGAAAAGCTTTATATGGCTTCTAACTACTAAACACCCTCCTACTAGGAGAGCTAAAGTCTCCCAAAAATAATAATACCAAATGCTTGAAGCTAGAATTTATGCAGATAACCCTCCCTCAAGAAGGGAGAGCTCTACTGCTCAGCCCTTGAGGATATACTTTGCTTAGTGATTTGCTTCCAAAGAGTAGAGAAAGGATGAGAAAAACACTGCTTCACAGTTAAGAAAATGGCAAACATTCCCTTGACCCAGTGATCATGTAAACATCATCAATGATAAGTCATATTGGTGGCATGTACCTTTGATATGATGAGATGAAAATGGCACTTCACTGATGTGAACTGCCTCTCAAAAACCCATTATTCTGGTCTAATCATGAGAAAAATTATACAAATCCAAACTGAGAGACATTCTAAACAATGCCTTCCAGCAATCTTCAAAACTGGCAAAGTCATCAAAAGCAAACAAAATCTAGGAAACTGTCATCTTCAAAAGGACCCTAAGGAGTTTTGACAACTACATGTAATTTGGTATCCTAGATGGGATGCTGGAAGGAAAATGGACATTAGGGAAAAACTAAGGAAATCTGAACAAAATATAAAGTTTAGTTAATAGTAATGTGCCACATAGAAGTTAAATATAACTGATATGGACAAGTGTTATGATACGAATGATAGCATTCTATCATCTCTATAGCAACACTAATTTATTGCATTTTCATACGCAAGAGTAGAGTCCTAAAGCAGGTAAATAAAAAAATGAAATAAAAAATCCTTGAGGCTTCCTGCCATTACTGATTGTAATCTTGTTTGCAGCAAATTTTTGTCAGGAAACAGACAGGATATCTGAGTATGAAACACATACTTTTTAAATGAGTTTTTGTATAAACTAAATAAAAAAATGTTTTAATTTGTTAATATAATTTTAGATGTTTATTTTGACAGAGAGAGAGACAAAGCAAGTGGGGAAGGACAGAGAGACAGAGTGGGAGACAGAGAATCCCAAGCAAGCTCCATGCTATCAGCGCAGAGCCCATTGACTTCAGGCCTGAGCTGATATCAAGAGCAGATGCTTAACCAGCCGCGCCACCTACACACCCCTAATTTGCTAATATGATTTTAAACGACTCTGTTTCAAACCAAAATAGTGTATTCCTTATGTTATTTGCAGTATATTTATCTTTGCACACATTAATTTTTCTTTTCCAAAATCAAATAAGAGTGACCTTGCATTAGCAGGCATCACATGTGACTTTTATTTTAATCCCTCCTCAGTACCTTGTAGTATAACCATATACATTATTTTGTTTGCTCGGTTTCATATTTTGTGGCTCTATATTTAATTTGTTTGTATGCATTATTACTGACATTACACATACCATGAAATTCTAAGATTCATTAAAACTTGTATGCTGTTCAAAAAGATTTAAGTTAGTTTTCTAGATTATCCAGAATTAAAAAAAAAAAAAAAAAAGGATTGATTGGTCTTTTTCCTTTCCTGTGAAAGTATGGATTCACAATATGTTTTCTACTAATTATAATGTTAAAAATATTTGGCTAAAAAATAAAAATTTTATCTTTTTTTTTTTACACAGTATCATCATGAATGATGCATGTATCAGTGGCTTTAATATCAGCTCCTTGATTTGACTGACCACTGTATCTAAGCACCATGCTGGCCTTTATATCTTCTCTAATGTGTATTCAGTTATATCTACATTTTAGTACTTGAACTATACGCTGGGATATTTTTGTATTTAACTACAAATATTATGTTTAATACTATCTTTATTTATATCAGCAGAATATCAAGCTGTATACTATTGGTCTTCCAAAAGTATCTTCAAATTCGTCAGGAAAATTATTCAAATAAAAAAAATAATACATTCTTTTAACTATAGCTCTAAAAAAAGTTTTGGGGAGACTTGGTGGCTCAGTTGTTTAAGTGTCTGACTCTGGATTTTGGCTCAAGTCATGATCTCACAGTTCATGAGATCGAGCCCCATGTTGGGCCCTGCATTGACAGTACAGAGCCTGCTTGGTATTCTCTCTCTCCCTCTGTCTCTCTCTGTCCCTCCCCTGCTCTGTCTCTCTTCCTGTCAAAATAAATAAATAAACATTTTTTTTTTTTTTTAAGTTTGATGTGTGAGCAACCTGCTAAATGTTTGGTTCAGCTCACAGGGTAATGACTTGGTTATATATGTTACTTCAAAGTGATACCTGGAAGGTTTCACTGAAAATCAAATCATTACAAAGGGAAACTTGGTCACAGGAAATTCAGAATGCTATACTGAATATGGCAGAATGCTAAAACCTGGACCTAACTTTGAACCTGCACCTAACTACATATATATAATGAAATATTACTCAGCCACGAAAACAGAATGAAATCTTGCCATTTGCAGCAACAGGAATGAACCTAGAGGCTATAATGCTAAGTAAAATTAATCAGTCAGAGAAAGACAAATATGGTATGACCACTCATGTGTGGATTTTTTTCTTTTCTCATATGTGGAATTTAAGGAAGAAAACAAACAAAAGGGACAAACAAAAAAACAGACAAATACAGAAAACAAAGTGGTATTTGCTAGAGGGGAGGTGGGAGGGGGATGGAAAATAGATAAAGGAGATTAAGAGTATGCTTATCTTGGCAGAGGCAGGAGATAGTAGCTGAGTAGGAAGACCCTAGGCTTACCTCATCCCATGAATACAACAAGATAACTATCAAATCATCCAAAGTACCCCAGAAATCCATCTGATGACTGACGGAACAAACTCTGCAATCAAAGAGAGAAAAGAAGCCCCAGTGAAGAAGGTACGAAATGAAGAGACACGGTTTAAGGGAGAAATGGATCCTGGCTGTGGCAGACAGGAGGAGCCATGGTAGCTAAGAAGTGTGAGAGAGAGCAGAACACACGGGGGAACACGCAAGAACGCACAAGAACCACATAGCCAGTGGTTTGGTAAATGAGAGGTGTGGAACTTCATGAGTTCTTGCAACCAGTGGGACATAAAGCCTGGAGTTTTAAAAGTCAGTGGCTTGGCTGCAATAAAGCCTGGAGGGCACTGCCCTGCTCCACTCTCAGAGAGAAGGCAAGGGCAGACAGCATGGAAATAGCAACTTGAAAAATGCCAGGGACACACAGTGAGGAGAATATTGCTCTTCTTGGAGCTTGTTCCTGAATGGCAGAGTTCACAGAGACAACTCTCACGGAACAAAGGAGCTGCCTGGCAGCATTTTTCTCCCCAACCACTAAGCATAGCCACCTGCAGGAAGCAGCACAAAGTGGAAACTGGCTGCATAACTTGTGGATGCTAAGCCCCACACCTCAGGGTGTTCCAGTGGAATTGCCCTTTCTCAGGAATACTTGCCTCAGTCCCGTTGTATCTGGCCTTTCCCCAGAAAACCAGCACAAACCACCTGCCCACACCACATCTCCCCATCAGAAAGTTTCTCAAGGTCTCCCTTCTAGTAGAGGTGGTGACAGGTCTACTTTCACCAGCAGATCAGAGCATACTTAGTTACAACTTGCCACATTCAGGCCAGGGACTAAATCGGGCCCACACCAGGCAAGGAGAGCCTCTGAAGTCAACAGGCCTGAAGGCTAGAGCAGCCAAAACACAATAGCAGAGCACATGCAGGACACACCAGAGACATTCCCTGAGGTGCCAGGCCCTGGGCACTACATGACCTCTTTTTCATAAGGCCATTACTTTCAGGAGCAGGAGACATAACTGGCATTTCTAGCATGCAGAAGGCAGAGACTGACACAAAATGCCAAGATGGAGGAATTTATCCCAAATGAAAGAAAAGGATAAGGCCACTGCCAGAGATTTAAGCAAAACAGATATAAGTAACACTCCAGACAGAGAATTTAAAGCAAAGGTCATGAGGATACTCACTGGGCTTGAGGAAAGAAGAGAAGATATCAGAGACAACTTACCACAGAGATAAAAGAGTTAAAAAAGAATCAACCAGAGATAAATAATACAATAAAGGAGATTAAAACATGCTTAATGCAATGAACAACAAGCTGGAAGAGGCAGAGGAACAAATTAGTTACCTGAAGACAGTACTGGAAAGCAATGACACTGAACAGAGGAGAGAAAGAATTATGGAAGATGAGAATAGACTGAGGGAATGCAATAACTCCATCAAATGTAATAAGATTTATATTTTAGGAGTCCCAGAAGAAGAGAAAAGGGGACAGAAAATTTATTTGAAGAAATAATAGCTGAAAACACACCTAATGCGGGCAAGGAAACAGACATCCAAATCCAGAAGCACAGAGAACTCCCATCAAATTCAACAAGTGGGCCAACACCAAGACATATCGTAATTACATTTGCAGTATATAGTGATAAAGGAAAAACTCCTAAAAGCAGCAAGACAAAGGTAGTCAGTAACTTACAAGGGAACACTCATAAGGCTAGGTGGAGATTTCTCCATATAAATTTGGAAAGCCAGAAGAGAGTGGCAGGATATATTCAAAGTGCTGAATGGGAAAAATCTGCAGTCAAGAATACTCTATCCAGCAATGCTGTCATTTAGAATAGGGGAGATAAAGAGTTTCCCAGACAAACAAAAACTAAAGGACTTTGTAACCACTAATCCATCCCTGCAAGAGATATTAAAGGGGACACTGAATGGAAAACAAAGACCAAAGTAACAGGATTAAGGCAGGAAACACAAAAGTAGTAAACATGAATATTTATGTAAACTATCAGTCAAGAAGCTCACAAAGGAAAATGGATGCAAAATATAATAACATATAGGTAAACATGAGGAGAAGAGAAAAGAATGGGTTCAAATTTAGATGACCATCAACTTGGGGTGCCTGGGTGGCTCAGTTGGTTAAGCGTCCAACTTCAGCTCAGGTCATGATCTCACAGTTCGTGAATTCAAGCCCCATGTCAGGCTCTGTGCTGACAGCTCAGAGCCTGGAGCCTGCCATGGATACTGTGTCTCCCTCTCTCTCTGCCCCTCACCCTCTCACACTCTCTCTCTCTCTCTCTCTCTCAAAAAATAAACATTAAAAAAATAAATAAATGACTATCAACTTAAT
This sequence comes from Panthera leo, assembly GCF_018350215.1. NCBI lineage: Eukaryota > Metazoa > Chordata > Mammalia > Carnivora > Felidae > Panthera > Panthera leo. Next base: position 699,882 of record NC_056689.1, on the reverse strand, counting down.
ATATTGCTATTTGAAGAAAAGGTTGGATTCAAACCTAATGGCAACCACAAGTCAAAAACCAGTGACAAACATGCAAAGAATAAGGAGAAATAAATCTGAATACATCACTAAAGAATATAAGAAGCACATAAAAGAGAGAAAAGATGATAGAAAGTCTTCAGGAACAACCACAAAACAAGTAATAACATGACAATAAGTACCTATCAATAATCACTTTGAATATAAATGGACTAAATTTGAACAGATCCATAACCAGAAAAGATATTGAATCAGTCATCAAAAAACTCCCAACAATCAAAAGTCCAGGACCAGATGGCTTCATGGGCTAATTCTACCAAATATTTAAAGAGTTAATACCTACTCTTCTCAAAGTATTCCAAGAAAGAAAAAAAGAAGGAAAACTTCCAAATTCATTCTGAGACCAGCATTACCCTGATACCAAAAGCAGATAAAGACATCTAAAACAGAGAAATCAAGCTAATGTCTCTGATGAACATAGATGTAAAAATCTTCAACCAAAGACAAGCAAACCGAATCAAACAATACATTTAAAAATCATTCACCACAAAAAGTTGAGTCTATTGGCAGGAGGCAAGGGTAGTTCAATATTTCAAATCAATCAACATGATACATCAGATCAATAAGAGAAGAGATTGCAGCCATATGATCATTTCAATAGATTCAGAAAAGGCATGTGACAAGGTAAAACATCCATTCATCCATCCCTCAACAAAGTAGGTTTAGAGGGAACACACCTCAACATAATAAAGGCCATATATTAAAAAACCCATCAGTAACATCATCCTCAATGGGGAAAAACTGAGATTTTCTCCTAAGGTTAGGAGTAAGACAAGAATACCAACAGCATTTTTCCCAGAGCTAGGAAAAAAAAAATCCTAAAATTTTTATGTAACCACAAAGACCCCAAATAGTCAAGGAACATTGAAAAACAAAAAAAAAAATCTTGAGGTATCACAATTCCAGACCTCAAGTTACATTACAAAGTTGTAGTAATCACAACAGTCTGGTACTGGACAAAAATAGGTCAATAGAACAGGATAAAAAGACAGAAATGGACCCAAACTATATGGTCAACTAGTCTTTGACAAAGCAAGAAAGAATATCCAATGGGAAAAAGACAGTCTCTTCAACAAATGGTGTTAAGAAAATTGGACAGCAACATTCAAAAGAATGAAACTGGACCACTTTCTTACAACATACACAAAAATAAATACAAAATGTAGTAGAGACCGAAATGTGAGACAGGAAACCATTAAAATCCTACAGGAGAACACAGGCAGTAATTTCTATGACATCGGCTACAGCAACTTCTTACTAGGAATGTCTTCTAAGGCAAGGGAAACAAAAGCAAAAATTAACTATTGGGACTTCATTAAAATAAAAAACTTCTGGAGCACCTGGATGGCTCAGTCAGTTAAGCGTCTGACTTCAGCTCAGGTCATGATCTCACAGTCCATGAGTTTGAGCCCCACATTGGGCTCTGTGCTGACAGCTCAGAGCGTGGAGCCTGCTTCGGATTCTGTGTCTCCCTCTCTCTCTGCCCCTCCCCCCTCACATTCTGTCTCTGAAAAATTAATAAACCTTAAAAAAATTTAAAAAATAAAAATAGATAAAAAACTTCTGCATAGGAAGGAAATAATCACCAAAACTAAAAGGCCAACTACACAATGGGAGACAAGATTAATAAATGATGTTATCTGATAAACAGCATCCAAAATATATAAATAATTTATAATTTTTTTAATGTTTTTTTGAGAGAGAGACAAGACTGAGCATGAGCAGGGAAAGGGCAGAAAGAGGGAGATACAGAATCCAAAGCAGGTTCCAGGCTCTGAGCTGTCAGCACAAAGCCCAAGGCAGGGCTCCAACCCATGAACTGAGAGATCATGACTTAAGCCAAAGTCAGATGATTAACCCACTGAGTCACCCAGGTGCCCCAAAATATATAAAGAATTTATAAAACTCAACATCCAAAAAATGAATAATCTGTGAAAACATGAATAGGCAATTTCCAAAGAAGACATACAGATAGCCAACAGACACATGAAAAGATGCTCAACATCACTCATCATCAGGGAAATGCAAATCAAAACTACAATGAGATACTACCTCATACCTGGCAGACTAGCTGAAATCAACAACTCAAGAAATATCAGCTGTTGGTTGAGGATGTAGAGAAGGGAAACTCTTACACTGTTGGTGGGAATGCAAACGGGTATAGCCACTCTGGAAAACAGTATGGAGGTTCCTTACAAAGTTAAAACTGTAACTACCCAGGGTGCCTAGGTGGCTCATTTGGTTAAGTATCTGACTCTTGGTTTCAGCTCAGATCATGATCTCAGGGTTTCATGAGTTCGAGCCCCACATTGGTCTTTGTGTGGACAGTGCAGAGCCTGCTTGGGGCTTTCTCACTCCCTCTCTCTCTGCACCTCCACTGATCATATTGTCTCTGTCTCTCTCAAAAATTAAATAAACTTAAAAAAAATAAAACTACCCTATGAGCTAGCAATCACACTATCAATTATTTACCCCCAAAATACAAAAATAATAATTCAAAGTCATACATACACCCCAATGTTTATAGGAACATTATCTACAATAGTCAAATTATGAAAGCAACCCAAATGTCCATCGACTGATACATAAAGAAGGTATGTATATGTATACACATGCACACGCGCGCGCGCACACACACACACACACACAAACACATACTGAAATATTATTCAGCCATAAAAAAGAATGAAATCTTGCCATTTGCAATGACATGATGGAGCTAGTGAGTGTCAGGCTAAGCAAAATACGTCTGTCAGAAAAAGACAAATACCACATGATTTCACTGATATATGGAATTCAAGAAGCGAAACAAACAAAGGGGGAAAAACAAAAAGGAGGAAGAGAGAGACAAGCCATGAAACAGACTGTGAACTATAGGGAACAAACCGATGGTTATCAAAGGGGAGATGGGTGCACAGATGGGTGAAACAGGTGATGGGGATTAAGGAGTGCGCATGTTGTGATGAGCACAGGGTGATGTATGGAATTGTTGAATCACTATATTGTCAATCTGACTCTAAGATTACACTGTATATTAACTAACTGGAATTTAAATAAAAACATAAAAAAAGAGTATGCTTATCTTGATGAGCACTGAGAAATGTATAAAATTGTTGAATATGTATATCTGAAACTAATGTAACATTGTATGTTAATTATACTTGAATTAAAACACAACAAAACAATACACCCTAAGTTAACCTGAATAAAGTACGGACTTTAGTTAATTAAAAAAAAAATTAAATGCCTATGCCTAACTATAATTCTTAAATTTTATGGTCAAATACTACGTTTGTACAATAAATTCAGTGAGCAGAATTTATCTTAGTAGAATAAAATAAATTACCTCTTAAGACTTACTTTTCGTATGAATTATTAAACAGAAATAAAATACTAAAATATAATTTTCATTAACCTGGTGATGTACCAAACTTTTAGACCTTAGTATGACCATGTATTTTTTTCTAAATTTTAATTTTAATTTTTATTTTTGAGAGAGAGAGAGAGAGAGTATGAGCAGAGGAGGTGAAGAGAGAGAGGGAGACACAGAATCTGAAGCAGTCTCTAGGCTCTGAGCTGTCAGCATGGAGCCTGACGTAGGGCTCAAACTCGTGAACTGTAAGATCATGGCCTGGCTGAAGTCAGACACTTAACCAACTGAGCCACCCAGGTATCCCAATATGACCTTGAATTTCATAATGGTTTCTCTGCCTCTCTGTCTATCTCTCTCTTTTATTTTTTTGTTGCTGTTATTGTTTGCAACCTTGTTAGATGGATGTTTCTAGTGGAATCATTTTCCAGTCCTTTCTACAAAAGCTGCCTTCTTAGGAGAAGGATATAGTCATAAAAACTGAATAATGGAGTGGCGCCTGGATGGCTCAGTTAGACACATGTGATCTCGCCCTTCATTGGGTTCTGTGCTGATAGCTCAGAGCTAGGAGCCTGCTTTGGATTTCGTGTCTCCCTCTCTTTCTGTCCCTCCCCTGTCCATGTCCTGTCTCTCTTTGTTTCAAAAATAAACAAAAGTTAATTTTTTTAATTAAAAAATGAATAAGGTATGCAATATCATTTTTGAAGTTTGGATTGGGGCGCTAAGTTTTCTAGTAAATCCTGGATTTATGATTGTTAATTAGCATCTTGAATGCAAACAACAGGAGTTCACAATGGTGAAACTGTTAAAGCAAAGAATTAAAGATACAAAAGTATGCTCTGTCTTCCCTTCTAATGGCCTTCATCCCTGTCTTCCATCCCATACCCTGCCAGCATCAAACAGCACTACTGCTTAAAATTGGAAACATAACTAGTAATTGAGGACTTCAGAGGATACTGTAATACTATTTCTTTTAAAAAGTTTGCTAAAATCCTCTATAATACAGCTTGCCTTCTGTCCAGCTCTTGTTGGACTCACATTCAATGAAGGACACAGTGAGGCCAGGGAAACACCTTCAACTTTACCGTTAAAGCATTCTCTATCTTACCCCCAGCAGGACATGTTTTCCTGGTCCTATGGGGAGTCCTCACTTGAAGCAGGCTAGCTGACTCATGACTCAGTAAAAATAAATAAATAAATAAATAAATAAATAAATAAATAAATAAATGAATAAATAAATAAATAAAATCATTACAACTTCAAGGTCACTAAGTTCTTCGCTAATTTTATCCAAATGAGATCCTTTCCATGTTATGTGCACACTGAAGACAATTATAACTCCAAGCACACAGAAAATTAATGAATAACTAAGTAGCTGGGCTTGAGAGAGTTAACACAGGATCTGTTTATTCCCAAATAACCGTCATATAACGATGAATGTTTGTATTTAGCTTACATCAGTTACACCAAATACAACATGATTTTGAATTGTTTTTCTGCTTTATATTTTCTCCCTCATTTCTATTCCACCTCTGTCAAATATCTGCCACCCAGTGTATTAGTCTTCTATTGTTGGGGTAATAAAACCCACAAACTTGTTGGCTTAAACAACACAAATTTGTATCTTACAATTCCGTAGGTCCAAAGTTCAACATGGGTCTTACCAGGCGAAAGTCAAGGTACCAGCAGCCTACATCCCTTTCTGGAGGTTCCACAGGAAAGTTAGTTTCTTACCCATTCAGGTTGCTGGAAGAATTCAGTTTCCTGTGGTTGTAGAGCTAAGATTCTTATTTTCTGGCTGTAAACTGAGAGCTGTTCCCAGGTTCTAGAGGCCACATCACTCATTGGTTCCACCTTCAAAGACAGCAACAGAGAAAGGGAGCCCTTCTCTGACCATTTTGTTTGTCCTTTCTATAGCTAGGGGTTTATGTGACAGCACTGGGTCTATGTGAGCCATCCAAGACAGTCTGTCCATCTTAAGTACTTACTCTTAATTTCCTTTGCCAGGCCATTTAACATAGTCACAGGCTCCAGGGAGTAGAACAAGGTGCCCTTTTTGGGTTTTCAGGCCATATTCTTCAGAAATGAGGGGGAAAAAACAAAACAAAGCTTTGAACTACTCTTTTCTACTTTTCTTTTCCACTCTTTCTCTAACTCCATTCCCCTGAAATAAGTTAATGTTTCGGATATTTTCTGTTTTCAAATAGTAATGCACTTTTGAAAATAAAATAATAATATAACCCCCACTAGCGTTGCTAGTCAACCTGGGAACTCAAAATTAAATGAAATTCTTCTGCACATTGCCACTATAAAATTTACCAGCAGGACTTTAAAAATGTGCTGATGATGCACAAAGGAAAATGAAATCCATTTCTGGGGAAAAACAAATTAGCTCTCTGCAATGGGCAGGCACAGTCCCTAAGCTATAACCTTGAATCTATAAAGAACTGAATACTTGAAACCAGAACATATATAAATTCAAGAGAAGAGGTCATATTCTCTTTATATATTTTTGCAATTTGAGTATACTTGTTACTCTTTTGTTAATCTCACATTCCTCAATCTATTGACAATTTTCATTCAAGACCAAATAAATGAAAATGTATGTCTGGATTATCATGCCTACCACATAGGCACCCACATGTTCTACAGATGATAAGCTGATTATTAACATTTCATTCCTTTTACACTGATTTCGGGCAAGGGTGCAATATGTTATACATCTAGCTTCAATAATAATCATTGAAAATAATTAAAAACACAAAAAATTCCAATCTAGTTTATAAGTAGGAATCAAAGATATTCACGAAATTCAATTTTCCATGTCATTCTTTGGTAAAAAGTAAACAATATTAGCAGGTGATATTAAAGTGCACATAAGAGAAAAATAAAAGTTTTATTTAAAAGGTGACGGGAAAGAACAAAGAAAAGGAACATGGAATAAGAAATCAAAAGAGACTTCGTATGATACTTTTAACATGCAGAATCTCCATGTGGCCTTCAATAGTTGAAATTAAAGGTCAGTGATTATTTACTATTTGTAAATATTTTATTCCTTCCAGGAAGGATTCTTTAAAGTACTTGTTTAGGCAATTAGATGTGTTATACAGACACCAAAAGAAAAGAAAGGATGACTTTCAATTCTTAATCCAGCCACCCCTGTGTCTGTCTGTCCATGTCTTGCTCTACAATCTTACATGTCTCAGAATGTTTTCAGAGTAGAAAAGTGACTATCTTTAAAAACAGAACAGAAAAAAAAAAAAGAAAGAAACGAGAGCTATGTGCCCCTTTTAGTTTCTTTCTTTCTGCCATGAGTAAAAATTCTGATAAATAAGTACTCTGCCAAGAGGTGGAGCAAGACGGAAAGCTGGGCTGGGGACTGCGCAGCCCAGGCTCACAGGGGTTATGCACTTGCTTTCCTCTGTCAATAAGAGGCAAAACAATTTATGACTTCTAGCAGATTACTTAATGTTTCCGTGCCTCAGTGTCCTTCTTCTGTAAAACAGGATTAAGTCATGTGCCCCATAAGGTCACGGTGAAGATTAAATGGCATCATACCTGCAAAGTCTCTGGGCAGAGTTTGGCGTGTGTCACATGTTCAGTAATTGTTGGCCAACATCTCTTACTTTAGCTCCTATCTACAGTTCAGATCATCAGAACCACTTCCCATGGTGACAGCCTTGTGGCTTGAGGAAAAGGCTCAAGAACCTCTTATATGCACAAATTATTGCTGAGTCAAGGGCCCTGGCCTGTAGAACATCTTGCCAAAGTTTGTTTTCTCTCCACTTGTTCAGGCCCACTGAAGAAAGACAACCGGCGACAGATTGGAAACAAAGTAAAGTCAGTTTTATCAGTTTGTTTCCCAAGACAGAAAGCAGCTCAGTGGAGCCATGTGCTCCCCAAAAGGGACAGTTAGGGAAGTAAACTGAGAGGGTGTGGAAGGCAAAGGGCATCACAGGACGGTTTGGGCTCGGCCACAGTTTGTGAATAAGTGACTTGCTGGAATAGTCCATTTCCTTAGGTTTTGATCACAAGACCCCATGCAGGATTACTGTTAGGGAGGTTTAGCTGAGGTCTTATCACTAATATATGGGGATAAGTGTTTGTGCTTAACATGTCTTGGCCATGCTGCTTTGGAGCGGCCCGCCTGTTTTGTGACTCGTGGGAATGTTTCACAAGCTGTGATTTGTGTCCAATTCTAAGTTGCTCTGTGACAGCCTGCTGCCTGTCAGCAGGGCGTTTTCACACAATCAGCAATTAGTGTGGAAACTTCTAGTAGTTCTGCTGTGAAATAACTGTGGGCTGTAGAAAGGGGTTGTAAGAGGAAACGGAAAAAAATGGCAGAACTTGAGAAACATTTATGAGGCAAAACTATCAGGTTTTGGTGACTGATGAAATGCCAGGGGTAAAAGAAAAAGACGTATCAAGGACATCTGCTAGAGGTCTACATCTAACAAATGTTTTGGCAAATACACATCTATACATACAGAGCAAAACATAAATGGGGACAGCACTAGCCAGGATTCAACTAAATACGAATATTAAGCTGGCTGGAAAAATCAAATGATCAAATTAAAATATGACATCCTCCTTAAAATATTTTTTATATTAAGATAAAATTTAAGCATGGAAATTAAATTAGGATAACAACAACGAGTATTTTTAAAATCCATTCAATCCAGAAACTGCATTTGTTTTACCAGAGTCTTAGATTTTCAGAGTAATAATTTATTTTGTATTTGGTGTTATGGTCTGAGCACAAATGTTTCTTTAATATTTAACAATTCCATTGAATTTGGTCATTGTAGTGACACAGATTTTAATAGCTCATTGATTTTATTCATGTAAAAATTATTCCTCTTCACTGAGTAGTGTCTGTGCTGCTACCTCATTCCCAATATCTGTGCACTAACTCACAAGAGAACACATTAAAAATTTTTTTAATGTTTTTATTTATTTTTGAAGGAGAGAGAGAGACAGAGCATGAGTGGGGGAGGAGCAGAGACACAGGAAGACACAGATCGAAGCAGCCTCTCGACTCTAAGTTGTCAAGCACAGAGCCCGATGCGGAGCTCGAACCCACAAACTGTGAGATCATGACCTGAGCCGAAGCTGGACTCTCAACCGACTGAGCCACCCAGGCACCCCACAAGAGAACACATTTAAATAACATTCAGAATCTGCCTGTGTTTCCTAACATTCATATACACACAGGGCGGTAGTAAATGAGGTTCCTTGATATAAGTATTAAGGAAAGCAACAGATGAAATAAAGCTTAAAATTGGAGCTCTATTATAAGGCCCAGCTAAAACCTGGAAAATAATTATATAACAGAGTTGTTTCTATGCTTCTCGAAGAGCACAACCCTGCTGGCATAGAGCCTATGGAAAACCTGCCTCCCCAGGGAAAGCCTTCATTATTTTTGTACTTTCCTTATCTGATCAAGTAATTAAAGAAGCAAATGATGTAATTCAAGCTGGAAAGGGAGAACAAAGTCAGGCTGCTTTTCCAAAGATGCTAGAAAATCATGTATTGCAGGATGTCAAATGTCAAAAAGGAGATTTAGAATTTTGTAGAGGCAATTATTCCAACTTCCTCCATAGCTTTGCCAGGGAGTTTCTTTCTTCATACAATGACTTGGGCTCAGTATCTGTTAAAGCTGTCTCAAAACTTAACTGGAAATACCACATACATATGTTAACTCATGGAAAATGCCAGTCTGAATCGGTGTGGTAAATTCTGTGAATATTTTGGATATGTGTATATACATATATGTGTATGTGCAAATATAATGCTTCAATCTAGTGTGTTTCTCAGTATTTTAATCCTATCCACTAATTTGTGCTTTATCTTTGCCTCTGTTCTCACCCTGATTTCTAATGTTCTTTCAGCCACGTTTTGATGAAAAAAAGTCCTTTCTGGGAATTGAAGTAAATCAATCCAGATCTGTGATAGAGTCCAAACAAATGACCAATAGTTTGTACGTTCATAAAGTAACCAGGAAATATGACATTAAACAAACAAACTGGTTTTACACTGACTAGTATCTTACATCCTCCTCTACCTGTGAACTGGAACATTAGGGGGATCCTGGGAATTGTTTTAATTTCAAACAACCACCTTAACTAGGACTGTCATAAAATGTAAATAAAATAGGATACTAGCAAATATATATAGTTTATGAGCAACCACCAGCAGATCCTTCTCTTCATAGTACTGTAAAAGCCAACGAACAGAGACTAATTTCTTCAATCAAGCATTAAAACTTAAGGAATCCCTTTTTAAAATGTAAATAAGTTATATAATTATCTCATAACTGACGGCTTGTTGGAAAGCTCACTTCAACAAATTGATGTTGCAAATTAAAGTTTTAAAACACAGAAAGGGAATACAGAAAGATCCTTCCCAGGTACTGGTAGGAAGGCTCCGGAGGGCACATTGGACCTGGAGCCTGGGAGGGAAGACTCGGGCACCAAAAATGGGGAGATAGGAGAGAAAGGGAAAGTGGACAAAATCAAAGTGAAAACTCAGTCACTTCACAAGTTTCTCAGGGTCTCCCTGCCCCTAAATTATCCCGAAGGGCAGATGTAATTCTGTGCTATGCTTGGAGCAGGTCACAGGAATGAGTGCTATTCTGGACCCTTACCTTTGGGCAGAAGGCATGGGAATATCCTCTGACTGACTGAAATCCTGAGCATCATCAATGAAGGACTTATATTATTTCACGGTGTCTATATGAATTGTATGATTTTTTAAAAAAAATTAACTATGAAAGAAGAAAATAATGATTTCAAACAGAAATAGACTGATTTATTTCTAAGATACTTTTAAAATGTAGTTTCTTAGGTATGTAATCTCAGTTTTTACCCTGCCTAATACTTAGTGAAGTCAGTTTTCCACAAAGTGCAGAACTGTTTAAATCGGGAATAGGCAAATAACCTGCCAAATCTAGACTACTACTGTTTTTTTGTAAATAAAATTTTATTGGCCCACAACCAAATTGCTGGCTGACTTCCAAAAACAATGGTAGAATCAGATCTTAAACCAGTTACAACAGAGACCTAAAGACCTTTAAAGTCTGCAGTATCTGCTATCTGGACTTTGATAAAAAGAGTTTTCTGACCCCTGGCCCAAATAAAGACACCTCTTTAAAAAAATCTCAAAGCCTGAGTATCATTTAAACAAAACAACAAGAGTCTTTAGTAGTTAAACAGAGCCATCTGGCAGACACATGGACCATAGGAGGATCCAAGGAGAGCATCACGCTTTAAAATGTAAATTTAAAAATTACCTGAAAACCGAATTTTCTCTTCATGGATATGATTTTGATATGATTAACAAATGGCCTTCACAAATTTCTCAAATGTATTTAAAACATGACTCTACAAACTTTTTTTTTCAGGAACACAATAATGCTTACATCTCACTACAATGGATTACACAGATAAGTGATGTATAATTAGATATTTAAAGTGAATATTGATATAAGCCACTGGGGTTTGACTATAAGAGATTTAGGCCAAAGTATTAGTTGGAATTGGCCAAAGGTAGAATGAGAACTGAAGAATCTGACTGGATAATGGTGCTGTCCCCTGAGAAAACGGATCTGTGTTCATAAACAACAGGGCCATAGGGCATGTTCACATGTAATCTGGGCTGACACCTTTATGAAAAAGACCAGGTCTGGCCGATAGGTGTTCAACTCTAGGTCAGTAGGTGTGACTGTGAAGCCAGCCAGTCATGGTGTCTGGAATTTAAACTTTAGTTTGACAGGAAACACAGCAAACAGTAACAGGTTCAGCCTCTGTTCTCAGTGATTCTGGGTGTTATAGCCCAACCACTTGTCATGATCTATTTCATTCTCTGGACTGTAGCTGTTTATGGGTGATAAGAAAATTGAACACCCAAAGTCACCTCAACCACAGTTAGATAAACGCGGTTAAGCTTTCAACCACAGTCTGTATCAAGTCTTCTCCATCATTTGTGGAGGAACAGTTTCGCAGTTAAAAGTTCAGAGGGCTGAATTCAGAAAACCTAGACTCAAATTCTAATCTAGTCACTTCTTGTTTGACATTGAGACGTCTCTTCAGGACCTTTCTGACCACTGGGTTGCTCTTCGAAATCTAAGATGAGAACACACTGGTGGGTCTCAGAAGACAACATAGGGCAGTGCGAAGAAGGATAAAGGAACTGACAGACAAGGAACTCAGGAAGCACTGGAAGAAGGGCTCGCACTCACCACTCCTCAAGGCCTCCTTTACGTGCTCCCCCAGGGAGCCACAAGGCTTTTTCCTCCTGGAGCAACAACCCAGCTGGTGAGAAGCCTAGAGATGGCCACGACTCTGCCAGTGAGGAGCCGCTACTCTCAGTCTCCTCCACTGAATTTTTGTTTAAACGGCCCCTCCCAACTTCCTCCTTCACTCTTCAGATTTGCCTATGGTTTGCTATAGTTTGCATGTCCCAAGTTGTAGTTCTTCTGCTATTACCAAATAAACTCATTTTTGCTGGTTAAATAATTGGCTATTTTATTTTTAAGGTTGAAAGGGATCATATGAGAAAAAGGGTGTGAAATTACTTTGCCTGTAAAAGAGTAGTTCTTAAATCTGAATTTTTTTCTATTATGTTCATATTGCTATTGTGATAGTAAAAATCATCCTCTAAACCAGAGCAAAAAAAAATTGACATAGATGGCTGGTTTTTTCACAGACCTTAATAAATATGTTTTCTTTTATATTTAACTATTTTTATATATTTCTTAAATTGAGATTAATTGACATATAATGTTATATTATTTTCAGGTGTACAATATAATGATTCAATATATGTATACATATTTAACTTTTTAACATATTTTTATGAAGAATTTTATTTTTTTTCTATTTATTTTTTTTTACAATGTCTTTTTACAATGTTTTCACATGGCAGAAAAGGAAAAAGGAATACTTTGATGGATGGCATATTACAAATGGGTCTGACAAGGAGCCTATTTCCTCCATTCCATTTATGGTGTCCAAAACCCATAACTGGGCTCCAACATGACTGTTTTTGGCTGTCTTACCAGTGCCATAACAGGCCTGAACATCTGCATAAAGGAAGAGTTGTTTATGGCTGATTAGTCCTGAGCAAAGCCACAACACTGAGAAAATACAATACCTGAATCTGAAATGTCACCCATTTATACATCAAGTCAAGATGCTCAACTAAAATGGGGCTTGGGGGTGAAAGGGGTTGGGGAGATATGGGGTAGAAAATAGGAAAGCCATACAAAAGACTGGGGCAGGTAAACAGTGAGGGAATGACAGCAGTTCTGAAGATAGTTCAGTTAGTACTGAATATCCCCCAGGATGCTTCTTTTATATAGAAGCCATCTCACTTAGCTCAAATAAAGTGAACACTTTAAAAAAGTTGACAGATGGATCCAACAATACATTAAAAAAATTATTCACCATGACCAAGTGGGATTTATACCTGGGATGCAAGGCTGGTTCAGTATCCGCAAAACAATTAACGTGATTCATCACATCAATAAACGAAAGGACAAGAACCATATGATCCTCTCAATAGATGCAGAGAAAGCATTTGACAAAATACAGCATCGTTTCTTGATAAAGATGCTTAAGAAAGTAGGGATAGAAGGATCATTCCTCGAGATCATAAAAGCCATATGTGAACAACCCAATGCTAATATCGTTCTCAATGGGGAAAAACTGAGAGCTTTCCCCCTAAGGTCAGGAACAAGACAGGGATGTCCACTCTTGCCACTGTTATTCAACATAGTATTGGAAATCTTAGCCTCTGCAATGAGACAACACAAAGAAATCAAAGGCATCCAAATTGGCCAGGAGGAGGTCAAACTTTCACTCTTCACAGATGACATGATACTCTATATGGAAAACCCAAAAGATTCCACCAAAAAACTGCTAGAACTGATTCATGAATTCAGCAAAGTTGCAGGATATAAAATCAACCCACAGAAATTGGTTGCATTTCCATACACCGACGATGAAAGAGAAATCAGGAATCAATCCCATTTACAATTGCACCAAAACCCACAAAATACCTGGGAATAAATCTAATCAAAGAGGTGAAAAATCTATACACTGAAAACTACAGAAACCTTACGAAAGAAATTGAAGACACACACACACACACACATAAAAAAAATGGAAAAAGATTCTATGATCCTGGATAGGAAGAACAAATATTGTGAAAATGTTGATACTACCCAAAGCAATCTACATATTCAATGCAATCCCTATCAAAATAATACCAGCATTCTTCAAAGAGCTAGAACAAATAGCCCTAAAATTTGTATGGAACCAGAAAAGACCACGAGTAGCCAAAGCAATCTTGAAAAGGAATTTTCAAGCAGGAAGCATCACAATCCTGGATTTCAAGCTGTCTTACAAAGCTGTAATCTTCAAGACAGTATGGTACTGGCACAAGAACAGATACTCTGATCAGTGGAACAGAATAGAGAACCCAGAAATGGATCCACAAACGTATGACCAACTAATCCTTGACAAAGCAGGAAAGAATATCCAATGGAATAAAGACAGTCTCTGCAGCAAGTGGTGCTGGGAAAACTGAACAGCGACATGCAGAAGAATGAACCTGGACCACTTTCTTACACCATACACAAAAATAAACTCAAAATGGGTGAAAGACCTAAATGTGAGACAGGAAGCCATCAAAATCCTTGAAGAGAAAGCAGGCAAAAACCTCTTTGATCTTGGCCATAGCAACTTCTTACTCAACACGTCTCTGGAGGCAAGGGAAACAAAAGCAAAAATGATCTACTGGGACCTCATCCAAATAAAAAGCTTCTGCACAGCGAAGTAAACAATAAGGAAAACTAAAAGGCAACCGACAGAATGGGAGAAGATATTTGCAAATGACATATCAGATAAAGGGTTAGTATCCAAAATCTATAAAGAACTTATCAAACTCAACACCCAAAAAAACAAATAATCCAGTGAAGAAATGGGCAAAAGACATGAACCGACACTTCTCCAAAGAAGACATCCAGATGGCCAACCGACACATGAAAAAATGCTCAACATCATTCATCATCAGGGAAATACAAATAAAAACCACAATGAGATACCACTATACACCTGTCAGAATGGCTAACATTAACAACTCAGGCAACAACAGATATTGGTGAGGATGCGGAGAAAGAGATCTCTTTTACATTGTTGGTGGGAATGCAAGCTGGTGCAGCCACTCTGGAAAACAGTATGGAGGGTCCTCAAAAAACTAAGAATAGAACTACTCTACATCCCAGCAATTGCACTACTAGGTATTTATCCAAGGGATACAGGTGTACTGTTTCGAAGGGACACATGCACCCCAATGTTTATAGCAACACTATCAACAATAGCCAAAGTATGGAAAGAGCCCAAATCCATCCATTGATGGATGAATGGGTAAAGAAGATGTTTTATATATACACACACATACACACACACACACACACACACACACATATATATACACATGCACACACACACACACTCAATGGAGAATTACTCGGCAATCAAAAAGAATGAAATCTTGCCATTTGCCAAGTATGTGGATGGAACTGGGGGGTATTATGCTAAGTGAAATTAGTCAGAGAAAGACAAAAATCATATGACTTCACTCCTATGAGGACTTTAAGAGACAAAACAGATGAACATAAGGGAAGGGAAACAAAAATACAATAAAAACAGGGAGGGGGACAAAACAGAAGAGACTCATAAATATGGAGAACAAAATACGGAGAACAAATATGGAGAGAGGGCTACTGGTGGGGGAGTAGGAGGGGGGATGGGCTAAATGGGTAAGGGGCACTAAGGAATCTACTCCTGAAATCATTGTTGAACTATATGTTAACTAATTTGGACGTAAATTAAAAAAAAATAAAGTTTAATTAAAAAAAAAAAGTTGACAGAGCCTGAAAGATGGTGACTAAGACACTTGCTTAGCTGGCCAAATAGACCTCTCAGGACACCTTGGCCACAGCAGATTACACATGGAAAGCATTGCCCATCTCACATATTAAAGCCCAGAGAATTTCTGAATATACTTACTTCCTGAGAGAAGTACAAGAGAAGCTTTTCTGCCCTAAGCACACTTCAGGAACACATCTGGAAGAGCTCTGCTTCCTTGTGAAGTAAACTCTATCTAAGGTTGTCCAATCACTAAAATTTGGAAAATAGAAGTGATGGTTTTGGGGGGAAAAACCAAAAGCTTTCTTTGAACTGTAAATAATCACTATGTATGTATGTATGTATGTATGTATGTATTTAATGTATGCTTCTATTGTAGCCATTCCTTGCAGCTATGCCTCTAGGTCATCAAAAAAAGCAGATATACTTAAAACTACTTACAATAGAGTAAAAATAGGCCTGGTTTTATACACACACAAACAAAAGATTTATATTACATATATAGTTATATGTTATGTATATACATTATTAAGGACATATATTTACTGATCTAGAAATCCTGCTTCCTTTTCATAAAAGCCAAATTCTTTATGAAGCTTACCTATAATAATGGCACTTCTATTTATTTCCCAATGTTCCATGAAAATATTACCTACATTAATCCTTTGAAAAAATTCTAATAAGTATATGATACATTTAGCTAACAAATAAAAAAATATTAAGTAAGCCTGATTTTCCCATACAATCTTATATTTTAAATCCCACTCTTTGGCAATTCAGAATAGTGGTGAAATAATTAAATTACAGCTAAGGTTCACATAACTGTATTGAAATACTTAAAGACAGTCTAAGTGAAGGACTGTGTAAACTGCTGCTATACAGTTTCTTACCAGCAGAATTATGAGTCTATTAGATTTAACAACTTTAAATCCAGTGATTATTTGTTGAAGCTCAAGTATCAATAAGAGTCTGTGGCCAGAAAACCAAACTGCCTCCTTTACAAAAAGACAAGTATCATTCTTCATTATGTAGCTATGAAGGAACAAGCCTAATTGTTCTCTAATCAGAAGAAATACATGTATATTTATCCTCTGGAAATATTATTTGCTCAAGTCTTGAGGGAGCTCTCACATTTGTCTTTGTAAATAGCTCTGGTATTTCAAATACTTCAACTTTGGGGAAAATGTATCTACATAACTCTATTAATGTCAGAAAGGATCAGAAGCTTCCAGACTAAACCACGTATTTTCAATTTTGTCATTTCAAGGTAAGTAAATAGAAAATCAGCTTAGGATATCATACCAGAAAAGACATTAAATGAAGAAACTCATATCATTTTACTAGTATGTGAATAGACAAGGAAAACATAGATACCAAAATTAATCAGAGATTATAATACTAATAAAAATGTTAAGCTGTGGATGATATATTAGAGTGGTATAGTTCAAAAGATAATTGGACTTTCTAATTACATACTGAATTTCATTTATATAATGCAGGTAACATGCACACGATTACTCAAATTTCACATTAATATATTTATATCTATTAATTCATATACAGAGTTACTGGGACATTGATGTCTTACTGCCCATCTAAAAAATATATTAATAGCTTAGTTTCCTCAAAGAGTGTTTGTTTGCAACATGAATATTTCATATTTGGAAAAGCTCTAAATTTGAATATAGATTGACTCATAATGTGTTCTTGGGCTCTACTCAGTAGTGCAAAAGACATTTGGTAATTCACATAACTTCTGAAAAATCTACAAATCTAACCTTTTTCAGATTACTATATTACTTTTGCAAATTAACTATAAATGACATTCAGTTTTAGAAAATAAATATTGACAGGAAGCCATTTGGATAATTAAATATTTTATTCTTTTAAAGATTAATGTATGTAGGGGCGTTTGGATAGCTCAGTTGGTTAAGCATCTGACTTCGGCTCAGGTCATGATCTCATGGTGTGAATTCAAGCCCTGTGTTGGGGTCTGTGCTGACAGCTCAGAGCCTGGAGCCTGCTTTGGATTCTGTGTCTCCCTCTCTCTGCCCCTCCCCCGCTTGGTCGGTCTCTCTCTCTCTCTCTCTCTCTCTCTCAAAAATAAATAAAAACTAAAACAAATGTATGCTGGCAAGCACATGGAGCAACAGGAACTCTTCTCATTGCTGGTGAAAATGCAAACTTGTACAGCCACTTTGGAAGATTGTTTGACAATTTCTTACAAAATTAAACATTTTAACCATAAGATCCGGCAATTTTACTTCTTGGTAGTTAACAAAAGGAGTTGAAAATTTATGTCCACATGAAAAACCTGCATACAGTTGTTTAGGGCAACTTTATTCATTATTGCCAAAACTTGGAAGCAATCAAAATGTCCTTAGGCTATTGACCAGATAAACTTCAACATCTAGACTATGGAATATTATTCAGTGTTTAAAAGAAGTGAGCCATCAATCCATGAAAAAACCGGAGGAAATGTATGTGCACATTACTCACTGGAAGAAGCAAATATGAAAAGGCTATATATACTGTATGTTTCCACTAAATGACATTCTGGAAAAGGCAAAACTATGGAAATGTCAGTGGTTACTAGGGATTAGCATGGAAGAGGGATAAGTAGGCAGAGTTCAGAAGATTTTTAGGGCAAGGAAACTATTCTATACGATGCTGTAATTATGAGTAAATGGCATTACACATTTGGTCAAACCCGTAGAATGTACACATCCAAGAGTGAACTCTAATGTAAATGGTGAACTTTGGGTGATTATGATGCATGGAGGTCGGCTAATGGATTATAACAAATGTCCCATTCTGGAGGGGGATGCAGAGTATAGGGGAGGTTGTGCATGTGTGGGAGTGAGAATGTATGGGAAATCTTTCTACCTTTGTCTCAATTTTGCTGTAAACCTAAAACTTCTCTAAAATAATAAAATCTGTTAATTTACCTTTTAATGGGCAAAGGATCTGGAAAGACATTTTCTAAAGAAGATATATAAATGGCTAACATGAAAAGATGTTCAACATCACTAGTTCTAAGAGAAATGCAAATAAAAACCACACTGAATACCATTTCATACCTATTGAGATGGCTATAATGATAGAGAGAGAGGTAGAGAGAGAATAAGTGGTGGAGAGGATGTGGAGAGACTGGAAGATTTAGACACTGCTAGTAGGAATGTAAACTGAGGCAGCCACTTTGGAGTCATCAAATCCACTTTTTGTGGCTGTTTTTGTTTGTTTGTTTGTTTGTTTTGTTTTAGGAAAACAGTTCCTCAAAAACAGAATTTTCATGTGATCTAGCAATTCCACTGCTGGGTGTATAACCTCTGCCCCCTCCCACCCCCTCCCCCCGCAAATCAAAATATTCATCATCCACACAAAAAGTAGTAATATATGTACAGCAGCATTATACATAATAGTATACATTCACTATACATAATAGTGAAAAAGTAGAAACAGCTCAAGCATCCATCAATTGATGAATGGATAAATAAAAGGTGGTCTACCCATACAATGGAATATTATTTGACAATAAAAAAGAAGTATTGGTACATGTTACAACATAGATGAACTTTGAAAACATTAAGTAGAAGAAATATGTCACAAAAGATACACAGATGATTCCAATGATATGCAATATCTAGAAAAGAAAAATCTATAGAGACAGAAAGTATATACGTGGTCACCTAGGGCTGGTGGGTGATGGGAGACCAAAAGTAAATGGAGCATATTCACTGATGGGTACAGGGTTTCTTTCTGAGATGATGATAATCTAAACTTGACTGTGCTAACTAACGGTCACACAACCTTGTGAATATACTAAAACCCACTCTACGCTATTTTTTTCTTAGTACACTTTAAATGGTTGATTTGTATGATATACAATTTATATCTCAATGCAGTTAACATCTTTTAAAAAACGTAATGGCTTCATGATAGAGAAATAAATTAAAAAGGTAAACAGACAATTCACAAAAATATGTAAATATAACCCTTAAATCTATGAAAAGATGTCTGATCACATGTATAGAAAATGTAAATTTCCTAGTAATTTACCCAAGGGATACAGGAGTACTGATGCATAGGGGCACTTGTACCCCAATGTCTATAGCAGCACTCTCAACAATAGCCAAATTATGGAAAGAACCTAAATGTCCATCAACTGATGAATGGATAAAGAAATTGTGGTTTATATACACAATGGAGTACTACATGGCAATGAGAAAGAACAAAATATGGCCCTTTGTAGCAACATGGATGGAACTGGAGAGTGTCATGCTAAGTGAAATAAGCCATACAGAGAAAGACAGATCCCATATGGTTTCACTCTTATGTGGATCCTGAGAAACTTAACAGAAACCCATGGGGGAAGGGAAGGAAAAAAAAAAGAGGTTAGAGTGGAAGAGAGCCAAAGCATAAGAGACTCTTAAAAACTGAGAACAAACTGAGGGTTGATGGGGGGTGGGAGGGAGGGGAGGGTGGGTGATGGGTATTGAGGAGGGCACCTTTTGGGATGAGCACTGGGTGTTGTATGGAAACCAATTTGACAATAAACTTCATATATTGGGGAAAAAAAGAAAATGTAAATTTCAATTACACAGAGACATCATTTATCATCTCTAAAGTTGGTTAAAAAATAAAAATGATTGAAACTGTTGGTGAGGTTAGGGAAAAAAGAACACTTACACATTTCTGGTGGTAATATAACTTAGAAAACTGTTATGAAGAGACATTTTGCATTATCTAATAAATATACACACAGGCTGAGCTTTTGACCCATATATGGAAATTTACCATGAAGATGCAACTCCAAAAATATAAAAACACATCTGCACAAAGTTACTCATAGCAGTAAAGCTATGTTTACAACATGTTATAAACAACATAAATGCTCAAATGTAGAATAGTTAAAAAGGTTTTGGTGCATCCACATAATGGAGTCCTGTCCTGCTGTAAAATAAGGAAGATTTTTATGAGCTGACATGGTGTGATTTGCAAGCTAGATTACTGAATGAAATGAGCAAAATGCAAAGGAATATCTATATGACGCTCTTTTTGTACAAAGAAAAAAATACGTCCATACGTGTACACACACACACACACTCAGGAAGAGTAAATCAGAAATTAATGAGACCAACTACCTGCAGGAGTGAGAGTGAGAGGGCAGAATAGTGGACAGTGGGGGCAACAGAAAGAGAATAGGAGGGATGTGACACTTGTCAAGTACACGCTGTCTTACAATCCTATCTTCACGATCATGTGACTTACTTATGCATCCAAAAATAAGATAAATAATATTAACCAAAATAAGAGGAAGGGGCTTATCAAAGTAACTTCTGAATACATTATTGGGGTTAATGCTTGCATATTACAAACAAAAATAATTAAAGAAACACTATTCAAAGTTGATAAACCTTTTTTTCTTTGTTTTTGGGCAGTTGATACAGGGAAAAATTTTTAAGCTACTTTCTGTGAATTTGGGGACTGAGCAAATAAAATAATCCAGTTACTCCCTGAGCAATTTATTCAGTATATACTCACTGAGAATCTAATTTATAATGGCTACTAGTTCATGTACAGATAGCCACATAAAAATTAAGGAATGGTTAATATATTCAATGCATCAAATTTTATTTGGGAAGATAAAAAGCAAAAAATAGTTTCAAGGTAGAAAATCAAATGTAAAAAAAAAAAAAAAAAAGCCATGGGAGAAATTTGCATACTTGTCTATACTTGTGAGTGGTGGGTTAGAGGAATTTTTCAGCAGAAAAACCAAAATGTGCCTGAAGATTCTTTGGGGAAGATGTGGCTAAACAGGGAATTTGACCACTCATTGGCCTTGAAATTAGTTAAAAGACACATCAGCAGACTAGCTTGACCTGTGCACACTAGAGTGGATCACTGCTGAAAGGCTCATAATAAAAGTAGCTGCCACAGCTTTAAATGATAAAGACACTCTTTTCATAGACATTCAGCTCTTTTGTGAAACTGGCATGGCACACACACAAAAAACCATACAAATGACTTAATAATTTCTACCTAAGTATCTGTGGAAGCATTCTTATTAAATGTCAACAACACTGTTTGCTAGGTTATTAAGGAGGACCTTATAAATAAAAGAATGCTTTGTCAAAATACTTGTAGTTCATCTCTTTTGGGGTGCTCATATTCAAAATAAACTACTTATTACTGCTCCTAATACACAAAATTGTTTTCTAGAGGCAACCATTTTCAAATTGGTTTAATTACATTGAGGCATAATTTTAATTTGATTAGAATTTATGGCATCTATCCATTGCCTTTCAAATGAAAGAAAATGTTCAATAAATGCATAATTAAACATTAATCTTAGGAGGAAAGCAATGGAGAAAGAAAGCATATTTGTTTATCTAGAATTCTCTTGTCGACCACAAATGAATTATAAGAAGAGTAGGTAAGAAAATCTGCTTTGTGTGACTATCACAGATTTATTCTATACAACGAGTCTTTGCTTTCCAACACACAAGGCAGGACAGAAGGTAGAGAAAGAGCATTTATTCAGGCTATGTGCTATAGATACCACATAGGGTCCTGTCACTTCAAGAGGAATTTAAGTATGGATATCTAGGTATAGGTATCACAGTTTTGAAGAAACAAAAAGGAAGTACTCACTCCAAATTGCTCATCTGTTATTTTTTTCCTTAAAAGATTTAAATGCCATGTCATAGAACATTCCCATCTGTATTCAAAGTTAGAGGCTGTTATGGTAATTTTTGTGTGTCAACTCGACTGATGATGCCCAAAAAGCTGGTAAAATGTTATTTCTGGGTGTTTCTGTAATGGCGTACTTGAAAAAGACTACCTTGAATTGGTAGCCTGAGGAAAGAAGATTGCTCTCAGCAATGGGGATGGGCATCATCCAATCCTGTAGGGCCTGAATGGAATGAAAAGGCAGAGGGAGGGCAAGTTTCCTCTTTGGGCCTGAGCTGGGGGATCCATCCCCTCAGGCATCAGCCCACCTGGTTCTTATGCCTTCAGACTCAGACTGAATCACACCAGTAGCATCCTTTGTTCTCTAGCCTGTAGAAACGTCGTGGAACTTCTCGGCCTCCGTAATCAACATAAGCCATTTCCTATAATTTGTAGATTATAAATCCCACAAGGTTTCTCATTCCGGGGAACCCTGACTAATACAGGGGGATTGGTTTTGAAGAGTTGTATCATTAAATGTGTTCTGGAGGAAGTTACTTAAGTTTTCCACAATCAAGATACATATGTTTTCAGAAATGAAGCACCATGGCACCAGAATGGCTCTCCTTGAGCTTCTGATTAATATGGGATTCCTCCTCACAGGGGGAGGCTTTCTGCTTAACAATTTTAGATTCACTGACTATATAGCTGACTAGATAGCTGTCTATTCCTGATTTCTGCTACTAATTGCAAAGCAGAAAAGGTAAAGACATTTTGAGGAAACTTATCTCGTGTATGTGTTCTGAAGATGTTAAGATGTATTTTATCTCATCTTGTGGATTATAGTCAAAATGTTGGAAAATCACTAATTTAGATTTGGATTGTTAGAACAGCAACAGATTTTCCTGGCAAAATGCGTTATCACAAAAAAACTACGAGTGACAGTTGCCTAACACCATCTTGGTAAAAAAAAAAAAAAGTCTTAAGTAGTATTAGATTAACTAAATCTTCTACTTACATCTAGTGCTATCTTTATAAGTGATACAGTAAAATCTATAGTTCAATTTGATCAGTTAGAATTTGTTACTCTTTTATTAAATGTATGATAACTACAAAAGAATTACGTTATTGCATGGATATTAAAGTCTGATTAGGAAATTGCAACAGATTCTAATGTGATTTGGTATCTGTAAGCCTTCTTGAAACACGAATATTTTCCAGAGGAGGATACAGTTTGACACTGTGCTAAATAGAAAGTAACCCTTCGAGTGGGCTACCTCACCAGAGGCTCACCGACCTGGAGGTCCGTCAGCAGCCATGACTCCAGGTTTAGTAAACATCTCACTAGCTTCTGTTGAAAGGATCTCTCATTTGCTGAGAAATAGAGACACAAATGCAGCACAGCATACAATTGCAAGGCAGAAAACAAAAATTCTCAAGTAAGCTTCTCGAAGTAATGCTAAGAAGGACCAAACTTATTACCTGTTATTGTAGGTACTGAGGAAAAAGATCCAGGTTTTAGCCACATCCATAGCTTGGTACATGCAGTATACATATACTGGGTGTGGTTTCTGAGACAGGAGTTTAACAAAGCCCTTAATAGGTCATTACATTGTTCTGTGAAGCCAGTTTCTGTTTTTGTGTGTTTGTTTTCTCTGAAGTAATGGTATACAGAATAATAGGTACAGTGTATGAATTCAACCATTGTCATACTTCATTTCTCATAAATGAGTCCCTCGGTCTGGAAGATGTTATGTCATATCCCTTTTGGTAAATAAGAAAATATGTGAGCCCTTAGAAAGGAGTCAAAGCAGAGGCAGAGAAGTTAAGGAAATCCCAAAATAATGAATGCCTGTTGCCTCCAGGGTGAATGGGTCCGATGTACCTAACTTCTCAGTAAGCGGTTGGTTGTTCTTTCTGAGTTATGACACCATATTGAAGGCTCATCATTGGTAGTTGCTCTTGGCAGATAGAATAATCAGTCATACCATTACCTACATCACTCTTAATGAGAAAGTGCTTAGCTGTTTGGGCAGGCATCATATAACCCTGCCTGCCACCATGCATGCCCCCTGCAGTGACAGGAGTAATCAAGGGGACAGGCTGGCTGACATTATGCCCACCTATTTGTTCACTGAATTCTAGATAGCAGATGCTCTGTGGTGTGTGTGTGTGTGTGTGTGTGTGTGTGTGTGTGCAGAGACATAAGATCCACACGTTTTGTACTCCCTCCCATAGGTCTATCTATAGTCCACTTCTTTTTTTAATTTAAATTTTAGTTAACATCAGTGCAATAATGGTTTCGGGAGTAGAATTTAAGTGATTGATCCCTCACATATAACACCCAGTGCTCACCCCAACAAGTGCCCTCCTTAATGCCCATCACCCATCTAGCCCATCCCCACCCACCTCACTCCATCAACTCTCAGGTTGTTCTCTTTCGTTAAGGGTCCTTTATGGTTTGTTTCCCTCTCTTTCCCCCCTTCCCCTATGTTCATCTGTTTTGTTTCTTAAATTCCACATATGAGTAAAATCATATGATATCCGTCTTTCTCTGACTTATTTCACTTATTTTATAATACACTCTAGTTCCATCCACGTTGTTGCAAATGGCAAGATTTCATTCTTTTTTTTTATCGCTGAGCAATATTCCATTGTATATATACCACATCTTTATCCATTCACCAGCCGGTGGTATAGTCCACATCTTGACTTACTTCTTATTGATTTTTCAATCTTGCCCGCTGCCACTCATGACTGACATCCATACACCAGTGCGTGATTCCATATGTGTCCTTGCCTCAGACAATATAAAAGGCCAGGTAAACTGCTCACAGAAATGCTCATTGGAAAGATTCATTCCATCTTTTAGGGTGACTTGTGAGAGAGTATGTAGTATACAGCTCACATCAACATTCCAGACAAACCTATTATTATCTAGATCCAAGATATTTTCCACTTCTGTCAATTAGCCATGGACACTTCCCTCTGTGGACCCAGATGTAGATCAGGGAGGGGCATCAGTGCCCAAGAAGCAGGTTAGAAGAGAGTCTGGACCACCTATTCATGGGACATCCTTGTAATGTCTTACCAGCTCAGACTAATAAAAACTAGACAATTTCTGATACACAAAAGATTGTTACTAGAACTGTCTGTTATGCCCTTAAGTCATAGTGTATCTGATGTTTCCTAGCATTTTACAGGCAGCTATGGTTGAATGTAACATGATCATAACTTCAGAATGCTACTAGGGACCAATAGCTCACCAAGAGAATTATCTTATATATGGCAGGTGATTTCTGCTGCAAATGACATGGCCTTTGTCTGCATGGTGGAACCTGCAGAAAGCTCCTATACCCACCACTGACACCTGTAACAAGACACTGAACATTCAGATAAGTTTCACGTCTGGAGCACTTACACTGTACTCTGGTCCTGAGGCAGAGCTCACTGTCCTCGGCCCTAGTCAAAACTAATATCTTCGTGCATCATCTCACAGTTTTCAGCCATATACCCAAATACAGTATACTCTCCCAAATCCAAAGAAACTCACTAAGGATGACTCTTCCTTCGCAGAGGCTCAGGGAGCAACAGCTTGCTCTTGACCTTTAAGGGAATGTCCTGAAAACCCTTTGAAACACTGAATCCCTAAATACTTTTTGGATGAGGCAGGACTTTAATGTCTGTAGTATTTTTTCCCCATATTCTGGCATGCATCCAGCCTACATGTGACTGCTTGATCACTACAACCAATCAACTTAATGTTATTAAATAATGAACTACAACAAGATTCTTCACAAATTAAGAAAATAAAGATCTCATCAACCATATGGTGACTGAAATTGTGATAGTTAACATAGCCTGAGACAAGACAGTATACATTTACTGTTCTCCTTCTCATGTAAAAGGGAATTGGACTGATGTTCCCTCATATGGGGGACTGAAAACATTCTACTGACTGGCAAGTATGTATCAAGTGTCATTGTCACTATTTTAGCCAAGGCTCAGGTAGACTTGTCATCCGCAGCTATAGCTGTGATTGCGGACGAGGTTAGGGTGATGTGAGGCAGTGCAGCAGAAGTATCTTATACAGAAGAGAAAGCTGATTGTTATTAAAATGATGTCAATTTCGAGTTTGGTGTTAGTTTGAAATTCTTCTAAAACTGTGAAAGCAAATAGAATATCCCCCCTTGTTGTTTACATGGTAAAACAAATGACAGCTAAATGCCAAGTTCAATGCAATGTATTAATATAGTGATTTTACAATATTTGTACAGTTTCTTGAAACTTAATGTGTTATCACTGTGCTGGATGGCATACATAGTGGTAAAATTAGTGCTCAGAGAAGTTAACTTACTTGCCAAAGTCACACAGTCGTTACTTGGAAAGGTCTAAGATTCAAATCTGGCTGACTGGAGAATTACTACACTTTCCTTTACAGAGTCTTACTTCCAAGTTTATTGCATAGTTTCAGAAACTTTTATTTTCCAACATTTGTTTTATACCAATTGCTATTTTCACAGATAATTGGAGGGGAAAAAGGAACAAACATGGCAGAGCAACATAAAATTGCAGGATCTATCTTGTCTAATATCTAAAAAAAAAAAAAAAACAAAACACAAATATTAGTTAAATCAGTTAGAAATTTACCGGCACCAACCTACTTCTAATGACAAGAATTTGGAAAGTAGAAACTAAGGAATAAAACAGATTCTAGATCTGTGATGGGCATGGTTCTAAACCACAACGCTAGGAATCCTCTCTGTCTGTTTCACTTGTTCTCAAACATTATCCTCACAGATGCCCATTTGGACCATCGAGAGGCAAAGTAAGTGCAGGTCTGTAATGTTCTCCTTTGTCTCTTCTGACCCGTGTGTAGTCCATAGGTTTTTGCTGACAGGCGGGTGAAGTGGGGAGGGTGGCTGGTGAACATCTAGGGCTGGACGGCACTAGGGGATGTACTCATGAGAATGGGTTTTCCTCATTTCTCATTACTCAGAGTAAAACAAAATCATATTATGATTCTTCTGACCCTTTATTCATCACATACCCCAAACCACGGACTTCTCATCCCCTATGACTGTTCCTCATGTCAGAAGGAATCTTTTCCCCTGTTCTTAGACTCACGTAAGTTGGTCTAGACCCACTGTGGACTCTAGCACTGTTGGTTCAGAGCATCAGCATAACTCCGTAACAACAGAAAAATTAACAAACCAAGTCAGCAACTGTGGCAACCCTTAGAATTTAAGATTATATATCATTCAGATACGTAGGCCAAACCAAAGTACCATTATAAAGGATGAATCCCATTTTTAAAAAGGCATAGAAAGAAAACGACTTTTAAAGGTTCTTTTTTACATTTCCCTGTGCTTCCCTTTCTGGTTTCAATAGATATACTTAGTCTCTTGATATTCTATTATCCTTTATTTCTTAATCTTTTAAAATAAGGTGACCTCAGTCTTGCAGGTGGTAAAAATGGAAATCATTGAATAAACATTATGCCACAGATGAGAATTGCTCTTATAAAGTTAAAAATTGTTCTTCTTTATGTGTCTTTTCTAAAGTGCATGCATTTCAATTCCCTGTTTGCCCTTTCTTCTATTTTAATATAATTGAGTGGGAAACGATGTTCCCTAGAATATGTTCTTTATGGAAGAAGTTAGATAGCATATACTCAGTAGAGGAAAGAAAATTCTTCCTGAAACCCTTTACCCAGCATTGAGCTATACATTGTACGTTACAACTTCTCATCTGTTTTGCACGGCAGAATCCTGCACACTAAATTCTTTCTGCTACTTCTGCGAGATTTCTGCTGTTGTTGTTCAAGAGAAGGGCACAATTTATTTTAACATTGTTTCTGTATTCATCAAAGAAGACTGTCTCCTTGGATTTTTTTTTTCCCTGAAGCTATCTCTTTACTTATGGTTACTAAATTAAATTCCTATTAGTTATATGTTGTACCACCTCACAACATTTTCCTTTCTTTTTTAAAGTTCATTTATTATTTTGAGAGAGAGTGTGCACAAGTGCACACATGAGCAACTGGGGGGAGGGGCAGAGTCTCCTTGCTGAAATCAAGAGTCTCATGCTCACCTGACAGAGTCACCCAGGTGCCTCAACTCCACATTTTCTATATCACTTAACTAACTTACAGATTTGTATCTTTTATGAAAATTAAATAAAATATTTTTTACATTTATACTTATTATAATTGATTCTTTAATACAAATACACTTTTTCCCTCATAGTAGAATATCTTTGGGCAGTTGTGCAAAATCTCCCAATGCCCTACTCATGGAAGGAGTGTGTGTGTGTGTGTGTGTGTGTGTGTGTGTGTGTGTGTGTGTGTGTGTTGGGGGGGGAGTATTTCCAGCATTTGGACTTCATGCTGGGGTCTCAGTTCTAGATTATTGCCTTGTGTATCCCTAAAACCATGTATATCTTCTTTCTTTTGGTGTATTTCAAACACTCCAAATTTCATATAAAGCCCCCTGAGCTATCATAATATCAGAATTTAATCTAATTACTTTGAATTTAAATTTTAAATGCATTTCTACCATCATTTAAGGGTGTGGGTGTGTGAGTGTGTGTGCACATGTGCACATATGTGTAATTTTGCTCTAACGCAGCTCTGTGTTTGAAAGGTAAATTTGTTGAATTTTATTTATCATTCTAGTTAGGAGTGGAAACCTTCCTTATACCAATTTCCAGGCTATCGTGTTGTTGAAAGATCACAATTTCAATGTTTAATGTTCAATATCAGTTCTCTGGCTTAAAAGTATCTACACTTGTCCCAAATAGAAAATTAGACATTCTAAAGGAATTATCTTGCACATATATCATTAGTTATTATCACTTCAATAGGTAAATACTAAATGAATTAATGAATGAATGAACTCTCCCTATTGAAAATAAGGAAAGAAACTCCCCATATCTCCTTTTAACAGCATTGCTTTAGATTTAGAATTACAATTGTAATTCTTTTTCTGAATCTTTAACATATATGTGAATCCTTTAAAAGCTAAAGAAGCCTCTTCCTCAAGGACCTGGGAACCATCTGTTTGATATGTGCCCTATCTCCCAGTTTCTGTGGGATTATAGACCCCGGGCTTCTGCAGTGTCTTGCTCCAAAACTATTCCCTGTCATGAAGACATGAAAAGTTTATTTTTCCGTTGGATAAAACCAATTAGCCAGCATAGAAGGTCACCTCAAATGCTAGATGAGTTTAGGATGAACTGTGTGGGATGAATGTTGCCTAGTCCTCTTTCTTACTTGCAGATTAGTCAATGTTTATCTGAAGAAGGTGTATGCCATGAGGTGCACATACTTAGCCAGAAGGGTGAGATATCTTTCTGTCTTATCTCTTTATGAGACTGCTGTGTTATGCATCACAGTCTGATTTAATTTTCATTCAATAATAAAATCATTTTCTTTCTCTTAATCCCTGGTGAAGAGATTGTCTGCTTTGGCAGGAAATTTTGTTTTTAATTATATTTCTTCAACACACTTTAGCCTTAATTAATTAAAAATAGTAATTACAATCCCTTTAGAAAATAGTGGCCCAAATCATACAGCATAAGATATTGCACGCACATATCATGATGAGGGAGAATGAACACATATTGATTCAGATTAGGGAGTCCAGCTGCAGAGAAAAGAAAAGATTTTTCTAGGACATTTTAATGGGTAACATGAGAGCAAAAAGAAGATACTTTGAGAGTTTGATACAGAAATAGGGAGGAGGAAGATGACCATGGAATTAATATACCAAGAAAATTATCACAAAAGCTAAAAATAAAATACATTTTAATTTCATCTAAATTGATTTGATAGGAAATGATAAATATGAATAAGAGAACATAATGATTCAAAATGAGATACTAGTATTATGTTATTAAATGTGTATATATAATAAAGGACAACAGAATATGTCACTCCAAAATATGCCTCTTTGTCAGACTGATCTTTGTGAGACACAGATACTTGAGAAACAGCAAATGCTTTCTCTTAACTTCCTCACCCATCTAAAAGACCCCCCAAAGGAACTCAATTGTCATAGATCCCTTCCCAGGGAATTTTGCCACCAAGGAGGGCTGACTTTTATCATGGGGGAGGACACCTGGAGAAGACACCATACCCAGATGGACTGTGTCACAAATGACCCAACCTCCCATCTCTTCTTCTAAGAACCCATTCATCTTTCCTAAGGGGAAAAAACAAAACAAAACAAAATATTTAATCTCCCTACGAGGCCTACATCTCCCTCCCTTTCTCTTATTAAGATGGTATTTAATCCTGAATTCTAAAGCCACCTCTTTGCATTACTTATCTTTCCGGGGTGTGTATCTCTCATACATACATGAAGTATACATGTTAATAAACTTCTCCTTGTTTTTCTTTTGTTAATCTGTCTTTTGTTACAGGGGTCTCAGCCAAGAACTCAGAAGGATAGAGGAAAATTTCTTCCCTAAAATACATACATAGTTATACATTATAATTTTATATCTATGAAAAGCCTTCTAAACTTCAAATACAAATCATGTTGTATGAGTGTCTGAAAATGTTTTCAGTTTCATGCTAAGTTGCTCTGATCAGTGAGTTAAAGAGAAATAATTAACATGGTTGACTTTCTGAATCAAGATTATAAGACCACATTGCATTTATATGTTTCTGGTCATAATCAAGAGATAGACCAAAGTCACAGTAGGTAGGAGTCCAGCCAATTTAAAAAGTGTTCTAGACAAAAATTGAACTGTATAAACACCACTTCTGGACTTCAGGTTGCAGGGCCACTCCCACATACTAAGAACAGTATGAGATAAGGAATAGGTGGGTCCATTTAGGAAAGAGTAATTAGCAGCTCATCAACTTGTGGTCTAGTTAGCTCCAGTCTGACTAACGATCTAGACAGGAATCTGAGGGGAATTTGTGAGGTAGACCAAGGATAGGATCACAGTGGATGGACCCAATAGTTTGAAAAAGACATTATCACACTGAGTCTCTCTCCATTATGAGAACTTTTTGGGTGCAATGCAATGTATTATTTCTTTCACTTATTTGAACATAGTCATTTCAAATTAACCAAGTTGTTTTTGTATTCATGTGGCCCCACTTTGCCTGTCAACACTGCTAAAAGAAAAGAAACCTGAACTGAGAAAACAGAAATTACTCTCCTGGTAGCTTGTGTGCATTATTTGGGGACCTCAGCAAGCATGAGCATACACTCAGCTGTAATAAAAGGGTGATATATCTTTCTGTCTCACCTCTTTATAAGACTGCCTGTGGTATGCATCACTTCTGGTTTAATGTGAGTGTTCTTGATGATTAGAATGTTCTTTCAGATCCATCATTCTTTCAAAGAGGGCCAAACCCTTCTCAAGGAAAGAGAAGGAATAAAACAGGAAGTCAATAAGCTAGAGTTATAGTGGGAAGAAGAGGAAAAGAAATCTAGCATGAGTTTAGGAAAATCGGAGAATTCTATTCCAGACCATCAGGATTCTGTAAGCCTTCTTTAGAAAATCAAGGGTGGGGCGCCTGGGTGGCGCAGTCGGTTAAGCGTCCGACTTCAGCCAGGTCACGATCTCGCGGTCCGTCCGTGAGTTCGAGCCCCGCATCAGGCTCTGGGCTGATGGCTCGGAGCCTGGAGCCTGTTTCCGATTCTGTGTCTCCCTCTTTCTCTGCCCCTCCCCCGTTCATGCTCTGTCTCTCTCTGTCCCAAAAATAAATTGTGTCTCCCTCTTTCTCTGCCCCTCCCCCGTTCATGCTCTGTCTCTCTCTGTCCCAAAAATAAATTAAAAAAAAAAATGTTGAAAAAAAAAATAAATAAAATAAATAAATAAATAAATAAATAAATAAAAAAGAAAATCAAGGGTAATGTCTAGGCAACACTTTAATGAAAGGAATCCCTGAAGCATTTATAGAATCCTGTACCTTCCAACTGAGAACTCTGATTTTAGGCCTTTATACATTGGCACATGTATTGATCTCTTCCCCATTGTCCACGAAATGCTCTGATTTTCTTAAGAGCACTACTAAATTGTGAATCACAAAGAACCCTGTGGTTTACATAGTTGGGGAGTTACTATTTTTCTCATTACCTCAGAACTCAAAGTGAGTCAGTAACAATAGTAAAAAGGAGAGAGGCTAGTGACTTCTCTTCCTGGAGTTCTGTCCTTTAAACAGTGTCATAATTGAAGTATTAGCCATGTTCAAGATAGAATAATTTAAATATGGCTGTTCTCTGTCATCTCTTTAAAGAGATACATTGTAAAGACAAAGAAGGCTCTAAACAGCTTACTTATGCATTTGAAGCTTTAATTTTACTTAAAATAATCTATTGTATATATTTTTTATTCTGAATGATTTGAATTTCTGCCATAAAGTAGGAATATTTTACAGCATTTTTTAGCTCCTCATGACTATTTCTTAGTCCCTTGATCTCTGTAGCAATAGATTCTCTGCTGTCCTCTATGTTTTTTTCAAGCCCAGAGTTTAATTTATAACTATTATTCTAAATTCTTGTTCCGTTATATTGCTTAAATCGTTTTTGATCAATTTGTTAGCTGTCGCTACTTCCTGGAGTTTCTTTTGAGGAGAGTTCTTCTGTTTCATAATTTTGGGTAGTCCCTGCAGTAGCTCCAAACTGCAGAGAACTGCTAGGAATTTACCCGAGAGATACAGGAGTGCTGATGCATAGGGGCACTTGTACCCCAATGTTTATAGCAGCACTTTCAATAATAGCCAAATTATGGAAAGAGCCTAAATGCCCATCAACTGATGAATGGATAAAGAAATTGTGGTTTATACACACAATGGCATACTACTTGGCAATGAGAAAGAATACAATATGGCCTTTTGTAGCAACGTGGATGGAACTGGAGAGTGTGATGCTAAGTGAAATAAGTCATACAGAGAAAGACAGATACCATATGTTTTCACTCTTATGTGGATCCTGAGAAACTTAACAGAAGACCATGGTGGAGGGGAAGGAAAAAACAAAGTTAGAGAGGGAGGGAGTCAAACCATAAGAGACTCTTAAAATCTGAGAACAAACTGAGGGTTGATGGGGGGTGGGAGGAAGGGGAAAGTGGGTGATGGGCATTGAAGAGGGCACCTGTTGGGATGAGCACTGGGTGTTGTATGGAAACCAATTTGACAATAAATTTCATATTAAAAAAAAAACAAAATAACATACTGAGAAACAAACAAACAAAAATAAAGTAGTAATATTTTAAATAAAGTCACAATTTTAGATGTAAATAGGATTTTAAAGAATTTGATAAGTGAAATCATTTATATAGTAAAGTTTTATATCACTTTGTGGTGTGTAAAACATTTTTTTAAGAAATCTTGATTGATTTGAAACTTGAACATAATGAACTGAGACCTTTTTCTGTAAAAGTACAGAAAATAAATATTTTGTAAATATTTTTGGCTGTGTGAGCTGGCCATAGTATCCTGATGCTACAATTACTTAACTTTGCCCTTTTGCATGAAAGAAGTTATAGACAATATGTAAATAAATACTTGTGGCTGTGTTGCAATAAAACTTTATTTACAAAACACAGGCAGTTGGTTAGTTGGGCCTGTGGACAGTAAGTCTATATGAACCCTGCTAAAAAGATATGTGTAAAGTTTATTACCTAGTTATAAAATCTTTAAAATAGATTAAAATTATAGAAAAATAAAGTGGAAAATATATATTATTCAGAACCCTTTTATGGAAACATAATGATTGTTTAAATTAATATATTTCCCAGATTATTTTGTGCTCATGTGTAAAATGAGAAAAAGGAATCATATTAAATATACATTTTTTATCCTATTTTTATCTTAACATTACCACTGTATGTCCATAAAATAGTTTTGAAAACCTCATGCTACTTGCAAAAAAGTATTAAAATTTAATGGCCCTAAACTATTTTCTATAATCATCTTCTATTGTTGAAATTTTATTATATTTCCCAAGTGTCTGCCATGCTGCAATTGTCACCTGTTTTACAAAGAATTTGATCAGTTTTTAAAAATTAGGTTATATTTTTGAAGTACCAACACTCTAACAAAGTGCATGATTTTTTTCTAATCTGGATATGCAATGCCAAATTCGTTTTTAAAAGGTATGGGACTAAAGGAGACATCCAGTTGGCTAACAGACACATGAAAAGATGCTACACATCCCTCATCATCAGGGAAATACAAATCAAAACCACAATGAGGTATCATCTCACACCTGTCAGAATGATTAGAATTAACAACTCAGGAAACAACAGGTATCGTGAGGATGTGGAGAAAGGGGAAGGAAGCCTTGTGCACTGTTGGTGGGAATGAAAACTGGTGCAGCCACTCTGGAAAGGAGTACGGAGGTTCCTCAAAAAGTTAATATGACTACCTCATGATCCAGCAATTGGACTACTAGGTATTTACCCAAAGAATACAAAAACGCTGATTCAAAGGGGCACACGCACCCCGATGTTTATAGCAGCACTATCAACAATAGCCAAAATATGGAAAGAGCCCAAATGTCCATCAACTGATGAATGGATAAAGAAGATGTGGTACATATATAACATAGAATATTACTCAGCGATTAAAAAGAATGGGTTCTTGCTATTTGCAACAATGTGGATGGAACTAGAATGTATCATGCTAATTGAAATAAGTCAGAGAAAGACAAATATAAGATGATTAACTCATATGTGAAATTTAAGAAACACAACAGATGAACATAGGGGGAGGGATGGAGAAATAAGATAAAAACAGAGAGGGAAGCAAAGCATTCAAGTCTTTTAAATACAGAGAACAAACTGGGGGTTGATGGAGGGATGGGTGGGAGATGGGACAGATGGGGAATGGGTACTAAGGAGGGCACTTGTTGGGATGAGCACAGGATGTTGTATGTAAGTGATGAATCACTGAGTGCTATTCTTGAAACCATTACTACACTATATGTTAACTACTTGAATAAAATAAAAAGTATAGGACAATTCCTGTTTCATCACATACACATCAATAGCAGTGGTAAAATAAGTTTTTCAAATTTTTTCTAAATTAGAGACAGAGGAGTGAAAGAGAGCACTCTAAAATATTATTTCCAATTTCTGAGTCACACACACACACACACACACACACACACACACACACACGCACCATTTTTCTATTTACAACATCACACAAGGACTTTGTTCTTCTAATGATAAGGGTTATAATAACTACAACTCTGCTCATTTATTTACAAAAAGCATGAGAAGTTTCTGAAATTAACCAATCTCACAGAAATACAAAACCACAAGATTTACAGAGGGCATCAAAAATTAATAAACTATGTGAAATTTTGACAGGGATCTCAGCAGGCATTCCAGAAAGACCTGTTGTGCAAGGATTTTAGCAATAAGTAAAGCTATATGAAACATTCACACTTTACAGTATAGCAAACTAATGGACAATTCTTTCCCAATACTGAGGGGATGTAAAGAAAGTCCAAAGCTACACTTTTGGGAGGTAAAACTTGATGATCAAATGTACTGAAATGTACTGCAGAGTCAGCAAAAATTGGAAATAATGGCAAATGAAATAGTACATATGCACGAATACATACTATGCACGAATATATTTATGTAGAAATCCTAATAAACCCAAACTAGAAAAGTACCTTGACTCAGTAGTAGTCTCTAAATTAGATAATATATTCATATCCTAGTCTAACCGACCCAAATCTGATGCTACTTCTATAAAAGTGAGTTTCCTGAATAGAAACCTCTGAACCTTGGACTTCAGTATTGCCTTTAGAACTTCAGATATGTGTACTAGAAGAATTGGTTAAGTTTCTTGTCCCCACTGCCCCTCCAATTCTCAACACTTGAAGGAATTATTACTACTATTATTGTTAAAATTAATTATTACACTTAAGCCTACATGAAATACACTATTTTGCGTATCCCAGTAAGGTAGAGTATAATATTTTGTGACATTATTTTTATTTTTTTAATTTTTAATTTTGATGATATTCAAGTAAAAATATCTCTATGTGTAGTACTTTGCATATGCGTGTGTCTGTCTAGATTCAATAATACTTTTTTATCTATCTAGGCAGCTATACATACAGGGTTATACGATTTGTTTCTCTTTTTCTTAGTGAGCAGTATAAGTTGTAGAAAAAACATTAATATTTACCCCAAACTAATTTAGCTTTCATACATAAAAATCAGAACTGTCTCTTATGTATGTAATCTCACTCCATTATTTCTTCCAAGACAATTAATAATAATTCTCCAGTATAAGACATCTGGTATATATCCAAGTTTCAAATAAGCTTTTACCTTGCAAAATACATTAAAAAGGATTCAACATGGATCATAAACTTAAACATAAAAGCTGAAATTATAGAATTCAAGAAAAAAATCTTAGTGCCCTCAGGGCAAGCAAAGATTTCTTAAGACCATAGAAATTAAAATTATAAATTGGGCTTCATCACAATTAAAAAACATTCAGGTCTCTGAAAAGCACAATGAAGAAAATGAAGGGCATGATATAGCCTGGGAGGAAATATTTGCAGATCTATATCTTCCAGAAGACATGCATCTACACAGAATACAGAAGGAATAATTATGCCTCAATAATAAAGGCAGACAACCACTTTTTTGTAAATGGACAAAAGTTTTAGAAAATACTTCATGAAAGAGGATATTCAAATGGTCCTTAAACATGGAAAAAATCTTCAACATCATATTCGTCAGGGAAATGCAAATTAAAATCTGGATGAGATATCACTATAAAATACTAAAATTTAAGGGGCACCTGGCTGGCTCAGATGGTACAGCTTGTGACTCTTGATCAGGGTTGTGAATTCAAGCCTCGCGTGGGGTGTGGAGCTTACTAATAAATAAATAAATAAATAACGTACTAAAATTTAAGACTACATAATTTGCAATGTCTATATAGTCGAATATTATTCAGCAATAAAAAGAGTGAACTACTGATACATTCAATAGCATTAAAAAAGTAAAAGATGCTAGGAATGAAAGAAAACATCTCTACTATTCCATTTATTTGAAATTCTAGAAATCAAAGACCTTATCTATAGTGAGAGAAAACAATCCAATAGTTGTGTAGGGTCTGGATCTGGGAGCAGAGATTGACATCAAAGGGTTAGAGGGAAACTTTTTAAAGCGATGGACTTTATATCTTGTTTGTGGCAGACCTAAGAAGAATACGTGCATTTGCCAAGGTCAATTGCACAATATAGTTAGGAAAACCATAGTGCAATAAAGTGTATTAGAAGTATAAGATCAGTGAAATAAAGGAAAATATTTTACTTAACTGAGACATATAGAGGTTTTATGATGCTAGCAGATTATGATACTGATTTGGTTTATAGGGAAGTGAAGAGCAACAGGAGACATTATGATGGGGAAGGCATTCAGCTTTAATTAGGGGGGATGGGGCACCTTCCGTGACAGAAGTGTGGGGGCAATTGTTCCATGTTTTTAGGAAGATAAGGAAAAGAAGTCTCCAATGGATTGTAATAGACAATGCTTCCCCCTCATCTGATCATAAATCATGTAACTTATTTATAAACAATCTATCTTTTTTCTTGTTCATTGTGTTTATTAATAAGACTTGGTACTCATAATTCAAAATCATTAAAATGTCTCATACTTCCATACTCCCTGGAATGAGCTTTTAATGCCCTGATATGCATTAAATAGTTGATAGCTGATTCATTGTACATCTCGTAATAAATTTCAAGGAACATGTTTAGTTTTCTTTCTTCTATATAGATCCTAAACAATACCTACCTATTAATGTATCCAGGCTTTAGCTAATAACAGACCTGATATTGCTTTATCTCTTCTTTCAAATGCTGTCACTTCACCTTGAAAATATAAATTACTATTGCTAGCTAAGCATGATTCATTTAAGGTACTTGGGCTCAGATGTACATTTGTTTAAATATCTCTTAGATTATTAACATATATAGATGGTGGAGGATCTCATGATTGTGCAATGACACTATTAGTTTACATATGTAGCATGGGGGAATAAGTTTGTACTATTTGCTGTTAGATCTAGATGAATTAGAAGACTGTACAATTATCCTTATTAATGTGTGTCATGTCATAAAATAGATAAGACGATTAGTTTATATTGCGTAGTAGCAACTATATTCAACATTCTCTCTCTCTCTTTCTATCTATCTCTGTTGTAGCTCTCATTTTCCTATTTTGCCATTCATGTTTTTCTGTTTGTCCAAAAAGAATCATAAACTTCATGTGGTGAATTTTTGTAAATTTTGGACTTCATTAATTTTTACAATCAGCTTGTTATATCTACCCTAACAATCTCTTAGATGTTTCTTCTATTTGTCTTCAAATGTTGAAGAAGGAAACTATGGGCCAATCCCCAGCATGGTGGCTGCCTGGCCTCCAGGCTGCCTGCTCTGGAGGCTGTGGCCTCACAGCTCCTGGTTGTCCTGTCGTTCATCAGTGACCACAGGACCTTGGGGAGCTGCTGCCATCACTGCCATGATGGCAAAGAGATTTTTAAGTGCAAGGACCTCAAAGTGGGGGAATATGATTTAAAGGTTCAAAAAGAAGTGATGCTACATGAGAACCAGTTAACTTTCCTTAATACATAACACATGTTCCTTGTTTTCCAACACCCAACATAACTGTAAGGGCTTTGGTGGCAATGAAACACATTTTACTGGAAATGGAGTTGGTTTTCTCAAGCCCGTATCTTGGGGAAATGCAGACGGCTATTTGTATCAAGTGGTAGTTGCACTGTCTCTTTTCCTTGGATGGTTGGGAGCAGATTGATTTTACCTTGGATACCCTGTCTTGTTAAAGTTTGCACTGTAGAGTTTTGAGAGCCTAATTGATTTCCATTCTTACAATGCAGGATTTGGGCCTCCTCTATTTTAATACAGCACTATCAGTATGTGGATTTCCAGATTTTCCATTTTCCTTCTTCACATACCATTTAATGGACTCTCCGTATAATTTTTTGTTAGTGGTGGTGGTTTTGTTTTGCTGTTTTGTTATGCTGTTTTGCATATTATTCTGAGATTTATTTGACAGGACTTTTTAAAAAGCTATGTAACAGTCTTTCTTAGGATACCATCTCTAAGAGACAGATATTTTATTACCCTGATATTCTTTAATATCTTTTCCAAAGGCAAGTTGCCACTTGTCATCTTCACTTATGAAAAATAAAAGTAAGTTTTATTGACAGAGGAAGAAGGAGGAGGAGGAGAGGAAGAGGAAGAGGAAGAGGAAGGAGGGGAGGAAGAAGAAGGAGAGAAAGAGAGGAAGAGCAAGAGGAAGAGGAGGAGGAGGAGAGTAAGGAGAAGAAGAGGAGGAGGAAGGAGATAACTATCTGGCATTTTATGGAGCTAGAAACTGAAAATCCTTTTGCAGCCCTCAAAATATTCATTTATCCTTCCTCTATTAAAATCACATCCTAATGATACTTGGGTATCAACACTGAGTTTTCCATGACTTCATGGGAAGAAGATACCTGGCAACTCTGTGTTTCTCTGCCCTGTGAGTTTGTTCCCTTGGCTGGCTTAATCCATAATCCTGTCATAACTGTAACCACAGGTAGAATAGCCTCAGTGAGCTTTGTGCCTTATTGAACCTGAGAGTGTTTGAGAACCCTGAACCTGCAGGTGACACCACAAGTGAGGGCACCCTTGTGTACTGTGCTTCCTCTAACTGCTGCAATCCCCCATAATATGGTGCTCAACTCTCTCTGCTCTGCTCCATGCTCATGGCTACTTGCCCCCATCATTATTAATGCACTGTTATAACAGATGTGCACCAATTTTCTTCCCCTGGCAATCAGTTATCTCCTTTAAACTGCTGTTCTAGGGGCACCTGGGTGGCTCAGTCGGTTGAGTGTCTTACTTTGGCTCAAATCATGATCTCGCGGCTCATGAGTTCGAGCCCCGCATCGGGCTCTGTGTTGACAGCTCAGAGCCTGGAGCCTGCTTCATATTCTGGGTCTCCCCCCCTCTCTCTGCTCTCTCCCACTCATGCTGTCTCTCTCTGTCTCTCAAAAATAAATAAACATTAAATTACTGTTCTAAAATACAAATCTCTTCACATAGGCTTTGTCAACAATAGATTGCTCCTTAACATAGCATTTAATACCCTTGCAATATGGCTCCTTCAGCTTTATATCCCCCACATGCTGTTCTCAGACAACCCCATGATGTGGTCATTTAGATTTTATCATGGTTTTCTATATAACCCATGAACTTTCTTGCCTTTGATTTTTTTGGTGTAAGCATTGTTTATTCACTTGTCTACTCATCTTTCAAGGCTTTGGTAAAATATAACTCTGTGGTGCCTTCTTTTGTGGTCCTAACAGAATTAATTTGTCTTTGTTTTATATATTTTTAGTATAGCTTATATTTATCATAGAAAATTCCATGTTTCTCTCTTATAACACTGTAAATACATGCCAGCCAGGAGATATATTTTGGGGTAGGTAGGGAGGAAAGTCTTCCAGAGACTAAGAGTTTGATGACTTTGGACTAGCTTCATTTAAAGAACATAACTCTTACTTACAAATGCTAATGTCACCTATATATGCCCTGAGATGAGAATGCTAACTGTACAGTGAAGGCTCAGGTTTTAGAATTAGAGCAGGAAAATCTGGGTGTTTGAAGAAGGGGAAATAAGAATTACTTAAAGTAGACTTAATAATATGAGTTTGATTTTTTAACAAGTGTTTACTATGTAACAGGCACTGCATTAAGCATTTTTTATGCCTTACAACAATGACGACATGCAGAAAAGCAGAACAGTGGTGAAAGAGTAAGTAAGCACTTATCTATTTCAAACTCAAAATCATCAGGCCAGAAACTATGTCCATTGTTTCATCTGCCTTCTTTGAGCTTTCATTTTATGTTGGCCATAAAAACTAAGAGTGCAAAATTAACATGGAACGTGCAAGAATATTCATATGTATATATATATATACATACATATATATACATATATATATACATATATAGATATATATATACATATATATCTATATATGTATATATACATGTATACATATATATATATGTACACACACACACACACACACACACACACACATATATATACTATAATGGGGGTAATATAATGTAACATGAAGAAGCACAGAAGACAAATTAGCCTTTTCTAAGGATACTGGAAATATTCCAT
Organism: Panthera leo; assembly: GCF_018350215.1. NCBI lineage: Eukaryota > Metazoa > Chordata > Mammalia > Carnivora > Felidae > Panthera > Panthera leo. Next base: position 658,629 of record NC_056689.1, on the reverse strand, counting down.
GGGGGTGTAGTATGTGAACTAGGACCCTAAGGAAGAGTATTACTTCCCCACATGATATAGAGATTCTGGTCAGAAGGTAAAAGAAACGCAGAACTATGTGGGGTTCATGTAACTGTTTAACATGAAAGATTTTTCCACCTTTATATCTTAAATATGCTTTTGCTAAATTTATTAGACACAGCAGCTTCACCAAGACTTTGGATTTCTTTAGAAAAGATAATAGATTTCTCAGCATATGGCATATGAACCTGCAGCAAACACTAGCTGTGTATTCCAGTTGGTGCCTTAAAAATCATAATCCTATAAGAATAAAAAATTTAACACAAATTTATGTACATATTTCAAGTTTTTAGAATTTTTCCCTCATTTGGTCATCATTTCATCAGTTATAGAAATAGGGTGTCTTTCAACTAGTTGATTATATGTCATCTAAAAATTAGCATGACCAATAAAAGGCATATTTATTGCTGAGGACTGACTGATAACCATGTGTCATTAGGGGGTTCCCTTTCTTTAATTACTCAATTTGAATAAAATAGGCACTAGTATAAATGTTTTTCCTTGTGCTTTCCCCATGGATATTCTTCCTGCTATCTTAAAAATTCCCCCTCCAATTTCTTTCAATTGCTTAGGACAACCTATGTAATTTTTTTTTCAGTATTTTGATTTGTGTTTTGGCCTTTTGTTTGATTCTTATACCCCTATTCCAAATGTATTTATTTTCTGTATAGAATTTTGCTTCTTTTGGTCCTTGTCTATAATGATAAATGCACTTGTTAAGAAGACAATGAAAGAAGCAGGAAAGTGTAGGGTATATATTCTAAAGAGATGGTTGGATTGTTGTATTATGAAATGATGCAGATTGGACATTTAATATTATTCATAAGGAGAGTCTTGGATGGCTCACTTTAGAAAACAGAACCAGGGGCGCCTGGGTGGCTCAGTCAGTTAAGCATCCGACTTCGGCTCAGGTCATGATCACGGTCCGTGAGTTCCAGCCCTGCGTTGGGCTCTGTGCTGACAGCTCGGAGCCTGGAGCCTGCTTCAGATTCTGTGTCTCCCTCTTTCTCTGACCCTCCCCCGTTCATGCTCTGTCTCTCTTTGTCTCAAAAATAAATAAATATTAAAAAAAGAAAAAGAAAACAGAACCACATTCAATTCTCTTAACTCTTTTTTTTAAATTTTTTTTTAACGTTTTATTTATTTTTGAGACAGAGAGAGACAGAGCATGAACGGGGGAGGGGCAGAGAGAGAGGGAGACACAGAATCGGAAGCAGGCTCCAGGCTCTGAGCCATCAGCCCAGAGCCCGACGCGGGGCTCGAACTCACGGACCTCGAGATCGTGACCTGAGCCGAAGTCGGCCGCCCAACCGACTGAGCCACCCAGGCGCCCCTCTCTTAACTCTTTTTATGCAATAACTTCTTATTTCTTTTGGGAAGTGCCACTGAACACCCGCCCATTATTCTTTATCACTGAGCTAATAAGTTCATATAAGTATTGCTAACTCTTTCCCAGGTCATAAAATGAATTTGGATCAGACTACTAGAATCATTGTCATTTAAAAAAAAAAAAAAAGATACAAATTGCATGTCCTGTTATTTAATTTCAGCAATATTTGCACACTTAGAAACAGCTTTATAAAGCTCAGTCTGCAGAAGGTTAACACCATTTTCCTTTCTACATTTAAGATGCTCACATTTATTTGCCTTGCTATTAATCAAGATAAGCACAAATGGCAAAAATTCGTTGGGCACCCACCGCTTGATGGCTTTTCATACAAATCTCAAAATCCAATCATTTTGTGCTCTTTTCCCTTCTTATTTACACCTCATTATAACCTTTTGCTTTTCAGAATTTTGTCTTATTTTTAGAACTTTGCTTACATTACTGGGTGTCTACTTTGCATCATATGTCACTTCCCAAATGGCCAAACTGATACAACAGCCATGATAGAAAAAAGAAATTCTTTTAATTGTATCAGATTGGAATGACTTTGGGATGTAATTTAATGTCACATTGCATAAGTTGGCATCTTTTATTCTTTCTTTATCAAAGTGCCTGGAGATGAAGCTAGAACTTTCCACATTTATTTCATTGTGTAATCAACAACATACATTTAACTGTCATAAGAGCACAACATAAAGCAATGTCATTGCTACCTATGATATGTATGTGACTTATATGTATACACATATATGAATAGGTATCTCACATTTGGCTTCTTCATAAAAATTGTGAAACTCAGCATATATGATGTACATAAAAAAGTATCTAATTATAGAATCTTCATGGATGTATTCATTTTGGACTATTAATTGCAAATAATTTCATTTGATTTTATAATTATTGTACCTGACCTATAACTGAGAGGAAAGTTATATTGCAAAATAATTTGAAACACCTAAATTATTACTTATTTTATTTTGTATATATTAATTAAAATAAAAATTCTTATCTTTTCAATCTTCAGTAATGAATATAAATGAATTTTCTTATTATCTTTTATTAATATGTATAATACCTATATTTTCTGAATGTTTCATACTAGGCTCCGTTTTCATATTTTATATACTATGTGCTACAATGTTTTGAAATATATTCCAATACAATTTTATTGCATTACAAATATTAGATGTCATTTCTGGCACATGGCAACATATATTTACCTAATCCTTATTCAATAATTTTTTCATGGTAACATATACTTACCTAATCCTTATTCAATAAATTTTTTACTATATCAATTCTGATATTTACATTTTAAGCTGAGGAAGTCAATTAGCCATTCTCAAATTACCTAAAAGCTAAATGCAGATAATTCCTTTAGATTCTGAGGAATTGAAACCAAAGCACATATAATCAAAATATAAGCAGAAGAACTTAGTAAGCCTATATTGAAAATGCCCACCTAATTGTGTAGTTGTTATACGTCTTTTAGCCAGCAAGTTAATGCACTTGGAACAATGATAAAAATCTTGGTAGTCATTACACTAAATAATTGACCTTTGTCTAGCCTAGACATTCCTTTTCTAAGACAGAAATGTAACACCTATGAGACAAATGCAAATGAAAAGTTTTCATAGAAAAATTTTGAGACCACACATGAAGATACTACTTACACTTAGTTTACATACTTAACAGACTTGAAGTTCTGACTTTCCAGATTGCCATTAATGTGAGAAAAATTAGCCTGTTGCTCCTGAAGGCAGTACAAATGTGGCTTGTGAGAAGTGACTTCTGGGAGTAAGGCAGGAGAAAAATTTTATACACAACGGACACAAAAATCCTAAAACTATCTGGAATTTATCAGTGTGAAGAGGTAAGATCTACTTTGTGTTCTAATGTATTGCATGCACTATGGAATGGTATAAAATGAACAAATATATATGCTTACTGTTATTGGCTAAATTGTGTCTCCCTCCAAGTTCAGATTTTGAGGTTCTAAACTCCAGTAACTCAGAGTATGACTATATTTGCATGAAAGACCTTTAAGTAAGGGATCTAGGAGATTCCTTTAGCTATAAATGGACATTGTCTTTATTGTTTATATTTGGTGAAATATTAAGAATGAAACAGATAAGGACTTTTAAATGGCATTCTATGTGAAATCTAAGATATTTAGAAAGAGATTTGATTAGAATTTCAGCCATTATATTAATAATGACAGTCCCTTAAGAAATAGGCATGATATTATGACTTACAAGGAAGCATGAAACACAGTTCTTTGGTATACGAATTAGTGAACCATTGGTCGACCAGTGCATCATATTTAGGTTGTTTGTATGCCCCTACACACGTACCACAAAAAGAAATGAACTCTGGTTCTCTAAAGCTGAAAGAGTTGAACAGTTCCATATGTGCAGGTGTGTTTCATTTCTACTACAAAATAAAGAATATTATCATACCCACATTTCTGCCACTCAAACTTAATAACTATTTAGGTTTGTTTCAGTTTTTAAAGAAACAAAAGCTTTAACATTTTATTATGTTTATCAAAGTAACATGGTTGCCAAGAGTCTGCTTGTTCAGGAAAGAAAACTGTTGATCTGTCCCTATAACCAGCAAACACCTGTCGGCAATCTGCACATGCAGATACCTGTAACAGTAAGTTCCCATTCCTTAACGTTCAGAGACTGTGATAGAAGTTGGGGGCACATGGAGGGCTCAGTCAGTTAAGTGTCCAAGTCTGGGTTTCGGCTCAGATCTCGTGGTTTGTGAGTTCAAGCCCCACATTAGGCTCCACGCTGACAGCACAGAGCCTGCTTGGGATTCTCTCTCTCCTTCTCTCTCTCTCTGTCTCTTTGTCTCTCTGTCTCTCTCAAAATAAATAAATAAACTTAAATTAAAAAAAAAGTTGTAGTAGTGTGAAGCATGATCTGCTACTGACTATGAGGTCCTTTCCTTCAGGAATTTTGTGTTTTCTGGTTTCAGCTACAGTAATAATAATCAGATTATAAATAAAATCTGATTCTGTTATGCATTGGCACATAGCAAACTACCCCTAACGTTTCATGCCTTAAAACAACTATTTTAATTTGCTCAAGAATTGGTGGGTCAGGAATTTGGGGAGGGTTTGACTGGGTGTCCTCGGGTCCTCGCCACAACAGGTAGGAAGACAGGGCTGGGGGATCATCTTCACTTATATATCTGTGGTCTCAGGGCTGTTAGCTGCCTGTCCATCTGTCTCTCCACACTGCTTCTCATTTTCCAGGGCCTTTCCAGGTGGCACAAGTTTCTCCTAGCAGGACGGTCTTGGGTCGTCATTCCTACATCACATTGTAGGGCCTCAAATGTAAAAATTCCAAGGCCAGAGGGAAAAGCTGTCATCTCTTAAGGCCCACGTCCAGAAACTGCCTGTCACTTCTTCCATAATCTCCTTGTGAAATGATCACAGATTCTTCTTGGATGAAAGGGAAGGGGAGAGACACTGCTCTCACAGGAAGGGGAGTCAGAGAATTTGTGGCCATCTTAATTGGCCCTAACTGCTAAGTCTTGTGAATACACTGGTAAATAGTAAACTGCTTGTTCAGAAACTCAGTTCTAAGCATGGTACAAAGAGGCACTGACTTTCCAGGAAAGTAATGTTGAAAGCTTTTAATCTCTAAAAACAAGTCATTTGAGAAGAATTACTCTTTATTTTACCAAGGCAAACTTTGCAAGGAAAAGTCATATTCTTCCTATTTTCCCATTGCTTTAACCAGAGATCAGCGAACATTTATTCTGGAAAGTGCTAAATAATAAATCTTTTAGGCTTTCCTGGTCACAGTCTCTGTCACGACTACTCAGCTTTTCTGTTGTAACGTGATAGCAGCTATAGACAATAGTAAATGCGCAAGGCTATGTTTCAAAATGCTTTTATTTAGAAAAAACAGAGGGCCCTAAAGATCTTTATTTAGAAAAATACTTGTCTTCAAGGTTGAAATGTGCTGACCTCTGGTGTAGAGTACTTAACACTATATAGGGAAATAGTTTTCATGCATGCTTTAGCATATGAGGCAAAGACAAATATTTGTCAGCTGAATGACATCACTGACTTGCTGAAAAACTCTTATATCAAAGGTGATTTTAAATACAAGTGAATGATTTTAGTCTCAATTAGGTAATTTCTACTAATGTAAAATAAGTTTAAAAATAGTTGTAACTTTTAAAATTGTGGCCATTTTTATACTATATTTGGAAGAATTAAACTTTGTGATCTAATTAAATTATAAAAATCAAAATAACTATAATTATACTAGCAATTATAAGTACACAAACTTAAATGTGATTATGATGGAATTGTTTTAGTAAGAATCTATAGTATTTATGAATAAAAAAATCACTTTTTCATATGGGAATTAAATGGCAAGCTGATTATAACTGAAGTAGGTTATTCTCTTAAAACTGGAGACATTTCTCTCTCAAAACTCCTAGTACATATCACACACACAAAACACAAAACCCCTGAGAATAATGACAAGGTAGAATTAGAATCTGATTTGTCCTGATATTCACTTTTTAATACCTGTAAAATGAAAATCACTGACTCAAAATGACTTCTAAACCCATTCTTATTCTTAGGGTTTAGAATTAATTTTTGAGGTTTGGGATCTTCTAATTCTCACATTGTGTTTATACTGCCTTTATCATTCATGCAACTAATCAAATATTCATTCAATAAAACTGTGAGGGTTTATTCTGTACCACTGTGCTAAAAGCTAAAGGTACAATTTGAAGCAATATAATATGGGCCCTACCCTTGTGGAAGATATTTTCATAATAACAGAGATGGTCAGACCTATTTGTGTTTTGCTCAAGAAGGGAGGGTGAAGTGGGTCCTTGTTTAAAGGAAGCTCTGCTCTGTCAGTGGGCTCTTGCCACGTACACTTGATTTTATGGCATCACTTGCTCAGCCCCTGTGTGACCAGGGGTAACTCTTCCCTCTGCACCTGCATCATCCATTATCTTGGATACGCCTTCTCTCCTGTGGTCATCTGATACACTGCTGTTCCATGTGGTCCTGGGGCCTCTACTGCCTTTGCCTCTCTGTCTCCACACTTTTCTTAACCGTAGCAGTGGGGTTTGTCCTATTGTTTCTGGTGTAACCAAGTGTGCTTTAACCAAATTTAAGGCCAAACGAAAAATTACAGATGGTACCCTTGTCATAGCTCTCCCAAATAGCTAAACTGTGGGATGTACTGTCAGAGTACTGTTCTTCTGATAAAATATTCAATCCCCATCTTTCCCAGTCAAAAAGAAAATGTGATGTGAAATTAACTGAATTGTACATCTACAAGCTATTAATATGAAGTTTGTCTTTGACTTAAAGTGCATCATCATTATCTCCATGGGTCAGTGGATAAAGCTGAACTGTTCACTCCATTGCAGCAGAGGATTGGTATATAATAAATGGCTGAAGTGCACCAGAACCAAGGTCAGGAACGCAATTTTAAACCAGTTTGATATCATCAGTCTCATTATGATTTTAGTTGTTATGAGTCAGAATCTTTTTTTTCTTGGAGTCTTCATTCTGATGATTATAATATAACCAGAGTGATTTGGGCATATTATTTAATTTCTTAAATCACAGTTTCTTAATCTTTAAAAATAACCGGAATAAATTTCACTTCCAGCCAACATGAAATAACAAAACTAGATTTACTCTTTCTTCTGAAAGAACTAAGAAAAAAAAAAATGAACAAAACATACGAAACAGTTATTTTCAAGGTTCTAGACATGAGACAATGAAGGCAGCAATCTCTAAGAGACAGGGGGAAAGCCAGGTAATAGCTAGGGTTGCCTGAGCCTAATGCTTTTCCAGGCAGGGCTCAGAGAGCTAGAACCCAAGTGGAGCCCGGCACACTCCTGAGTATGAGGGCACTGGGGATACCAATGCAGCTAGAGTTTTTAGCACAGAGAACCAGAGAGAATAGAGCTGCACAGAGAGAGAACTCCAGAACTGCAGAGAGTCTCCTCTGAGACTAAGTACTGATTACTGCATGCATATGAGAAACCCACCCCATGCTGGAGAAAAGTTCACCAAAAATGATTAGCACCTAACATTCCTTCTTGGTTGTGAATCGTGCCTGTTCTCTCCATACACACTGGAAAAACTTGTAATTCATAGTACATACAATACACAGAAGAATCTTGCCTCTACAGTGGGAGAAAATTATACCAAGATTGAGCACTGTTCCGTCATGCATAACAAATCTTAAAAGAAAGATCCAAAGGTTCACATTGTTCCCAACTAATTTAAGTAGGTCCCAGAAGATAAAGAATATATATGAGAATGCAAACAATCCAACACCCAACAAAATAGAATTCACAATGTCAGATATCCAATAAAAAATCGCCAGACATAAAAAGAAAAAGGAAAAACTGGCCTATAATTGAAAGATAAATCAATAAATAACATATCAACCCAAAAAGAAGGCAGAAAATGGGAAGAAAGAGAAAAAAAGTATAGATGGTACACACAGCAAAGAATAGCAAGATGATGATGGATTTAAACCAACAATAGCAACAGCATATTAAATGTATGTAGATTAACGCTCTGAATAGAAGTCGCAGTTGGTCAGATTACATTTTTTTAAAAAGCACATGCTGGAGCTCCTGGGTGGCTCAGTCACTTAAGTGTCTGCCTGGATTTCAGCTCATGTCAGGATCTCTTGGTTTGTCAGTTCAAGCCCCGTGTGGGGCTCTATGCTGACATAGTAGAGGCGGCTTGGGATTCTTTTCTCTTCCTCTTTCTGCCCTCCAGCGCGTGCTCTCGCACTCTCTCTCTCTCTCTCCCTCTCTCAAAAATAAATATTCAAAAAAAAATAATAAAAATAAATAAATAAAGAGCATATGCTGCCTCACAAAAAAATCCACAATTCAAGTGTGCAGAGACCAAGGAAACGAAAGTAAAAGGGCAGAAAATTATGCATGCTGACGCTAATCCATAGAAAGCTGGAGCAGTGGTATTAATATCAGACAAAGCAGACTGTGAAGCAAAGACTATTATATACAATAAAGACAGTCAAATGAAGTATGAAGATAAAAGGATAAATCCAGCAAGAGGACCCCTAGATGTTTATGTATGTAATAAGAGAACCTTAAAATACAAGGCAAAAACTGATAAAACTGCTAGGAGGAACAGATAAATCTAGAGTTTTATTTTATTATTTTAATATCACCCTATTAATAATTGTTAGAAAATGTAGACAGAAAGTTGTAATAAATGGAAGATATGAATAGCATTTATATTCAATATGATCTAACTTATAGTTAAATACCACTTCATCTAACAATTGCACGGTACACATTTCTTCCAATCACACAAGAAACATTTACCAAGATAGATGCTATTTTGTGGCACAACAAAGTCTCAAGACATTTAAAAGGTTTCAATTTATACAAAGTATTTCTCTGGCCCTAGTCAAATTAAATCAGGAATCAATAAAATTTCTCTAGAAAACAACAAAATATTTAGAAAAAAAAGTAATACACTTCGAAACAGCTCATGGTCAATGAAAGGAGAAAGTATTTTGAACTGAATGACAATGAAAACACAACATGACAAAAAAAATTTGGAAGCCACCAGAGGGAAATTCACAACACTAAATGCCCCTTTTTATAAGAGTTTATTTATTTAGAGAGAGAGGAGAGAGAGCTCACAAGGGAGTGTGAACGATGGAGGGGCAGAGAGAGAGGGAGAGAATCCCAAGCGGGCTCCACGCTACTAGCTTAGAGCTGGACATGGGACTCAATCCCATGACCCATGAGATGATGACATGAGCCAAAATCAAGAGTGGGACATTCAACTGACTGAGCCACCCAGGTGCCCCTAAATGCCCATTTTTGAAAGGAAGAAAGGTCCCAACTCAATGATCTCACCTTCCATCTTAGGAAATTATGTGATATATATGATATTTGTGAGATATATTTATTTATGTCACATTTATTATCTCACATTTATCATATTTACTACTATCCTTGGGATCCATATGTATGTGTGTGTGTGTGTGTGTGTGTGTATGTGTATGTATGTATATATATGTATGTGTGTATATATATATATATATATATATATATATATATATATATATATCCCGAAGTAGTAGAAGAAAAGAAATAGTAAAAATCAGAGTTGAAAATCAAAGAAGAAATCAAAATACATTAGTTAAAAAACTTTTTTTGAAAGATACTGCTAAGAAAATGAAAAGTCAAACCACAGACTGGGAAAAATATTTGGAAATAACATATTCAGTAAATGAATAGTAACCAGAATACATAAAAAACTCCAAAACTCAATAATAAAAAAAATAAGATGAACATAATATTTAAAAAGGTTTGTCTCCAAAGAAGATATATAAATAGCAAATAAGCACATGAAAAGATTTTCAATATCAGCAGTTATTAGGGAAATAGAAATTAAAACTATAATGAGACACCACTACATATCAAAAAGGCTAACATTAGAAATATGTGTTTGATAATACTTTTTGATTGAGAAACTAGAGAGAGCATTATTTTAGAAAATGTTATCAATTGGTAAAATTAAACTTTTCTATCCCTAATTCTATCAAAGCTGACTTTCCACACATAACATTTTTCTTTTCAAGTATTGTCATAAATTGGTTTTCTTTGAAAATAAACAAAAGGAAGGAAACCAAAGTTATGTACGGTGTTACCTTAAGTAATTATCTTCTCAGGATTTCATGATCTAAGATAGAGCTGCCACAGTACTGTTACTGGACAGAAAGTTGTTCAACCTTCATTCAAAAAGACACTATTCTATAACATGATAAATGCAGTGTTGAGTAATTTTCCCTTTTTGAAGTATGAAAAGTTCACAAATTAACTGTAAGCACACTCTGGATCATGACATGTTCTGAGGAAATATCTCTGCACATGAGGGAGACAATCCACCCAGGATTAGTGTTGTGGTTCTCACACTGTCTTCCCTCATCTCTGAAACCAACCTTGCAAAGATGTTTTTAAATCACTGCTTATCTAATTGCATCCTTGAATTACACAATATTTTCAGATGTTGTCTTACTAGTATGACATGAAAATGCATATTTAGTGAAATAAAAATAGTTTAACTAAAATATGTATTTGAATACATATGATATATGTTTTCTCTTCTCTATTTCAATATATAGCCTGGTTTTATACAGCCTGTAAACATTTGTAACAAAATGAAATGATAATTGCATGCGCTAAAAAGAAGCATAATTGCTTATTTTCAATTTGAATAGTTTATATTTAAAAATAGAACTTCACTAATGTATACATTAATTGTTTATTAACCACTTTAGTCTGTTATTTTTAGAACTGTGATTAGGAAATAAACGTGTGCAAATATCATTTCTATAAAAAGAATCTATTTTAGACACTAGTAATACTAATAATATTAGCAAGAAGTCCTATTATTTTCCTGGAACTATTGTTTTAATTATAAAAAAATAAATAATAACAATGAATCATTTTAAATTTTGTTCTGAATAATTCCACTGTTGCATTTACTAGAGAAAATAAATTCTATATTTTAGAATGGATAATACAATTTCATTCACATAAAACCAGAAGAGTAATGAAATTACTTATTTGTTTTTTTTTTTTCATTATGAAAAGACATTTTTTTCTTATCTAAATTACCTGTTAGATGATTCCAATTCCTGACTCCATTAAAAATAGAAAGTGCAAGTTGTTTTAGAAAGAAAAGTGAGATTCCGCCTGAGGCCCAGCCTCCCCACCCCCCCCCCCCTCTAGGAAGAAGATGTGCCACTTCTAGCAGCTGAAGAAAACACTTGGAATATCGATGAGCCTCAACAGAGGCAGAAAACAGCTTTTTAACCAATGCCTAAAAAATCTGAGGCTAGGGATGATTTAACAATAAGACCCTTAGAGTTCAGTTGAGATTTCTATTCCTCTGGAAAAATTACGTAGGTAAGTATGGCAGCAATGACTGGAATTAGTAACCTGGGAAAGCGTTTGCATCTCCCTGGAAAATACATGACATGAAATTCAAGAACTTGTGGAATCTAAAGCTCTGCTCCTCAGGAAGAATTCTAAAAAGAGTAGTTATCGTTATTGGGAAGAGATGCATAGTTTTAACAATAAAAGATTACAGAAAAACACACTTTATAACTGTGTTATCAAGATAATTTGATTTGAGTTCAGCCTTTTAGTCATAATTGTGACTGTCGCCTTCTTATTCATGGAACATATTTGTGTTATGGTATTTGTACTTCAATGAACTAAAAACGTCAGAAGATCTGGAAGAAATGATCTTTATGTTGCAGCAATGTTATTTACTTCAAGTTTCCAATCACTAAATTTTTATCCAAATCAGAGATAGCATTTAGAAATAAATCTATTAAATTTTTTCCTGTGAGTCATTTAATATTTATTCATTGTGAATTTTACTTTAGGATTTCTTTCTTTATTTTGAGAGAAAGAGAGAATGATCTAGGGAAGGGCAGAGAGGGGGGGGTGGCGGAGAGAATCCCAAGCAGGCTCTGTGCCGATCAGCACAGAATCTGGTGCGGGGCATGATCTCAAAAACTGTGAAATCATGACCTGAGCCAAAATCAAGAGTCAGACCTTAACTGACAGTCACCCATGTGCCCCTCCTTGTGAAAAATTGTTAATATATTATCTCAATCAAAACATGTATCTAAATATTTTCATCTTTCCTTAAATACATTCTTCTATTATCTTTAATAACAATTGCTACCATTTGCTGTGTGCATTGTGTGTAAGGTTTATACACCTAATTCCAATCACCTTTACAATCACACCTCTGTACAAGAGGACATAGATTTGAATACAAGCTCTGTCTCCATCATTTTGCTCTTAAGTGGAACAGATAAGAGCCTGACTCATTCATTTCTAAAGTTCACGTTCACAACCCTGCACTTCACCACGTCACCTCCCCTTGGAGAAGTGCTCAGATATAATCCCATGGAATAATATGGACACATGTTTCTGCCAGAAGTAAAATAAAAGTATATTACCTAAAAATTAAGGAATATGCTATATACTATCCCCTCAGAAAGATGTATAATATACATTAATCTAGAGCATTTTTCAGAAAACCCATTTCTCCCCTCTTCTGCTTTCCATTTACATGTATCCAGATTTATTTGAATGTAACACTCTTTCTTAGGATTCTTCATTGGTATGTTTTGCTGTCCTAACACTTACTAATTTCACAAAGAAGTAGCGCCATCTGACTTGCTCCCATGTATAGGAAAGGATGACCTATATTAAAGACATTCAGCTTCAGTTTTATACTGTAAGTTTTTGAGAAGCTATTCAATGCTAAGAAATCCACTTTGCTTTCTAATATGAATGTGTAAAACTTTAGGATGTTCAAAAAGATGACTAACTGTAGAGAAGAAAAAATTCCTTACAAAAATGTATCTTGTTGGGAAAAGAACCACTTGCTATAATATAAGTCCTATCTTCTTTCCTTTTTTCTAGCAGCTGGGCTAATTAAAGAATAATTGGGCAGTGACTAAACATGCCCATATAATTGCCCTTTACTCATCCACTGAATCCCATGGACAACCCATGTTAAATTGATCTGTTTGACAGTCTTTTTTTTTCTTTCTCTTCTTTTAATTCTAAGAAAAAGAGAAAAGTCTCATTTATTACATATAGTTCCAAAATAACAAAGGAAAAACACCTATGAGCTACTGACTCACAAAGGGCCAAAAACACAGGGAAATTATTTAAATAGAATGAAAGACTTTTTTCCACAGAACTAGAGCAAACAACCTTAAAATCTGTATGGAACCAGAAAGTACTCCAAAAGCCAAAGCAATCTTGAAAGAGAAAAGCAAAGCTGGAGGCATCACAATTCTGGACTTCAAATTATATTGCAAAGTGTAGTGATGAAACAGTATGGTACAGGCACAAAAATAGACACATAGATCAACAGAACAGAATAGAAAACTCAAAAATGAACCTACAATTATATGGTCAGTTAATCTTTGACAAAGCAGGAAAGAATATACATTGGGAAAAAGACAATCTCTTCAACAGAGAAGAAAACTGGGAAAACTGGACAGCAACATGCAAAAGAAGAAACAGGACCACTTTCTTACACTATACACAAAAATAAAATCAAAATGAAATAAAAACCTAAATATGATATCTGAAACCATAAAAATCCTAGAACAGAACACAGGCAGTAACTTCTTTAACATTGGCTGTAGCAACTTCTTTCTAGATATGTCTCCTAAGGCATGGGAAATGAAAACAAACATAAACTATTGGGACTTCATCAAAATAAAAACCTTCTGCACAGTAAAGGAAGCAATCAGCAAAACTGGAAGGCGACCTGTATAATGTGAGAAGATATCTGCAAATGGCATATCTGATAAAAAGGTTAGTGTACAAAAAATATAACATATTATATAACTCAACACCCCAAAAATGAATGATGTAAGTAAAAAAAAGGCAGAAGACATGAATAGACATTTTTTCTAAGAAGACATACAGGTGGCCAACAGACACATGAAAAGATGCTCAATATCACCCTTCATCAGGGAAATATAAATCAAAACTACAGTGAGATATCACTCACTCCTGTCAGAATGGCTATAATCAACAACACAAAGAAAAATAGGTGTTCACAAGGATGTAGAGAAAGGGGAACCCTCTAGCATTGTTGGTGGAATGCAATCTGGTACAGGCACTCTGGAAAACAGTATGGAGGTTCCTCAAAAAGTGAAAAATAGAATTAGCCAAAAACCCAGCAATCGACCTACTAGGTATTTACCCAAATAATATGAAAATACTAATTTAAAGTAATATTTGCAACCTAATGTTTATAGCAGCATTATTTACAATAGCCAAATTACACAAACAGCCCATGTCCCTAGATTAATGAATGGATAAAGAAGATGTAATATTTATATATTACACCACACACACCACACACACACACACACACACACACACACACACACACACACACACACTAAAATGTTTCATTCAGCTGGAAAAAAAAAGAATGAAATCTTGCCATTTGCAAGGACATGGAGCTACAGGGTATTATTCGAAGTGAAATAAGTCAGTCAGGGAAAGACAAATACTTTATGATTTCACTTATATGTGATATTTAAGAAACAAAACAAGCAAAGGGAAAGAGAAAGAAAGAGAGAGAGAGAGAGGCGCGCAAGCCAAAAAACAGACTCTTAACTATAGAGAACACACTGATGGTCACCAGAGGGGAGGTGGGGGGTGGGGGATGGGAGAAATAGGTGATGGGGATTAAGGAGCACACTTGTGATGTGCACTGGGTGATGTAGAGAAGTGTTGAATCACTGTATCATACACCTGAAATGAATATTACACTGTATGTTAACTAACTAGAATTTAAATAAAAACTTAAAACAGTTTTAGGGTATTGGTAGGTAAATATTCTTCCAAAACTATGTAAGTTATTATATGTCTTGAATTTAGGGTCAGCATATGCTATAACTAAACCTGAATGCATAGGAAATATTAAAGCAACTTAATTTATATCCAAATTATAGTATACCTATTCATTCAGAAATCCTCTAGAAGAAAAATTTATTAAAACTTCACTTTATACTTCAGTCTAAGTTGAAATAAGTATGATGTTTTGACGGACCTAATACATGTTTTTGACTAGCAATAATTACAATTTTAGTAGAGTCTAACTAATAAGAGAACGAGTCAATAGTATCATCTCTAATTAGCTGATTAATTTATCCCTTTAACCTCTTTGAGAATGAGAAAATGATCCTATGATCCTATCCAAATACATACAAGGAAATTAATGGCAGGACTTTCCAAGAGAGAAAATGAAGAATAAGATGATGGTAATATTTAAAAATTTGTGCAGAAATTAACTCTTTAGATTTCTTGATCTTTATGCTTTATTACACCCATCATCCACCCATCCATCCATGTATTCATCCAAAGCTATTTAATGGAAATTGTGCTTATTGCTAAAAATACACTGGAAACAATAGAGACATAATCCCTGTCCTTGTTGAATTTATAATTATGTCTATAATTGTGCCACGTCTGTTTGTTATTAATTGATAAGACAAATGTAATACATTTGTATTATGATAGGATCTGGGGGCTATTTCTATAACTGTGTGTGTGTGTGTGTGTGTGTGTGTGTGTGTGTGTGTGTGCATGTAGAAGTAACATGGGTTTCAAGAAAAGACTCATGATATTAATTTAGCAGTAAGACCTATGGAATATCCATGCCTATTACTGACAATAAAAATCACTGCAAATCCAGGAAGTGAAGTGAGAGTTGACTAGCACATGAAGATTAATGTAGACTGTTTTTGTCAAATTCCTTGGAATTCCTAATTTTAACCCAGGTATGAGGCAATAAAATGTCTTAAAAGGAAAATTTGAGGAATAGAGACCTAGGACAATTTTATATGTCCATATAAATATAAAAGTAATAATATGAAGGAGAATTTATGTATTTTTTAGGGGGTGGGTTAGCTTTGATGTGATGTGGTATGTTCAGTTACTTACTTATAACTGGGAACAAGAATAAAGAGAGATTATCAGTAGAAGTAGACTTATTTTTCAAAATTGTGTTGGCTATTCAGGGTCCCTTACATTTCCATGTACAAATTAGGGTCAACTATCCCTTATCTGAAAAGTAAACAATGGGACTTTTGATAGGAATTGTATTGAATCTGTAAATCAGTTTGCAGAGTATTACCACCTTAATACTAATATTCCAATCCATGAACACAAATCTTTCCATTTACTTAGGTCTTTAATGTTTTTAACAAAGTTTGGTAGTTTTCAGTCTAGAAATCTTAAGGCCCTTACTGTATTTATTCCCAAATATTTTACAATTAAGTATTAAAAGGTTACATTGAAAGCATATCTGTTGTTTTACAACGACAAATAAGCCAATTAAAATGTAGACAAAGGACTGAAGTAGACATTTCTCCAAAGTAAAGTAAGTCAATAAATACATGAAAAAATGTTCAACCTAATTATTCATCAGGGGAATGCAAATTAAATCCACGATGAGATATCACTTCATACCCATAGGATGGCTGTTTATAAAATTAAAAAATAATGAGCATTAGTGAAGATGTGGAGAAATTGAAACATTCATGTATTGCTGGTGGGAATGTAAAATAGTGCAGCTCTGTGGCAAACATTTTGGCAGTATCTCAAAAATGTAAACATAGAGTTATCATAGAACCAGCACTCCCAAATGAATTGAAAACATATGTTCACACAAAAATTTATATACAAATGTTCATAGGAGCATGATTTATAATAGCCCAAAAGTGGAAACAATTTAAATGATCATCAACTATGAATGGATAAACAAAATTAATTTAATCTATACAATGGACTATTACTTGGTTTTTAAAAGGATATATACACAATACACACAACACACAGATACACACACACACACACACACACACACACACACACACACGATATGGATGAACCTTGAAAACATTATGTTAAGTGAAAGAAGCCAGTAACAAAAGATCTCATATTGTATAATTCCATTTATATTAAATGTCCAGAACAGACAAATCCATACAGACATAAGGTAGCTTAATGATTTCTAGAGAATGAAGGAGGGGCAATTGGAAGGTGTGAAGTTTGTCTTTAGGGTATGGATATATTACATAATTAGATAGTGTTATAGTTGTATGACATTGTGAATACACTAAAAACCACTGAATTATACTTTCAAAAATGGTTAAAATGATGAATTTTTGTGTATGAGTTACATCTCAATTTTTTAAAATTTAAAGGCTCTTAAATAAAAGTATATTCACAGATTTTTGTTTATTGCAAAGGGACAACACTGCCCTTCCTCTACAATTCTCTCTAGCTTCATTTCCAACAAGTCTAAAATTATATTCTTAACTCTATTGCAACTAAGTTGGGTGTTTTTGATAGCCATGATGCCTTTGCTTGTATGGTTTAATATGCCTGGTATTTGCTTTCCGAAAACTCTCCTGAGTCCCATTCAATTTTTACATCCCAATTTCATTAGCCAAGATGGTGGCTTTGTTCAGTGGTTAGACTCACTTGATGCTATTGCACTATCAATCATAGCTTCTATTCTTCCAACCTGTAAAACTTGATCTGGGTGTCTTTGATACTTTGATGGCACTTGGAACCAAACAAAGTGCTTGACACATGGTGGTTACTTACAAAATATTTGAAGATTCAAGAAAACAAAGGTGAAAGTGTCAAGAGCTCACCTGAGCTGGAGAGTACTGAATTGTCAGACATTGGAATAGCTTATTAAGATGACAAGCCAAAACAAACAAACAAACGAATAAAAGTCGAGTCTTTAATCAAATACTGCAATAAGCAAGAGGCTAAGCCAGAGAAAGTACAAACTCTCCTCTCCTCTCTGTTCCATTTCTCCCTAAGAATCATTGTGCTAGTAAAGGACTGCAAAAGAGCTCTGAAAAGTTTCCTGCAGTTTTATGAGCCAGGATGGCAGAGGTTGGTGGTGTGAAGGAGCTAGGAATGGACAAATCCTGAGTACTGAGACCGAGGGCGAGAAGACTTTCTTCAAGGCTCCTCCTGTGGCCCGCAGAATGATGTCTTGGCAGAGGTACCTGAGGAAGATGTTTGCTCAAAGTCTTAATTAAGGAGACCTCAACTGGAAGTGCATAGGCTACGAATGTACATCCAGTAAAGGTATGGCTGGCTAGGGGCGTCTGAGTTCTTGACTCTAAGTCTTTCAGTGACTGTAATGCACTGTGTGTGCACTAAGCCTGGTGGAGTGTGAGCAGTTTCATCCCACAAGATTGTCCCAAAAAGCCATGTAGCTACCTAGAGTCAGGCCTGAAAATTCACACGTAGGTCTTTAGCTAAGAGCCAGACTCCTCAAAAAGAAGAAGGGAAACTCTCTCATATTTATAGCCATCAGGGAAACACGAATCAAAACCTCAGTGAGATACCACTTCATACTTACTAGGATGACTATAATTAAACAAAGTATAAAGTACTTTAACTTTACAGATAAGTACCCTGGAAGAGATTTCAAGAAAAACATTCTTAGGATTTTGAGGAAGGAAATATAGTGTGGTCAGAAAAAAATTCATGAATGCATTCTTGAAATTGGCTGGATTTTTATTGGTAGGTAGGGACACCTCAGGGACTAGAAATAGAATGAGCAAAGGCACCAATCAAGAGACAATTTAGGAACTAGAAAAGTGAAATTCTAATGCATAGAGTACACATAAGGAAGTCTCAGGAGATAATGGTGAAAAATAGTTTGTGATCATGGTATAAAATGCCTTCAGTACTGGGGTTCCTGGGTAGCTCAGTCAAGTGACCAAATCTTGGTTTTGGCTCAGGTTCTGATCTCACGGTTCGTGGAATCAAGCCCCACATTGGGCTCTGCATTGACAGTGTGGAGGCTGCTTGGAGTCTCGCTTTCTCCCTCTCTCTCTCTGCCCCTGCCACGTTCTCTCTTTCAAAATAAATAAAATTTAAAATATAACAATTTAAAATGCAGTCAGTATGCATCTCAAAGTCCCTACTTAATTCTGAAAATAATAGTCATTTAAACTTTTGATTATTTGTGACATGATTAAAAGAAAATAATTTAAAGATCTCTTTTATCATAGAAGAAACAGTTTACCAGTATTCAACTTGTTAATTTTGTTTTAAAATAGTTAAGCTTAGGGTGCCTGGGTGGCTCAGTTGATTTAGTGTCCGACTTTGGCCCAGGTCATGATTACACAGTTCACCAGTCAAGCCTCGCGTCAGGCTCTATGCTGACAGCTCGGACCCTGGAGCCTGCTTCAGATTCAGTGTCTCCCTCTCTCTGACCCTTCCCATCCTGTGCTGTCTCTCTATTTCTCAAAAATAAATAAAAACATTAAATAAAATAGTTAAGCTTATCTCAAAGAATCAATAAAACAAAAATAAATGAAATAATTATACATTCTTTTATTCTCTCTAATAGAATATAGGCAGCTTGGAAGATGAAATTATCTAGCTTAACTTGTTGGCACCAAAACTGCTAGCACTTTGCCTTGTGCAAAGAAGATACTAGAAAAATGTTTCCTGTTTAAACACTACGCTGAAGTTGCTACTCACTGCAATTCTGGCATTCAATAAATACAATTAACTCGAACATAAAACCAAATCTATTTCACACCTTTTCCCTCCTTTTTTATAAGTTTCTCAAAGCACTTCAAAAATTTTCAGACTTCTGGCCAATCAATATAAAGAATAATACTCACTGCCAGTATATAGAAAAATATCACTGGTCTCAAATGTTTTCTTGTTTCATATTTTGGATAAAGGACATCCAATGAATTTGAGATGTGTGTTGTTATATTAAACTGTTCCATGAATTTTCTGTTGAAAGTAGTAGTTTAGACTTTGTTTCAAAAGCAGTTCCTATGTC
Organism: Panthera leo; assembly: GCF_018350215.1. Taxonomy (NCBI): domain Eukaryota; kingdom Metazoa; phylum Chordata; class Mammalia; order Carnivora; family Felidae; genus Panthera; species Panthera leo. Next base: position 638,725 of record NC_056689.1, on the reverse strand, counting down.
CTAAGATTCTGTTAACCCTGTAGGCAATCACTGTATTTAATTCCACTTAAGTGTAATTGTTAGTGCTGCCATCAGTTTGTAAATAAAGATGAAAAATTGTTGCTTTGAAGCTATAGCAGAAAACTCAATAGCTCTGTTTCATGATTAACAGAGTATTGTGTCAAACCTCCTGAGTGATTGGCTCTCTTGCACATGGCATGATACATAAGGAAAACCAACAGAGTCAAATTTGATTCATGTATGTATCTAGATGAAATCTGCTTCCGATATGTCAACATAGTTTAATGCAACAAGATATTGCACACCTTCTTGGCTTAAGCATTATGTAGTCATCTTCCTTCATTGACATAATTGCAATTATCAACCAATCAAATATAAAATCAGGTCAATAAATCACTAAGTAGATTTTATGTGCAAAGAACTCTATCAAGGAAGCATGGAGGGCAGACTTTCAGGGATGTCAGAAAGAGAGCTGTGCATTGCAGTAGTAGTTTACAATTCTGTAAACAGTAGTAGTAGTACAGTAGTAGTTTACAATTCTGGTTATTCCGATGAATAACCATAGTTGCCCCCAAATCATAAAAAAGCAAATTTGCATCTCTGTGTTAGGTTGTTGACCATCTATTCACTCTTATTTTTGGTTAGAGCATGGAAAATTGAGATTTCACTTCAGTTTTAGGGGATATAATTCATTTATTAAAAGAAGAGAAGAAGAAAGAAAGGGAGAAAAAGAGAAAGAGAGAATGAATGGGTTGGCAAATACGTAGTAAGCTCTCAATGCATCATTACATACCCCACAGAACCTAAACAACACATTATTCACTGAAGAAGGAAACATAAATTAAATATATAATATTGTCCTTGTCCTCAATTTCAAAGGGCAGTTTAATTTGAGTAATTCATCTCTCATCCAGAGTAAGATTTGTCCTTAGTTGCATCTTATCCAACACTGTTATTGAATGGATGAGAAAACATAGTTCTTGGTGGCAGTGATGGAATGGTGGAGAACTTAATTGCCAGGGACAGCGTGTTAGACAATCAGCCTCAAGCCTGGATCTGGGCTTCCTTAACTCCTTAGCATGGACTCATCTAACTGTATACACAACACTGCCTCTAAGACCTGAAGCCGTAGGAAAGCATCATCGATGATGGAAGCCACACAGAGTCCAGATATGCCATAGGTAGTCCACTGAGAAAGAACACAAAACATACTCACAGCCCATTCTTTAGTATGAGGCCGATACATACTGCTGTTCAGAGGGAAACAGGGATCTGTGGATTGGGACATTAGGGAAGGGGCACAATTCCTTTCTGAACTAAATTCCAAAGCAGAGTCATCCATCTATCAGAATGATGCTAACGAGAAATTCCAGTTTAAACTTAGTAAAAACAAACCTTCTTAAAGTAACAGTCCCTCCAATGTTTGTGTGGGGTGGGGGTGGTGGTGATAGAATCTGACACAAACAGTGATAGTAGCTTTCTAAATTAATTCCTTCCCATCATCTGTTTCCTATAGTCAGTTACCTGTTAAGGTAAGTTTTACATTTAACCATGGGATATACCAGATCTGGATACCAGATATAGCATACAGACATTCATTAAAAATACATCTAAAGAGGAGGAGAAACTATTCTCCTTTTGCTATAAAATTTCTACATATCATTTATTATTTTGTTTGGTTTTAATTTTATTATAATTTAAGACAACATGTATGTTAAGTTTATAGGGTATCCCCCTGCCTCCAACTTTTGCTAAACCACACATCCCATAAACTTTGTCAGTACTAGAACAGTCTGTGAAATATAAAAGACACCAACAAAAAGATCAAAACAATATGAGATTAGAGAAAGACAAATACCATATAATTTCACTTAGATGTGGAATCTAAAAAAACAAACAGGCCATAAACACTCATAAATACAGAGAACAAACAGGTGGTTGCCAGAGGGGAGGGGTGTAAGAGGATGGGTGAAATAGGGGAAGGGGATTAAGAGGTACAAACTTCCAGTTGTAAAATTAAAAAAAAGTAATGAGGATGTAAAGTACAGCATAGGAAATACAGTCAATAATATCATAACAGCTTGGTATGGTGACAGAGGGATGAGCATTTTGTAATCATTATTTTGTACACTTGAAAACTAATATAATATTGTATGTCAACTATACTTCAATAAATAAAAAACAATATGAGACTTTACCCTTATTGTACTATATATGAAGACTTTCTCTTTTTTTAATGTTTATTTATTTTTTAGAGAGAGCGTGCATGTGCACAAATGGGGGTGGGGCAGAGAGAGAGGGAGAGTGGGTCTGAGTGAGCTCTGCTGTGACAGCAGGCGAGCCTGATGTGGGCTAGAACTCACAAATGGTGAGTTCATCACCACCTGAGCCAACGTTGAACGCTCAACTGACTGAGCCACCCAGGTGCCCCTATATGAAGACTTTTAAAAGGTACTGACCATTTATCCAGAATCATTTTCTTGGTGTTAAGACATTTTATAATACAAATTTTTCAGTTAACTAAATTTAACTTCTTTAAATATCAATTATTAAAGTTTTAAAGTATTTTTAATGAAAATACTTCATAGTGACCCTTGATATTCTTAGGGGCTATATACTAATACTTTTGCAAAGCATAATACTTTCAGCCATCTAATGAATAATTACTATATCAATGTGACCAAAGTATATTATGTAGCAGAATTTTTTGTGTACAACATTTACAGTTAGCAATGGATATTAGGTAGTGTTGAATAGTCTATTAATTTATGATCCAGTATCTTAGTTCTGCTACTTTACACATTTGTCTTACAGTATGATTAGAATTTGTGTTTCAGATAAACAGTAAATAATTACAAGATATTGATCTTCAGGCTTATATTCAAATCAGCTGTGCCACACATGTTAAAAACAAAAGAGTCTTCTTTGCTCAATTTTCTCTTTCAAATATTTCTTAATTCCAGAATAATGATCTTGAGAGTTGAAATTGCAAGAAGATAATATGTAATTTAATGTGTTTACCCCCAAAACACATGGCATACAGAAAAGTTTCAAATAAAATGGCATTTTGTGGGAAAAAATCATGAGTACTCCAATCTCTTAAGTATGCAACACACTTAAAAGACTATCAGAACAAGGTGACCTGATAGCATGTATGTTCTTTTTTTTTTTTACTGTTCATTTTTTTAAGAATGAGAGAAACAGAGCATGAGCATGGGAGGGGCAGAGAGAGAAGGAGACACAGACTCCAAAGCAGGCTCCAAGCTCTGAGCTGTTAGCTCACAAATGGGGGAGGGGCAGAGAGAGAGGGAGAGTGGGTCTGAGGGCAGAGCCGGATATGGGGCTTGAACTCACAGAACATGAGATCATGACCTGAGCCAAAGTTGAACACCTAACGGACTGAGCCACCCAGGTGCCCCATTCTTAAATGATCTAAAAATTTAGTTTTTAAACTTTCAAGGATGAGAATAGTTACAAAGATCTCTTAGTAATACACCAAAATAATTGGCAAGGCTTTATTAAGTGAGTGGTTAAAAGCAGCATAGTATAGTGGTTAGTAACATGAGTTCTGGGACCAAACAGACAAGCGTGTAAATACTGGCTTCAATCCTAACCGGCTGTATGATTTTGAATATGTTTACTAACTCTCCAAATCTCAGTTCCCTTATCTAAAATGGAGATACAATTGCAGATAAACAATACGATTGAATAAAAAATGAGTCAGGTAATACATATAAAGAGATTAGAACAGAGTCTGGCCCTTAATCTACATTTTGACATTTGCTAACATAATGGTCTATGTGTTCCAACTTATGCCACTTCAGTATAGTAATTTAATGTTGGAAAATGTGTAATCAAAGTACTAAATGTCATGGCACCACTGTATGTCAGATGACCTGGTCTAATGGAAAGCCAAGTTGCAGTCTGAGAGGTCTGTAAACAGGCGTATTCACTCACATGAATACACAAACAAGAACTTGGCACCTGCCATTATACATGCTTAGGACAGTGCCTTCTCCTTGTCCACTGACTTAGTTACTTGATATTTGTCACCAGGACGCCTGGAGGCATCCTGGCTCTCACACCAGAGCAGCATTATGAGAAGCTCCAAATGACCAAGTGCAGGGAAGCATAGTTATCCTAGATCCTGCCTGTTCTAGAGATGATAATTAAATCCTAATTTTTAACACAAATTGTGAATGCTAATAATAGGTAGGAAGTATAATGTTGGCATTAACACCAAATATTCCTTTCTGCCTTAATCTTCCTAAGAGTTTCCTTTTAAGATCTATCTTCACTTGGCAGCAAATGCAGACATAACTGTCTCCCATGTTTTTAATGACCAATAAATAAGTAACAAGGTGCTTTTTTGAATAGTAGCCTTTCAGGAGTAGGAAAATCACAAAAACTTACACAAACACTATACATTTATATGACCCTCATTTTTGGAGCCCCAGTTTATTTTCTTGGATGTATACTAGACCATCAATAAATAGATAATGCTGGAGAGAACATTATGGATTTTTGGAAAAATCATGGTATTCTTTTGAGGTTATCTAAGTTTATGTTATTGTTTATATGACTTACGTGATAATTCTTGTTAAAACTTGTCAACAATAATTTGTTTTTGCTTACTTGACAGGTGATTGCTATGGTCACTTTTTCTTTCAACAGATCAATAAAATCAAAATTAAAACCATATGATCACTAAAGTATTACATGCAAAATTGAGACCCTCTTTGGTCTACAAAAATATATTTTAATAAGGACTTGATCATTCAAGGAATAATTACAGGAGTCAATAAAATTCAACCTAGAATTCTATACTTTGGAAGAAATTATGAATCTGTGAGTAGCATAATAAAAAGAAAGAAAACAATTATGATGATATAATTTTATGTGCATTAGCTCTATTTGTGATAATGGTATGCTTACATCCTTTTTTCAGAGAAGGAAACAGAGGCTCAATTAATTTATATCTTGAAAAGGGCATATTACTAAGAAGTGGCCAAACCAGAAACAACTCTTTAACTGAAGTCCATTAATCTTAATCATAAAATAAATTTCACCACCCCATAGCATTGGTGGAAGAAGAATTTCAGTGTGTATTTGACAGAATTAAATTGAAGAAAATAAAACTAAATCATTTCTAGATTCATGTACAAACCCATGATTTAATTATTTGCAGTGGGAATTATGAATTGAATCATCTCAAAGCAATTGACAAACTTCTGAACAGCATTTACCTTCTACTCCTCTGCTCTCCATTTACAGGCCAGATTTTGAGTTAATTTAGAACAGATATTCAATCATTTTTCAGTGTTAGCCTATCAAGAAATAAAGGTGCTGCCACAGACGTGTGTTTTAGGTACTTAAAAAAAACCTGAATCCCATCATGTGCATAGGGTCAAGAATTTGTTTTCTCCTCTACTATGATGCCAGTTGCTACAAATGCTCCCATACAAGAAAATGGAAATTAAACCGTATTCGAAGTTAGGCTGACCGAGATTGAATCCTCATTCACATAGTTAACTAGCTAAATGACCTAAAATAAGTTATTTGTGAAAAACAGAGATTGTGAATATAAGAAGATTTGGCCTAGTTCTGGACACATAATAGTTATGTGAAATATAGCTACTGTTTTTGTGATTTAATTACTAACTGGACATGTGCCTCAGTTTCTGAATCTAGATACCAGATTCACCAAGTGGTGCATGCTTTCTGCCATAGATTCCAACCCACTTGATGAACATCATGATTTTTTTTTTCTTTCAAGTCTATCATTGTGGCATAATTGGAATCTGGTTGTCATGTGTTTTATAATCTTCCATGTGTATACCCTGTCTGGTTGCCTATAGCTGTGAAATGAACAGCATTGAACTTTTGTGGTATAAAATACCAACCATTCAATTGTGATCTCAATTTTATCAATCAATAATGTAGGCAAAGTACAGCAAATATGGCTCATTTCTGTTCCATAAAACCTGGGTCTTCAATTAGGGTGTCTCAAATGACTGCAGATGGCTGAGACAGCTTAATTGATGTCATATGTCTCAGACCTCCAGTTTTGTCCATTGTTTAGTTTTCTCCATTCTCCACATCTTCGGCCACATCTGTCGTGGTCTGGAATGTCCATTATTGTTTCTTCACTCACATGCCTGCTGTCTGGCATGGAATGGTTGGTCCAGCTGTGGCTGAAGAGGCATCCTGTTTTCTCCACAGGCTCTCCACAGAGCTAGCTTTGGGTTCCTCACAGCCACATATCTTAGGGTATCAGATTTCTTACACAGAGGCTGACTTCTCCAAGAGTGAACATTCCAAGAAGGCACATGGAAGCTGGAAGACTTCTAATGACTTAGCCTTGGAAGGTGTATACAATAGAATTCTGCCTCATTCTATCGATCAAGTTAGTCACTAAGGCCACCCACCAAACTCAATTGCAGAAACAACAGAGAATTTCGTATTTGTAACTACCCCACTATATCAGGAATTCTTATCAATAACTATGGCAGACTGCTTATCCTTACTGTCTCATCAGAAAACACCCAGCCAATTTGTATAGAGACAGCATCTTTAGGTCTATTGTATGCTTTGATTATTAAAATAAAATGTTCTAGTTATGTGGCTTTAGGCATGTTGCCTTACCAATAGAAATGTAATTTTTCTTACATTTACATTGGGAACTGAAAGGAACAGCTTTGAATCCAAATGACAGCCCTGCCTTAGTTTAAAGCTAGGTTCTCTTTTCTGCTTATTATGGATCTTTGATAAGAAATACAATTGCTGAGAAGTCTGTTTTGCTTGCTGTTTGCTATGAGCATTGTGAGACCTTTCCTGATTGTAACCCGCTGTGTAGTAGAATGGGCTGTAAAACTTCCTAAATGTAGTCTGATATGTAATGGAATGAGTGATTGTATACAAACTAACCGGCATTTCTCTCTTCTGTAAACCTGCTTGCTTAGCACATTCCTCACCTACCCCCTTCCCCCTTTCTTCCTCCCGCCACAAGTAAAAACCTCCCCTGTGCTATTTGTCTCTGTCTATAAAAACGCTATACCAATGCTGATCGTGGCCTCTTGCGTTACCGGCGACGAGTGCGCAGAGGACCAGGTTCGAACCTGCAATAAACGACCCTTGCCGCTTGGCTTTGACTTACGACTCTGGTGGTCTTTTGTGGGAAGTTTTGGAACTTCAGGCATTACAGAACAATAGTAGCTATTGCAAAGGATTGATTTGGATTAAAGATAATGCCTGGAACATATTGAGTACTCAATAAATCACAGCTGCTATTTTCATCATTATACACATCAGAACACATTAGAATATATGACTGTCTTCCTAAACCAAGCCCGTGTTCCTCTTTAGCAATGATTCTGCTGACTTAGCTCTCAGCACAAAGGTCAGTTCTATGGTTTAGTACTTCCTAACTACTTGTTATTCCATTTTCTTTCAAATGCCTCCTCAACAACACACTTTCTTTACTCCCAGCACACTTATACTCCACTACACTTGAATTATAGCAGTGCACCTTGCACGGTCATAGTTTCCCGAGGAGATCGATGGAACAGTGTGGTCACATTCTCTGGTGCCTCTGCAGGGTGATACTGCCCCCCTCTCACCCAAATGGAACAGTCCTCCTGTTTGCTCAACTAGTCCTGGTACCTTACCCACCTACATTTAAGTCTAAATATTGGGGTATTATTATAAACTAGTAACATTTTCTTCCTTATATATGCCAAAGTTTGTTATTTTTCTGTATCCATTCAACTCCATCCCTAAAAGAAGCTCATCCTGAGAAAGTTCAGGAAAGATGCAATGTTCATTCTTACATGTCATTCCTTGATCAGGACCATAGTAAAAGATCTCAATCCCTTTATAGTCATTCCCAGAGATTCCTGAATTTTAAGGCAATATCCTTGATTTTTAAAACATGTTTGTCTATGTGAAGGCCTGTAAAAGAGTTCTAGTAATTTCGGATTAAGTATTTTCTTTTTTCCTCATATTGTTACATTGAAGAATTTGTGAATAAATTGCTGAAAACAGCTCTTCTACTCCTCCCTGAGGTCATATTTTGATAACTATATATACACACACATTTTTGGCAGTCTAATTGGGTTATCATCCTTATCAGTGAGTGGTTATGAGTAGAAAATGAAACATTAATAGATTTAAATCCAAAGATTTTAAAGTGATCAAGCCAATACACCTGGAGATAATACCTTTAGGTCTTCTTTGTATGGCTATGTTAATCAAGCCCTCTACATAACAAATTTGTGTCAGTGAAAGAGCTAAGCAATAATTCATTTATCTCATTAATTAACCAGGACTATATTAAGTATAAAAATCCCATTATGTAGTGGAATATAATGCCTAGATATGAAGGCTCAGAACTAATCTGACCTGTAGTACTTAGTAAATGTTGTCTGTGTGCTTGCTGGCTCCACACGAACCTGTTTGGAAAGAACCATCTAAGCAGTGTGGTTGCATTCAGTGCCAATCAAATTACATTAATCTGAAACAATATTATTAAAATTTACTTTATGCATTATATTTTATACAATTTCAGTGCCTTGCACAGACTGCATAACTGCATACTGTGGAAGAATCCTAAATGACTGAATCATAAGTTTGTGGCACAACTTTAGGTAGGTAACACAATACTGTCCATTTATTTATTTAGTTTCAAATATTAAGAGGTTGTCAGGTATACATTATCTCATGTGAACCACTGTACCTGTAAATGCATGCTTCCTCTTTTATCTGAATTGAATTTAATAAAATACGATCATTACATATAGCATGAATTTTAACTTCTTTCACGTATCTTATTTTACTATAGTCTGGCAACCCCTTTGGCATTGTGTCTCTTCTATATAACTGAGTTAATGGTATATATGGGCCTAACAACTATATAATACAATAATCCAATGAGTTAGATACCCTTACTAAGATCATTTTACACATTGGGAAACAGAGACACAGAGAAGGTAAGTAACTTGTTCAAGTCACAAACCTATGTTAAGTCACTATTTGGCTTATTTTGTTGCTATAAGAAATTACCATAGCTTAAAAGAAACACTCACTATCCCATAGTCCTGTAGGTTAGAAGTCTGACATGGGTCCCACTGGGCTAAAATCGATGTTTAGCAGGGCTGTGGTCCTTACTGGAAGCTCTGGGAAAGAATCCAAATCCAAACCCATTCCAGTTGTTCAATTCCTTACCCTTGTAGAACTGAGGTCCTTGATTCCCAACTGGTTACCATTCAGAGGCCTATCTTTGCTCCTAGAGGCCATGATTCATTTCCATGCCTTCCGTGAGCTCCTAGAGGCCTCTGTCTAGTCCTCACATGTGGCCCTGATTGTTCAGAACCATCAGAGGTGCTTCAAATCTTCCTCAAGCTTGGAGTTTCTCATTCTTTCTCTGACTATAGCCAGAGAAAATGCTCTACTCATTTGATTAGACTGGGCCCACCTAGATAATGCAGGATAATTGCCCTATTTAAGGGACAGTAACCTTAATTACATCCAGAAAGTCCCTTTTGCATAGAATTAACCTATTCACAGGTTCCAGGGAGTATGTGTGGACATTGTTGGAGAGGCCTTATTCAGCCTACAATAGTATTATTTGATTTCTATATTGGCTTAGATTCATCTGCCCTCATAAGCCACTTACAAGTAATTTACCAGAACAAAGGTAATCTATTCTAATTTACTTAGCAGCAAGACTCTAATGAAGTGATTACAACTACATAAGAATGATAATCTTAGAGGAAGTTTTTCCATGTTCATCTTTCTGTTTACCTTACCCAGTTTCCCAGAAAAAGATTCACATACAGAGCTGTGTGAGAAAATACAAAAAGGAAAGACAGAAGGAGGCAGTCACTTCTTAGTCAAGAAGCTACATGCCTCAGATTTCTTCCACCTTTCTCTGTGTTTTGATATATTCTAAGACGAATAGTATGAACTTCCACAGCAACATTCTGATAATTAAATACATTTCTTCTTCCGTGCATTTGTCCTAAGTTTTATCATTACAGACTGCTGTACCAGAGTGTCATTCACTCAATTACTCTTTCTCAACCACTGCTGGAGAATTATGTGATAATGCACTAGTGAGGTATAAAGCTCTTTCTTTATATAACTATTGGTCATGAATAATGATTTACAAACCTACAGAAACTCATCCCAATTAATGATCCTATTCATTCTTAGTTTATAAATTATTCACAAAAGGCTTGCTAATTAATTCAACCTGAGTGATCATCAGAAATAAAATTTTTGAGCTGGCTTATGGGGTTCCTTAATATGTTTTATTCATTCTATTGACAAGGTCTGAGAGTCTATGTTAATGAAGCCAAAAAAGAGACGTACACATAATAGGAAAAAGATGTGAGAAGGAACAAAATGCATGATAAAGACAGATGGGGACAGGATTACTAAGGAAATGGTAATCAATTAACACCCATAGAATTTCTGAATGTTTAAAAGACAACAATTAATAAACAGCAAAAAGAGGCTTATTTCAGATTCTGTAAGGCAGAAATTTTCCCACAGCATTTCATAGTTAAAATATCTTAGTTTTCAAGACATTTTCTCCTCTTGAATTAAGGTCTGGGAATTAAATATTATTTTTCCCACCTAATGTCTTTTTTAATAGATGTCTTATGAAGTTCTTAGGAAAGAAATTTTGCAATGTACATTGTGCAATCATGGAGTCTCCAAAACAAAGGCTGTAAGAGACTTTGAGTATTTGAGATCATATCTAAGAATGCACAACATGTGTCCTGTTTATATCAACTAATCTTTACTTAAAAATATAATAAATGAGTAAGAAAAAATACTGTTATATTGCACTTGGTATGGGGTCCAGAAAAAAAATCATTTATGTCACTAAAACACCGCTCCTAAGTCTGATCTACTGGGTTTAGATCTAACTTTGTTGGATCTACCAAATTCCCTTACTACCATTATTGGGTTCTATGGTATATTCCTGTAGGATACAGTTGCTGCATTTGTTTTTTAAAAAAGACATGTACATATGTCAGGATGTAGCTCATCCAGGTCACTGGAATAGTCCAGAAAACAAGCCAGTTTTCTACAATAGAGTAGGTAGAATGCTTTGTACTCAGCTGAAATTGATGGAAAGAAGTACCAGTACAGGAAAATAATGTGATAAATACACAAAGTCTTTTATGACCCATAGTAGATGGTAGCTGTAACCCAAAGATTGTCAGAACTTGGCAGGAAAGCATCTACAAGTAAGCAGATCACAATTCACTTAGAGTACTATCATCAGTGTTTGGAGAAGGTAATGAGTTCTGGTTATGCATCATCAGAGTTGAACTTAAATAAAGGAGAAGCAGGTAGCAAGTCCAATTCCTTGTGCTTTAAAGGACACAAGACAGAAGTTCATTTAATTCTAACAGAAAAGATAAATCAGGGTAGACTCAGAGCTGATTTGGTGCTAATCACCTTTGGCCCTCAGGTCTTCATTTGCTGTGTTTCTGCTAGAGATTGGGTCTAGACAGTAGTGGAACGTGGGTTATCAAAGGTGGGAAGGAAAGCATTCAACAATTTGGCAAGCAATACCATTTGTAAAGGTTATTGTAATGGTTCTCAAATTAAGCATGTCAGAGTGCCTATGATGGCTTTGTGAAAAGGCAGGTTCTGTACCATCAACTCAACCTTCCCTTCTAGAATGTTTTTATAAAGCATCAAAGTCACCTGAAGATCATACTGTGGAAAAATTGTTAGTGGTTAGGACTTAGTCTTTGGAAACACAGTCCCATAATTGATACCAATATCTTCATATCCTAGCTCTGCGACTTTAACAAGTTACTCAAATTCACTAACTCACAGCTCCCCAGAATAAAATGGTAATGAATCCCATCTCACAATACTATCATAAGGATTAAATTAAGGGGTAATACAAGCCATATAATACATTTTGATATTTGCTCATAGACAATAAGCACTTATTCCAATTGGTAAAATTAAGGATGTCATTAATTTTGGCAACTAACAAACTTTTCACAATTTGCTATAAATATTGTAACAAGGAAATTTAATCTTTGGGATAGTTTAATACAGCAACTAGGAAGCTCATAGAACCCTTTTTCCTTGATTTCTGAAAATGGCAAAGTAAGGGGGAATGGGCTGATAGTGAAAGGTATAATTACAGTGGATTCTGTAGGATATGATATAACAAAATCTAGTGGATATAGATAGTTGAAGTATAAAAGAAAGAAAAGGCAGATCTTCAAAGTGGTATAATTTACAGTTCCCTCAAGTTTAGAATTTATAGTATTTTCCAGAATAGCATTTCATATCTAGTATCTTTGTCAATAAAGAACAGAAGGAAGAAGCCAACCACAAGGAAAAAATTGGAAAACCATCAAATACAAGATGTTAAAGAACATCCTACTCCAGAATGAATGAGTTAGCCAGGAAATTAAAGAAGAAATTAAAAATTACATGGAAGCAAATCAAAATGAAAATATGATGATGCAAACCCTTTAAGATGCAGCAAAGGCAGACCTAAGAGGAAAGTATATTGCAATCCAGGCCTATCTCAAGAAGCAAGAAAGGTCCCAAATACACAACCTAACCTCATACCTAAAGGAGCCAGAAAAGGAGCAGCAAATAAAGCCCAAAGCCAGTGGAAGAAGGAAAATAACAAAGATTAGAGCAGAAATAAACAATATAGAATCCAAATAAAAAGTATAACAGATTAATGAAACTAAAAGATGGTTTTTTGAAAGAATAAACAAAATCAATAAATCCCTACCCAGACTTCTCAAAAAGAAGAGTACCCAAATAGATAAAATCATGAATGAAAGGGGAGAGATCACAAACAACACCACAGAAATACAAACAATTAGAATAATATAAAAAATTATATGCCAACAAATTTGAAAATCTGGAAGAAATGGACAAATTCCTAGACACTCATACACTACCAAAACTGTAATAGAAAAAAATAGAAAAACTGAATAGCCATAATACACCAAATAAATTGAATTGGTTGTCAAAAATTTCCCAACAAATAAGAGTCCTGGGCCAGATGGCTTCCCAGGGGAATTCTACCAGGCATTTAAAGAAGAGTTAATACCTATTCTCCTCAAACTGTTACAAAAAAACAGAAATGGAAGGAAAACTTCTGAACTCACTTTATGATTCCAAAACCAGACAAAGACCCCACTAAAAAGGAGAATTACAGGCCAATATCCCTGATGAAACAAGATACTAGTGGATCAAATCTAACATTAAATTAAAAGAATTATTCACCCACTATTATCAAGTGGGATTTATTCCTGGGCTACAAGTCTGGTTCAATATTTGCAAATCAATCAATGTGATACATCACATTAATAAAAGAAAGGATAAGAATCATATTATCCTTTCATTGGATGGAGGAAAAGAATTTGAGAAATAGAGCATCCTTTCTTGATAAAAACCCTCAAGAAAGTTAGGATAGAAGGAACATACTTTAACATTATAAAAGCCATATACAAAAGGCCCATAGTTAATATCATCCTCAATGGGGAAAAACAGAGTTTTTCCCCTAAGATCAAGACAATAACAAAGATGTCCACTCTCACCACTGTTGTTCAACACAGTACTGGAAGTACTAGCCTCAGCAATCAAACAACAAAAAGAAATAAAGGCATACAAATCAGCAAGGAGGAAGTCAAACTCATTCTCTTCATGGACAACATGATACTCTACATGGAAAACCCAAAAAACTTCACCAAAAAACTGCTAGACCTGATATGTGAATTAAACAAAGTCACAGGATATAAAATTGATGTACAGAGATTGTTTGCATTTCTATGTATCAATTTTGAAGTAGCAGAGAGAGATATCAAGGAATTGATCCCATTTACAATTGTGCCAAACAACATAAGATACCTAGGAATAAACCTAACCAAAGAGGTAAAAGATCTGTATGCTAAAATCTATAGAAAGCTTATGAAAGAAATTGAAGAAGACAAGAAGCAATGGAAGACTTTCCATCCATGCTCATGGATTGGAAGAACAAATATTGTTAAAATGTCTACACTACCCAAATAAATTTAAACATTCAGTGCAACCCCTATCAAAACAACACTAGCATTCTTCACAGAGCTAGAACAAACAATCCTAAAATTTATATGGAACCACCAAAGACCCCGAATAGCCCAAATAATGTTGAAAAAGAAAACCAAAGCTGGAGGCATCACATTCCTGGACTTTAAGCTGTATTACAAATCTGTAACCATCCAGACAGTAGAGTATTGGCACAAAAGTAGACACACAGATCAATGGAATAGAATACAGAACCCAGAAATTGACCCACATATATGGCAAGCCAATCTTCAACAAGGCTAGAAAGAGTATCCAATAGAAAAAGACAGTCTCTTAAGCAAATGATGCTGGGAGAACTGGACAGTGACATGCAGAAGAATGAAACTGAACCATTTTCTTACACCATACACAAAATAAACTCAAAATGGATGAAGGACTTAAATGTGAGACAGAAAACCATCAAAATCCTACAGGAGAAAACAGGAAGCAACCTCTTTGACCTCAGCTGAAGCAACTTCTTACTTGCTTTCTCCAAAAGCAAGGGAATTAAAAGCAAAAATAAACTATTGGGAACTCATCAAAACAAAAAGCTTCTGCACAGCAAAGGAAATAAGCAACAAAACTAAAAGGTTATTTGCAAATGACATATGTGATAAAGGGATAGTACCCAAAATCTATAAAGAATTTACCAAACTCAAAAAACAATCCAATGATGAAATGGGCAGAAGACATGAATAAACATTTTTCCAAAGATGACATCCAGATGGAAAACAGGCACATGAAAATATGCTCAATATTGCTCATCATTAGGTAAATACAAATCAAAACCACAATGAGATACCACCTCACACTGTCAGAATAGCTAAAATTAACAACTCAGGCAACCACAGATGTTGGTGAGGATGTGGAGAAAGGGGAACTTTTTGCACTGTTGGTGAGAATGCAAACTGGTGCAGACACTCTGGAAAATAGTATGGAAGTTACTCAGAACATTAAAAATAGAACTACCCCATGACCAGCAATTATACTACTAGGAATTTATCCAAAAGATACAAAAATGCTGATTCAAAGGGACACATGCACCCCAATGTTTATAGTAGTGCTATCAATAATAACCAAATTATGGAAAGAGCCCAAATGTTCATTGACTGATGAATGGGTAAAGAAGATGTGGTATATACATATACAATGGAATTCTACTTGGCAATGAAAAAAATGAAATCTTGCCATTTGCAACAATGTGGATGGAACTAGACTATATTATGCTAAGTGAAATAATTCAGTCAGAGAAAGACAGATATCATACGATTTCACTCATATGTGGAATTTGAGAAACGCAACAGATAAACATGGGTGAAGGGAAGGAAAAACAAGATAAAAACAGAGAGAGAGGCAAACCATAAGAGATTCTTAGATACAGAGAACAAACTGAAGGTTGCTGGAGTATGGTGGGTGATTTAGATAGGTGATGGCATTAAGGAGGGCACTTTTTGGGATGAGTACTGGATGTCATATGTAAGAGATGAATCACTGGGTTCCACTACTGAACCCAAGACCACACTGTATGTTAACTAACTTGAATTTAAATTTAAAAAAGTAAAGAAAGAAAGAGGATCAAACTTAGGCTACAATATGTTTTTGCTTAATAGAAATAAACAGCCAAAAGCAAAGTGCAGAAATAAACAGAAATTATTACAACAGAGAAGGATTTAAAATTTTGATAATAAAATTTAATATTCTCAGAAAAATATTAGTACTTTAATTAGCTTTTATTGCTTTCTATGCAAAATCCCTGCTACTGTATACTCAGCATTTGCAGTATCTTTAATTATATGAACTTATTAATGATACAGTAAACCTTGCATAGTTTTTCCAAAAAATAATCTTTAAAGCAGTTTCTTATCTACATTCAAATAAAAGGATGTTAGTTATTTTGGGGTCTAAAGAAAATCTAGCTTCTAATTACCATTACAGACAAAAAAGCTCCTTCCCCTTTCCACTGTGACATATTTTTCAGTTTAACATTTACTCTTCAAAAATGTGAGTTAAAACCTATCTCAAGATATTGTTATGCTGTTTGAATACATGGCAACAAGTATTGTCCATGCCATGAAGTAGATTCTCAGTATTAACTTACAATTATTCTTAATGTCCCAAAATTTATCAGATACTTAATAAAATCAGCAACAGAACAAAATTTGCAAAAATATTAAACATTATTGCCTCAACTCTTTATACTCTTAATTGTGAAACAGTCAAAAGGTTACATTAGTCAAATATATAACTCAGAGTTTCTGGAAAGCAAAATGGAATATATGGAGATTCATGTAAAATGAATTCAGGCACCTTGTATTTTTCCAAATATAGAATAAATTAGCATTTCTTAATTTATTAGTAGTAAAGGCATAAATTGGAATTGAACTATAAATTGAAAAAAAGAACAGAAGTAAAATTAGTGACGTCCATGATTTGTAAATTATAGGACAGCATTATAAATTTGATCCACATAAACTCATACTGCATGGAGATTGCACAGTAAGAGGTCTATTTTTAATATATTTTAATATAATTTCCATGGTAAAAGGGCTAGGAAAAGGGCTCATTAAAAAAAAGGGGGGGGGGGCTTTAGAGTTCTGAAAAAAGAGAATAAGAAAATATTTAAAGACAACTCCCTGTGCATGATTTTTTAAAGCAGCCAGACTGAAATACTTACTTCTGTAGCCACTTCTGGAACATTTCTTCTCTGTCTTCCATAAATCTCTCAGCTTCGGATTCCATGTTCTCACACTAGCGTATCACTTGCTTGTGGCAGTCATTAAAGATCTCTGAGTCATTCTTCCTTATTCCTTGGAACTGTGAGCTCTTGGTTCACTCTCATTCGCTTCAAATTTATCCTCCAATAATTTGTGATAAGTTAAATTTCAGACAGATGATCCTTCTACACCTTGACTTCTCCTCCCCTGACCTCTCCTGCAGCGATCTTGTCATGGAACGTGTCTCAGTCATTCACTTCCATAAGAATATTTTGCCATGAGCCAGACACCCCAGATTATGCTATAGTATAGTTATGAGGATCACCAAAATCTCAGAGGCTTAACATAAGAAAAGTATATTTCTCACCCTTGTAAAATACGTTGTAAATCTGCAAAGTTCTCCAGGACAACTGACCTCCCCATGGTTGAGTATCTCAGGATGCTTTAAGCTGGCAGAAGCTTAACCTTGGCTTAATGTGGCTTGTAACCACATTCTGCCCATCTTTGAGTCGGAGCTACTACCTACTATAAGTTCCAGAAGACTTGGGATACTTACTACATTTCACTTGTTACATTATTTGTGACCATTTCAATATGTCCACAACTGCAGCTTGAGTAAAATGTAAAGAATGGACAAAACCGGTTTTTAAATGCACCCACAGGGGAGTGACCTTCTACTCTCATTTCTTTGACCAATGCAAATTAAATGGACTTACCCAAACTCAAGGAGTATGAGAACAGATTTGCCCTAGTGTTTGCAAAGGAGAGCAAGCAGGAAATGATGGTGAACACTAGTTTATTATACATTATTATATTAGTTCACCACAACACACTGGAACATAGTTTTCCTAAAAAGTACACTCCATCCTCATTTTCACATTTATGTCTTCCTGCTCTGACACCACTTTTTACCTCCCAGTTCACTCCCTCTCATATGCAACTGCAAAAACTCTCCCCTCCTGCAGGCCTTCCTTCTATTGCGGAACGAATTTTCACTCTCCGTCATACCTCTCCTCTTCTTGCATCACCTATTACTTCTACTAGGTTCATGGATGCAGCATTGTAATTAATTACTTAAGTACAGCCTCATCCCTCTGCTCCTGTCCCCTTTTACCATCAGGCTTTTGTGGAAACACCACAACCTGGTTAAATCCAACTCTCCTATTCTACATCTGCACCTGCAGAGAATAGAGCTGACAGATTCCTTATTAAATGTCCCAACACTAACCTCATAGCCCTGAGGACTGCCAATCATCCTTACCACTTTCCCACAGTTTATTCAGTCTCCTATTCTAAGACAATCTCTGCCAAATCTCTCCCTCCTTAAACCTTCGACACCTCCTACATAATCTTTCATTTTCAATAAATAACATCCTATGCCCCAGAGCATTAATATAGCTTGCTTTAAATAGTCTTTGTGAAATATACCACATACACATATGAGTATATAAAGCAGATGAAATGTCCACGGAAAGAATAGGAGCTTCTGAAAATAAATGACCTCTTCACCACGACTTCTCTCCACCTCTCTGCATCGTATTTTCTTCCTTCCCTCTGTTATCACCAAGTAGGTGATAAGGGTAAATCTTCTAAGTAAACACTTTCTAAGGGTAAATCTTCAACTCGTTCTTTAATTCTCATTTCTTACTTGTTCAAGAACTTTTGTCTATATACCCTCTCTTAATTCCACATCTCCTGCCAACTACTGGCCTGTTTGTGTTTATTGTTGTATTACTGTTCTTTTTTAAATTAAAATTCTCCAATAGGTATCTATACTTATTTTAACCTATTCCATTCCTCTTTCTCCATTGAGTACATTGTCACTAGACTTTATCCCAACATCCACCAAAACTGTCCTTGATCTTCACGCTGCAAAATGTGGCATGTATATAGCAGTTCTTATTTATACAGACTCTCTGTAGGATCTGACAGTCAACACTTTCATCTTCCCTGAAACACTTGCTTCACAGGGTTTGTGGAATAGCATACTCCTTACTACTGCCTGCCTCACTAGCCACTCCTCATTCTTCTACTCTTTTGATTCCTCTGTGTCCCCCCAACTTCCAATTGATGAAGTGCTCCATGTGCTTCTGTTTCTTTTCTACTTATACTCTCTCCTTTAGGAAGCTTATGTATTCACATGGGTTTAAACACATCTGTAGACTGATGCTCGCAAGTTGTATTTCCAACCTGACCCCTTCCCTAAACTCCAGGCTTACAAAAGAGACAACCACTGTGATATCCTGGACAATTCCAAACACTGGACATTTAATCTCTACTCCAGTGTTCTTTATCTCAGTACACAAGAACCCCAACTTATGAATCCATCAGGTCAAAATAAACTGGAGCCACTCCTGACTACTCTGTCTTATGCCCTATATCCAACCTACCAACATACCCAGTTTACTCTCTCTACAAAGTATATTAATAATCTTATAATTTTGCTCCACTTCAACCACATTAACCTGGCCCAAGCCTCCTTCACCAAGATCATGGGAGGAGGAGAAGGGAGAGGAGCGAAAGGAGAAACGGGGAGGAGGAAGAAAAGTTGATATGGTTCCTCATTTCCAACCTCTGTTAGAAGAATTCTTTACAAATTCAGTCTTGTATGTTGATAGGCAATTGCCTTCTTTGGCTGCCTTATATTTTTAGTCCATTAGCTAAGATAGCCCTTAAGACAGCTCCTAGATCATAAATTCTGGGATTCTGAGATCTTGGAAGAGCCCCACATCCCTTGAGGTGGTATGAAATGCCAGTGAGAGCACTGCCTCCATGCTGATGAGAGTAGAGGTGGGGGTCTGACCCCATCTGATGTTAGGCAGGCCTTCTCTCTGAGGAGCCATATGTAAATGGCTGTAGGTTTGCATTCTTCACTACACCCATCTGCAAGCCTTAAGCACTAAGGTCAGGAGAAGACCCATCAAATTATATTGTTCACACTGACCCTCTTTTCATCTGGAGACTAGGGAATCTCCAGCATTTGACAAAAGAAGGAAACTTAGCCACCACAGCCTGATGTTGTCCTAGCTGCAGCAACTTTATTCTCCTTCCCTGTGATAGGAGACTCAGTAGAAAATGCATCTATTCTCTCTTTCTCCTTTTTTTTAAATCAGCTCTTTTATCTCATCCTGTTATTACTTTGGAGGTACAGCTGGTGTCATAAGAGGTATTAGGAAAAAAACGAGGTCCTGATAAAGTCAATTCTATCAAATTAGACAGGGTCACAGCAGACCCTCAGTTCAACAGAGAACATCAGTGTGGTTATATGCACGCAGAAATATGGGTGAAGCAAATCCGGTCCATACACCCTTACCCGACCACTTCTGTTCCCCTGACTGAGACCACAGAAACCCAGGCCATTGTATCTCTCACCCTGAATGCTGCCAGCCTCCTGATAGTCACTCCTGCTCTCCTTCTCTGCAAGACACACATAATAATCTTTAATCTACTACTCACATGATTTCAGTCTCCTGCTCAACCTCATCTCATGGTTTCCTGACACACTCCAATAAAACCCAAACTTCTCACTGTGGACTGTGCAGATCGTGAGACCCATGCCTTGCCTTCCTCTCAGGCATTCTTCCTCCCTCCTCTCTTACATTTTTTACTGCTCTAAACATCACGGCCGTCCTGCTGCAGCATGGAAGTGGACTTGGCGATATCCACTCTTGTGGCTGTGGTCCCAGGAATGTCCTCTCTCCAGGAGACTATACTTCTGGTCATTTCTTGGCATTCTGCCTCACTTTATTCAAGTCTACATTCAAACATCACTTTATCAGTTGTGTTTTTCCAGACCAATTATCTAATTTAAAACCTGTTCATTCTATCTACTTACCTGGCTTTTTCATTTTTAAAACAACAATACTTGACATAAGAATCTATATTTTTATTTATTTGTTTGTTTAAGGCATTTTCACTTAAATAACAGCTCATTAAGAGTGGGGCTTTTATGATTCACCACAGCATGACCAGTGCCCAGAGCAGTGTTTGGCATATACTGAGCACCAACACAATGTTTAATAAAATGAAAAAATAAACAAACAAACAAACAAGAGCAAACAGCTCTTAATTCTTTGTTAAATCTTTGTTTCATTTAAAAAAATCGAAACAATCAGGACTTAGCAATATGGTTCATTAGCCTAACTCAGGGGTCTAAAACTATGCCCAAAAGGCCATATTCAGCCTGCTTCCTTTTTCTGTAAATAAAGTTTATTGCAACACATCCATGCCCATTCATGTACCTATTATCTATGGCTGATTTGAGGCCATGCCAAGAGACCTTTAGACCCACAAAACATAAAATAATTACCATCTGACCCTTTATAGAAAACGTATGCCAAGCTTTGGCCTAAAGTATAAAATTCTGGCTTAATTTCTTATAGTTTTTATAAGTTCTTTTTATTGGGCACCATTGCCTTTGCATATTTGTAGTCACCTCAAAGCAAGTCTGCAGCCAATAGAAACTTTTATTAACTTTGAAAAAGAGAAATGGAGAGAATTATGAAGAATTTAGTGAAAGTTGTTCAACTTCACAACCAGTCACAAAATTACAAGATGTTTCTCTTCACCATTTCTTCCTATCACTTAATCAGGTATTTTTCTGAGGTAATTTTCTCAATGAGTTTTAAATTTTTTATAATGTTTATTTATTTTGAGAGAGAGACAGAGTGTGAGAAGAGGAAGGACAGAGAGAGAGAGAGAGAGAGAGAGAGAGACAGACAGAAGCCAAAGCAGGCTCCAGGCTCTGAGCTGTCACATTGAGCCCAATGGAGGGGTTGAACCCACGAACTGAGAGATCATGACCTGAGCCAAATTTGGACGCTTAACCACTTAAACAAGTAAGCCACCCAGGTGCCCCACTGAGTGATTTTAAAGAGAAAAACTCTGGGATTTCCTTGTTACTAAGATAGGAAATCTACTTAAAGCAATGTTGTGTGAATGAGAGGATTTTAATTTTAATTTTTCCTTTAGAGATTTTTTTCCCCAAACTACTGCTTTTCATACTAATCTACAAAGACATTTCAAAAGACTCCCCCCTTGGAAAAACTTCGCCTTTTAGTAGCTAGATGGGCAAGATGCTGAGATAGAAACGAGGAATGTTTCTGACCAAATTCAATTTTACTATATTGTCAATCACCAACTGAGGCTAATTTTCTGATAAAATATTACCCATCTAGAAATCCAGGCAACATACATATTTCTTATTCCCTAGTTTTTTGCAATACTCGAGATTTTCCAAAAACAGATGTATTTATCCTACTTGTGTGATATAACATCACGGAAATAACCACACATGACCCTAACCTGAAATAAACACCTCACACTTCAGGTTCAGACAGATGTGGGTTAAAAGCCTTGTTTAGCTGGTCTGAACCTGGAAATACCATTTGCCTTTGGATGGTGGATAACTCTACCTGTAGATAGGGATAGTGAAGATTAAGCCCATTTAAGGCATTACAGGTGTACAGTAAGTACTCCCTCACCAATTCTATATGAAATGAATGCTTTAAGCCCTACTCAGGCACATTTTCATGAATTCCTAGGGACAAGGATTGTCACAATGCTTTCAATTACTCACGGGTCCTTGGTATTGGCCACTCCCAGCCACAGTGCTAACTTCCTGCTGCAAGTACCTGCCGATCTCCAAGTGACTCTTTTCTCCTACTAATGGAGCTGCTAAATTTCTGTGCATGTCCAGATAGAAGTGCTGGGAAGCTGTCATTGGTGTGCGGGTGTCAAACACACCAGTGTGCACAAGCTACTGGTTAAACTTGCAGGAGTTTCAAGTCCTGGTTCTTAGACACAACCATTTATTAAAAATTAAGTTACATAAACTTAGAGTTAACTAAAGTATAGAAAATATGCCTCAAAAAACCATCAGTTCCTAATCATTTCATATTTTCCTATCCCTATGCTTCTGACAGTTTAAATGGCTTCTTGAACCTGTAGGGTAGAGATGCATACAGTGATGCTGTTGTGCACCTCCTCCCAACTCCACACCCAGGGACGTCACTTGGATTGGAAACTGTCCATAGTGAGAATGATTCCCATCATAGAAACCGGCAGATGCTACAAATCAGGACTATTTGTTCAGAGGGCCAACTGTTAAACATTTACCAGCACACCACTGCCCAGCACTCACCAAAAACCAAACATTCATGGGTAAATACCCAAGCTTCCCATCCCCCTGGCTGGGGCAAATCAGAGATGTGTTCTATACTGTTTACCAGACATTCCTATTCCGGAAGTTTCAAATTCCAGATGCTTACACTAGTAACAAATACAATAAGGAAGGAGGGGCTGGCATTGATGAAATCTCAGTAGTGGTTGCCATTTATAAATTAGGTTTAATAATAGATGTTGCTACGGAACCAGACACTCTAGTGTCATTTGGTGATGACAGGATTCCATAATAGCAGAAGCCAGTTGGCAGTAATTAACCATTAGAGGCAAGGAGGAAATAATTCCCATGATAAGCAACAAGATCAAATGGCAACCGGGAGTCCTCTCATGCAGACTGTGATGTAATGGGTATTAGAACATGAGATGAGATCATCGGACATCCAGTGAGACTGTTGCTTGATCTTCATAACAAAATGTAGCTGAGCAGGAGGCTGGCAAGAGCCCGTGCCCAGTTTCCAGGTGAGAATCAGTTCTCAAACTCAGTTTAACTAAACGAGTTAAAAGGTGTCTCTTGAACAAGACTGAAAGGCTTGAAGAAAGAACTGCATAGCAACACTGTGTGGTATCTATTCCACCGATTTTTCCTCAAAAGACTCTATGGCCGGGGCGCCTGGGTGGCTCAGTCAGTGGGGCATCCGACTTCGGCTCAGGTCATGATCTCGCAGTCTGTGAGTTCGAGCCCCGCATCGGGCTCTGTGCTCAGAGCCTAGAGCCTGTTTCAGATTCTGTGTCTCCCTCTCTTTCTGACCCTCCCCCATTCATGCTCTGTCTCTCTCTGTCTCAAAATAAATAAACGTAAAAAAAAAAAATTAAAAAAAAAAGACTCTATGGCCATTTCAGGAGTGTATCAAGAAAGGTCAGTACCACAATAATTAACAGAGTGTTGATATACTGATACGGGATCTGAGCTGACCGTGCTCTAGGTGATGCAGAGCCCAACAATAATCCCTACAATAGAGTGTGGGCATACACTCACCAGATAATAGATGAAATACTGGCCCATTTCTTTTTATATCGAGTCCAAGGGGTTATCCTGTGCTTACTCCCCAAGTCCCTGAGCGGATAATCAGGGCCGGTATTCTGAAGTGCTGGCAGAACCCTAAAATGGGCTCAGTGAATTGTGGATTAGGAGGCATCATAATGAGGTCACATAGAAGCCTTTGAATTGGGGCACCTGGGTGGCTCAGTCAATTAGGTATCCAACTTGATTTCGGCTTAGGTCACGATCTCACAGTTTGTGAGTTTGAGTCCCACATCAGGCTCTGTGCTGACAGCATGAGGCACTTGGGATTCCCTCTCTCCCTCTCTCCCTCTTTCGTTACCCTGTCCCCTTCTCCCATGCTTGTACTCTCTCTCTCAAAAATAAACAAACAAACATACATGTAAAAAAAGGCCCCTGAACTGCTACCTCACAATCCTGAGACAAAGCTAGAAAATATATGTAGCAATACTACATGCCTTGAGGAATGGCAGTTAAGAACCACCCTCAAAGACTAAGGCTGCATGGCTAGTTCTATCAGTGTTTAATTTACCTTCTGCAGATATGCCTTCTGAAAATACGAGATGGATCATTGTGGTCAACTATTGAAAAGTTATCTAAGTGGCCATCCTATTCATCACCATGCATCTCACATAATCTTACTGGAACAGATCAGCACATCCTCTGACAATTGCCAAGAGTCTACTGATCTTGAAAATGCATTCTTTCAATAAAAAAAAAAAGGAATAAAAAGTACTCTGCTCCCATCTGGGACACACAGTGGTATACTTTTACAGTCTGTCCTAGGGACACATTAATTCTCCTGATCTCTATCACAATGTGCTGCAGAATATCACACTGGTCTAATCATTTGATCCAATCTCTTGAGTGGAAAGTGGCAAATAATCAGGATGACTCGGTAAGACCAATGTGTGCCAGAACATAAGAGATAACCCCTATGAAGAGTCAGAGTTCTGCCATACTGGTGAAGATTTAAGGGTCCAAAGGTCTATGGCATGCCAAGACATCCTATCAAAGTTAACAGAAAATATTTTCACTGTCTTTTATATCTGTATTGACATTACTTTCCTCATTGCATCTTCTTTCTCTTCCGCCTTCCCTACCTACTTCCCACTCTTTCTTCACCCTCTTCTCTCTTAAATTAATTCAGATTTGCCAGAGTTTCTTCTATTTTAATTGTTTTTCCTGAGCATAAGCTTTGATGTCCTTGATTCAGCTAATTTTACATATTTTACTTTCCCTCCTTTCCTGTTACTATTTTTACCAGTCCCAGTTTACTCTCTTTGAGTTTTTACTTTAATATTTTCTAGCATAATGAGCCATGTGTACAATAAATTTATTTTCAATATATTCTGCATCCTAAGATTTAATTTATGGCTCAATATTTACCTTTGATTATTGCTGAAAGCACAGCTCATACATTTATATATATGGCAGTAATTATAATTCCTACATTAATTGTAGCTTTAGCCTTGATTTTCTTTGTAAAACATGACAATTCTGTTTTGCTTTGTTTCTTTCTATTATTTCCCAGGTGGATTTATTTTTGCAATAATTTTGTGGTTTCTAATTCTATTGTGGTATGGTCACATTCTGCGAGAAAGTAGATGCTCCATAATATTTATGTTAATAGAATAAAAAAGGAAAATAAACATTAAGAGATAAACACATAATAAACTTTTTTCTAGGTTTTTAAGTGTGTAACTTAGAGATTTGCAGTGTCCCCTGAGGTAACCCAGCTATGGCATTGTATCTTTAAAATTTTGTCTCGGACAAAATTCAGTGCCAGTCTTCAAAGCACTATGAGGCCACTGGAACCTGCTCTAGAGGCTGGCCCACAAAATGTCCTCTAACCGTGTGTGCCCCTTCTTCTTCCTGGACTATTCCACCGACTCCCCTCCTGCTCTTCCCTCTATTTGCCAGGTGTTAACTCAGGCTTTACTCCTGACAGTCTAATTAGTCTGTTCTGATAGTCTAATGCATTAACTCTTTTATAATGTATCAGCACTTTGAAAACTTGGCCCACTTAGGAAAAATAATGTTTCCTTCATTTTATCTTTACAGAACTGAACTCTTTTAAAGCCATACTGTTTTTTCCTCTATAAACCTAAATCATGTATTGAGAACAATGCATTTATCTAGCTTTACATAATAAATTTCTTTCATTGTGATGTGCATTTGTCTTCCCTCCTTCACTTAGGCCAAATCTCCTTAAAAATAAGGGTGGCCTCCCTCTACTGGTTACTTCCCACAATGGCCAATTTGCATGGAACTTTTTACAGGGATGGTGCTTAATATATATTCCTGAATGTACGAGAATGTTCCAAGCAGCACTCTTCATTATAGATTACTGCATTCAAAAAAATTGTGGCATATCCATGCAAGTGAAAGTAAACATAGCCACAAATCTACAAAGATGTATGTACCTCAAAACATGAAGCTAAGAAGATTATCTCAAACTACATTGTTTTCTATTACAGAAAGATCAAAATCATGAAAAACTAAATATGGGGTTATTAGAAATACACAGATGGCTAACCAAAGAGAAAAGCAAGGACAATCAATGAGAAATTAGCATCGTGTTACATCTAGCAGGGAGGAGGTGAGAGGAAAGTAACGAGTGCAACACTGGAAGGGGCCTTCCTAGGAACCAGTACTCTTCCTTTACCTAGATGGTGAATACATGGGCATTTATGTTATTACTCTATAAACTAAACACATTCATTTTATGCAGTTTTATATATCATATGTACCATAATCAACATGATTAATGTAAAAAATAAAGTGTTCACATAACTGATACAGGAGTGTGCCTTGGCATTTGGCAGCTGCTGGAATCCAATTATTCCACTTTTAAGTTTTTATGTTTCATAAGCATAGCCCCGTGTACTTTGTGACACCTGACCAGGTTGAAACTCATATTTGACTGTAAAATTATTTCTTATCTATGTCTCCCATTAACTGGCAAGCCTCAAGAGGGCAGAGCTTAGACATGTTTTTGCTCACTATTGGATGACTTGTGGTAAAAAGTTAAGTACTTGATAAATGCACATGGCAGGAGGGAAAGACTATGCCAGATCCTACAAACCAGGTTCAAGATGCCAGTTTTTACCTTAAGGATAGTGGAAAACTATTGGGTAGCACTTATATGTGGGCGGCAAGTCATATTTCTATATTAAAAAGATCACCCTGAATGCTTAGTGAATGAAACACTGGAGAAAATTAAAAGTGGACACAATAAGATCAGTTGGGACATGACTTCTGTAGTCCCAATAAAGGGTAAGGCGAGCAGGTGTTTCATGTCACCCTGATGGAAACACAGCAGTGGAAATGAAAATAAAAGGAGTTAAGTTATTAAAATCCACATGAGTTGATAACAGAGTGTGAACACAGGTGGGAGTTTGGGTAAACGACGCGCCATTGATGATTCTCAGGTTTATGGTTCTGCAAGGGACTGATAGGACTGGCTGTAATTTTCCAGACAGTGATTAGTGTTAGATAACCAAGTTTGAGATTGCCAACGTGAGGGTCATTAGTCTTGGTTTTGATTTTTACTCTTATTCAGATCATGTCATTATTTAAATACTGAGTTTGAGGTTTTATTCAAATGTAGGTGTTTAAAAGGCATGTGGGTGTCCAGGTTTGGAGCTTGAAAGATAAATTCCAGTCATTGGTGTGGAGGGATCTGAAGTTTGTATGTGGGTGACATCATCGGAAATTTCGTAGAGAAACAGACACCAAGATCAATAGCTGAATAACTCTAGTATTTGGTAGACTGGTGGCAGAGGGGTGGTCTATGAAAGCAGAGAAGGATCTCTGGTGATATCCCCTGTGTGACTAGAGGATGGTCCAAGAGACAGTTTCAAAAAGGGAATGTTCACATTGCCAGATGCAATGAGAGGCCAAAGAAAATGACTGCCTGAAGATTACCGATTGGATTTAGCAAGATGTGAGAGATCTTCTGGAGTGCTGGGGTAGATGACACACTGGGGGTGCTCAAGGGTAAAAAAACATTGAGAAAAAGAATAATCAAATGACAGACAGCCCTTAGTGGAAATTTGGCAAAATGAATAAGGACAAAGCTTCACTGATTTCTAGATGAGTGATTTTCCCTCTAATCAAAAGTCTTAATAAGAAAACCTAGTTCCCTATCATTTTTATACTCTTTGCTATTGCAATATTTTTCATACATATACATGTAAGATACTGAGAAATGTTTTCCACACACCATCATCTTGCTCATCTATTAGCTAGTCCTGGTCGATAATCTTTAAAAGCCATTCTGATTGGTTATCTGTGTTTTAACATCCTCAATATCTTGGACATCTGAAAAAGTGAAAATATATTACCCACTGCAATATACTGATTTGATTAAGATAATTTATTAGTTTTCTGTTGCTATATAACAAGTTATCACAACTTAACAGCTTATAAAACGAAATGCACAGAACCTGGATCACTCAAACATTGCTGGTAAGAATATAAAATCATGGGGCGCCTGGGTGGCGCAGTCGGTTAAGCGTCCGACTTCAGCCAGGTCACGATCTCGCGGTCCGTGAGTTCGAGCCCCGCGTCAGGCTCTGGGCTGATGGCTCGGAGCCTGGAGCCTGTTTCCGATTCTGTGTCTCCCTCTCTCTCTGCCCCTCCCCCGTTCATGCTCTGTCTCTCTCTGTCCCAAAAATAAATAAAAAACGTTGAAAAAAAAAAAATTAAAAAAAAAAAAAAAAGAATATAAAATCATATATCTATTATGGAAAACTGTTTGGCAGTTTGTCATAAAACTAAATATGCAACTACCATAAGACTCAGAAGCTATACCAATGAGCATTTAATTCAGAGGTTAAAACTAATTGTAGAAGGCTGAAAAATGTACTCTCCCCTCCCCCACCAAAAGATATCCACATCATAATCCCTGGAACCTGTAAATGTTACCTTATTTGGAAAAAGAATCTTTGCAACTGCAATAAAATTAAGGATTTTGAAAAAAGGAGGAAGCAGTATGACCACAGAGGCAGAAAAGGGAGTAATACAATCACAAGTCAAAGGATATGATATGGGCAGCCACCACAACTGGTACAGGTAAGGGACGGAGAGAGCCCTGACCTGCTGACACCTATCTCTTAGCTCAGTGAGCCTGATTTCAGACTTCTGGTCTCTGAACATTAAGAGAATAAATTTCTGCTTTTTATTTGTAACAGTAAAATCTGGAAACAACCCAGATGTCCTTCAGTGGGTAATGGTGAAACAAACTATGTTTTTACCCATACCACAAAATATTACTTAGCAGCTAAAAAAAACAAAAACAAAACAAACAAACTGTTAATTCATACAACAGTTTAGATGAACCTCCAGGAAAGCATATTGAGTGAAAAAAAATCCAATCCCAAGGGGATACATAGTATATGATTCTATTCATGTAACATTCGCAAAAATTGCAAAATTCTAGTGGTTACCAAGGGTTAGAGATGGTAGGGAAAGAGGGCAGGACAGAGGTGAGCCCACATGGTTATAGGAGGGCAACAGGAGGGAAATACTCTGCAACCTGACTGTGGTGGTAGGTATAGAAGTACAGGTAAAACTAGAGAAATTTAAATAAGATCAATGCATACATCCATGTCAATATCCTTGTTGTGATATTGTGTAGTTATGTGAGATATTACCGCAGTGGGAAACTGGGTGAGAGGGTACATCTCGGTATCATTTCTGACAACTGAATATAAATTTACAGTGATCTCAAAAGAAAAAAAACCCTAAAAAAAAAAAAAAACAAAAATACAAAACCATTTATGTGCTTGCAGTTTTATAACTTAGGTGCCCAGGGGTTGCCTAAATTCTTTGCTCAGAATATCACAAAGTCCAGGTGATCGTTCAGACCATGCTCTAAATCAGAGATAAAAGAATTTGCTTCCAAACTTATTCAGATTTAAGACAGAATTCAGTTACTGGAGGTTGTAGGACTCCAGTCCCCATTTTCTTCCCAGCTGTTGGCCTTAGTCCAGGGTCAGCTCCTAGAGTTGCTCCCAGGTCCTATGCCCAAAACTCCCTCCATCTCAGAACCAGCAATGACACACTGAATTCTTCTTGTGCTAAAGAATCTTTCTGACATCCACTACCAGATGGAGAAAGCATATTAAAAGTTTTAAAGGGCCTGACTGGCTGCCTTAGGCCTACCTGGATAATCTTAACACAACTGATAACAGGAACTTTAACTTCAAAATTCCTTTGGCCTTGTAAGGTAAATAATCATGGCCTGATAATATATCATAACCACAGTTTTGGGCATAGGCTGCAAGAAATTTAGGGAGCTATCCTAAAATTTGGTCAAAATTCTGGTTTTACCTATCTCTCTACTTGTTGACAATTTTCTACCTTTAAGGGAATAAGGTCTTCTGATCTATTGATCACAAATTCTTATGGAAATTTTGCCATATATAATGGTTTCAAAATATATGAAAATATCTCACAGTTGACATCTAAATTTAAATTTGGAATAGCTCAAAAGGAAAATGAGAGCTAGATAATGAATAGCAAAGAGAAGTACTGAGGTTCATGTTGGTACTGTGAGCACAGGACTTCAGAGCCCACATGGCACTAATTTGGCACCTCTACATAAACTTCTTCATGGAAATGACTTGGAAACAAGAGCTATGTTTGTTTGCCTTTAATGAAAATAATTACTGTTCAAACACACAGCTAAAAAAATGGCTTAAATATTCTTTTCCTCCAAAAGTTTTTCTTAGTTACTTTAAGTATAAAAAATTAAAATTTACATATTTATGGTCCTGCCTTAAAGATCTCAAAGGTTAAAGAATAATCATATTTGTACTTAAAAAATTAAGCACAAAACTCAAAAAGGGAGAAACGTATTTTTTTGCAGTACATCCAGCTCTTAATGGCTCCATGTATCAAACACAAGAGTTCTATGTTGCTCAACCAATCTTTCTCTGATGTAGAAAGCGACACAGCAAGTGGGAAAAGAAAGAATCATTTAGGTGTATAACTGATATGGACATAATTTTGACATTATTAAAATGGAAACATCTTCCTAGAACCATTGAACAAGTGGAAAATCAAAATTAAAAAAAAAGTCTGTTCTTGAAAATAGCAAAAGTTCTCATTCATTTTGAAACAGTTATTGTGTGAAAATGCTCTGAAAGGTTACTTATGTCAGGACTCCATACAAAATCAACTTTTATTAGGAAGGCAGAGAGTGTCTTGGGAGAAAATTCATCCAAGATTCATAGAGCATTTACATAAATATAGCTAATGAGAAGAAAAATATTTTTGCAATAAAATATTTTAAAAGTGGCTTTGCTACTTAAGATATTAAAAGCTACATCTCATGCCTTTGAGACCAGTTGGATGCCAGTTGGATGAGCTATTCTAGAAATGGAGATTGCAAGAACTGTGTTTCCAGACCTTTTGCATGTGGGCAACTCCATCTAAAAATGGTAGGAATTCGGATGAACATAGTTATATATATACATGTATATATATGATGAATATAGTAATGAACAGGAATATTTTTAAATCATTGCATTTTTCTCTAATACCTAAGCACTACACTTTCCATTATAAGGAACCTGTGACTGCTGTCATCTACTTCATACTTCCTGTTTACTAAAATGCAATTGCCCAAAGGTTTACAATTTTACCAGATTGGAGGCAAGATTTGAATACAGCTCTCCTCAGTTTCAGAGGGTACAGCATGAAGTACTATTGGCATGCTTTCCGTCTCCCTCTCTTCCTCCTGTTCTTAGTCTCCTCTAACTCCTCTCATCCTCCCCACTTGCCCCACACCATATCTGCAGGATTTCTACAACACACATATCAAAATGTGCTTACAGTGTATTTAATTTCCTCAGGACCTACACTAAGGTATTGATTTACTCATTTAATCTACTAATTTATTTTAAGTCACAACATTTGCCTATAGCAGAAGAAGCCATTAGGGAAATCAAGACACAATGCCAAAACACACAGCAAAGGTAGTTTTGGACTCTGGCTTGGGGTAAAGAAGCTACGTGGGTAGAGAACATTACTCAAAGGTGAAGAGCAAAGGTGTTGCTTAATGTGCTGTGCTAAGGTCATCTCAATCTCCAGTTAAAAAGAGGAAGATTATAGGTGGGAAGTGTTGTGACAGATATTGCTGATTACCCTCTACCTCTGGGAAGGGGAAATGTGACCATATAACTGATGACACATTACCA
Source organism: Panthera leo (assembly GCF_018350215.1). Classification (NCBI taxonomy): domain Eukaryota; kingdom Metazoa; phylum Chordata; class Mammalia; order Carnivora; family Felidae; genus Panthera; species Panthera leo. Next base: position 606,512 of record NC_056689.1, on the reverse strand, counting down.
GCTGCAATAGCTCTAAGACACTTATAAATTCATCAAGGACAATCTAGTTGGTCAAAGTTTTTGACTTGATTTAGATGAATATCCTGTTTCGAAAACACCTTTAAGATCTTATAAAACATGTGAATATATCTAAGGAAAATATTTAATAAACTCACATAATTTTCTTCACTTAATTCATGCTTCATTACTTAAGATAAACTTAGTTATTGAGAACACTGTCCAAATTCTTAAATTACTAGACCATAATTTTTTCTATTATATATGATAACTATTTTTTCCATTATTATTTTTCTAGATTTACTTTTTTAAAGGTACAATAGCATATCAATTGTTTAGAAGTGTGTATATTACTTTCAAGTCATATACATAGGGGTTAAATGATATTGTAACTTGATCTCAGCTATTATAACTTGAGGCTAAAAAAATGTTATAATTTTTAACATAATTTTTATTAATAGAATATACATATAGAATTATGCACAAATCATGAGTGCAAAATTTAAGAAAAATCCACAAAGGGAACTCACCAAGTAATCAAAAAATCATTACTATTACCCCCAAAACTTTTATGTCCCTCCCAGTAGTTACTCCTCTCTTCCCAAAAGATAACCACTGTACTTACTGTTAGTAGTAAGCAAAATTTTGTTTTTTATACTTTAAAATTTATGTAAATGATATTTCATAGTCTTTATGTCCCTTCTTTCGCTCATATTAAGTTGGTAAGATTCACCCATATTATAGGGTGCAGCAATCGTTTTTTTTATTCAATGCTACATAGTATTCCATTTTCTGACTGAAATACAGTTTGTCCGTTTTACTAAAATTAATTTTCAGATTGTTTCCATTTTGTGGCTATTACAAATGACAGTGCAATGAATATTATTATAGATTTCTTTTCATGGTCATCCCATTGAATATATAATTCTATTGGGATTTTGTGCTCACAGGAAGTATCTGTTCATCTTTAGTGGATACTGAAAGCTCTGTTTTCAAAGTGATTGTGCCAATTTATGTTCCCCCAAAGTTTTTAAATATTGCAGATACTCCATGTTCTTGCCTATTACTCTCAGTCCACACTGGATATAAAAACATCCATACTGGTGTTTTTAACTTGCATTTTTTCTGATGCCTTACACATTTCCCTAGGTATTAGAAAAATTCCTGCAAACAGTAAGCACTATATAAGTGTGTTTGCTATTGCTTGTGCTATTATATAAGTGTTCAATGTCTTAAAATAATGTACACATTTCATGTCCAATATGTAAAAATTATTCTTTAAATTCATTAAAACCTCAACAATTTTTCCTACTCCCTAATTTTCTCTCTTGTTACATTTCATGTTTTGAGGGGATAAAATTGAATCAGTTAAAATTTGTCCGAGTATAGACCTAGGAAGCCCTGTAAAGAGGCATTAAAGGAATATAAAGTAAGACTCTGGCTTTCCACTAGGTTAGATTGAAAAATGAGATTAACTGTCCGAAAGGGGCTCAATGATGGGAGAAAGTAGATATAGTCATGAAAGACTTCAAGGTAGTTTTTTCCTCCATATTCTGAAAAGTTTTCAGGCTTTGCTTATAGATCTGTAGCCTTAGTGTGTCTCATTTAGAGCTGATCATATTCTAAATTAACTTATTCTTATGAAGCTTCTACAAGGAAAATTTGAACATTAAATCCATTAGAATAATTTACAGTGAGAAATATCTATTTCTTGTGCTTAGACATACATAAAACTGGACCAACACCAATAATAAGTTATTTGGCAAGCATGCCTTTTACTGTCTTTGAAGATATAAGTATCTTTCTTCTCATCTCATGCCATCAAACTTACAATTTAGAAATTGTTCCACTTTTCTTCAAAACAAGTGCAAGTCTAGACTTCCCATTAAATTAAAAATGGGTATTACTTCTCTCCTAAAGGATCAGTATCTTAGCGTGGTGAATGTGTGGCAGCTGGGCGCTTGCCAGTGAATGGTCTTGGTGGATCCATTTTACACGTGCCCAGGGGAAGAAATGAGAGGCAGATCTCAGATCAGAGCTTTCAGAACACACTTCAAATGTGCCCTACGGTTCTGCAGGCCACTTTTACCAGGAAGCTGCTTTCCTTCCTCTTTCCTGCTTTTGGTTTCAAATGAAGTTCCCAAATGCAACTAGCTCCATATCCAATATTGTCATCTTATTCATTCTGCAGCTATGTGACTGTGATCTTCTCTCTTCTGCTGCTCCAGACAAGTGGTCCTTGCATTCCTAAGCCTCCCTCATAATTTGATGGAATCTCCTACACCTCTATTTGGGAAGAATCTTCACCATTTGGAGTCACTCCTTTATGGACCCTCCATTATTACAGTCCCTGGGGAAATATTTGCCTTTCTTTGGTAATCAAGTTGAGAGGCACCTCTGTTTAGATGTAAAGTCCAGCTATAGACTGCATTATATTTCAATAGTATCTGGTCTGTTTGCCTTAGAGGAGCTCCAGAAAAAAGATGTACAGACATTCCCACCATAGCCTAGCTATCATGCCACAGGTGGCCGTGTTTACTGATGCTGGTGCAGATGAGGCCATTTTTCTGCTAGCCCCAGCTATTTTCTGTCCATGAGCATCATTCAGAACAAAATTGGGATCTCAGAGAAGAAATGCTGAAATCTTGTTATCTACTTTATCTCCGAGCCCTGTATACATTCTGCCTTGAATTTTTCACAGCCCAGAAGAAATTCTATGGTACCTCATTATTATTATTACTAAGCCTGTTATTAAAATTGAAATAATAAATATATTCATTGTAAAAAAGGTCAAGAAAGTGAATAAAGCAAAACTATAATTAACGCTCCATTTGCCCATTTCCAAAGACAAAGTGTCAGTTCGCCAAAGTGAACGATTTAAAATGCCCCTGAAGTATGCTTCAAGCCATTCCAATTACCCACTTTCCTTATGCCAGTAGGATCATGTTTCACATATTCTTTTACAACCTGCTTTTTTTTTTAATTGCCAGTTGCCTTGGAATTGTCTCCACCTCAGAAAATGTAAATATATTACATATGAATTTTAGTGATTTCATCATCTGTTGCTTCAGTTATTCTGCATTACAAATACATTACAAAGAGTACTCTTATATATGTATATCTGGACAGTGTGTTATTCGGTAGCTAACAGAAGTGCATTAATTGGGTTAAAAATATACATATTTTTAACTTTAGACAATATTTATAAATTGCTTCCTAAGAGTTCACACAAATTTATACTACTTTAAAAGTGAGTTTGTTTTCTTAAATTCTCATGAATTTCAAGCATAATCCATCTTTTTAAGAAATATATTTATTTTTTGGAAAAACTCAAGTGGGGTAGGGGCAAAGAGAGGGGTCAGAGGATCTGAAGCAGGCTCTGGGCTGACAGGCTGACAGCAGGGAGCCCGATGCCTGGTTTGAATTCACTAACAGTGAGATCATGAACTGAGCCAAAGTCAAAGCTCAACTGACTGAGCCACCCAGGCGCCCCAAGCATAATCCACCTTATAGGAGAAAAAGAAACTTTTCATTTTTAATTTACAGTTTTATAATTATACTTTAGTTTCAGAATTCATTTATATGGTTATTAGGCATTTAATTTTGTTTACATATGAACATACTGCCTTTTCATGTATTTTATCCATTTTTTCTTCTTGTTTGTCTGCATTTTTCTTCCTATAGATCAAAATAATCTTTTTATGCATCTTGAAAATACTTCCTCAGTTTGTCATTTGCCTTTTAACTTTATTTATATTTTTACTTTGAATCATCATTATCATTGTTATTTTATGGTAGATAAATATTTTGATGTTATTTTGAATTGAAGATTTATTAAAAATTAAGATGACGAAATCAACAAAGCATAACTCAAACTCCCTTATAATTCTAGACCCAGGTAGGTGGGACCCTGGATTTGCCCCTGGCTGCCTCCGCTATGTAACTGTAGATATTTCATGGTAGATAAATATTTTGATGTTATTTTGAATTGAAGATTTATTAAAAATTAAGATGACGAAATCAACAAAGCATAACTCAAACTCCCTTATAATTCTAGACCCAGGTAGGTGGGACCCTGGATTTGCCCCTGGCTGCCTCCGCTATGTAACTGTCCTCCTCCAATTTACTCCAGAGTATCTTAGCTTCTGAGTCCAAGCCAAACAGAACTTTGATGAAGACGGTGTTAACTTTCCTTCTCCAAAGACCCCCCAGTCTTGACCCAGAGCTGACCACTTCGCCCAGATGCTCAATAATGGAAATATTTCACTTAGGTTTATTTCCCAGCTTTGTCCCTTGCTCCCTCTATGTTGATCACAATTTTTATGGTTTTTATATGATATTCATTTTGCCTTGAAAGCTGTCTCCTAACATCTGAAACTCTGTGCCCAATATATATATTCATCTTCCTCCTATTAGTTCAATGGTCACATTACTTATTCTTTTCTGAAATGCCTAATGCAAAGTTAGACATTCTTTTCTTCTCCATCTTGTTTCCAATAGTCTAGAACAAGGAAATACCAGCATCTCACATGCAAGACATTTACAAACAAGAGAACCATGGAAAAATGTCTACCAACATCTTCTTTCACCAAGTAAAATGTTTATCATCTATGTTGCACCATATACTTGCAGATTACTGACTGGTGAATAGTATTCCATTGTGTAGTAAGTAGACCACATTTTGTTTATCCATTCATCATGTATGGACCTTTGGATTGTTTCTAGTTTATGGCTGTTATGAATATTCTTGCTATGCGTATATGTGTTTGGACACATATTTTCATTTTTCTAGTATAGATTCCTAGAAGTGAAATTGCTAAATTGTATGGTAAATTTTGGCTAACTTTTTATGGAAAGAATGCAGGATGAACAGGAAAAGCCCAGTGGATTTTCAGGGCAGTGACACTGTTTTGTATGATGCAGTTATGGGAGATACATGTCATCATACATTTGTGTAAACCTACAAAACGTAACACACCAGGAATAAACCCTAATACACTATGATGTTGGTGATAAACACGTATCGATGTATGCTTATCATCTGTAACAAATGGGCCACTCTGGTGCGGGATGTTAGTAATGGGGAGGCTGTGCATGTGGGGGATGGAGTGCACATGGGAGATCTGTGTACTTTCCTCACCATTTTGCTGTGAACCTAAAACTGCTCTAATAAAGTCTATTAAAAAAAAAAAAAAGATGCAGAGTGTGTGCTCCACCCAGAACTGCCTGCAACCAGATGAGTCAGGTGTTTAATTCTTGGATGCACTACCTAAAAGCATGCTGAAAGTATAAAACCACATATTTCAATATCTGATAATTATGTGAATTCTGTCTGCCAAACGATTTGATTTTTCACTTAATTGGCTACAAACTCAGGTGAGGACAAGAAGCTCTACATATTGGGCCTTCTCAGAGCTTTCAACATAAAATTGTTTTACTCTCCATTTTATACAATATTTCCTATTTACTGCAATCAAAATGTGCCCATTTTTCCCCATGGTAGGCTTTCAAAGTATAGATTTCTAATTCAACCCCAACACTCTGCTATAAAAGTTAGCTCATTATATACAAACATATCAGGTACCTTCGTACGTTTCCCAGTTTACAACTGTTGTCCGCCTAGAATATGCTCCTTTACAGCCTGAACTGACTACTCTTGAGAACAGCTACAAGTCCAGTATCTCCAATGCATTTACTGTCATTCTGAAAAACACATTTGCCTGTTTCCCACACTGATTCTTCAGTTTCTGTGTCATTCATCAATTATAGCATTTATTTTATCACACTGCTGTCATTTATGAAATGAGGGGCCAAAGACATAGATGATTTATAATTGTAATTGCCTGGGCCTGGCAAAATGATTACTGTATAATAGACACTATTAAATAATCTTATAAAGAATATGTGAACAATTGAGTGGAAATATGTTGTACCTTAAAAACTATAATAGAAACCCACAGGAAAAACTCCAGTCACTGAAATTGGCTACAATTTTTATAGGGCTATTTATGATGGAATCTGTTACTCCATGGTTCTCAGAGGCCACATCAGGTTCAAGTGACTTTATCTAAAATTTATTAATATCTTCTGCCATAACAAAAATGAGCAAAATAATCTTAACCATCACGCACCCCACAAACTCTTTACTCTCTACTAAGACTAAGGCACTTTGCCAGGTCCTGATGGTTAACATATTCTTTATCCCAATGTAGCATTGCTATAATTTCCAAGATAGAATTATATATGAAGATACAAATAATGATACAAGGCAATATGCAAAGTAATACATGAGTGTTAGAAAGAGAAAAGTAATACAATAAACATTACGTTATTCCATTCCTGTGAGATTTCTACAATTCTTTGCTTATGGCCAATATCTACTTAAATGAGCAATTTCTAATCACTCCATGAATGAAACTAAATAATTTTAGCCTTTGTAATACTATTCCTATAAGGCAATACTCATTTTCTTCATCTCTCTTATAAGGTACCAGGGAAATGGAATCTGGCCCATTTGGCACAATATTATAATGACATTTAAGATTTAGCCTTAATGCTTTATTTAAGCAAAAAGGTAATAAAATTCACTATTTAATAAAAGAATTTATTATGAACATTGTATGTTGTAATCTCTTAATTTTTCTTAAATTTATTTATGCTACAAGGAATTATAAAACACAATGTACGTGGCCATTACTTCCTTTACGATTATTTAAATTATATGATTAAATGTCTCATTTGTGGTAGTAATTATCTTATGTTGAATCTATTAAGTTTTTTAGCTATATTTTTGTGAGCATTTAAAACAAACGGCATTACCCTCCTACCTGTCAAATATTGATGGATTTTAATCCTACAAATATGTAAAATCCACTATACCATTTAAATTGTATTGCAAATTAGAGGTTTTATGTATATGTACTGTGTGTGAATATGAATGTCTCTCTATTTAGGTTGTTTATTTAGAAATAAGACTCATAACAATAATTATAATAATATAATAACAATCAGCAACAGCAATAAGGCCAAACAAAAATGTAAATGTAAATATGGAAATGGGAATCGATATAAATACAGTGGTTAGAGAGAGAAATAAATAAAAAGAGATACAATGTTTGTACTTTCTGGTGGAATACTTTAATCCAAACATAATAAAAATCACAAAAAAAAAATCCTTAAGAAGTACTAGATATTGAGCTATCAGGATGAATAGGCTTACACATTAAGCCTTGAATAGCATTTAGTGGGATCATTCATGTAGATGTATTCAAACACTTGGTTTCCCTCCTGCCCATCATATTCTGGAATATTTCACAGGAATATAGTTGAGCCTAACATTAGAGCCTAGACTCTGGAGAGTACACATAATAGAGAAGATGTCACAGATATATGATAACCTTTTCATATATAATTTCTGCACTACAAGAATGGTCTGCTTTTGTCTTAAGGCACTTGGTAAATTTGCCTCATTCCATGGTTTTAGGGAGAAGTGGTTCTCAGATACTTTAACCAGTTGGAATCTCTGGGAAACAGGTGCTGAGATGGAATAGAAATGCACATGGTTGGCTACGAAGTATACCTGCTAAAGGGAATGAAAGGGAGGGGACTTGGGCTGGAATCCCACCTTGCCCAGTTGTCTCTGGGTCGCCCTTCAAAGAGCAGAAGCTTAGGGGCGCCTGGGTGGCTCAGTCAGTTAAGCATGTGACTTCGGCTCAGGTCATGATCTCACGGTTCGTGGGTTGGAGCCCTGTGTCGGGCTCTGTGCTGACAGCTGGGAGCCTGGAGCCTGCTTTGGAATCTGTGTCTCCCTCTCTCTCTGTTCCTCCCCTGCTCTCACTCTCTTTCTCTCTCTCTCTCTCAAAAATAAATAAAGATTTAAAAAAATTAAAAACAAAACAAAGAGCAGAAGCTTGGTTCAGGGTTCAGACCCCCAGGGAGGCAGACAACGGACACCTTTACAGATGGAGTCCTTGCAGTGAGCACCAAACACTTTCCTGAAGAGACACCCCAGCAGCACAGCCAGACGTGCCACATTCCTCAACAGCAGCTTGAGGAGACACACCTAGCTCAGGATTCAAAACCGTGTAGCTTCAACCCATGACAGGGCAGGGCAGTGGACCCACTTCTCCCCTTATTGCGCTCCTAAAAAAAGACCGCGTGGAAGCTCTCCCCATCCCTCTGTGCTGTTCCACGTGCCCACCTAGAGAAGGGCTTTTCCTAACAAACTGCTTCCACTCCACTGCCCACTACATTTCTTTTGGTGTTTTTTTTTAATGGAAATGGGAAAAGTGTATGTGCAAAATGTACAAGAGATGCAATCCCATTGATACCTCCTCCAGGGTCACACATTTAAGCATGACTGTCCTGACCTCAATAGCTGAAATTCTGACTCATATCCATTTTACCACCAACTAACTTCAGGGCATCTGAGGAAATACACTCTTGAGCCCTCTCCTATGAACTGCACAGATGAGTGAGACCATTGCATTAATAAACTAAAAATTTTGGGGGGTCAGTTTGAGATCCTGATTTGCTTACAGTTAATTATGTCTTTACCTTTCATAATTTTCTCACATTTTTTCAATGACAGCTGGGAAAATAAACTTAATTTCCTAATTTGGGGATTTCATTAAAATAATTAAGAAAAAATACAACTCTAGAGGTTTAGCATTTAGATTTGAAAGTCCTCACTCTGCTCTTGTGTGAACTACAATGTTGAAAGACACAGCTTTAGTTCTATGTTAGCTAGAGATGTGCTGTGCTGAAACTTTCAGATCCAGATGCTATAGATTTTAGGAAGGATCTCTGTGTTTTACTAGAGGATGGGATTGACTGGGAAGAGGTAAAAGGGAACATTTCAGTGAGACAAAAATCTTCTATATCTTTCTTTGTTGATGGTTACCAGACCATACATATTTGTCAAAATTCATTGAGTTACACACTTATAATAGCTACATTTTATTTCATGTAAATTTAATTATAATAAAGCTATTTAAAAAACTTACTACCGATATAAAAAATACTGAGAGTTGTAGATTCTTGAAGTGCTAATTTTTTCTATACTCTATTCCTATAAACACATAATTTGAAAGTACTGGCAGAGGGGCATTTTTGCTGGTGTAACATTGCTACTTAAATATTTTTTAATATTTTATTTATATTTGCCTTGAAATTTCCAAAAAATAGTAACTACCTTTACTAAAATTTGTAATCAAACAAATTTAAAATTCACTCCTGGTTAAAACCCTTCCAGGTTTTTGTACTGTTATTCTATTCTTAATACCCCAGGCTGCAAATGTAGACAAGCATCGCTTCTCAAGTTTGTTTTAATCTAAGAAAATTTTCTCAAGCTTAGGAGTCTTTCACACATATAAAACCAAAACACATTTAAAAGTTAGCTTGAAACCCATAATATAATTATTTAGGATGTTAAATTAATGTGATAGATTATTTTTTTATCAAAATCCCTGCTATTATGGGTCATAACACAAACATTTAGCCTCAGGATGGACTTACAGCTAATTTCTTCCTATAACTGTTCTCAATAATTATAAAGAAGTCTGGGGCCATAAGAATGTATGGCAAAATAATATTAAATTAAATCTGTGATAGTTTCCTATAATCAGACATCACATTTATTTTTTTAACATTTTTAATGTTTATTTATTTTTGAGAGAGAGAGAGAGAGAGAGAGAGAGAGAAAGAGAAAGAAAGACAGCATGAGCAGGGGAGGGGCAGAGAAAGAGAGGGAGATACAGAATCCGAACCCAGCCCCAGGCTCTGAGCTGTCAGCACAGAGCCCAACGTGGGGCCTGGACTCACAAACTGTGAGATCATGACCTGAGTCGAAGTCAGACACTCAACCAACTGAGCCACCCAGGTGCCCCAATCAGACATCACATTTAAAGAAAACATTCCCAAGGAGCCAACTTCAGTATGAGTTTTAATGGTGTTTCATTTAATAAACCATTGTGTTTTTTTAATTTTCTAGAAGATTTATTCATAAAAACAATCTCCACCTGCCATTTTTGTTGTATACTTACAGCTAATACATTCTACAAGTCGTTGGCACAAAGCATGTAGAGCCACAGGGGCTTGCCTGGTAGATGTACAACCAAAAGCTACAGCAGAGGTTCCTATTTGCCTTGGGATGTCCAATCCTCCCATAATATCTGTGTTTAAACCACTAAGAATACTATACAATAATATCATTTTACCTTCTCTTGGGATACATATTACTGTAAACACAAATACAAACATACATACTGAAATTGTATGAATAGCTATAACTGGAACATGGTTTTTTTTAAAATTTAACAATACAATGATTTTAGGATCATTCATGCTACTTTTTGGTTCAGTAGTTCTCTCCTCATCCTACCTTTTCTACTTTCTGACTCTGATCTTGACTATTTTAGATCCCATGTAAATGGAATCATGCAGTATTTGTTCTTCTGTGACTGGCTTATTTCACTAGCATAATATCCTCAAGCTTGATACAAATGCCCAACAGTTTATGAAAAGATGTTCAACATCACTAATCATCAAGGAAATACAAATCAAAACCACAAGATATTACCTCACCCCTCTTAAAATGTACATAAAAAAATCAACAATTATTGGTAAGGATGTAAAGAAATTGGAACTGCACTGTTAGCAGTGCACTGTTAGCAGAAATGTAAAATGGTGCAGCTGCCGTGGCAATCAGTACGGATATTCCTTAGAAAATTAAAACGAGAGGCTACCATGTGCTCCAGAAATCTCACTTCTGGGTATTATCCCAAAGAACTGAGGTCATAATCTTGAAAGTTGTCTGCATTCCCATGTTGATTGCAGCATTATTCTCAAGAGCCAAGATGTGGAAGCTACCTAAGTACCCATCCATGGATGAATGCATAAATAAAATGTCACACACACACACACACACACACACACACACACACACACACACACACACACCTGGAACATTACTCAGTCCTAAAATAGAGGAAATATCACCCCACCTTTTAAAAACATCTTTATTGAAGTATAACTGACATACAAAAAAATGTACATATTTAGAGTGTATAAATTTGGCGGGTTTTGAAATATGTATATAGCCTTGAAACCATTAGCCTTTTCAAAATAATGAACATATCACCCCTAAAGTGTTCTCAAGCACCTTCAAATAAAATAAAATCCATCAATAATTGGCATCTGCTATAGCTGTCAGAAATCCTTTATATTTATCTCTAAAGAACAATAAATTAACATGCAAACATTTTTAAACTGAGAGGGTCTTTGACTCCATTTATTGAGGACAAGCATTTCAGCTTTTTAAAACAAATGTAACATAACCCCACAAGATATTACAAGATATTTTGACTTTTTTCAGAATTGGAGCTAAACTAGTGATGGTGTGCTCTGAATCAGTGGTTCTCAAACTGCGGAGTACCTGACAGTCACATGGACAGTCTGTTAAGACCCAGGTTGTGGCATCCAACCTCAGAGCTTCAGATTCAATAGGTCTTGACCTCAACAATTTTCACTTTTAAAAGTTACCAGGTGATGCTGTTTACTTCAACATAATTCTGCTATTTGTGCTTGGTCCCTCATCTAGAACCTTCACTGGTATTGATGTCAATGAGACTAGACTATTTCCTGAAAGTAAGCCCACAGGTTTTGTTGGAATAGGGCAGGATGGGTACCTGGTTGTGGGAACTGGGGATTTCTGCAGACTGGGGATCTAACATCCTCTAAATTTGCCTAATGCTTAAAATTCGTAAGTTTCTATTTTTCTTCACGACCTAGCTAGTTTTGTCCTGTTTCACTCCAATTCAAACATTTTGTTTTCACTTTTCTCTACTGTGGTAAGCCTGCTACTATGGCTCCATTTATTTCCCATCTTTGAGTTGCCAACTCCTTTTCTCTCATCTGTTATTGTCTCCTTTCCCATTCTCCATTTCACTGTGGTCTTAAACCTCTTTTTACAGCTTTAATTTCATTTTAGTGTTTTGTGAAATGTGGATATTAATCTACTTGTCCAGCTAGATGTTCACCATGCAGCCTCACCAATACATTATCTCTATTTTTGTTGTTTCTATTAAACCTAGAAGACATTTCAGAAACAGAATCATTTAAGATATTTTATAAACAGAGAAATAAATTCAGTGATGTGTTCCAAAGACTCACTAGTGTCTTACATTAAAAATATAACTTTAGCCCTCCCAAAATTAATTAAATATACTGTAAAATGATTTTCACTGAATAAAGACTAAAAAATAAAGGGGATGTGCTAAAATATGAAGTTCATTTTGTTACTGTGTGATGTAATAGTTCCTTCTTGGTGTTCACAATATCATCCAACTCAAAGTTTGGAAATACTTATCCATGGTCTTTAATATATCATTGTCTTTCCCCCCAGTCAATTTCTCTGTTTCTCTAGGCTCTGGGCATAAAGTCTGAATGGGTCACTGTCTTTGCAGACACTGTAGTCAACTGGAAGCAACATACATAGGCAGGCAATTCCATGTAAGGCATAGTAGAAAAACACCACCTCTTATGAAAGTACTAAAGGTACATCCAAGGGCACCTGGGTGGCCAGTCCACTAAGCTTCTGACTCTTGATTTCAGCCCAGGTCATGAACTCACAGTTAATGAGTTTGAGCCCCACATAGGGCTCTGTGCTGAAGCCTGCTTGGGACTCTCTCTCTTGCCCTCTTCTCCCTCTCTCTCCCTTCTTCCTTCTCTCTCTCTCTCTCTCTCTCTCTCTCTCTCTCTCCACCCCACTCAAAATAAGCATTAAAAAAAGGTATATCCAGACACTGAGTATTCCAGAGAAGCAAAAGTAAGGAAGCAACTTCCAAACTTAAACCCAGGAGTTGCTGCCTCCAGAGCAAGAGGTTTTTGTTTTTTATTCCCCCACATTTCTGCCATATTTGCCATCTACATTTTTATGCTTTCAGCTAAGCTAAAACTCCAAGATTTAAATATCCAACTCAGATTGGGTTCTACCAGGAACACAATGTCTTTTCTTCTAGGTACAAATTCACTTCCCTTGTACCCAGAGTCCCCAAATTCCAATGTCTAATGGAGAAAACTTCTCTATAGTCCTGCAAGTTGTGTCCTGCCTTGAGGCACTAGCCACACAATGTGCTAGTGAAGATTTTGATGATGTTCCAGCAGTGGGACACGGAGCTTATTTGAATTCTCTAAGCATGGTTTCGTTTGTTTTTCTATAAAACAGTGATAATTTTATCCATTTCAAAGACTGATTATAAGGATAAAGTGAAATGCTGAAGGGAAAGTGATAGGCACTTGACCCGATACGGTAAATACTTGATGTCAAACGTCGTTGGTATTAGCAGTATGTCAATTATACAAGAACAAATGCAGTTCAGGTTTTTTCACATTATATTATTTTTATTACAAGGAATCCCAAGGAAATTAGCATAAATATGGGGGCATAACCCCTCTAAGTGGAGGGAATAAACGCAGTATGTACAATTCATTTTTATATGAATAATCTAAGATTAATGGCACCATTTGCCTGCCATAATATCTATTGAATTATAGTGGTTAAAAAAAGTAGTTTAGGGACACCTGGGTGGCTCAGTCAGTTGAGCATCACACTCTTGATTTCAGCTCAGGTTGATGAGGGAGCATATGGCAAGCTGACACCCTGCAAACCCCTCCCCCGCAGGTGGGGTGTGTGTACCTTTCCTCAGGCACTCCTGGCTGCCCAAGGACAAAGGAAAGGAAAGGAAAGGAAAACAATGGTTAACTGATCCAGATCACAATCATGCAGGACAGGGGTCTCCATCAGTTCACAAATATCTTAGTAAATTATAACAAAAAGGCAATCTGATCAATAGCCAAACCTCCAGAATCCCATAGACTCAGTTTCCTGGAACCCCAATATTACACTCTCCCCTTCATAGTGATGTGGGGAACAAAGGCAAGAAAGAAATGGTGGTAAAATTGAATTTCTTTATAACCTGCAGCCTATTGACAAATACTTGGAATAGGCAGAGTGAAATATTCCTCCAATAAACTCCCAACTGTCTAGTCTAACGTTAATACCTTACTAGGGGGCAAACAACCTTAGCCTGACAACAGCAAGGTCTCAGATATCTTAGGAGTCCTCTTTAGCACATGGAAGTCCTTTTGGAGGCCTCCCTTTGGCCTTTACCTCCCCAACTCCACAGTATATAACCAGTCACTCTTCAGGAACCCTGTGAAGCTCTTTATGCCCACAGGTCCTATCCCCATGCTTTAATAAAATCACATTTTTGCACCAAACATGTCTCAAGAATTCCTTCTTGGCCATCAGCTCCAGACCCTCCACCACTCCAAAACTGCATCAAGGTCATGATCCCAGGGTTGTGGGATTGAGCCCTGTTTCGGGCTCTCTGCTGACTATGGAGCCTGCTTAACATGCTCTCTCACCTTCTCTCTTTCTTCTCTCTGCCCCTCTCCCCTGCTTGTGTGCACTCTCTCTCTTTCTCTAAAATAAAAAAAAGTAGCTTATAATGACTTTGAGTCTATATATACTGTATGCAGTTGAATTATCTATTACTTACTACTATCTAATCAGACCCCTAGAGATCACATTCTTTTTCATTTGTTTAGTAATTGGCAATTTGATTTTTGATTTTTCTATAACCATTATATTGTCATTATTTTGGTCTCTGGGGATGCAATTTAGTTTTCTATAATGGAGAGAAATCTTATTTCCCTGCCCAGAAAGATGAAATATACACAGACATTAAAATATCGAAATATCTGTATTAGCACTAGTTGGGGCATAAGTTTCATCGATAATTTTCTGCTACTTTGTCCATCTCCTTGGGAGAAATAAGCCCACTGACCCAATCAAAGGAGGAACACAGAGACTTGGAGCACAGTGAAGTGAGTCTTTAATCAACGTTCTTGCAAGAGTGGGTGTCTGATGGACAGGCGCGCTCAGGGCAGTTACAGTAGGCAATTTACCTCCTAGCATGAAGTCCCTCCCCTGGTTCCTCATTGGCTGAGTGCTACAGAGGTTACAGCCTTAACCAGAAGTCACCTATGGCCATGTAAGGCCAAAAGTAGTCTGACTGGAACAAATGTACATTCCTTGAGGAGAGGCAGAGACTTCAGTTCTTTGGCACATGATCATTGCAAAGCCCACAAAAAATAAGCCCATGAAATGAGAGGGGAAGAAGAATCAGGAAGTGGAGTGTCTAAGGGTTTGGGACCCCACTGTGGGGGGAGAGGAGGCATTGATATATATTTCCAATAGGTTGTAAACCTATTGGTTTACTAGACAGCACAGTTTTTATTTGGTATTTCTGAAAATGAATCATCTCACTTACTCCTCATACCCTTGTTTCACCAAAACATTAAATAAAATGTTGTGCAGAAGAGTGTATCCGAGTGCATATGTGTGTGTCCATTCATGTGTGGCATTTACTTTCTCAGAACAGCAATTATAAGAAAAATAAAGCCTGTTTTAAATTACAAATTTTAAAACTAAGTGAATAACACGATATTATCTCTGTCCAGAGAAACAATTTAGATTCACAAAATGGATGCAATTATTCCAATAAGAATCAAGAAACAAGATAAGGACATTTTTATCTCTGGGGGAAAAATGTATATATATTAAAGTTCACGAGAGCTAAAGAGCTATCATTTATTAATATAATTATGTGCTTGCCATTTTTTAAACTGATATTACATGTTTAAAATATAAAGTTTTATATAGTACTCTTGATGAATCTACATTTTTTAAAGTAACACAAATATAAAAAGATAGCATGAAACCTATATGGAAATAAATGGGAATATCTGGATACGCACTGAACATCTATTTGTCAGTTAATTTAGGTGCTTGGAATACAAAAATGAATTTAAAAGAATATTTACATTTAAGAAACTCACATCTGATAGCTACACTTATTTATGCATTATTCAACAAAATATTTGGGCAATCTGCAAAAAATATAATATATGCAATATGTAAAAATTGGAATGCAACATTAAGAACAGGTGGACAGGGTAGTACAGAGCTTGGAATGGTAGCAGCAAAAGTAGATCAGAAAAATGCTACTCAGGTTTATGGGATTTTAAAGACAAATGACAATTAGTTATAAATTCAAAGCTGAAAACTTAAGTAGCAAAATTAAAGATAAAATTCAATTGGCTCCATGTTTCTAATTGTTCTTGATTATCCATATTATTTTATACATAATCACACTCTGGCTCTAAGCCTGCCTTGGATATAGGTTCCTTGGTTCCTGGAAATCCAGTAAGGAAAGTAGTAAGCTGAAAAGAGCAAAGGAAAGACCAAAAAACAAAGAAGAGAAACACTTATTCCCAGCTCAAACAAAATTTGCTTCTAAGGAATGGGAGGGCAATCCTTCTAACTCCCCTGATCTTGTCAGCACCTTCTTCATTTTAGTAGATGAGGGCCTTGGCATTCTTTAAAGGAAAAACATGGCTAGAGAGTCAGGTTTGGATTATTGGTCAAAAAAAGGATACCCAATCCTGAATCTGCCTTCACCTGATCACATGACTCTGGATGATCTGATTTGCCTTCTTCAAACTCCACAGAAGTTCCTTCAAGTATAATATTGTTGTGGAGACAAAGGCAAAAGAAATGTAAATAAAGTTAAATCTCCTT
The DNA here is from genome assembly GCF_018350215.1 of Panthera leo. NCBI lineage: Eukaryota > Metazoa > Chordata > Mammalia > Carnivora > Felidae > Panthera > Panthera leo. The sequence goes on along the minus strand of NC_056689.1, from coordinate 589,870 downwards.
ATAACCTGCATCCCATTAACAAATACTTGAGGCAGAGAGAGTAAGACATTCCTCTAGGAACTCCCACTGTCTTAGCTTCCAGGATCCTGGGAGTCTTCTTTTGCATATGAAAGTCCTTTTGGAAACTTCTTCTGTCTTTACCTCCCCAACTCCCTAGTACATAATCAGTCACTCCTCACATTCCCAGTGCAGCTCTTTCTGCTCTAGGTCCCATCCCTGGTGCTTTAATAAAACCACCTTTTTTGGTTTTATTAAACCAAACATCTCAGGAATTCTATTTTGACTGTTTGCTCCTGGATCCCACATCAAATCACATCAAAATGAGAAAGTTCAGTGACCTTTAAAAGAAAATACCTAAGGCTCTAACAACTTATAAATCTGTTATTCTTAATTTTCTTCCACTCTGACAGACTTTTCCCTTAATAAGCTCAGAATGGTCCACAGAGAATGAAATGAGAAGCACACTAGAAATTCTCCAGTGGATTTGCTATAGAACTTTTAGCCACATGGTAAGGACTTGTTAGCTAAAAGTTTGCCCTATAGCAATGCAATCTCAAATAGATTTATCAGGACCTCTAATTTTCACCTTCTTGCGAAAGCATTTGTGTTCTCTGTACTTACAAGAAATTGTTCCTATTAAATCATTTCACAGTCCAACAATAAACTAATTAATTCCTAGTATTTCAATTAATGCTATAATCATTAGTCACCTTTTAAAAATGTCTTCAGCACAAAGGATCACCCCAAATGATGTAAGTACACAGGGGAGGTCATAAACAAATGGGAACATTCTCAAAAATAAAAACACTAACCACACTAATACCTGTTGCTGTCTCTGTAAGTTGTTCTATTACCTCATTCTCTTCTTAAAATAATACAGATGGGGTGCCTGGGTGGCTCATTGGTTGAGCATCTGACTTTAGCTCAGGTCATGCTCTCACAATTTGTGGGTGGGAGCCCTACGTCCCACTTCCATGCTGGAGCCCACATCAGATTCTGTCTCCCTCGCTCTCTGCCCCTCCCCTGCTCAGACTAGCTCTCACTCTCTCAAAAATAAACATTAAAAAACATAGACAAACAGAAAGAAAGTCTGTGAAGTTCTAACTCTGCCTCTGATATCTTTTTGCTCTGGAAAATCTTGCACTGTTCACTACCTATGCCGATAGTCTCCCTTCAGAGATGTAGCATAGAGACTAAAATGGTCTATTTTTAGGATTTTTTAAATTTTTTAATGTTTATTTATCATTTTGAGAGAGAGAGGGCAGGGCAAGGGCAGAGAGAGAGAGGAAGACAGAAATCTGAAGCAGACTCCAGGCTCTGAGGTGTCAGCACAGAGCCCAATGCACGGCTTGAACTCACAGACCACGAGATCATGACCTGAGCACAAGTTGGATGCTCAACCGACAGAGCCACCCAGGTGCCCCTAAAATGGCCTATTTTTAAAGCGACTTTTTCGTTATTATTGTAGCAGGATTCTCTCACAGAGGGACAGGACACCAGAGCCTTTATTTCCAGGAAGCAGTTTTATTCATGTAGGCACAGGCTCAGTGGGCTAAGACCTGAAAAGCTGAGCCCCGGGTGCAACTGGGTATAGACTTTTATGCAATTTCTACTTCTTTGTCTCCCCTATATGGTGACATACAGTCTGACTGGACACAGTCCAAGTCAGAGTCATGTCAGAGCTACTCATAGGTGTATAGGAGTTGATGGGGCCACCTTGCATTTCTTTGTTCTGAGGAGGACTCCACCACATTCCTTAGGGAGGGGCTGTACCACATTCTCCCCTTTGATGACCAGACCCCCCTTTTTTGGGTCAAAGAGCATCATCTTGGTTTGGAGGTTTATATTTCTATAACATCATCACCTGCATGACCGTTTTCTTTCCACCACTGCCTCAATGAGGCTGGAGACAGACTGTATAACCAGGGGAGCTAGGCAAGGCAAGATTAAGCAAGTTCCCAAAACCAAGAGAATAATACTGATGAGGGTTATGAATCTCCTGAGAGTTGAAAACCATCTTCCAAATAACTCCCTGGGTTTTCAACCTTTTCAGGTCTGGACTGGGACATAAGCAACCTTTTTCATTTGATCTGTGATCTCCTCTATGACTTTTTCTTCATCATTTTTCTGTAGGCAGCAGTTGCTTAGGTTAAACTTTCCACAAATTCCTCCCTCAGAAGCAAGCAAGTAACCTAAGGACAAATGATTTTGATAGATAGCATTGCACATTTTGTTTTGCTGTTTGGCTAGTAAGTTAAGAGCCCTGGCAGTTTTATTGGTTATAATGTCTACAACTGCTAACAGCATGATTATGTGGTTTAGCATGTAAATGGGAGTGCGGTAGCCCCAGGACCCATCTTCTGACCAGGTGGCAGGACCATATTATTGAATTATATGCTTGGGAGGCCATTCATCATCTTTCCAATTACTAATCTGTAGGGCACTTCGTTTCCTTTGAGTCTCCCTGTCCCCATACACTTGGACTCTCAAATGTTCCCCTCTGGCAAGTGGGAGCAGGAAGAAAAAATGGATGATAGTTCCCAGCACACATGACCCTGACCAGTCTGAGGAAAGTACTGTACAGGCTGTCCTTCCACATATCCAGTATAGTTCACCTGGGGCCTGCTACTTCATGGCTGTGTCAACGTTGTCCCAGGCCTCTTGGAGATGAGAGAAATTAGGTAAAGGGTGGGATCCGGCTCAAGGTGATCTGGAGTCCTCCACTATTGGGTTTCCTGGGTGGTTGAGTTATAAAATTTTTGGCCTAGGCATGTAGGATTCCAACAGAGACAGTGAACCTCCTTTCCCACTGGGCAAGGCAGTTCTTCCCAATAATTGAGGTTTCAAGGAGCCAATCCCCGGTAGTAGAACTGGGGTATTCTGTTCCATTATAAGGTTCAGGGGGATCTAATTCTCTAGCCTCCCATGGCCATTGATCTTCCATGTTGGTACCAATGAAGCATCCTATCCACAAAAGGAAGGTGAGTTCTAACAGAAACCTCTCGTCTCACTTCCAGCTGACCAGGGTGGCCTCTGCCAATCCTGTGGCAAAAAGTAGAGCAAGAATCACAATAACAGTGAGAGACAAGAGGTGACGGTGCATCATAGTAAGGAAACAGATATAAAAAATAAGGACAGCCTATTTGTTCCACCAGACCGTCGATTCCTAAAGCTTCTGCAGTGGGTAGGTTAGTTAGCTTCTGGAGTGACTATAGCAGGGCTGCAGTCTCTGGATCCTCTGGAGTTGCAGATTGCTTCTTCTGTATGGTCAGCTTGCCCAGCATTGATGGATCAGGAATGCACTCCCAGTTTCGAGATGTCAGCTTCACTCTGCTGTGGTGAATCCAGGGACCCACCTCTGCTACCTTTATTGCAGTAAGGGTGGACATTACAACAGTGAATGGGCCCCTCCAGATGGGTTTTAGGGGTTGGACATTCTGCTCTTTCACCCATATGGCATCTCCTGGTTTAAAAGTATGAGCGTCTGTGGTCAGACTCACAGGCTCCCTAATCCAGTGGTGTAAGGTGATTAGGGTAGAGCTGAGGGCCCACATCTGTTGCCTTAGGGTTAGACTGCCTATCTTATTTAGATCCCTCTTTATGCCCTTGATAATGGGGGCAGGGGTGGAGGGTTCCCATAAAGGATTTCATAAGGGGAGAACCCCATCTGCCTTAGTGGGGCTACACCTGATTCTTAACAAAGCAATTGACAACACTTGGTCTCAGTGTAGGTGGGTTTCCTGACATAGCTTACTTAATTGCAGTTTCAGAGTTCGGTTCATTTGTTCCACCTTCCCAGAGCTCTGGGGTCTGTACACTGTATATAACTTCGAGGTGATCTTTAACCCCTTTGCCATCAACCACACCACCTCAGCCACAAATGCTGGCCCATTATCTGATCCCATAGTGATAGGGATCCCAAATTGAGGAATGATTTCTTTTAGAAGAAGTAAGGCCACTTTATGTACCTTTTCTGTGTGAGTAGGGGAGACTTCTACCCAGTCTGAGAAAGTGCACGCAAAGACCAACAGATATTTATGGCCTCAGAACCAGGGAACTTCCATGAAGTCCACCATCATAGTTTCAAATGGGGCTCCCCCCACACTCTTTACCCCAGGGGCAGCCTTGGTTTCCTGATGTGGGTTATTGCAGGCACAAATTTCACATAGCTCACATACTGCTCAAGCTATGCTGGAGAGTCAAGGGATATAGAAATGTCAGCTCAATGTAGTCTGGAGAGATGTCTGGCCAGTATGGGTTTCCTGATGGAACCTCTTGACAAAAGCTGGAGCCAGGGCCTCAAGAGTTGCTACTCAGCCGTCTTCAAATTTCCACCATCCCCCTGGGAGGTAGCTTCTGTTTACAGTCTTAAGCCAAGTACTCTCATGTTGTGAATAATTAGGGTCCCATTCTGCCAGTGGGTTAGGGAACAGTGTGGTGGTTAAAGCCACTGATTCTGCTGTTCCTTTGGAAGCTGCAAGCTTTGCCTCTTGGTCTGCCTTACAGTTTTCCTGTGCAGCCATGGTGTCTCCCCTTTGTTGTCCCTGACAATGCATGACTGCCACTGTCTTAGGGGCCCACACAGCATCTAAGCATTCAAGGATTTCTTTACTGTACTTTATGTCTTTTTGTCCTGAGTTTATTAGACCCTTCTCTTTGTATAAAGCCCCATATATGTGGAGGGTGGTGAATATATACTTCTGTATATATTAACATGTATCCCTGCCACCAGTCGGAGGGCTCAGGTTAATGTGATGAGCTGTGTCTTCTGTCATAAGTCCCCTTTGGCAGGTGTTTGGCCTCAATGATAGAATTCAGGGACACCACAGAGTACCTTGGAAGACATTTTCCCTCTTTCACAAAACTGCTACCATCGGTGAAATACTCAGAGTCAGAGTCCCTGAGGATCTGGTCATCTGGAGAACACCTCAGCCATGACTTCCGTGCAGTCATGGTCTGGCTGACCTGGCCTGACAAGCAATAGAGTTTCAGGCTTTAGGATCCACACTACTTCTAGGTGAATGCATGGGTTTTCACATAGCATTCTCTGATAATCTGATCATCTGGGTGTGGCCTAGCGCCATTATTGTCTCTTTTATTCCATTAATGTCAATACTGAATATGGCATTTGGACTGTCAGTTCTTGTCCCATAGTCACCTTGTCAGCCTCAGACACTAAGAGGGCTGTGGCTGCAAGTGCCTGTAGATAGGGTGGCCAGCCCCGGGCCACAGAGTCAAGCTGCTTGGAGAGATATGCCACCAGGTGATGCCATGACCTCAACATCTGGGTTAGCACTCCCACTGCAATGTGAGTACATTTATGAGTGTACAAGAAGAAGGGCTTGGGCATGTCTGGGAGCCCCAGGCCAGGTGCATTGGTGAGAGCCCGTTTGATCTCTTCAAAGGCCCCTTGCTGTCCTTGCTCCCATAACAGAGGTTCCCACTCTTCCCCTCATCAAAGGGTTTTGCCAAGACCTAAAAAGAAGTTAAGTCTCCAGATTCTACAGAAACCAGGGCCCCAAGAAACTACTGAACCTGATGTCAGGTAGATGGGCCTGGGATCAAATAAACAGCCTCTTTTCTCTCCAGGCCGAGTTGGCATTGCCCCTAGGAGAGGTGGAAGCCAAGTTACTTGACTTTCTTTTGAAATATTTTGGCCTTTTGTCCCTTGAAACTTTATAGTCAGTTTCCCAAAGGAGGGTAAGGAGCTGGTGAGTTCCTTTCATGCAATTCTCCTGAGACCTTCCAGCTAGTAGTAATCATCTACATACTGAAGCAAGACACAGCTATGTTGATCCATTGGGAAGGCTCTTGGGTCTGAGGCTAATGCAGTGCCAAAAATTGTTGGGGAGTCTTTCAACCCTTGAGGCAATCTGGTCCAAGTCAACTAGTCCTTGTCACCATTTTCAGGACTCTCCCACTGAAAGACGAAGATCAGTTCACTCCAGGGGGCCAGGTGGATACAGAAGAAAATATCCTTGAGATTTAGTCATGTGGAAAAAGCAGCTTTGGCATGGATAAGACCCAAGAAAGTGTATGGGTTTGGAACAACTGGGTGTAGGGTGATAGCAAACTTGTTTACTACGTGCAGGTCTTGGACTGGCTGATAGTCATTGGTGCCTGGCTTCTGGACTGGTAGGAGAGACGTGTTCCAAGATGACCAACAGAGTTGGAGGATCCCGTGTTTTAGATGTCTTTCCAGGTACTTCTGTATCCCCATCTTTGCCTTACGAGGGATGAAACATTGCTTTTTGCAGATGGGCTCTCCCCCTGGCTTTGTTTCTACAATTACTGGAGGTATGTTCCAGGCCAGTCTTGGTGGGTTGTCCTCAGCTCACACCTCGGTACTCCGAAGGGCAGTTCAGGTCCCTGTTGTAGCTCCTCCATGAGACTGTAGAGGCACCATTCTTCCCCTTGGGGAATTATGAGAGTCATAATCTTTGCTTCTGATTTCTGTAGGGTCAGAGCAGCTTGTCCATGGGAGTTGCAAGTTATCTGATCCTGTAGGTCCTGACCCACTAAAGTCACAGGGCAGGCAGAGAGGTACAGGAATTCATGGATGACTTCATGGTCACCTAAACTGCATCTCCAAGGCAGCAGGAAGTGACTGTGTGTCAAATTGCCTATGGTCCCCACAATGGTGATTTGTCTCTGTGAGACAGGGCCCATGGGTTGGGTCACCACCGAGGGTTCCACCCCAGTATCTACCATAAAGTCAATGGGTAGGCCCCTCACATTCATTAGGACCATAGGCTCTTGGGGACCTAATGAAATAGAGCATGGTATGTTCTAGTCCTCCTCAAAGTCCTCCATGGCAGTTTGTCCCACAAAGTCATCTTCAGGGGCCCCATGAGTCCATAATGCTGGTTGGTACTGGCCCTGGACGACATAGACTCTTTCTTTCTGCTTAAGGCCCTGCTGAGGATTACCCAGCCATAGGGGCCACTCATGTTTCTAATGGCTCTCCTGATGACAGTAAGCACATTGGTTCCATCCTAACTTTGGTCCTGGGTGAGACTCTCATCCTCTCTGCCCCCCTTTTCAGCCCCAGCCCATCCCTGTGGGGCACTTTTCCAGGAGCATTCTGACCACTCCACCAAGGCAGTAGCTAACACATCTTCCTTTTTTCTGAATCTCCTGGCATTCCTTCCTCCACGCCACCTAGTCACGGTTGACAAACACCTGAGTTGGTACTTGAAGCAGCTGACTGGCATTTGTGTCGGCAAAACCCTCTAGCTTTTGCAGCTTATGCAAGATGTCCCCTTAGGTCTGACCTACAAAAGCCTCATTGGCCATCTGCGGGTTAACGGGCACCTCTGGATCAAAAGGAGTGTGGAGAAGAAATGCCTCACATGTTCTCTCATAGAACTGGCTGGGGCCCTCCATGCGTCCCTGGAACACTTCTATGTTTTACTCATATTTATGGCCTTTCTTCCCCCCTTCCTTCATGCCATTTAGAAGGGCTCCTAGATACTGGTCAGTCCTCACAAGCCCTCCATCTACACTTGAGTCCTATCTACATTTGGGTCCCATTTGGTGTCCTCCCCAGGGAAGTGAGCCTGAGCAGAAGCCTGGGTGTCTAGTATCCCAGCCAGGGCATTCTCCTCTAACCATTTAAAAAAAATTTTTTTTTTAACGTTTATTTATTTTTGAGACAGAAAGAGACAGAGCATGAACGGGGTAGGGTCAGAGAGAGGGAGACACAGAATCCGAAACAGGCTCCAGGCTCTGAGCTGTCAGCACAGAGCCCGACATGGGGCTCAAACTCATGGACCACGAGATCATGACCTGAGCCAAAGTCGGCCGCTCAACTGACTGAGCCACCCAGGCGCCCCTTCCTCTAACCATTTTAGAGCCCCTGGGTGATTTGGCAATACTCCTCTGTGTGGAAGACGTTCAGGAGGAGTTGGTGGCAGCCCATCCAGGTAGGTTTATGGGTTTGAACTCTGGACTGCATTAGTTCAATCATAGCCTGGGGCTTCTCCGTAAAGGAGGGAGTGTGGTGCTTCCAATTTAGGAGGTCTGTAGCAGCAAAGGGTTGGTACACAAAAACACAGTGGCCTCCTCAGATCTGGCCTACCTGATCATGAAAGATGGGTCCCCTAGTTTCCCTCAGTGACATCTGTAGGGCTCCCTAGTGTTGCTGCAGGGAGGGACTGTCTTCACTGGCTTGATGTTCTAGTCGCCTTCCAGGAGAGGTGTATTGGGTTAGGACCAGTGGTCTGGTCACATCCAGAGAGGCCAGTGGTGCTAAAGGTGGTGAGGCATTGGGACTAGGGGCAGCCTCTAGTGTGGGCAGCATTGGAGTAAGCTGTGGTGTCTTTTTATGTCATATCACATTGTCATTGACTATCTTGCCACCTTCCTTGACTTTTAAGGACATTTGTGATTACAGCTGGTTAACACCCTTAATTCCATCTGTAACCTAATTCTACCTTGCCATCTAATACAGCATATTTATAGGTTCTAGAGATTAAAATGTGGACATCTTTGGAAGAGGGGGCATTATTTGCCTACCACACCCACTAAAGTTTTAAAAACCCCAATAACTGAGTGACATGGGAAGTCAATGATCTTGTACTCAGAACCTTGCCCAAGTGTCACTGAACCACAATTGGAGATGAGGCACAGGACATACAGAATCATGTTATTAAGTTTCTTCTTTCTAGGTAAATGTATAAAGACAGAAAGCAGACTGAAGCTGTCTAGTACCAAAGTTGGGAGTGAGGGTTAACTGTAAATGGGCATGAGAGAATTTTTTGGGAGGGATGACAGAAATGTTTTAAAATAGTATTGGGGTGGTGACTGTATAACTCTATAAACTTAACAGAAACATTGAATTGTAAATTTTATAGTATATAAATGATACCTCAATAAGGTTATACAAATTTTCACTTTGCCTTCATACACATAAATTTTATTAAAATTGTAAGAATATCACTTGTGAAATTTATTTCAGTATTTGAAGAGCATGAAATGGAGATTGTTTAAATGTGCACATTCCTTTTATTTTTGCAAAAAATACTCTATCTTCCCTCAGACTTAAATGTTAATGACACAAATAGTGAGACATTGATATTTGAAGAATTTATAAATGTTTTCCATGATTTAAGGAAATTCTTACAGGTCTCTTCGATGGCAGAATACAGGTCTTGAGAAAATGGTGTGAAACAACAGCTCTTTGGGGAGCACCCGAGGGATATCACCTTGCTGTCATCCTTCAAGAGGTCTTACTGACTGTTCCGTGGTGCAAGGAATCACATGAGCCACAGACCCTTCTGTTTGCACTAGGTGAGTGGGTCTTCCCAAAGTCACAAGACTAGCAGAGTGGAGGGGCAACCGTTCATTACTAAGTTTCCTAAACATGATCAGAAATGGCACCAAACTTAAGCCCTTTCCCTTTTTCCCTGTCACTTCCACCCCATTTCATATTCAAGATAAGCTGGTCAGTGGAGTCAGTGGAGAGGGCAGGACTCCCACACCCTCCCCCCCAACACCATCCTAACCACGGGCTGGGTCCCAGCAGAGAATCAGGGAAGAGCCTTCCCACATGCTGTTCTGTGTGCCTGGAATACATACTCCAACCTTTCTTGTCTGGCTCATTCATGTATTTCCACTTTGTGCTAAAATTCAGTTATTTACCTGTTGCTCTGTCATTACATCTGTCACATGTTATAATTATGTATTTATTTATCTGATTAGATTTATTGTCTACATTCCTCACCTACTTGGAACTGCAGGAAGAACCCTGGAGGAGGACAAGAGATTGCCATGTGGAGCCAAGTAACCCTGAGGTGGCCCATCAGAAACAACCCTGCACTAAGAATATAAATAACCAAAACCCAGCAACCTTACCCTGACCAACCATTCATTTATTATTGAACAGGTAGTTGTTGAATATAAACACTGTTACAGGCATTTAGGGAACAACGTTAAGTAAGATAAACAAGGGTCCTGCTTCATGTAATTCCCACTAGAGTGGGGGGAGGTGCAAGTAAACAAGTAAGCTGATTTCAGAGAGTAAGTGCTATGTAGAAGGTAAAGCAGAATTAGAGAGACACAGTGAACACAATCGGGACAGAAGTATTCTATTTCAAGCAAGTTAATGAGGAAAGGTCTTTAGAGGAATCAACTTTTGAGGAGAACCTTTGAAGATAAAAAGGAACAATACCTCTGTAGAATGATAAATCTATTTTGTGACAATACCCAGAGGAATAGCTAAAGGATACTGAAAAAGGAAAAAAAAATGTAGGGATGAGGTTACCGAGGCAGCTGCAAGAAAGCTCATGTAAGATCTTGTAGGTCTGGAAACGGAGTTTACACTGTGTATCAATATGAGGAGAAGCCATTATAATGTTTTGACTGAGAGAATGACCTGCTCCAAAGTGCATTTGAAAAAGATAATTTGAGTTGCTGTGTGTAGAAAAGGCTGTTAACAGTAGGATGAAAGCAGCATGAACAGTCAGAGGCTACTGCAGTGATGATGGCCTGGACCAGCAGAGTGATAGCAGTAAAGAAGAGAGAGATGCCTCATACATTGTAACTAAACCTTCCTGAAAGCGTGGGTTTAGGAAGTGGAAGAAAAAGGGAAGTTAAGGCCAAATCCTAGAATATTGGCAGAAGCAAATGGATGAATTGAATACAGTGTATTTAGATGCGAAATTTAGAAGAGGGGAAGATTTTTCTTTTGAGGAGTAATACCAAGAGTTACCTTTGAACATACTGAGACACCAATTAGATTTCTAAGAAAGGTGTCAAATAGACAACTGAAAATACTTATTTGGAGAGCATATATTTGGCTAGAAACCAATTTGGAGGTAATCAGTACATGGTATATTAAGACATGAAGCTAAATGAGATCCCTCTAGGTAAGTACAGGTAGGCTCTGAGAATCTTAAATATTTCAAGGTTAGAAAGAGGATATGGGTACAGAAAATAAGACCAATATGCAATGGCTCATGTAATGGGAAGAAAACTTAGAGACTGTGGTAAATCTGAATCCATGTAAAGAAAACATTTCAAGGAGAAGACCAATTGATAAGAGAGGCCAAGTAAGATGAGAACACAGAAGTAATAACTGGATTTAACAATAGAAAATTGGTCACTTTAATAAGACTAGTTTTGGTGGAGTGACAAAGATAAAAATATGCAAAGTAAGCTAGAAGAAACTGGATATATAAACAAATATTTCAAGAAATTTTCCTGTAAAGGGGAACTGAGACACATATTAGCCTTGAGAGTGGGGTGAGTTAAAGGAAACATGTTTAAGATGAATAATATAAAAAGTTAAATATTTTGGTGTATATTATCCAGTGAAGAGGGGGAAATGTGAATTGAAAGAGAGAAGAAATAATGGCAAAAGGAACACTTTTGAGTAGTATGTATGCCACACAGCTAACTTTTGTCACCATGCAAATAGTTAGCAGTAGGATGGAGAAATTCTCTTTATTGCTTGTAGTTGTTTGGTGAAATAAAAATTTGCCACTGGGAAGAAGTGGAGGAAAAGATGGTTTGAGAAATCAGAATGAGATATGACACAATTGTCTCCAAGTGCGAAAAAGAACATTACAAGGGAAAAGTGTTAGGCTGGACAGATATTCCTGAAGGATGTCTGGATCACTGTGATGTTAAATCTAAGGTAAGAGTGAATTACGTCCTTTTAGCTTCCACATAAGTGAAAATGTGGAGTATTAAGAAATTTGGGTATAACTACAGTTCTGGAATCGAAATTTGAGTGTGTTAATCACACTCTCTTAATGAGAGAAAGAACTCAGATAGTTGAGGGTGTAGGTGTTAGGGTGACTGATGTACTGGCTCATAAATTAAAGAAGAGTGAGGAAGGATAGGAGAACTGGACTGGGTATAAAATGAAAGCCATTGGGTCAATGGATACTAGATCTTGACAAGATCGTATCTGCTAGTGTTCATGCTGGAATAAGTGAACTAGAGAAACAGGATATGGTGTTTGAAACTAAGATTTCAGAGACAGATATTGAAAATGATAAGATCTAAGATATGAGCATGGACTGACAGAATAAGGTGGAAGCAAATGAAAGTTTTACTGAACAATGAGGAAGAGTCCAAAGACCAGACAGACAATTGATGTGGATGTCAAAGTGTGTTCATACAGAAGAGAAGAGAAGGGAAGGGAAGGGAAGGGAAGGGAAGGGAAGGGAAGGGAAGGGAAGGGAAGGGAAGGGAAGAGAAGAGAGGAGGGTAAGAAGACCTCAAGCAAGAAGCTATAATTTCCAGTGAAGATAGGGGTGTCTACAAGATTGGTGGTGACCAAGCCTAAACTGTATAAGGTACATGCCTTTAAGGGGTGGGGATTTTTTAATGAAGAAAAAAAAAAGTCAGAAAGAGGTAATTATCAGTATCAAGTCCATCTTTAGGACATGTCACAGACAGAATGTGGGAGAAAAAAATACAATCCCCACCTGAAAGAGCTGTCTTAGAGAAAAATGATTCAATTTGCAGGGCAGAATTTAAAAATACAGTCTTTTGTTAATGATAGTTTGTGAGTTTACATTGAAGCCTGTGGAATAAACGGGAGGAGACAGAAAATGAGTTAGGCCAGGGAATCTCAATAAATCTTTTTTAAAAAGTAATTCTGAGTAACTTTATATCACAAGGTGAAATATTATATGTTGGTAAAATTATAATTAATGAAAAGTAAGTGGCACCATGGAAATGTGCTCTTGATACAGTATTACAGAAGATATAGCAGTATACAAAATTGTGTGTTTATATGTGTGTGTATATGTATGTGTGTATTTGTGTGTTTAATGTGGGAAATACTCTCCTGTGTACAGAAAATCTTTTAGAGAAAGCACACATTGAAAATAGTCATGTTAAGTTGTGGAATTATTGAACTTTTCCTTTATTTTTATTCAGCAAAATCTAAGGGCAATATTATATCTTCGAATAATTGTCCCCACCCTGTTAAATATCTTCAGTGTGAACAACTGTCTTAAAGACTACATACTCCTCAAATAGTATGTATACTTGCTTTTTATAACACAGACACAAAATGAGGGAAATTGACAGTTCCCACTATTACAGTGATAAAAACTTAACCATATTTTCTGTTTATTCTTTAAAAGAATAGTGAACTCTTACTATTAACAGAATAGAAATAGGAACAAGGGGAGAGGATATCTTCAAACTATAAGAAATTGTGCCTACAATAAATCATCTAACTCTAGTTTTCTTTGCCATTTTTCCCAGCTCATGATGACTTACAGTTCTTAAAACTGTCAGCTTATAGTTGTCTCCCCTCTAAAACTGAACAGGAACTTCTACTCATAATATCTCAGAAATATAATATAAACCAATTTAAAAAATTAAATTATCAGCATTAATTATGAATCATGATTGTTACCGTATTGACAGCATCAGGAAAATTCCCTTGTTTCTAGGACTTGTTTTGTTTATTGTGATTATTTAGTTTTGCTTACTTCAAAAAGTACAGAAATGTAAATATAAAAACTTGAGTTTAACTATAGATAAAAAATTTAGTTCCACCCAAAAACTTCTAAAAGTTTCACTTCAACATGTATTGTACTTTAAATTCATTGCTTATTTGCATATTAAAAGTTACATGTGAACTAAATTGAAAGTAACTTTGCAAGTGTTGTTGAAGGTGAGGGTTAGAGTTCCTGTGAACACAATCTCTGAGACTTCATATCCTAGACCAGATTAATGAAGAAAAACCACAGGTTTCAAAATCTATCAATTTGATATATTTATGACATCAAACTCATTTAGCAATACTTGTCTAACACATTCTCATTTTATGGGCCAAAATTATTAATTGGCTATTGTCCAAAGTAATGAATCCTTTAAAGATTTTATTATTTGTGACACTGGGACAGCACAAAATTCATGCAAAGGCCAACACACATTCAAGTACAGTGTCAGAAACAAGGGAGGCCTTGGTATATACTAGGACGGTAAATTGAGATTACTGAAGTCTGTCTGTATAGAGCACCAGATGTGGATTAAGTGCAAACTGTAAGATGCTTTGCATTATCCATATTCATGTAAAGTAATTAGATATTTGAAATCATCACACAACTGAAATTGTTTTTAAAATTATGCAAGTGGTTAACAAAGTTTAGATTTTAAGTTTTGTTCAGGCTTTTAGTGATGTACTAAGAAGTGTAAACCTCATTTCATCCTGCATTTTTTTGTTTGTTACAAGTTTTTATTTAAATTCTAGTCCATTAACACATAATGTAAAAGAAAACATAATGTAATATTGGTTTCAGGAGTAGAATTTAGTGATTCATCACTTAATATATAACACCCAGAGCTCATCACAACTGGTACCCTCCTTAATGCCCATCACCCATCTAGCCGGTCCCCCCCTCCATCAAACCTTAGTTTGTTCTCTATATTTGAGTCTCTTATGGTTTGCCTCCCTCTCTGTTTTTATCTTATTTTATTTTTCCTTCCATTCCCCTATGTTCATCTGTTTAGTTTCTTAAATTCCACATATGAGTGAAATCATATGATATTTGTCTTTCTCTGATTAACTTATTTTGCTTAGCATAATACAGTGTAGTTTCATGTACATTGTTGCAAATGGCAAGATTTCATCCTTTCTGGTGGCTGAGTAATATCCCGTTGTATATATAGGGTAGGGTAGTTCTGTTGGAGGGTAGTTCAATTTTAACTTTTTTTTTTCCAGAGTGTCTGTACCAGTTTGCATTCTGACCAACAATGCAAAAGTGTTCCTCTTTGCATCTGTTGTTTCCTGAGTTGTTAATTTTAGCCATCTGATAGGGGTGAGGTGGGATCTCATTGTGGTTTTCATATTTATTTCCCTGATGACGAGTGATGTTGAGCTTCTTTTCACATGTCTGTTAGCCATCTGAAGGTCTTCTTTGGAAGCGCCTTGTCTATCCCTATCTTTTGCTCATTTCTTCACTGAATTATTTTTTGGGTGTTGAGTTTGATAAGTTCTTTATAGATTTTGGATACTAACCCTTTATCTGATATGTCATTTGAAAATATCTTCTCCCATTCCATTGGTTGACTTTTAGTTTTCTTGACCGTTTCCTTCACTGTGCAGATCTGCTTTTTATCTTGATGAGGTCCCAATAGTTCATTCTTGCTTTTGTTTCCCTTGCCTCCAGAAACATATCAAGTAAGAACTTGCTGTGGCCAAGGTCAAAGAGGTTGCTGCCTATGTTCTCCTCTAGGATTTTGATGGTTTCCTGTCTCACAATTAGATCTTTCATCCATTTTGAGTTTATCTTTGTGTATGGTGTGAGAAAGTGGTTTAGTTTCATTCCTCTGCATGTCACCATCCAGTTTTCCCAATATCATTTGTAGAAGAGACTGCCTTTTTTTAAATTTTTTTATTTTTTTAATTTTTATTTTTTTAATATATGAAATTTATTGTCAAATTGGTTTCCATACAACACCCAGTGCTCATTCCAAAAGATGCCCTCTTCAATGCCCATCACCTACTCTCCCCTCCCTCCCACCCCCCATCAACCCTCAGTTTGTTCTCAGTTTTTAAGAGTCTCTTATGCTTTGGCTCTCTCCCACTCTTACCTCTTTTTTTTTTTTTTCCTTCCCCTCCCCCATGGGTTTCTGTTAAGTTTCTCAGGATCCACATAAGAGTGAAAATATATGGTATCTGTCTTTCTCTGTATGGTTTTTGGATATTCTTTCCTGGTTTGTCAAAGATTAGTCGACTATAAGTTGTGGGTCCATTTCTTGGTTTCCCATTCTGTTCTATTGATCTATGTGTCAGTTTTTGTGCCAGTACCATGCTGTCTTGATGATTACAGCTTTGTAATATACCCTGAAGTCTAGAATTGTTATGCCTCCAGGTTTGCTTTTCTTTTTCAAGATTGCTGTGGCTATTTGGGATGTTTTCTAGTTTCATATAAATTTTAGGCTTGTTTTTTCTAGCTCTGTGAAAAATTCTGTTGGTATTTTGATAGGGATTCCATTAAATGTGTAAATTGCTTTGGGTAGTATAGACATTTTAATAGTATTTGTTCTTCCAATCCATGAGCATGTAATGTTTTCCATTTCTTTGTATCTTCTTCAATTTCTTTTGTAAGCTTTCTATAGTTTTCAGTGTACAGATCTTTTACCTCTTTGGTTAGGTTTATACCGAGGTATCTTACGGTTTTTGGTGCAACTGTAAATGGGATTGGTTCCTTGACTTCTCTTTGTCCTGCTTCATTACTGGTGTATAGAAATGCAACAAATTTCTGCATTTTGACTTTGTATTCTAGGATTTTGTTGAATTCCTGTATCAGTACAAGCAATTTTTTTTGGTGGAGTCTTTGGGTTTTCTATGGAGTATCATGTTGTATGTGAATAGTAAGTTTGACTTCTTCCTTGTTGATTTGATGACTTCTTGCTTTTTTCAAAAATTTTTAATGTTTATTAATTTTCAGAAGAGAGACAGAATTTGAGCGGTGGAGTGGCAGAAAGAGAGGGAGACACAGAATCCGAAGAAGGCTCCAGGCTCTCAGCTGTCAGCACAGAGCCTGATGTGGGGCTCGAACTTACAAACCATGAGATCACGACCTGAGCTGGTGTCAGCTACTTAACCAACTGAGCCACCCAGGTGTCCCTGGGTGACTTTTATTTCTTTTTGTTTTCTGATTGTGGATGCTAGGACTTCCAGCACTATGTTAAATTACAATGGTAAGACAGAGAATGAACATCTCTGTCTTATTCCTGACAGGAGTGGAAAAGCTTTGTTTTTCCCCTTTAAGGATGATATTAACTGTGGGTTTTTTTTTTTAATATTGCCTTTATAATGTTGTCATATGTCCTCTTTATCCTTACTTTGTTAAGGGTTTTTTTTTTTTTTTATCAAGAATGGACACTGTATTTTGTCAAATGGCTTTTCTGCTTCTATTGAGAGGATCATATTTTTCTTATCCTTTCTTTTATTAATTTGGTGTATCACACTGATTGAATTGCAGATATTGAAACATCCCAGGCATAAATCCTACTTGATCATGGTCAATAATTCTTTTAATGCACTGTTGGATCTGATTTACTAGTGTCCTGTTGAGAATTTTTGTGTCCATATTCATCAGGGATATCAGCCTATAATTCTCCTTTTTTAGTGGTGTTTTTGTCTGGTTTTCGATTCAAGGTAATGTTGGCCTCGTAAAATGAGTTTGGAAGTTTCCTTCTACTTCTGTCTTTTTTGGAACAGTTGGAGAAAGCTAGGTATTAACTCCTCTTTAAAGGTTTGATAGGGGTGCCTGGGTAGCTCAGTCGGTTAAGCATCCAACCCTTGATTTCGGGTCAGATCATGATCTTGAGGTTCATGAGTTTGAGTCCCATGTTGGGTTCTGTGCTGACAGTGTGGAGCCTGCTTGGGATTCTTTCTCTCTCTCTTTCTCCCTCTCTCTCTGCCCCTCCCCTGCTTGTGCACTCTCTCTCTGTCTCTTTCTCCCTTTCTCTCAAAATAAATAAATAAATATTTGGTAGAATTTGCCTGGAAATTCTCTCCACATGGTCCTGGATTTTGTTAAATTTTTTCATTTTTTTTTAGAGAGAGAGAGACACCTTGAGTGAGTGAGGCAGAGGGGCAGAGAGAGAGAATACCAAGCAGGCTCTACACCCAGTGTGGATCCCAAAGTAAGGCTCAATCCCACGACCCTGGGACCATGACCTGAGCTGAAATCAAGAGTCAGTCATTCAACCAACTGAGCCACCCAAGCACCCAATGTTAGGAGATTTTTGATTACTGATTCAATTTCTTTGCTGGTTAGGGATCTGCTCAAATTTTTTTTTTTTTAATTTCTTCCTGTGTCAGTTTTGGTAGGTTTCTAGTAATTTATCCATTTCTTCCAGATTGACCAAATTGTTGTCATATAATTTTTCATAATATTCTCTTATAATTGTCTGTGTTCCTGTGGTGTTGGTTGTGATCTCTCCTCTTTCATTTGTTATTTTATTTATTTGGCACCTTTATCTTTTCTTTTTGATAAGTCTGGCTAAGGGTTTGTCAATTTTATGAATTCTTTCAAAGAACCAGCTCCTGGTTTCATTGAGCTTTTCTACTGGGTTTTTTTGGTTTTGTTTCTATATCATTTATCTCTGCTCTAATCTTTATTATTTCCCTTCCCCTGCTATTCGTAGTCTGTATTTGCAGTTCCTTTTCTAGCTCCTTTAGGTGTAAGGTTAGGATGTGTATTTGAGACTGCTCTTCCTTCCTGAGTTAGGCCTGTATTGCTATATACTTCCCTCTTATGACCACTTTTGCTGAATCCCACAGATTTGGAATTGTCATGTTTTCATTGTCATTGTCATGTTTTCATTGTCATTTGCTTCCATTGATTTTTTTAAATTTCTTCTTTAATTTCCTCATTAACCCATTCATTTTTTTTAATACGAAATTTATTGTCAAATTGGTTTCCATATAACACCCAGTGCTCATCCCAAAAGGTGCCCTCCTCAGTACCCATCACCCACCCTCCCCTCCCTCCCAGCCCCCATCAAACAAACCCTCAGTTTGGTCTCAGATTTTAAGAGTCTCTTATGCTTTAACATGTTATTTAACCTCCATGTGTTTGTGGTCTTTCCAAACTTTTTCTTGTGGTTGACTTACAGTTTCATAGCATTGTGGCCTGAAAATATGCATGGTATGATCTCAGTCTTTTTGTACCTGTTGAGGTCCTGATTTGTGACCCAGTATCTATTCTGGAGAATGTTCCATGTGCACTAGAGAAGAATGTGTATTCTGCTGCTTTAGGATAAAATGTTCTGAATAGATCTGTTAAGTCCATCTGGTCCAGTGTGTCATTGACAGCCATTATTTTCTTGTTGATTTTCTGCTTAGATGATCTGTCCATTGTTATAAGTGTACACCATTACTGAATTGTTATCAATGAGTTTCTTTATGTTTGTTATTAATTGATTTATATATTATATATTTGTGCTGTTCAAGTTTGGGGCATAAATATTTACAATTGTTAGATCTTGTTGGCTAGACCCCTTTATTATGATATAGTGCCCTTCTCCATCTCTTGATACAGGTGTTGGTTTGAAACCTAGTTTGTCTGATACAGGTACAGCTACTCAGACTTTCTTTTGACATCCATTAGCATGATAGATGGTTCTCCATCTATCTTTACATTATCTTTACATTTAACCTTCAGGTGTTTTTAAGTCTAAAATGAGTCTCTTGTAGGCAGCATACAGATGGGTCTTGGTTGTTTATCCATTCTGATATCCTATGTCTTTTTATTGGAGCATTTAGCCCATTTACTATCAGAGTGATTATTGATAGATATGAATTTAGTGCCATTGTATTACTTGTTAAGTCATTGTTTCTGGAGATTTTCTCTGTTTCTTTCTTGTCTTTGCTGCTTTTTGGTCTTTCTTTCCCACTCAGACTCCCCTTTAATTTTTCTTGCAGGGATGGATTAGTGGTTTCAAAGTACTTTAGTTTTTGTTTTTCTGGGAAATTATTTAGCTCTCCTTCTATTCTGAATGACAGCCTTGCTGCATAAAGAATTCTGGGCTGCATTTTTTTTTCCATTTCAGCATGTTGAATATGTCCTGCCACTCCTTTCTGGCCTGCCAGGTTTCTGTGGACAGATCTGCTGCTAACCTTATTTGTCTTCTTTTTTAGGTTAGGGATTTCTTTTCCCTTGTTGCTTTCAGGATTTTTTCCTTATTTATTTATTTTGGAAATATTACTCCCATATGTCCTGGTGTTGGCCTGCTTTTGTTGATTTTGATGAGAGTCGTCTGTACCTCCTGAATTTTGATGTCTGTTTCCTTCCCCAGATTGGGGAATTTTTCAGTTATAATTTGCTCAAGTAAACCTTCTGCCCCCTTTTTCCTCTCATCTTCTTCTGGGACTCCTATGATATTAATGATATTATGCTTTATGGAGTCACTGAGTTCATTAAGTCTACATTGGTGATCCAATACTTTTCTTTCTCTCTTCTTTTCACCTTCATTATTTTCCATAATTTTAATCTTCTTTATCACTGATTTGTTCTTCTTATTCATCATCCTCATTGTGATTACATTCAGTCAGTTTTGTATCTCTGTGTTCTAGCATTTCTTATTTTGGCCTGACTAGTTTTTGTTCTTTTATCTCTGCAGTAATGCATTCTCTAATGTCTTCTATGCTTTTCAATAGCCCAGCTAGTATCCTTATGATTGTTGTTTTAAATTCTGTTTATATCTGTTTTTCTTAAATCCCTGGCCATTATCTCTTCTTGTTCTTTATTTTGGGGTGAATTCCTCCATCTTGTCATTTGTCTATGTCACTTGTGTGTGTGTGTGTGTGTGTGTGTGTGTGTGTGTGTGTGTGTTATATTTCCTGTTCCAAAAAGTAATGGCTATATTAAGAAAAGGTTCTACACTGTCCAGGGCCTGGCACTTCTGGAAGTGTTTATAGAATGTACTCTTCTGTTCATTTTGGCTGCTCTTTCCTTCAGATCAATCCTGAGCAGAGTTTCTCCTTACCTGAAGTAGGGAGTGTTTGGAGTTTTCCAGTGTGTACCAAGTTTTTGTTTGTTTGTTTGTTTGTTTTAAGTTTACTTATTTATCTTGAGAGGAAGAGCAGGGAAGAGACAGAAGGAAAGAGTGAGAATACAAAGCAGACTCTGCACTGTCAGCATGGAGCCCAATGTGGGGCTCGAACTCACAAACTGTGAAATCATGACATGAGCTGAAATCAAGAGTTGGATGCTCAACTGACTAAGCCACCCAGGCACCCCAGTATGAGCCAACTTTTAATTATGTTTTGACCTGCTTGTTAAAAGAGGCTATATCTGTGGCGCCTGGGTGACTCAGTCAGTTGAGCATCTGACTTTGGCTCAGGTCATGATCTCATGTTCTTGAGTTCAAGCCCCATGTCAGGCTCTGTGTGGACAGCTCAGAACCTGGAGCCTGCTTTGGATTCTGTGTCTCCCTCTCTCTCTGCCCCTCACCTGCTTGTGCTCTGTCTCTCTCTGTCTCTCAAAAATAAATAGACATAAAAAAAAATTAAAAGAGGCTAGATCCTATTTCCCCTATAGCTGCAGCACTCTATGATCAGTAGACTTGGTTCATGCTGGGGGTATGTGCTGGTCTTCTGAGGGATGGGTCACTACTGCTGTGTCTCAGGCACTCTTGCCCTAGTATAAAAGCACCTTCAGAGTGCTGCAGGGCAGGGCTTGGTGTAAGCCTCCACTGAGGGCACTGTCCTGCTCACTTTAGTCTGTCTGTGCTGATGGGTGGGGATGGGGGGGAATGGCATAAGCCCATCTCTTGTCCTTGGGAAAGGGAGTGGCTCCACCCACTGCTGTTAGGAAGGCCCTAACAAAAGAATGAACAATCTCCCCTGCTGTGTCCCAAGCATCCCTCAGATCCCTCCCTTCACCTTGTCTGTGTCCAAGCCATCTGCTTACCTGGTGGCACTGTGCTCCTGTGTTTTATCTCAGGCACACCAGCTAGGTTTCAAAACTCCAAATTTTAGGGACCTGGCAAAGCATGGACCAGTGCTAATCCTCTGGGAGAGGGTCATACTGTGGCTGGTGAGGTTTTGCCTCAGAAGGGCAGTCGCATGCCACACAGGGGCTTGGAGTAAAGCTCAGCAAAAAGCCAGCATCCAGGGTAGCCACCTCATGCAGTTGCCTCTGCACCTATGCTAATGAACAGGGCAGCTCAATGGCACTTGCCAGCTATTTTGTCCCCTGAGAGCCAGTGCTACCTCTCCCAAATGCACTCCAAGGAGGGGAGCTGTCTCTCCCTGTATGATCCAGGGGATGCTCAGCCCACCCTATCTGCTCCTAGGCCTCTGCCCTTCTCCACAGGAGCACCTCTATGCCCTGTAGGCTCCACCACAGTGATAGTGCAGACCTCTAAAACTTCAGACTTTGAGCTTTGCTGCTTTGTGAAAACTTGTAATTATCAGTCTATTTTTCCCTGTCAATGATTCTGGGGAAGTGTTCCTCTCATACAATCCCCTATGCATTTCTCTCTCTCTCCCCCTGCCCCCCGCTCTGTAACCAGGTCTCTCTCACCTTTGCAGCACCTGTGATTCTTTTCTCCCCCAAATCACATCTCTGCACCTCCTGCTTTCCACAATGTGGCCTCTCTTCTCCCTCCAGGTGTGCAGTTTGTTCTTTCAGTCCTCAGATTGATTTCTTGCGTGTTCAGAATGATTTGATATTTATCTGGTTGTGTTTGAGGGAGAAAGCAATCTCAAGGTCCCCCTATGCTCCTCTATCTTAACTCCTGGCACTTATCAGCATTTTAATTCATTCCCTTGCTAACTTTATCTTATAAATATTCCCCCACCCCAGACCAAGAAGTGTTTCTTGGATTTTATAGTGTATACTCAAGAAACAAAGGTGGATTAAATGCATTAAATTGATACATTAGGTGTACTGAATATGCCTGTGCAGACTCCACCATGCATGCAACCTCAAGACCTGTACCAAAGGTAGAACTATTTTCTGTATTCGTTTCCAATTACTACTGTGCAAAATTATTACAAACTCAGTGGCATAGCACAACAGATTTATTCTTTTACAGTTATGGAATCAGTGTCAAATATCAGCATGCTGGAAGGAATATCTATCTCCCTGCCTTTTCTAGCTCTAGAGACTAGCTGCATTTCTTAGTTTGTGCCCCACCCCCCACATCTTCAAAGTCACCAGTGTCACATCTTCCAAATTCTATCTCTGAACTCTACTTTAATCCTACAAGCTTCTCTATAATTTTCTTTCTCCCTGTGATTACATGATGCCCACTCAGATAATCTCTCTTTCTCAAGATCCTTAATCACACTGGCATATAATATAACTATTCACAGATACTGAGAATCAGGAAATGGACATATTTGAGAGGCCATTATTTAGCCACCACGAGAACATAAAGATATGGTACCTTCTGCTGAGAAAGCAGTACATATGTTAACAGCTGGTTTCACCTGGCTTAATTGCTATAGCATTCAAATAAGTAAAATAATTTTTTTCCGAGGTTAGTCAGGCTATCTTCTTGACTCTCATAACTGTTGCAAATTATAAACTATTTTATAAACCACTTTAGGCACTGTGACTTTTTCTTATACAGAACAATCAATGCTGTAATTAGCAAATGATGAAGAAATATTTAAAAATGAACATACACTTTAGCTTAATACTTACAGAAAAGACAGATACAATAACAACATCAATCAGTATAAATCTCTTTAGAAAATAGCTGTTACCATGTACATTCAAATTTGGGTATTTTATTTCTAA
The DNA here is from genome assembly GCF_018350215.1 of Panthera leo. Classification (NCBI taxonomy): domain Eukaryota; kingdom Metazoa; phylum Chordata; class Mammalia; order Carnivora; family Felidae; genus Panthera; species Panthera leo. The sequence continues at coordinate 566,630 of NC_056689.1, read as the reverse complement.
TAACAACTGACAGGTTGTTTTTTGTTTTGTTTTGGTTTGGTTTTTTACTTAATACATAACTTGAGCCTACCATCATTTTTTCCTCAAATGTCGGTTATTAGTGGATTTTCTCAGATTTTCTAGTAAAACAAAAATATATATTTTGCAGATAAAACTATTGTTTTAAATGCTTTATTCAGCTCACAAATCTGATTAACTGGATTTTCAAGCTTTGGTCTTTAAAAGTAGGTCAGGGATGCCTAGGTGGCTCAGTCAGCTGAGCATCTGACTTCAGCTCTGGTCATGATTTTATGGTTCATGAGTTCAAGCCCCGCGTCAGGCTTTGCACTGACAGCTTGGAGCCTGTTTTGGCTTATCTGTTCACTACCCCCCCCCCAACTCTCAAAAGTAAATAAACACTAAAAAATTTTTTTACATTTAAAATTAGGTCCGATAAAATGTTTTGATTAATAGGTTTTATTATTAAAGATTTATAAAACACTTTAATAATTAAACCAAAATTCTCATTATATATAATAGGTATTCTGGCCGGCCTGTGCTTGACTTCCTACAAAGCTGACCAAACAACATTGCATGATGAGCTGAAATGACAGGTGATTGGGGAAATGGATGAACAAATATTAAATTCTCTTTGTAATTTATCATCTTCCCAGAGAGACATTTGCAAATTCCATGTCTTCCAAAGTCTGACAATAACTCTTTGGGCAAATGCCATTTTTCATTATAAGCAGTAGATGTTATAACAATTTCAGCATTAAGTCTTTAACCAGGCTGTTTCCACTGATAACTAAACCTTTCCCATGGTACCTGCTTAGAATACCTAATGTCAGTGCATAAGCACAAATGTTCCACTTTCTACCTGTCGGGAAGTTCCTAAAGAAAACTAAAACTGTGTTAGACTCTTAAAATTATTTAATTCCTTTTATTCTGGCCTGGGATACATAACATTCTGCCATTATAAATTACTTTTAAGTGAGCTATATTTTCATTTTATTTTAAGGACGAGGAACACTCATTGGGGACTTCTGAGAAGTTGTTATCTGGAACAAACATTCCAGGAATTCTGTATTTTATATACTCATTAACATATACATTGATAATAGTCCCCATTTCTTAAAACTTACTATGTAAGAAGTACTGTGATAGATACCACATATTTTAATGTATTTAATTATCACAATAATCTTTTGAAAGAGCGAGACTGAAACTTTGAGGGATACACACCCAAAGTTACTTAGCTACAAATTGGCAGAGCTGAGATTTTGGCCCAAATATATCTGATATCAAAATCTAATTGCTTGGAGTATACATGCAGTGAAAACTATATAAACCTGAAAGCTAATTAAATGTAAACCAATTCAAGCTCCAATTTCCATTTATAATAAAAATATAAATGAAAACAGACCTTTTCAATATGGCAGTATAAATCTGTATTTCAAGATTTTTAGTTGAGTTTGTTTGACACAAAATATTACATTAATTTCAGTAAATCTGTATCTTTTAAAGTTAAAAGATTATGTGACACATAAAAATACTTATCAGAAAAACTTAAGGCTGGAGAAACAAATGGTAAAGTGTACATCACCATTAGGAGAATATCCACCTCTACTGTATGGGAAACATATAGCTGAGGTAATAAAATTATCCCCTCCCCAAGAATTATATTTAAAAATATTTACAAATAAATAATTCAAAGGGAAAATTCACTCTATGCCCTTTACTAACTTGGAGGAGAAAGAAAATCCTATAACCAAGCACTAAGAAGCCACTTAGGAGTAAGTCCTTAGGAAGTCACTCCAATTTCATCAGCCGTTAACTTGAAATGAACAACAATCTGTTGCTAAATAGTATCGCAAAGTAACCTGCTAAATCTTGGCATGAGTAATTTCCATTTGCAAACTATTTCAAGTAGTAGAGTCTTCAATGTGCAGCATTTTATAATCATGGCTGGGGAGACCATATAGTTTATCACTAAAAAACAAAATTTTAGAAGTGAAAGGAAGGACTACTGATCATTATGTCAGGACAAGTATAAAATATGACTGCCATAGGCAGACCAGAGCATAAGGTCACCCTAGAGAAACCACACACACAGTTGACATCATAGCTAAAAGATAGTATGTCTGCAATGATACATTAGTAGGACAAGAAATTAGATGAAACCAGTATAAAAGAATGTTGAAATTAATAGAAGAACTCAAAAAACTAAAATATTTTCTGCTTCTAATATGTATGGCACAATACACTTCTACTGGACCAATTATCCTAAAAATAACAACTATTAACTGAGAATTATGATGGAAATATTGTTTTAAGATTTTATTTTTAAGTGATCTCTACACCCAGGGTGGGGCTTGAACTCCCAACCCCAAGAACAAGAGTTTTATGCCCTACTGACTGAGCCAGACAGGTAACCTAATGATGGAAAAAAAAATTAAAAAACTACCTGAAAGTTACGGGAGTGAGAAAAGACAGATATATTCTGGGGTAGAATTAAAACTTGAGAAAAGGACTAATAACAAAATACTGGAATATAAATAAAGGGGAAAAAAAACATTTGCAATAGTATCAAAAATAAGAAAATACTTAAGAACAAATCTAACAAAGGAGGTAAAAGATCTGCACACTGAAAACTAAAAGACTTTGATGAAATAAATTGAATAAGACACTAATAAATAGAAAAACATCCCATGTTCAGGGATTGAAAGAACTAATATTGTTACAATGTCATCATACTCAAAGCCAGCTACAGATGCAATGCAATCCATATCAAAACTCCCATGGAATTTTTCACAGAAATAGAAAAAGACAATCCTAGGGGTGCCTGGGTGACTCAGTAAGTTAAGCATCCAACTTCTGCTCAGGTCATGATCTCACAGTTCCTGAGTTTGAGCCCAGCTTCAGGGTCTCTGCCATCAGCGAGGAGCCTGGAGCCTGCTTTGGATCCTCTGTCTCCCATTCTCTTTCTGCCCCTACACTGCACGTGCGCTCTCTCTCTCTCTCTCTCTCTCTCTTCTCAAAATTACATAAACATTAAAAAAAGAAAAAAAAAATCCTAAAATTTGTATGAAACCATAAAAGACCCTGAGTAGCCAAAGCAATTCTCAGAAGGAAAGACCAAAATTGGAAGCAAAATACTTCCTGATTTCAAATTATACTACAAAACTATTGTAATCAAAACAGTATGGCACTGCCATAAAAATAGACACATAGACGGATGTAACAGAATCAAGAACCAAGTTATAAACCCACAAATATATGGTCAACTAACATTTTATAAGGGAGCCAAGAATACTCAATGGGGAAAGGATAGTCTCTTCAATTAATGGTGCTGGAAAACTAGATAACTGCATGCAGAAGATAAAAAGTGAACCCTCTTACACCACACACAAAAATGAACTCTAAATAAAATAAAGATTTAGGGGCACCTGGGTGGCTCAGTCGGTTAAGCGTCAGACTTTGGCTCAGGTCATGATCTCACGGTTCATGGGTTCGAGCCCCATGTCAGGCTCTGTGCTGACAGCTCAGAGCCTGGAGCCTGCTTTGGATTCCTTGTTTCCCTCTCTCTCTAACCCTCTCCTTCTCTCACTCTGTCTCTCTCTCTCTCAACAATAAACATTAATTTTTTTTAATTAAAGAATTAAATTCAAGACCTGAAACTCTAAAAGTCTTGAAAGAAAACATAGGAAAAAAAAACCCTTGACATTGGTGTCAGCAGCAATTTCCTGGCTATAACAGCAAAAGTACAAGCAACAAATGCAAAAATAAATAAGACTCATCAAACTAAAAGCTTCTATACAACAAAAGAAACAATCAACAAAATTAAAAAAAACAGAATTGAAGAAAATATTTTCAAATAATTTATCAGATAAGGAGTTAATATCCAAAGATATGAAGAACTCATACAATTCAATAGCCAAAATACTAATAACCTGATTAAAAATTAGGCAGAGAATCTGAATACACATTTTTCTAAGAAGACATAAAGATCACCAAAGGAAAAGATGCTCAATATCACTAATCATCAGGAAAACACAAATCAAAACAACAGTGAATTATTATCTCACACCTGAAATATTATCTCTACAATGGCTATCATCAAAAAGACAAGAATATTGGTGCAGGTATGGAAAATTGAAGCTTGGTACACTATTGGCGGGAATGAAAGTTGGTATCCATTATGGAAAACGGTACAGAGGTTCCTTAAAACCATAAAAATAGAACTACCATATGATCTAGCAATCCCACTTCTGGATATTTACCCAAAGAATTTGAAATTGGGATCTCAAAAAGATTTCTGAAGACAGATATATATGAATATATATGTAAAAATAAATATATACATTATTCAGCCATGAGAAACCAGGAAATCCTGCTCTTTGCCACAACTTGGAAGGATTTCAGTGCATTACCCTAAGTGAAATAAGTGACCAGAGAAATATAAATACTATATGACCACTCTTATGTGGAATCTAAAAAAGACAAACAGAAAAACAGACTCAAGTGGTGGTTACCAGGGATTGAGGGGTGGCGGAATGAGGAAATATTCATCAAATGGTACAAACTCTCCTTATAAGATTAGCAAGTTTGAGGATCCAATGTACAGCATGGTGGTTATAGCTCGTAATACGTTATCACATACTTGAATGTTCTAAGAAAGTAGATCTTAATTGTTCTCACCACAAAAAGGAAATGGTAATTATGTGATGGGATGAAGGTATTAGCTAAGCTATGGTGGTAATCATTTTGAAATTTATAAATATTAAATCAACAGGTTGTATAGCACACATATAATGTTATGTGTCAATTATATCTGAATAAAACTGGAAAAAATGTTGAAAGAAGAGATTAGCATCATAAGAGGTTTCCTTTTAATTTTTTTAAGGTGTTTCCTTTTTATTCTGAAGTATTTTTACCTGAAGCTGCAAGGTTGGCAGCTACACAGAGTGGCTCAATCTCTGACAGAACAACAATCTCTGACAGGCCAGTGTTTGAGTCAACCCCTCAGAACTGGAAAGTGAAGGGAAAATCCCAGAAGAAAGCAAACCAGAGAGGGAAAGCCCTACATTTCTTTTCCTTTCTTTTCATTTTTCTTTTCTTTTCCTTTTTCTTTTCTTTCCTACTGCATGATTCGTTTGTAGTAAAAGAGAACACCCTCATTTTTGTATGGCAAAAAAGATTTTAACTGAGATACTTTATAGATCTCATATATACTTTGAGAAGTAGATATAGTCCTGATAGGTGAAAATTACATATTATACATAGATAAATTATATATAATAATCTGTTCGCTGTAATACATAATATTTTTCTATATTGTTAGCAAAGGATAGACATAGATACAGACATATATATGCAGATATACAAAAGATATACATACACATACACATTAGTACAATATAAAGGTATACTTTTTGGCAGCCAAAGGCACACAGTTTAGAAGCACCAGTGGAAAATTTCTTATCATTATAGGTAGGTTGAAATCAAGGCTCTGGTGAGGCTAAATTAGATTTTTACTATGAAATAAATGGTTTTCAAGCTTTTATGGACATCTAGAAATGTCCATAGAAATTATAAATAAAAATTGGTATTACTGTCTTAAGAGATTCTGATAATAGATCTGGGTAGGTTCTGGGCATCCCTATTTCTTCTATTTTTATAGTGATTCTGAAGTAATCCAAAATTTGAGAGGCCTTGAACTAGAAACAATGTTGTATTTGATGCTTAGTTCTGTGACTGGTGGAGGCTTAAAGGAAAAAAAAAAAAAAAAAGATAGATGCTTAAATATCACTCCATAACAGCTTAATCACAATCTCTGAGTTTGGGGTCTGGAAGTCCATATTTAATATGTACCCCCAAACTACCATTCCAGAAATGCTAAAAATTATTTATAAAATTGAGGTTTTTTTCACTTATATTTGCCTGGATTTTCAGAATGCATAAACAAGGATGTTATATCACCACACTTTATTTTTACAAATAAAAAAAGGAGAACTGTATGTAGTGGCACTCTACAAGCATGTATCACAAATGACCATAGCCTTCAATCCATAATGATAAGATTTGCCAAGTTGTTTCAGTCCTGTAGTCACCCTACATCTTTCAGTTCAGACAGTGAATGCAGTTTGAAGATCAAGGGAAAATTCTGCACAAGCCCAAGCTTGTGCAGAAGGGGACTCCTTCTGCTAAAATGCATCTTTCAATATATTGATTACTTGAAGAGATTACCTGATTACTAAACTGCATCACTGTTGCTATAAAACAGATGAATTAAGAAGGGTAAGAGTACTTGAAGCTTGCCTTTAATAAAACCATAAGTGATTTGTGTGACATTAATTCACAGGTCTGATATGTATATGAGAGAAAATTGAGCTCCTATTCTTGCCTGATTTCATCACTAGGGAAATATTTTCTTTCCCTTTGAGATTGGATATTTTACAAATCTATTAAATTACCAGTTTAGTTACAGGTTTGTTTGATTGACTCTGAGGTAGGACACGTAGTCCAGTTTTGATTCATTGTCAAAAGGCCATTTAAAAGAGTTTCAACTACTGATAGCAGAAGGGGAGAGAACGGGCCAAAGCACCTAAAAACCCCTCCCCACAATTTCTGCACAGAATAAAATCACTGGAGACTGGTTACTGGAAAAGACATATCATTGACATTTTCAAATCATACCTTAAGTAACCAAAAAGTTATAGAGCATCACAACACCTTTCACTTATAATGCAACAGACACTTCTTAATCTTTGCTAATCAGTTATGCAGTATGGCTGGGACCATTTTGTCATTATTAGTCATATAATTAAAGGCCTAATATACAAATTCAAAGAGCTAGCAACTCAGTATTTTAAGTTAAATGGCTGCTTTAAATTTTTAAAAATTAAAATTCAATCTCTAAAACATGTTTTATATTTTTTAATACAGTGGATAACCACCCCAACTGGGGTAAATCCAAAACATATAACAGCCTTTGACAATGGCCACAAAGTAACCATATGTTCATAGTAATCGAGCTTATGTTACACTGCTTTTTTGTTATTAGCAAAGAAAAAAATGCACATGAAAAAAAAAATACACCAGATACTGGCAAATCAGAGAGTTCTCAAAGAAATGCAATCAGAGTAATAGACCAGTATAAATTGGTATAAAAGGATAATCCTGTTGCCAAAGCACATAAAATGACTAAATAAAATATCAGTTATCAACAATCACCCAGCTCAAAAGAAATATGCTCAAAAGTAATTCTCATGTACCAGAACCCAAAAGAAAACTGAAGAACAGAAGTAGCAGCCCAAATCCAGGCATCTCCGGGATGGTAGAGCCTAAAATTTTATAGCAGAAGTTTGTAAGGAGTCAGTGGGCAGTGTGTAGAGAAGGCAAATTAAAATGTGGGAGACATAAAATTGTAAAGCATATACAAAACCAACTTAGCATTAGGGTTAACTGATAAGCACAGAAGAGAATTACAGAATTAGTATCTATAAGAACCTGAAAACTTAAAACCATCTTAAGGTGATCATAAAGAAGAAAGTAGAAACTAAAGTGATAAAAGAAGGAAACTGACACCATGAAGAACGGAATGGTTTAAAATATAAAATAGTGTTTTGAAACACAAGGATTTCAAAACTATCATATTAAAATTTAAAATCCAAAGAATGAATTAAATAACCGATTAAACAAAGTTGGAAAGAAAATGAGTTAATTTGAAATAGTTCAAAAACTCAAAACTCTGAAAGAACTGAAAGTGTTCAAGTCAGAGGTACAGAGTATAGACTGCAAAGCAGCAATGTCTGTTTAAAAGTAGTTCAAGTACACATAGAGGAACCCATGGTTAAATCACATAAAAAGAGACATAACACATACTACAAATTTAAGAAAACTGAAATCATACCAAGTATTCTACTATTCTTGGATGGAATATTATATATATATATATATATATATATATATATATATATATATATATATATATATATGGTATTCTAAAGTATGCTTCAAGTAAAAAATGCTTTTGTTGAAATAAATAATAACTTCAAGGAGGGTACTCATTTAGAATAAAGCATACCAGAGGGGAAGGGTGAGGGGATGGGTGGAATAGGGGAAGGGGATTAAGAGTACACTTATAATGATGAGCACTGAGTAATGGTGTATAGAATTTTGAATCACTATATTGTTCACCTGAAACTAATATAACACAGTATGTTAACTATACTGGAATTAAAATTAAAAATTAATATAAAAAATAAAAGCAGTTCAGCAGAAGGGAAAATTAGTAACAGTCTACATATAAGGAAATAATGAATATGATTATTTTTGAACTGAAACCATGAAACCATAGTTTTAAAAGCAGAAAAGACCCAAACATGATATATTTAAATAAGGCGACGTTTAGATACATTATGGCAAAATGCTGAATATTGAAGAAAAGGGAAAACCTTAGAAACAACTAGAGAGTAAGGCAGATTTGCAATAAAGGACCACAATTAGACTGACAACAAACTTCTCTTTAGCAGCAATAGATGCCAGAAGTGCTGCTGAAAGACTGCAGCCCATAAAGAATACTAGAGGGTTTGTTAAGACTTCAGAAATAAAAGTAAATGATGATGGAAAGCCTATATCACTGACAGCCACTGAAAGAGTATTGTGGTAGGCAGAATAATGGCTGCTCAAAGACATCCACATCCTTATCAAACCTGTGAATATACTAATGTACACAGTAAAAGGATTTTACAGATGTGATTAAGGATCTTGAGATGGAGAGATTACCTTGGGTTATCTGAAAGTGTCTAATGTAATCACAAGAACCCTTAAAAGTCAGAGAAGGAGATGTGACAGCCATGGCAGTGGTCAGAATGATTTAACTGATGGCTTTGAAGATGGAGGAAGAATCCACAAGGCAAAGAATGCAGGGGTAGAAGACAGAAGATAGAAAAGACAAGGGGATGGGGGCACCTGGGTGGCTCAGTCAGTTAAGAGTCCCACTCAGGCTGAGGTCATGATCTCACCATCTGTGAGTTCAAGCCCCGTGTAAGGCTCTGTGCTGACAGCTCGGGGGGCCCAAGCCTGCTTCAGATTCTGTACCTCCCCCACTTGCACTCTGTCTCCCTCTCTCTCAAAATTAAATAAACATTTAAAAAAAGATAAAAGGAAAGACAAGGGGACAAATTCTGCCCTAGACCCTCCAAAATGAGCACAGCCCTGCCAACAACTTTATTTTAGCATATAGAAACACATTTCAGGCTTCCAAACTTCAGAACTATAACATAATCAATTTGTGTTGTTTTTAAGCCACTAAATTCATGCTAATTTATTACAGCAGAAACAAGAAACTAGTATACATATCTAAAACATATTCTTTCCAAAGGAAAGAAGTTCAACTATGTGTGTGTGTGTATAATAACATACAGTATATAGATAGGTGAAAGAAAGAGACAGAGACACAGAAAGATTGAGGATCTTATATATGGCACTCAAAGCTAAGGTATTCTCTTGGAAGAAGATAAACGATACTGATTACTTTTATGCCATTAAATGGAGTATGCATTAAAAGAGTAAGAGTAACTTCTAAAATAGTATCAATAAAATATATAATTTTGAAATAAGAGGAATCAATGTGAGCACAACAATAAGTAACCACTTTAATAAGTGCATAAAAAGAAAATTTTAAAATATAAAAATGCAGAGAAAGCACAATAAATACAAAACACAAAGCAAAATGGGAAAATTCCGGATATGTTAGATTCATAACAAATGAAAATGGACAAATTTGCCCCATTCCCATGGGACTAGCTACGGCCTTCCATGAGACTGTGTTGTAACAAAACATGGCATAAGGTAGTGATACAATTATTAAAACTTCCATTGGTGATAAATTGGAATCTTATGAGAAATGTATCATACATTTAGGAAGTTTCAGAAAAATGGTAGGCAGTGGAACTGGAGAGATGTTGTCATGCACAATTGACACCTGGAGGGAAAAATTAGGCTGGGAGTTGTGTATCCGTGATTAGAAACCAAATATGACTGCCAAATAGTCTCCTAGGGTGCATCATAGCAAAAGGTTCTTATCTCCTTCAGTGTGAGAGCAGAGAAAGTAGAGGTCCAGCTCCAAGACTTACTCAGTAGAGTAACAGGACATCAAAGAAGGTAAAATTCCAAGCCTAGATTCCAAGGTCAAGGTCCTTGTTGGGAAAGAATGGAATCTTGAGATAAGTTGTGAATATCTGGATTGACGTGCAGGTTGCTGTGAACATTCCTGAGATGTTAAAAGAATTTATTAGAAGACGTGCCATGGAACCAGTCTATTCATTCCCATGTTCCCCACGGGACAACACGCACCTCCCTTCAAGATATGTATCCTCCCATACACTAGATTGATAGCCAAGACTAACTGACAATGAAATCAGACCAGATTTGTGCTGCACCCCAGAAGGGACAACAGTTCAGTTTGATAAAAATAAAAACAAATTTGAATCCTAGCTTTGCTTTGCTGTCTACTTGGCTACAGTTAGCCCCACTACCACTGAGTTTCAAAAATGTGTAATTCTTGAATATGGGATTCCATGAAATATTACATCAGACCAAAGAAGCTGCCCTACATAACAGAAGATTCAATAGTGGGTAAGCACCCAAACACAGAATCAATAGTCATCTCACACATCACATCATTCAGACACTGCCAACCTGATGAAACAGTGTTACAGGTGCATCCTTGTGAGGATAGGGTGCCTTCTTCCAGGATGCCATCTGTGCTCAATCAAGACTTTTATATATGGTTGTCCCCTACAGGGAGAATGAATGGGTCTGGGAAGCAAGAGGTGGAAGCAAGAGTGGCCTTTGCTTACTGTCATTTCCAGCATTTCTACTGGAGAATATATGCTTCCTCACAACTCTGGGCTCTGTGTCAAAGATCAGAATATACTGTGAAGAGTTTCATTAAACTTTAGGAAATGTGTTGAGCCTGGGCCCTTGGGTCTCTTTGGATTAGTCCAGCAGGTAAGGAGCTGTCATCTTGATGCATTTTATAGACCATGATCATCAGTAATGGGGGCAGGGAGAAATATATTGATATAACAAGTGACATATTTGGGTGCCCTTGGTATCCCTTGGCCAGTTTTGTTGGTAAAAGCAGACAAGCCACAGCCTGAGAAAAGGGTGAGTAGGGGCTCAGGCCTCTCAAGGATGAGATTTGGGTCACACTATCACTTAAGCCACTGAGACCAGCAGAGCCACTAACTGAGAGTGACAGCACTTCTGAATTGACAGCAGAGGAAGATGAGCATCAGCTGTGACCCCTCGTCTATATTCCCCAGGAAGGGTTATCACTCATCCAATTATCATCCCTCTACTAAGTTTTTCCATCAATAAAGACTCCCTGGAATATTAGAGGAGCTATTCTCCAGATTTATGTCAGAAAATGTATCCAGGAAACACAAGGGAAGGATTATAATGTGTATGCAGTGCTGCCTTCCCAGATTCTATCCAGGGATGGACAATTTATCCCCCCCTCCCCAATTGTTGAAGGTGCTACCAACAGTCAGCCTTCAGTTATAGACCCTTTCAGAATTGCCTTAGTTAAAGCAAGCTACCCAGCCCAAGGACATGCTCCCTCCCTAGGTCAGCTGACATACATTGACTCCTTAGTGTAGGCATATAGACTAGTTCAATCACTGAGCACGCTATAGGGTCAGCCAAGCCATTGATGAAACTGGATCTCAGCCCAATTTCTCCCTCTTTTCAATCTTGCTTCCATCCCTTTCTTTTCTTCTCATAGCTGTTTATCTCAAGAGGACTCCCTACTAAGACTTTTGCACAATAGTCACTATCTCAGTGTCTCAATGTCTATGCGCATATTAAGTGATTTTTTTTATTTGAAATGAAAGATATGCATGTGTGAGGAGATTCTAAAGGATTAATTTTATTAGATACCCATGGAATTATCTGACTAGCATTTCTACTTTGTCCCTCACCACAGTCATGCCATTGTTATATGGCAGCCAGAACAGCCATGGTTCAATATATCCCACTTTAGACCATAACAAATTGGTCAGAGGAGAGTGCCTTGTCCAGCTGGACCAATCAATTAATTCCCAAGGATGGTAACATAGCTACTCTCTTCCTAGTGTCTGACATTATAAAATATTAACCTTGGGATCTATCAGCTACTATATGTTATGTCATGTAGAAGTGAAAAATGGAAGGGGCATGATTATAGAAAAAGAGAAAAGTATGAAGCTGATATGCAGAAAAGGAGAAAGGGAATGTACAAGTCATTAAATATAATTGTTTCTAAATCTGAACTGCATTTCAGTTTGTGAGTTTAATGCGACAACCACAGTCCTCATAAGAGATTTCATAGTTTGATTACACTACTTCACAATGGGCTTGTGCTATTTACAAGCAAACAATGTAAACAAATGCTATTGGAAATACCTGTGTATATAACATAAAACATATCATAATTTTAATACCTGTTACCCATTTAAAACTTGTAATCTCTCTGGCTTTCCATGGCTTATCAACAATGATCTCTACATGAGAGTAGATGTTTGAACCAAATGAAAAAAATGTGTCATTATTCATTCATGCGTTCATATTGCTTTTTTAATGTTTATTTATTTTGAAAGAGAGAGAGAGACAGAGAGAGAATGAGAGAATGCAAGTGGAGGAGGGGCAGAGAGAGAGAGGGAGACAGAATCCCAACCAGGCTCCATGCTTGCAGAGCCCAATGTGGGGCTCAATCTCATGACTGTGAGATCATGACCTGAGCTGAAATCAAGAATTGGACACTTAACCAACTGAGCCACCCAGATGCTCCCATTTTGCTTTTAAATCTCTCAATTACATGGACAAATATTCTTCTGCACTGGAATAAATCATTTTAGTTATAATTTTCATACCCATATTAACTTTCAAATTATAAATATATTATGGATATTTATAAGTTAATATACATATGTGATACATGTAAAAATAGATAAGTATGTTACATTGCTTTATTAACTCAACTTTAATCTAAGAGCACTAGAATTCTTATAGGACTTGAGCACTAGAATTCTCATAGGACTTGTTTGAAAAGTTCCTTTCAAGTGTAATGATCTCTTTGTGTGATTCGTAATTTTTTACTACTTTCCTAGTACATTATTTTATTTTAGAAAGTGATGGTCACAATCTAAATTTATTCATTCACCATTAAATGTCAAAGGAAAATAAATGTTGACATATTGATCCATAGACACATTAATGGATATCACTAAAGCATAAACATTTACTGAAAAATTTTAATAACTATTTTGTATTTAGTTATATTTATACACAAATATATTTATTATACTTATTTATATTAGTTTAAAATACTTAAATATAGATTCTGCCATTTACTTTTATCACAGTATAAAATTAAATGTTTATTTCTAATGTTCCTTAAATTTAGAGAGAAATATATCCATGCTAAAAAGTACCCAGTTTTTCCATCAAAGTAAGAAATAGACACACAAATACAAGAACAAAAAAGAATGGTCTCATGCATGCTAAACACATGAAATTCTAAGATAGATAACTAAACTATGATAAAATACTGTTTAAGTCATACAAAACACTTTGCACAGTGTCTGGCATAAATTTCTTTAAAAATGTAGCTAACACACAATTTAAAGTAATCCAACGGAAGGTGGATGCCTATTTGGGATGCCTAACAGCTCTTTAGCTACAGTACAACCCCCAAGAGAACGTGTTTTAAATTAAATGCTGTCCATCTATGTGCTGTGGTCAGCACTGTGCTGTCAGTGCAGCAGAACTGACCCTGTTCACGTCAGGGTTCTGCCATCATGGAGTTCTAGGCCCTCAAAGAATAGAATAAATCAAAAAGCTGTGTCACTGTGACTAACACAAGCTGATAGAGTTGGAAATCAAACTGTTTACAAAATTTATCGAAGCCAAATATGTGAAACACATTGTGTGTACTTGATGAAAGGACAAATGTGAATAAATAGGAGTTGCATTCTCAACAACAAATTTTTAACCAAATAAAAGATCAAAGTTTTACATCAAAAGGTAATAGATATAATAAATGCTGTCCAAACCAGAAAGGAGATGAAGCGTCCTGCACTAAGCAGAAAAATCAAGCATGGCAAGAAAGCTTCCCTCTTCTGTCGGCTTTGAGAGTGCACCTTTGCCCTAAATAAAGCTGGGTTGGGGAGGTAATGCAGCTAACACTGTAGGGATCATAAAACCAACCAAAGCAACTAGATTTATTTTTTAAAGCTTTTTGGAACTTGCAATATTTTGTTTTTATTATTGACTTTCTTCAAAAGCATGTTAAAGATTGTTCCCTTCCCAAATCTGAAGCACTTTGTTTAAAAGACAACCATGAACTGTATATAGGACCAAATTTATTGCAGAGAAACATGTATCTGTCTTTCAAGAGCAGAATATAAGATTCCAATGGTGTGTTTTTTAAACGTATTTCCTCTGGTAGTAAGTAAACTTAATTAAGGGAAAGCAGTTATCATCTCAAGAGGAGAAAGGGGAAGGAAGCGATAGAGACAGTTTGGTTGTTTTTGTTTTTGTAGAAAGTAGGAGAAATTGCCTATAAGATGTTGCTGTGTGTAGCATCAGGTCTCCTCTTTCTTATCTTTTCTCTTGTCCAAATCAGCTCAGTGCTGCCTTCTGGCTTTTGGAAATGGCTTTCACTTCTCATGTACTTCCCACGTTCTTGGCCCACAGACATCCAAGTACAGGCACCAGGTCCAGGCCTTGCTTGTAAGAGGTATCAGAGCAACTGCCAAATCCCCTTTCCTCACCTGACTTAGCTGCTGACTGATTCTGTTCCCCAGGCAAAAATACCATCCTAACCAGGACTTTAAAATGCATAAAGCCAATAACTCTTAATGTTTGTTTCCTTGAGCCTTTTTTCAAACTTCCACAGTTTTTTTTTCTCTTTCAGAAACTGGTAATTCTATCAGCTTTAGCCTTGGTCTTATAAACTCTTATTCCAAATCTTCGCTTGTTCCTAAGTTTCTATATCCACATGCTCCTCTTTGGTTTAATACCCTCCACATGACAGCCAACACTGGATCTCCACTGCCCTGCCTGCTCTAATCCACTATTGCTAAATAATCTGAGGCTTGTGGAACTGTTTTTATATTTTCTAATTGTGTTCTTTCACTCCATCTGCTGCCAAGTCTACCCAGATATGTACAGGCAGCCCTAACAATCTGTATGCTACTGAGGAGCCACTAAATATGACACTTGTGTTTTCTATGTTTACTTATTAATTGTTATGGCTTCAATAACATAAGCCAGGCTAATAATCTTTTCTGCTTTGGCTTTTTGTGAACATCCTTCATTAAGGAATTTTATAGTCCCATTAATAAATCAAAATAAAATTTAATCAAAGATTTAAATGCTGTTGGAAACCATCTGTTTGGACTTAACTACCTATAATTTCAATGTGTGATTCTGAATGCTGAATAACAACAGTGTGTTGTGGGTAGGTTGTGTATGTTTGTGTGTGTGCGTGCATGTGTGTGTGTGTGACATTGAGACCTTCTCAGCTTCAAAGTAATAAAAGCAAATGTGGACCACACCAGGAGGGAATATTTGGAAAGGAGTGTCTATTTAAATAATGTTTATTCATCCAATTTTTCCCTAGAATTCTGTTAAAATCTTTCCATTGCTGTTCCTTGGTTTGCTGTGTCTCATACAAATAAAAAATATATGTATATAATGTGTAGTTTCAGGCTATAGCTGTGTGTTAATGCTGTGTTAGTGCTGTGAGTCTGTTGGAAGCAGATGGCAATAAAATCTAAAACCAGAAGAGATGACTTAGAATCAACACAATAAAGGCCATAGTTTACTTTTAGGAAAAAAATCTTCAAATTTTTACATATGTAGATAGGCACACACATACAAGATCACCTGCAAAATAAAAAATTAAATAGTCATTCAGGAAATTATCATTGTGACATGTTTTTGCTCTTCCTTTCTAATTTTCAAAATAACTATTCAATAACTATTCAAACAGAGATGATAAGTGCCAGAAGATACCATCCGTGAATGTATACTACAACAGTTAAGAATATAATACAGCTTTTACAATTCATCAGATAATTATAATATACTTTAAAGCAGTATTGGAAGAATGTTAATATGAACAGAGTGACTGTCAAACAAAGGCAAAACATATCAAAAAAAGTGTATGCAAACAATGCATTCCGAAGAAAAATCAAAAGTGGTATTATCTTAAAACGGCAAATCTTATAAATTAACAGCTGAATTTGTACTTTTTGGCAAGAAATCTAAGAATTTCTTCTGGATTATAATCCATTACCTACCCACATATACTTAAGAAAAGAAAGAATCAACCTACGAACAACATGGTTTGAACTGCCCAGGTACCCACATACATGGATTTTTTTTCAGTACAGTAGAATATTGTAAATGTTTTCTTTTCCTTTAGATTTTTTCCAAAAGTTCATTTATTTTGAGAGCGAGAGAGAGAGTGCACATGAGCAAGTACGGGAGGGGAGATATATATATATATATATATATATATATATATATATATATATATATATATATATATATACACACACACACACACACACATATACGTATGTGTATATATATATATATGTATATATTTATATACACATATATATATATATGTACATATATATATATATAGAGAGAGAGAGAGAGAGACAGAGAGAGACAGAGAGAGAGAGAGAGAGAGAGAGAGAGAGAGACAGAGAGAGAGAGAGAGAGAGAGAGAGAGGATCCCAAGCAGGCTCCCCAGAGTCAGTGCAGAGCCTGACATGGGGCTCGAGCCCATGAAGTGTGAGATCATGACCTGAGCCGAAACCAAGAGTCAGATGCTTAACCCACTGAGCCACCCAGATGCCCCTTCCTTTTGATTTTCTTAACATTTTTTATATAGTACTATGTAATATATATAACATCCAAAATACGCACGCATCAAATTTATGTTACCAGTAAGGCTTCCAGTCAACACTAGGATCTTAGTAGTTAAGTTTTGGGGAGTCAGAAGTTATGGGTGGATTTTCGTCTGTACAGGGCATCAGTGCCCCTAACTCCATGTCATTCAGGGGTCAACTACATATCCTCAGCTTCCATCTTCTCTCTTTTTTCACTGAGGTATGCCAATTTCCTTCTGCCTTTGGGTCTTTGCACTCTGCCAGACCCCCTAAAATGATAATAAATAGTGCATATGAGTATAAACCTTTAATTAAGGAGAACATGAGAAGACCATTAGGATAGGTAAAAAGGGAAAAAATTTCTTGAGAGACAGAGAGAAAGAAAGAAAGAAAAGAAGGAAAGAAAAGAAAAGAAAAGAAAAGAAGAAAGAAAGAAAGAAAGAAAGAAAGAAAGAAAGAAAGAAAGAAGCAATAACAGTAACCAACAAAGAATGCCTGAGAAAAACTTGTCACTGAGTTTGCAAGGTGGATATAATCCAGAAGGAGTAAGTTGGTCTGGCAGAAACCCAGAAAGTTTTGGTATCACAATGGCCAGATACTAAAGAAAGTGGGATTGACCTGAGACAGAAAACATGAAGATGTACTGCATGGAAAAGCTGACTGGCCCTATTCTTCTCCTCAAGCAGAATGCAAGATTTCCTCAGAGACAAAATAATGTGAGAGAGAAGTTCTACTGAGAAGACTAATATTTCTCAGGCAAAGGTCTGTCATTTCTGGAATTTGGGGACAATCTGCACAGAGGCTGGTTCCCCAACTAAGCACATGGAAGTGAGACCCATGCAGAAGCCAGTCTCACCCAGAAGGGAGAGGTCCCAAGCAAGAGTTTTCCAGCAAACAGAAAATTTAGGGGGAAACCCTAGGAAGTTTCCTCAAAGAAATTTTAAAAATAATCAATTCATACAACAAGAATAGTGTATTAATGAAAAGAGAACAACACCAACAAAAAAAAACTCCTAAAAATTTACAGAAATTATGAATCAAATAGTACTTTAAAATAAATAGAAACCAATTTTGACAAAAATATGGAAATGAGAGAAATAAATGGAAAACAGATATGATCTCACCAATTAGTCCAAAGTAAGAACTAATAAGCATTCCATAAGGAAAGAATAGTAAATCAAAACAATATCTGAGAAACCAGATGTGATCTTGGCTCACTTCTCATCAAGTTGTAATTTGGATTCTCATTCTCTTTTCCATCTCTCTCAACATTTCATGACTGGAATGCGTATTCTTCAATGATCTACTTTATATTAACTAAATAGATACTCTCTACCAAATGTCCCCACATTTAAAAAACACATTATTAAACATTTTTCTTCTGAAAATATTATATATATATATATTCAATATATTTATTCAGTATATATTCGATATATAACTGCACGTGCTATATGAGAAACATTTTATATAAAAATTCTGTATAATTATATCTATAGTTTTTCAAAAATACATATTTTTATAAATTAATGCAATTTAAAATATTAATAACAATTAATTATTTCAATGTGCAGTCTTGAGTATCTCATTAAAGAAAATCAATTAGGCATATCAGATGGTGGATGCTGAAGTTCCATACTTTTTTGTGGTCTGTTGAACTTGAAGCCTTCACCTCCACTTACTCCTATGATTCATTACTCTTTGCTATTCTTGGTTCTCTAATCCTCCTTCAAAGGGATATTCCTCCTAAAAGTTTCTATATATAATATGTATGTGTGTAAATACATATACAAGCATATATATTTGTATGCTTTATTTAAAATAATAATCTTAAAAACTTTATGATGTGAAGGTAGATGTCAATGCTTTAATAATATTGTAAGGCCCTATTGAGAAATAGGAAAGAAAAGGAAAAAAAAAAAAAAGATTATAGCAACTCATTATTAAGCTTCAATACCCCTGGGGGCTGACAGTGGAAGCCTCTTTCCACATGTGTGTGCATGCAGAACTCATTTGTATGTAATACAATCATAGAATGTTTCCACTTTTAAAATATTAAAATTTAATATCTGAATGCAACTAAAGGAGATAACTAAGGTAAAAACTTTTCTGAGTATCCTTCCACAAAATATGGTAACTTCTGTAAAGGAAACTTCTAATATTAAAAAGGAAGCAACACTAAGATATTGACCAAACTATTTTTTGGACTCCATGTTTATATTTCATACCTCAGTACTGATTGTAAGGTATGAAAATTGAGAAAATTATCATTTATAATTCTTCCCAACTTCCCAGCTCTTATCTTCCAATACTTTGTTTGGAAGTTTATCATGATTTCTATGCTGTCAAATTTGCAACATTTAAATTGTTCTCTAATGGGATTTCCCCCTAAATTTTAAAGTTGTTCATATACTACCAGCCATTTTAACACAATTAAGTTTGAACAACCTGAGGTAGATTGTATTTTATTTTTAAGCAATGTTTTTCCCTTCAGAAGGGCACATGAATGCAGAGTTTTATAAAAATCGTTATTAATTTTTTCAGTTGTGAAATATACTCACAGAAAAATACTGAAATTATAAATTGTAATAAATGAATAAAGTCAATGTTCTTATAACCACATCAAAAAATACACCATAACTCTTATTCCAGACTTCTTTCTATTTCTGGAGCTACCACTGTAGTGACAAGAATGATAAACATTTATTAATTTTTTTATATTCTGCAATTTACATATGTATCCATAATATAATATTTATTCTTCTGTTTTTGAATTGTATACAGAACAGATTGACTCAAACTATATTGCTTTGTGTCTTGCTTCTTTCACTGAAACTCATGACTGAGAGATTTATCCTTGTTGTTTTGTGAAGTGGTGGTTTGTTTCCACTGTGGTTCTGCATTCTATTGTATGACACACAACTTACTCAACCACTTTGCTTCCGATGGGCACTTTTGCTGATTCTAGTTTTTATCTATCATGTGCTGGGCTGCTGTGAACTTTCTTCCAGATCTATCCTGGTATCCTGATTGGGTTAGAGATCTGCATTACTTTCACTTAACTAGAAATGCGGAACTGCTGACCAGGGTAGCTGTACAGATTTACACATCCAAAGAGAAATGTACCAGCGATTCTGTCACTCCACATCCTTGTAACTACACAGCATTGATTTTCCTGGTTACAAATGAAGTTTAACAGCTTTTTAATTAATTCATTGGCTATTTGAATTTTTTTTCTATGCAAGATGCCACTTTTCCACTTGGTCATCTCTTTTACTGTTCAAAAAATAACAATTAGTTGAACTAATTACTTCCTATCTTTTTAGATTTCTAATATAGACAGATTTTTAAACGGTTAATTCATAAGGGTTATTTAGTTCCAGTCATAAACAAGATTGATGTAAATAACCTTCAGGAGAAAAATCTTCTCTTAAACTAAATGCTCTGAAATTTCACAATGACCGGCCACAGCATAGGTTTTTTGTGCAAGGTATTTGGTGAAATATTTCATTCTGAATGCTCATATCCTTGTATTCTAATATAGTTGTTCCATATTATTTTCAGATTCCATATTTAAAATTTGGTCTATTCACTAGAAGTTATTTGTAGCCTCCAAATCAATACTTTCATGGACATGCACAGAGTGGCAAAATCTTGAGTTTCTGGACACAAACACTCCCAGCTTAAGTCATGCAGAGCAAAACTCTGGGTTCTTGTTCTCAGACTGTAAGGAAGTACTCTTTTGTCAGTTTTTTTAGTGCCATGTTTTTCACATTTTTGTACTTTTTCTTGGTGATTATTTGCTTAAAAAGTCTCCCAAGCATAAAGCTAAAGTGCTGTCTGGTGTTCTTAAGTGCAAGGCTGTGATATGGTTTATGGAAAAAATGCATGGGTTCAATAAACTTCACTCATCCTTGAGTTATAGTGCTGTTGGCTAGGAATTCAATGTTAATGAATCAATGAAGTACATTTGAAAAAAAAAGTAAAAAGAAATTCACCAATCAATAAGACCATTTCAGAAAGTGCTAAAGTAACATCTACAATGCGTGATTAAGCTATGGAAAAGATAAGAAAGTGGCTAAATTTGTGAATTCATAAGGTGATGACTCATTTTTTAAAGAGTGTAGAGGATAGCATTATTGTGAAGCTAAAATATATGGTCACAATATCCAGGATCAGGAAAATGTTCAACTCTTCTCCGATAGTGCCAGTTGCCTTGGACATTTCAAAAGGTGACACAACATGAAAAATGTTAAAACTGCAGGTAAGGGAAGTTCTGCAAGTCAAAAGACTGGAAGAGTCTTTAAAGTACCTGTTGAGAGTCATACAGGAAAGGACTTCATGGAAGAGCAGATTTTCAACAATGAAGACACCTAACACAAATGGCGTTTCAGTTGATAAAAATGTTGTGACTATAGGCGTTCCCCCAGGAGCAAAATTCAGTATTCACTAATTCAGTGTCTGTGGTAATTGTCTAGAACATACTATGGCAGATAAGGAGAATCAACTACATGTGTGGCAGAAGTTCCAGCAAAAACTAAACTTTACAATTCTCCTTCCAGGTTGAGCAAGACATAATATCATCACACACTAATGCTATTAATTAGGAAAACCACAACAAAGGAAATAAAAAGTATTTAAGCATTCTATCTATGGATAGAAGAGATCTTTACTTGCTCTAATTCAGGAAAAGACTGACTTAAACAAGGTTGTGCAGAAGATGGAGATCAAAAGAGAAAGGATAGAACTTCTCTATCAAGAGACCATAGAGAGATGTGGACAAACTTGGGTATTTCAGGACACTGTCTATACAGTGATAAGCGTCAATAAACCAAGTTCTCATGAATCTGTTACTGAGCTCAAACTTGTCCATGCATCCAACGCATTGTAAGCCAATGCTGAGTTACCAGTTTTGAAGCAAAGAAAGCTTTATTATTAGAAGGGCAGTCCAACAAGAAGGCAGGAGATCAGTCCCAAAGCTGCCTTGCGCCACTGAGTCTAGGGACAGCTTATATACATGAGAGTAAGGCAAGAGGTTTCTTGAACCCCTTGATGGGGGGAGCCTTGAAACAATCTGGAGGTGTACATTCAATGGCAATGAGGTGCTACTTGGGAGCTGGAACGTATGATCAGCTCCGTATTAGGTTTCTACAACCAGAGGGAAAACGGAGTAGAAGACAAAAAAGGCAAAATTAATGATTGATCAAGCACGAGGTTAAGCAGTGCATAAGACATAATTAAATAGGGAAGAAAACAGAACATGGAGATAAGTTAATAATGCAACTAATACAACTCTAGTCCTGCTTATACTTTCAAAACAAGTCCAAGAACCAAGAGTCCAGCTTCAAATCCATAAATGATTGGAATCAATACATGGAAGGATCAATGACTTAGGAACTAGCTCATTATCCTGGTGGCACATGTGAATTGGCATGTTTGCTATCGCATAGCAGCCTACAGCAAGGAAGATTTCTGCTGCCTCTTGCTGGGGAAAAACAATTTGAGTCCACTGAGAGGGAGGTGGATGGATGTCAACGGAGTATTTGAGGGAACTGACCAGTTAGCCTGGGAAAAGGAGCCTTAGGAGGCACATGAAAGATCTTAAAGTATAGGGACATGTGGCACACTGTATGTCTAACATTTATTTTTATCTCTTAAGAGGGTAGAACTAGAAACAATGGTTGAAAAGTTACACATAGGAACATTTCAACTAACTGTTGTATTAATGTTGAACACATATTCATTCAGTAAGGACACTGGATGCCTTGAGGCATTCTGTGTTTCTCTTCACTGCCATGATTAATCAAAAATAGAACAGTGCTTTGTCAGGGAGGCTGTGCAGGGAATTTTCCTTTGGGCAGAAGGGTGTGCCTAATGGTGTTCAAGATCCTCCTATCTCTAATTCTCCAGAACAGGGCATATTATTCTCATTATGAAATGTATTAATACAAGTCAGTGAATAAATAGATAATAAACAATGTGAGCAGGCAGAAAAATTGTCAATTAGGTAAATATGACCTTTAATAAAACCCACTTGCTTTATATAAATAATTTGCCACGGGATCTTGCTACATTGTTTGGAATAAAGAAATAACCCCTCTTTTAAATGCTTCAGTAGAGAACTATAAAGCAAAGGAGAATTGAACAGTGTATAGCAAAGTAACCACAGGGGTAATTGGTAAAAGAAAGGATGGATGCACAGGATTAATTAAATTACAAATGCAATCACCTCAGGGGAAACTAAACACAGGCTACAGAACAAATAGTCATTCATCAATAATTGCATTTAATTAGTCATTCTACAAGTTGAAAGGATTGGTCCTCTGGAGTTAAACAGAACTGAATCAATATACTGGTACCACCATTTCTGGTCTTCTATCCTCATCTCTAAGAGTGACAACATCTCTAGGCCTTGTTTTTCTCATTTTTAAAAACAAATAATATCTCACGGAGTTACTATAAAGATTACATCAGAAAATTAATGTAAAGATCTTAGCATAGTACCAAAAACAGAGTAGCAACATAATAATAGCACTGTCATCATTATATCAGGTTGCAGATAACAGAAATGATTTTATTGAAAAGATAGCATAAGAGTAGGTTCTTGAAAAAGGCTAAGTATTAGAAATGAAATGGTGGTAAGGGAATATTCCTGGGGACCAAAATACCACGGGGCGTGGGGGGTGACTCATGGATATAGTATGTAAGACAAGACATAGTTTAACTGCTAATCCGATGACCAATTCTATGAAAGTAAAATGAATGAAAACCCAGTTTTCCTATTGCTCAGATAAAAAAAAAAAAAGGATTTGTTATCTTTACTGACTCATCTCATTCTCTAATACCCCACATTTGTTCAATCAGCAAGTCCTGTCTGCTTATCTTTAATTTTTTTTATTTTAATTTAAAATATATTTTTAAAACTTTGACTACCTGTCATCACCACCATGACTGCCACCATTTGGTCAAAGAAATCATCATTTCCCACTTTATGCACTTTTTGAAATAAATTAGGCTAAGAGAAAAACTGATCCCAAACTTACAAATCAAAAGGGAGTTCAGGGGCACCTGGCTGGCTCAGTCAGAAGAGCGTGTGACTCCTGATCTTGGGGTTATGTGTTAGAGCCCCATGTTGAGTGTAGACATTACTTAAATAAATAAAACTTAAAATAAATAAAATAAAATAATAATTAAATCATAAAAAGGAGTTCAGGACTTCCTTTCAATATCATACAGGAGTACTGTTGAATGTGCCTACATGAGAAATATTTAGTGTTGACAAAGATGGCCTTAGGTTCCTGTTAGCATGACTAACATTAGACAGGCTTCTCCCTGAGTCATGGCCCCTAACCCCCCTTTTCAGAGAGCACATACTTCAGAAAAGCTGTCATTGTAAATTCCTTCTCAGTCTGCTTTGTGATGTATATAAAATATTTTTAGCCAGTTTATGACCCAGGAATATTTTTCTCAAAGGAGCCATTCTTTTGAAATGTAAATTAAGGGAAGATACAGCCTCTTTCTCCCAAGTCTCTGTGAAAGGGTATCAGCCTAACTTCAGTGATGTCAAATAACAAAAACAGCAGGCCTAATTACAAAGAAAAACATTTGAAAACTCAGGAACACTCAATGTGCCACACATATTCCATTGATCAATCCCCCCCTAACATCTTCCAGTATTTTTCCACTCATTCACCTCAGAATTAAAAATTCTCCTGCCTTTTGTTTCAGTGGAACTAATTTCAGACTTCAGTTCTGGCTCTCTATCCTACTGCAATAGGCTTGAATAAAGTTTCTCTGCCTGTTTAACTAGGGTGCAAATTTTGTTTTGCCATTCTCCAGGAGAATGTACATGTCTTTGATTTTATTATATTTGTTACAGCTCAGACATTATGAAGACACAAACAAACTTGTAGATTTCTGATAGAAGATGACCTTAAAGATTCATAAAGCTTACGAAATAATAATACTCTCAATACGTTTTTGAAAAAAATCATTGTAATATCTAAAACACATGTCTGGTAAAATGCTCACAAAACTAGTAATAGAAGACAATTTCCTAAATCTAATAAAGGCATATACAAAAATCCTATAGCTATCATTGTACTTAATGATGAAAGACTGAATTGTCCCTAATAATAGAAAGAAGACAAGGATGCCTGCTGTCACCACTTCTATATAACATTGTACTGAAGGTTTAGCCAATGCAATGAGACAAGGAAAAAAAAAAAAGAAATAAAAAGTCATCAAAATTAGAAAGATGTAAAACTGTCTTTATTTAAAGAAGACAAAATTGTCAAGGTCAAAAATCCTATGGAATCTTGGAATTAACTACTGGACTAATAAGCAACTTCAGCAGGGTTACAAAATTCAAGATCTGTGTTCTAAAATTAACAATATTTCAGGGGTGCCTGGGTGGCTCAGTTGATTAAGCGTCCAACTTCAGCTCAGGTCATGATCTTATCAAACTGTGTTGATAGCTCTGAGCCTGGAGCCTGCTTCAGATTCTGGGTCTCCCTCTCACTCTGCCCCTTCCCCACTGACACTCTGTCTCTCTGTCTCTGTGTCTGTCTCTGTCTCTGTCTCTCTCCAAAATAAACATTAAAAAATTAAAAATAAATAGATGAATAAAATCAACAGTACTTCTATGTAGTAGTAACAGGCAAGTACAAATTTTAAAATATTGTTTACAATAGTATCAAAAATATATAGGGACAGATCTTCCACAAGACATGAAAGACCTGTACACTGAAAACTCTAAAACTTTGCTAAGAGGAATTGAAGATGACCTAAATAAATGGAGATAAATACCATGTTCATGGGACAAAAAAAAAAATCAATATTAAGAAAGCAGTTCTCTCCAAATTGACCTATAATTTCAATGCAATCTCAATAAATATTGCACCAGGCTTTTTATTTTCTTTCTTCCCAGAAGTTGACAAATGCATTATAAATTTCTAACAAATGCAAAAGGACTAGAATGCCATAATAACTTTGAAAAAAAAATGTGGACTCCTATTATCTTTAGCTCTTGATATTTCCTTCCCTTGTCTCTTTGATCATATCTTCTACCCCATCGTAGTCTTCTCTTTCTGTAACTCCTATGCAACGTGTGTTAAATATAGAAAAGCCTCAAGACTCCACCAAAAAATTATTGGAAGTAATAAAATGAAATCAGTAAATTTGCACCATACAAAATTAACATACACAAACTGGCTGTGTTTCTATACACCAATGACAAAGTAGCAGAAAGTGAAGTTAAAACAAAACAAAACAATTCCATTCACAATTTCACCAAAAAGAATAAAGTACCTAGGAATAAACTTAACCATAAATTATAAAATTTTAATGAACAAAATTGAAAACAGCACAGATAGAAAAACATGTCATGCTTGATTAGAGAATTAACCCAAAGCAATCTACAGATTCAATGCAATCCCTATCAAAATACCATAGCATTTTTCATGGAACTAGAGAATAATACTAAAATAATACTAAAATATATATGGAACCACAAAAGACCCCAAAAGCCAAAGAAATCTTGAAAAGGAAGAACAAAGCTGGAGGTATCACAATCCCAGATTTCAAGATAAAACTATAGTAACCAAAACAGTATGGTACCAACACAAAAAAAGACACATTGATCACTGGAACAGAAGAGAGAACCCAGAAATAAACCCACACTTACATGGTCAAATAATCTATGACAAAAAGGCAAAAACATACAAGAGGGAAAAGGAAGTCTCTTCTACAAATGGTGCTGGGAGAACTGGGCAGCTACATGCAAAATAATAAAACTGCATCACCTCCTTGCACCAAACACAAAAATAAAATCAAAATGGATTAAAGACCTAAATGTGAGACCGGAAACCATAAAACTCCAAGCAGAATGCATAGGTAGTAATCTCTTTGACATTGACTATAGAAACATTTTTCTAGATATGTCTCCTGAGGCAAGGCGGGGGGGGGGGGGGGGGGGGGGGGGAAGCAAAAATAAACTACTGGAACTATTCCAAAATAAAAAAAAAACTTTTTTACAACAAGGGAAACCATCACCAAAACATAAAGACAATCTATTGAATGGGAGAAGATATTTGCAAATGATATATCTGATAATTGGTTAAATACACAAAATAAAGAACTTATAAAACTCAACACCAACAAAACAAAACAAAACAAAACAAAACAAAACAAAACAAAACAAATGATCCAATTAAAAAATGGGCAGAGGACCTGAGTAGACAATTTTTCAAAGAAGAGCTACAGATGGCCACCAGACACATGAAAAGATGCTCAACATCATTCATCATTAGGAAAACGCAAATCAAAACTACAAGGACATCTCATCTTACACCTGTCAAAATGTCTAGTATCAAGAAGACAAGAAATAACAAGTGTTGGCAAGGATGTGGATAAAAAGGACCCTGGTACACTATTGCTGGGAACGCAAACTGGTGTAGCCACTGTGGAAAACAATATGGGGTTTCTTCAAAATATTAAAAATAGGAATACCACATGATGCAGTAATTCCACTATTGGGTATTTATCCAAAGAAGATGAAAACACTAATCTGAAAAAATATATGCACCTCTATGTTTATTGCAACATTATTTATAATAGTTAAGATGTTTCTACATCTTGATATCTATATATCTATATATCTATATCCATATCTATATCTCTATCTATACACAATACAATATTACTCAGCCATAAGAAAGAATGAGACCTTTCCATTTGCAACAACATGGATGGACCTTGAGGGTATTATGCTAAGTGACATAAGTCAGACAGAGAAAGACAAACGCCACTTCATTTCACTTAAATGTGGTTTCTAAAAAACAAAACAAACGAAGGAACAAACAAAGGAACAAACAAAAGGCAGAAACAGATTCATAAATATGGAGAACAAACTGATGGTTGCCAAAACAGAGGGTGGGGATGGGCAAAAGGGGGTGAACGGGAGTGAGGAACAGACTTCCAGTTACGGGGTGAATGTTACAGGGATGAAAGGTACAGCACAGGGAATATTGTCAATGCCTTGTAATAGCATTGTGTGGTGACAGATAGTAGATACACTTGTGAGCACAGCCTAATGTACAGACGTGTGAAACCACTATGCTGTATACCTGAAACTAATGTGATATTGTGTGTCAGTTATATCTGGATTAAAAAAAAAGGGAAAAAAAGAAAGTATTCAGCAGGAAATCATGTATGTACATAAATAACAATTGACGAAGAAGAAATACATGTGTAAGACTGGATACAATCTTGCAAACAGCTATTTTGGGTGGAAAGAATATAGGTGATTCTCAGTTTAATCATTATAGCTTTCTATAATTTGAAATTTCTGTATGATGATCAAATAATGCTTTTATAGGGGAAAAAACATAAAAAGTGCAGTAACTGATGTCTAGAGCTCAAAATGATGCCACGAATTAGTCAGTATTTCTCATCAACATGCCAAGATGCTATTGATTTCCTCATCCTGCCAACTGTCTAACTAAATTTAATATTGCTGGGTGCTTTATGTCTACACTTTATTCACGAGACATTGGTTAATTTTCTCAGTGAACTCTGTGTCCTTGATGCTTCCTAAGTTCTAAATTGCAAAAGAGCTTGTTTTAGGCAAGAACTTTAGAACTTTAGAATTAGACAAGAACTAGGTCTCTGATCTCCTGACACTATGATGCAGATTTTGAATTAAATTCAGGGGAAGTGAGGAAGTATGGATAACAATGATAATATTTTTATAAAATATTGAAATAAAAATTTATTTTTGTCCAAGAATTGAGTTGAGAAGAGGCCCAGGAGATTTGGCAGGTAGAAAGTAAGAATTTTATTTTTTTATATACATTAATATAATTCTTAGAGAAAAAAATGAAAATAAGATGCTCAAATAAAAGTTAAGGAACAGACATATATAATTTTAAAATATTCTGCAATCTGGATATTTCAAGTGGACTTTTAGTTTGGACCTAATTTTCTATTCTGTAGATTATTACTTCACAAACTCTGCAATCTAGGATCTTTTTGTGTGTTGTTTAAGTTTCAACCCATAGTGGACTGATATTTTAAAAAATATAATAAATTACTACAAAAATGACCACATGCCTATGTATCACGACAATGTTAATTATAATAACAGTTTCCATTTACTCTCACTTTATAAACTCATCATGTGAGCCAGTAACAAACAGCTCATGGACCATGGTAGTCCATGACCAGCCTTCCAGCAATACTGTCCTCAAAAGCTCTAGGCATTCTTCCTTCCTTAAATGTATATAAATCTCCCTAATAATCTACGCACTGAGTTTTAAAATAGCAAATTCAAAGACTATATGCATTTTAAGCAATCCATCCATAAAAAGAAAAATCCATTTGTGTCTGATACTAATCCCCAGCTTTAGAAATCCTACATAAATACATTCACATGAGTTGGAGTTATTGCTGGCTGTGGTTTACTGGTTGTGGATTAAGAATTAAATAATGCAAGTCTATTCTCTGTAGTCACTGCACATGGTAAAATAAAAACTGAATGAGTAATAGTTTTCCTTTATGATACATTTAGTCATGATCTCAGGCAATAAAAACAAGTAACCTTTTAAAGACTTACATGATTCCTATAAGTATCTAAAATCCATATACCTCCTAAGCCACTCTGTATGTATGTATGTATGTAAATATGTCTCTATCTTTCACCTATCTATATTCATGTTTTTAGCTAAATGTACCACATGCACACATAGTATATGCACACATATTTGTCTCTGGAGGATGAATTAACTTCTAAAAGGAGTGCCACAGTGTGTAGCATTTAAAAACATGTTCTTTGGAGTTGGAACTAGGGTTGGGTTCTGCCCTGTGTGACCATGAGCTGGGAACTTGACCATGTTGAACTTTCATAAAATTATTATAATTTTCCAGGAGAGGACATGATCACTGGAATGAAGTATACAAATCCTAAGCATAGTATTTGGCATGAGAAAACATTGAATAGATGACAGTTGTTAGTACCATCATTAATACATTCACTGATGACCAGTTACTGAATTTGCTGCTAATTCAGAAATAAACATCACAGTCCCATGTATACGGTATAAACAGTTAAGATGTTTACATCTTATTTACAAATAAATTTACTTATTTACAAATAAATTTATTTATTTACAAATAAAGTCTGGATGTTCTTACAGCACAATCTCAGTATAATACCTTAAGTTAAAATATGTAAGGTTCCAAAGTACTCCTGGGGAAAGGGCTGATGCAGGCTGAGTCACGGGTATAGACAAGAGGAGTCTGCTCATATTATTATGTCAGAAAGTAAAGAACTTGTTAAAAGAGTGATAGGGGCATATCCAAGGACATAGCAGGGATGCTTGCTAGGATAAAAAAAAAAATGCTACCAAGAACATTATTATGTCAAAAACTGAAATATAAGTAACAGTTTTGATAGAAATATTACATCAAAGATAAATTTGCTTAAGTTGATAACTTAAGAACTACCAATGATAGGTCCAGGGGATGTAATATTTACAAATGATTCAGAAAAAGTATTATAAATAAGATACTTATGAAGCTCCTCCTGGTTGTAGGACTGTCACAGGTGTCATCCCTCCCTTGCTGTCAGCTAGGAAGCTCCGTTCTTTAAAGCCACTCACTCTTCTTTGTATACAACGCATCTACAAATCCACAATGACACATGGAATCCTCACTCTTTGAACCCTTCTACTCCCCTCTTCTACTCTATTTCTCTGATTTCTGACTTTTAAAGGGTTCACATGATTATATAAAACCTACCAGGATAACATCTGTATCTTAAGGTTAATTCACTTAGGGCTGTAATTACACTTGCAAAATCTCTTCAGAGCAGCACCTATATTAATGCTTGACTTAATGACCAAGAAACAGGAATCTGGGAGCTAGAAGTAAGGCATCTGTAGAATTCTGCCTAGTATACACAGACAGAGAGAGACAATAGCTAAATTATAATAGATTGATAGATAATAATAGAACAAAATAATAAAGCAAAATCAGTAAAATGTTTATAAGTGAATCTGGTAAAATGAATAGGAATTTTTCTGTAATCTACTTATAACTTTCTTTTAAACTGAGATTATTTCCATATAGAAATTTCAAACAATCTTTAGAATTTCATAGTAAATATCATCAGTAATATGGTCCCAAACTATCTTTTCTATTTTTATTGACATTGACTTCTGTAAGTTATCTGTAAATACTCAGGAGAAAACTTATGCTCACATCCCACTTTATTTTCCTCATATTCTTTGCAGGTTTTAGTGGTTGAAGTGTTCCTAAGACAAATCATCATCATCATCACCATCATCAACCCTGAGTAAGGGGGCGAGAAACATAAGAAATAAAAAAGTCATCCAAATTCTATTTTAACACTGGAGGAGTTCGAAATATAGAAAAGTGTAGTTAGCTTACCCATGTATAATAAGATTTGTGATGTGTTAAAAATGGGATTTTTTTTTCTACTTAATAATTTTGGTTGCTAACCCAAACCCAAAACTATAGATTTCAAGGCATTCATGTGCTCCAAATAAAGGACTTGCTAAGATGAGCAAAAACCAGCCCCCCAACCCTTATCCTGCTATCAATCTTTACCCTAAAAGAGAAAAAGCTTGAGATTCATTAAGGAAATATCTTTGAATTCAGCCATCTGCTATATAAAGTGTGTTGCACGTGCCCTTTCTTCCTGTGACTGAATATGTCTGTGTTTTTCATGAGAAGAGAGAATTCTCCTCCTATCCCTTCTGAGAAATGGGAGCTTCAAGTAAACCACTTAAAGAGAGGGAGAGTTTCTGAGAAGGAAGAAGGGTACCTCAATGTCTGACTATGACTGTTGATAAGTGAAAGGTCATACATAGACTGGGACTGCTCAGTGCTGCTCACTTGTCAATCAAAGAGAGAGAGAGAGAGAGAGAGAGAGAGAGAGAGAGAGAGAGATTTGGAGCATCCTGAACTTTGAGCGACATGAGATAAATACGTATAACATTTTAAATGGATCATCATAGACAACTAAAGTGGTATTTCCCCCTGAACCCATTCTAACTTGTAAGAATCCTGTCTAGGAAGCATGTGTGGCAGGATGAGGTGACTCCAGCAGAAAGCGCTGGTGGCATGTGAACAGGCAGGGAGAAGGCTCAAGTATAAGAAATCAGCCAGAGACTGTGCCACCTCCATCAGATGATTGGCTAATGCAAAACATTGCACTTCCAGGAAGGCTAAGGGATTCTTAAACCTTTCAAGGAAAAAGAGCCAGGGTCTAGAAATATTCCCAGTGAGATGGTGTGACAGACAAAATATAATGACAAAAAGATTCAGCCATATTAAATGATTTTTCCTTGGGCCTGGTTTCCTTTTATCTCTCCTCCCGTTCTTAGTCTGAAGGAATTATAAGTCAATGGTAACTGTGGGAAAAGGAAGGACTCCCCAAAACTGCAAGTTCTATAGCCTAGAATTGTGCATATAATTTTTGGGATTCAGGAATTATTCTGAACCTTTAAAAACTGTAGACATAACAGAGCTTTATTGCAAATTTTCCTTGATGGAGACAGTATTTTCCCATATTTTAAAATATCAGATTGAATTAGATTGTCTATTCCACTTACTAGACCTACTTAACATATTACTCCAAAACTGTATTATGCTCATGGGTACATTAGATCAGAAATCACATACAATATATTGTGGATGTTCATCTTTGTTCCATGATATCAGGGGTCTCCTGAAGAAAGACTGAAAGACAGAACATGACTTGAGGTCAAGAAGCTAGAATCTTTGAAAGCATGCTCAATCTACCTACACCTGCTTGGTCTTGAGGTTGATGCTAGCTGTCAGCTGAATCCTCAGCTGTGGCTCTCAGCGAGAACACTTTTATGTGGTCTCCCCACGTGGCCTGAATTTCCTCCGTGGAGGCTGGGTTCCCAGGTTGACTGTTCTGACACAAAAAGACACAATGGACACTGCATCCTTTGTATACACCAGCTTCAAGTGTTACAAACATGATTTTTGTCTATCTCATTCTGTTGGATACAGCAATCACAAACCCACCAAGGTTCCCAGTAGGGGTAGAGTTTGATATAGATTCTACTTTTTGATGGAGAATAGCAAGGCTTTAGAAGATTATGTGTTACCAGAAATACCACTTAAGCAATTTTTGTAAGGTACATTTTGCTACACTGCCTATGTTCAAGTCCATATAACGGACCTTAAACAAAATAATAAAATATCACAAAATTCAGGGTTTTTTAAAAATAAAATGGGATGAGCATTTACTCACTGGTTTGTGATGAAAATTCAATGAGAATATCAATATGCAGGGTTTAACAATACTTAGATACATTATCAGTTTAACTGGGATTTTGGAAGGTGATTTAAGCAGATGGTATATTTGGGTAAGGAAGAATAACTAGCGTTTAATAACAATAACAGTTATTGAGAGCAATGAACATGACTTAGTTCATTTTATTTATTTTCCCTTTTCCTCTTCTACACATCACTCTGTCAGTTTGGAAGAAAATATATTCTAGAACACTTTATATAAATATATATTATATACATTTATATTATATAATATATATTTATATTAAATATATATATGCACAGACATATACACACAAATAGATATAAATACAAATATATAGGTATATACTGTATATAGAAACACAAATGTATATATGTAAACAAATATACATTTATATTTATGTTTTATATATAAATATATCTATATAGTATGTATATATGTATATTCACATTACAGAAGAATTTAGACTATGGAAATAGTATCACCAAGTCAGTAAGTGTATTACTCTGAACCATCAGACAGATCATACCAGACCATGGGGAGCATACTCTGTCATACTAACTTCTCCTCATTGATTTAGCATAGTTTTGGTAAGCAAGTAAATTATAAGCCATATAATTGATAGTACAAAATTACTGAAAACATGTCCAGAGGTGAAAATCTGAGGGAAAACTGGCCAAAAAGCCCACTAGGCCTTAGAAAACAATTACTAGCTTTCCCTGGGTAATCCATGCACGTTTGGACACATTGTTTCTCTCTGCATCTGGAAGAGTTGGGGACTATTCTGAACAGATTCGCATGCAACCTCATGACGCAACTGCAGTTTTATCATTACCCCCACCCCACCATCCTATAGAGTGCCTGCATCTCAGTTCCTAGAGATTGTCCTTGTGTCCAAAATTGAAAAGTAATGATGTTATTTGCAAACATTACTGTTCGGTGTCGTCGGATCAGCAGGTATCTGTGGGGAGAAAATCCTAGAGAACACCCTCCAAAATGGCATTACAGTCTCTCAGAAACTTCAAATTGAATATTGCAAAATATGTTCCCCTTTACTGTAAGATATTTAAAGTTGATCTCTTGGTATTATATGTATTAATTGTGTATAAATGTGTAATTTTAAGCATGGAAGCAAAAGTGGCAATGTTTTTATTTTGTCTTATAGACTCAGAAAAATACTTCATGCTAAGTAGATTGAAAGCTGTCCTAAGAATCACTGGCTAGTTAAATTCCCATCAGGCATTAGCCCATTTAATTCAAAATGTAAGCTTATGAACTGAGAAAAGAGAAGGCAATTTAAATGGCCAAACATAATATAAAGAATTCTGGATTTAAAAGGCATATTTTACATCAATTTGTGCTCTAATCATTTTGATGAAACAAAAATCACTGAAAAAAAATATATATATATTCATACATATTCATATATATTCATACATATTCATATATATGTGTATATATTCATACATATTCATATATATTTATAAATATATACACACCTAAGGAGAATTTTTACTAGAAAATTCACCAAATCAAGAAGTACTAAGTTTAGTGATATCATCTTGAATTGAATATCCAGGACAGGTACAGAGAGAGAGATCAAATTAAGCTATGTAGCCCAGTGGAAAGAAATTAAGGTTAGCAACCAGAATATTTGGATTTTCCACCTCTTCCAGTAACTATGAACTTAAAATTTAATTGCCTCATTTTCCTCATCTCCAAGACAGAACACCAGTTCTCCAATTCTTCCTCACAGAGTGGTTTGAAATGTCCCATTAAAACACATGTGGAAAAATGTTCATAATGCAATGCTAAGTAAAAACAGCAGAATCTAAAATTGCATAATTGCATACACAATATAATTTCTATTTTAAAGAGAAATGAACATATGCATCTGTATAAACATATGAATAGGTAAGAGGCAAAAAAAAGAAATATAATTATTATCTCTATGTGATGGATTAAGTTGATTTTTTCTTCTTTATGAGGTTAAGAGAAATCATCCAGTGTTTGTAAATAAGGCACTTGGGCTGGGGATCATAGTCTTTCAATGAATGATATGCAAGGACACTAACTGACTTTATGACGCATTTTT
Source organism: Panthera leo (assembly GCF_018350215.1). Lineage (NCBI taxonomy): Eukaryota > Metazoa > Chordata > Mammalia > Carnivora > Felidae > Panthera > Panthera leo. The sequence goes on along the minus strand of NC_056689.1, from coordinate 531,265 downwards.
CACTTTGATATTTCCTATTTGAATAGATTGCAGTTGAGATATAGATTTTGGTTCAGTAAAAATGATAACCCTAAAAATGTTGGCATTCCTTTGTAGGACACAAACCAGTTTTGGATCTAAGCTGTCAGTCTTATTCTAAAATTCCTATTTATTAAATAGCCAGTTCCTCAAATGCTCTTGGAATCCACTTTACCATTTTATCGATTCCCTTACTAATTAATTAAATAAAATTTTGACATGAGGTTCTCTTACAGTCATATGCACTGTGATGTTAACATTTTGAAAGTGTACCTTGGTAGTACCTTTAAATATTTTTCTTAATTCTCATTATACCTTTATAAATCTTGTTTTTAAGTTTAAATTTTTTTAATTAAAAAAAATTTTTTGATAGAGACAGTGTGAGCAGAGGAGAGGCAGAGAGATAGGGAGACACAGAATCTGATGCAGGCTCTAGGCTCTCAGCTGTCAGCACAGGGTCTGATGCAGGGATCGAACTCACAGACTACAAGATCACGACCTGAGCCGAAGTTGGATGCTTAACCAACTGTGCCACCCAGGCACCTCTCTTGTTTTTAAATTTTAAATTACTGCTGGCATTGTGTTTTGAAAATGAAAAGCATTATATTAAGTAAAAATATTATCATAATGCAAGGAAGACAGGAGGTTGCAATGAAAACGTATTAAGCACTATCTGATTCCAGCACTAGCATGTACTGTATGAATTAGGCGAATAATAACAAAACACTTGACTGCCCTAGATTTCAGCTTCTTCATCTTTGAAGTAGTAATGATTATGTTATTATCATTACTAATTTTACTATTATTTTTGTTATTATTTTATTATTACTATTATTATTATTACTAATTTTATTTATTAAATTTAATTTAACCAGTCCAATGTTTCTCTTAGTTTGTTCTTTCTCAGGTTCTCATAATACTAAGTTTCAACCCATTTTAATACAGATATTCCATGTTCCATTCATATTAAAATGCAATAAATATATAAAGCTGCTTTTATTCCCTTTATTAGGTCCTGCCATACTGGCGGAAAAACCATACTCTGCCTCACATTTAAAAGGAAGCCTTTACAGAGATTTCAGTGTACTATTCACAGACTAATTGACATATATTTGATCAACTCCTAATTCACCAAAGGAGTAGCAACAGTGGAAGTAGAATAACCAGATAATAAAGGACAGGTTGAAACATGGCTCAGATAGGCAAATGTGCATTTCTGACAGTAGTTCTTACAACAGAACTGGGAGGAAAACAGGCCAATAATTAATTGAACCAATGTCTTTTAAATTAGGGGGTCCCAAAGATGTTTGGTCATTGAAATCAATCTGGAGCCCAACTCAGACCCACTGAATTGGCACTACGGAGATAGTACCAAATAATCTATATCCATATACTTTCAATAGTCCTACAAATAAGTATAAGTATAAGCCTGATTCTTTGTATTTAAAAAAAAATCATTGTAGGACGGTAGTGATACATTATAGACCCTAGATTTCAAATGACACATTATTTCACTCATTCATTCAACAGATATACATTGAAGAGTACTCTCCTCCTGGCCTTGTGCCATATAGTATATATTATTCCACAAGACTTTGAGTTTTCCCTCATAATCATGGAGTACTCAAATCAATCTAAACTGATAGCCAGAATTATTCTAAAACAAATAGCACTCAATGCACCAGGGAAAACAAAAGCAACATCTACTGTTTTCCAAGCACAGTTTATAATTAACAACAAGGTAACATTCTGGGGTACCTTTCAAAAACCTTATCAATATACCTTGGAAAAACCAGGGTGATGTTCTTAAGATAATTCAACTACTGATATGCATCATCATCACTACCTTTAGATCAGACTGCTTACTAGTGTGGAATTAGTTGCCTTCCAGGTGATTGGTGTTTCTTCACACCAGTTTGTTGTTGCTCTATATTTTCTGCCCAACAAAAGAAACTCTTTATTAAACAAACAAAACATGACAAACATTAAAAAATATTTGTTTTCTTCTATATGTCAATTGAAATATCTTCTAGAAATCTAGATTATCCATTAAATCACCTCCAGATACCCCCTCCTCCAATTGAACTAGATTATGAAATTCTTAAAGCCTACCTATTTTTGTTCATTATTCTTATCCCAGTATCACCGACACTGTAATATTTTCATAAATTTTTGTTGATTTGGCATAGCACAATGTCTCATTTTGCAACTTGGCACGCTTTACCTATGTTGTCAGACATTTTCTTAGTTATTATAAAATCACCAATTTATAAAGCAAGGGAATGAAGAGAAGGATTTGGTTTAGTGTACAATATTAGATACTCAGAGAAAGAGAGAGAGAGAAGGACTGAGAGAGAGAGAGAGACAACCATGCTTTAGGGAGAGAGTTTGAGAGATAGAGAAAGAAAGTCATTTGTAGCTGAAATTAAATGCATTTCCACTGCATGAAATTGCTTAGTTTAGTCTTCCCAAAATGCTTTTCCAAATTCCCTGATTTCATGGTCACTTATCACCTCCTCCTTACAAGTTCTTATCTTCATTTAGAATAAAACTCTTACATAAGTAATATGTCATTTTTGAGCAAACATGTCTCTACCAAATGGCAAAAAGAGGAGAGGAATTAATGACCCTTCATTGATTTAATAATAAAGTTTGAACAGGTTAATAAAGTAACATTAGACACCATTGTAATATTATGGGTAAGAGAAAATAAATTTCAGACTCTAGGAAAAGTTGAATCAGTCATCAATTTATTTAAATGCCTCATAATTATTTCTAGTTTTACTTAATACATATGCAGGAGGTAGGAGCCATAGAGAGAGCAACAATGTAGGGAAAAGACAGATCTCCTTGTGTTTTACTGGTCAGCTTAATCTTCCCAAACCAGAGAATTATAGAGTAGGAGAGCATGAAGGATGCAAAACTAACAGGATCCAGATTTTATGCATTATTAAACCCACAATAATTTAGTGCATTGAATATTTTCATAACAGAAGATGTTAGCAATAGGTTTTAAATTATTCATTTAATATACATTTTTAAAATAATAAGTACTGTTGGTTTCAGTCTTGACATATGACTAAGGAACAAATGCAGTCTGCATTTGTTTTCTTTATAGATTATGAAGTATATTCAGTCATAGGATTTCATTTGGGCCTCCTAAAAAGACTATCTGTGTTGCAGAATAAGACTTATCATACTCATCTGATAAACAAGGAAATGGATGCTCAGAGTGATTTAAAGGTAAAAATAGGACTAGAGTTCAGAGCCATTCCCATAAAATTTCTAAAAAAGTTGTAATCTAGATAATAATTATTTTTAAAAATTGTTAAAAAAATTAGACTACTCATTAAAATTCAAAAACACTTTACTTTTTTAAAAAATATATAATTTATTGTCAAGTTGGCTAACATACAGTGTATACAGTGTACTCTTGGTTCAAAAACCACTTTAATACGTTGCTGAGTTCTCTAAATCTTGTATCGTGATCTTTTGTCTTTGTTTCCCCTTTTTCTGCTCCTTCATTATTTTCCATAATTTTATCTTCCATATCATTGATTCACCACTCTGCTTCGTCAATCCTTGCCGTCATGGCATCTGTTCAAGATTGCATCTTGGTTACAGCAGTTTTCATTTTGACCTGATTAGATTTTAGCTCATTTATATCTGCAGAAAGGGATTGTGTGGTGTCTTCTATGATTTTTTTCAACCAAAGCTAGTATTCTTATAATTGTGTTTTTCAATTCTAGTGTAGACATCTTACTTATACCTGAGTTGATTAAATCTCTGGCTGTCATTTCTTTCTAGACTTTTTTTGGGGGTGAATTTCTCCATCTTGTGATTTTGGAGGAAAAAATAATGAAATAAAAATTAAAAATTAAAAACAGAACAAATCAAAAAAGGGAAGCTAGATTATAGGTGTGTTTTCCTCTGCTTTTTGAGAGAAACTTGATAGAAAACAGGAAAAAAAAAGAAAGGGAAAAAAGTTTTAAAAAACTAAAAATTAAAAAAAATAAAATAGAGTGAAATAAAATAAAGAAAATAGAATAGAATAAGAAAAAATGCTCCTTCTGTATCCAAGAAAGAGAAAGAAAAAAGAAAACGACCTAAGAAAAAACAGTAAATAAAATGATCAAACAAATAAACAAGCAAACAGAATGAAACCCAAATGTTGTCAGGTCTAGGTTCCCCTAGAACTGAAACTTACAGCACACTATAGTCTGTAGAGGAAGCAGGTGGAAGGGATTTGTACTGGTTTTCTGGGGTATGTGCCTGGAGGGTGCAGGTGGGCAGGGCTTGATGTAATGGCTCCGTTCACCACTTGATGGCCCTGCTTAGCTCACTAGGGTCCATTGGTGTGTGCACATGCGTGTGCAGGAGGGGTGGAAATGGTTTCACCCAGCCCTCTAGTCTGCGGTACCCAAATTTCATGCCCTCACAGACACATGTTCAAACAAACCTTGATCCCACACTTCAGAGATCCCCAAGACTTGGCGCCACACTGGTTCTCTGGGGTAGGGTCTCACCCAGCAATGATCAGATGCCAGCGTGCCAGAAACGTTCCTGTGATCCTGCAGCAGCAGAGGCTCAGAGTTTATGATAAATCACAACACACAGCCAGCACCTGCTTTTGCCGCATTCTTGTGTCTTTGTCCCAATACCAGCAAACATGGCTGCTCTCCAGGGTCCACTGGGTCTTTGCCTATGGGGAGGTCTATGGCCTCTACCAAATGCACTCCAAGCAGAGGAACCCCTTCCTCCCCATGTGGCACACGGACCCCTGAGACCCCACTGCCAGCTCCTCCCTAGGAGCTCTGAACTTCAGACTCTGCACTCCACTGTTCATAGAATCCTGGTGGTATTGAAACCGTCTCTTTTCTCCCCATCAAAGATTTTGAGGAACAGATATTTTAGTCTGGTAACCTGGGAGTGTTTTGACTCTTTCTCTCTCTTTCTCTCTAGCTACTTTGAGAGGGAGTATGTTTCTTGCATGATCCTGATGCACTACACTCTCTCCCTTTCTCTTTCTCTCCCTGTTCTCTCCATACAAATGGCTTCCTATGCTCTGTCGCTCCTCAGCTTTTCTCTCTCCCAGTTTGCCTATCTGCACTATCTGCCAAGTTCTCTGGCTCAAATTATGGAGACTGTTGCATTAATCCTTAGATCAACTTCCTAGGTGTCCAAAATGTTTTGATGCTGATCTAGCTGCCTTTCAGGGATGAGATAAGCTCAGGGTCCCCATACTGCTCCACCATTTTAATACTCCTCTCTCGGTGACTTATTAAAGAGGAATAACGTTCATATCATGAGTCCCAGAAGAAGAGAGTTAAAAAAGGGGCAGAACAAACTATAGCTGATAACTTTTGTGAACAAACTATAGCTGATAACTTTACTAATCTGGGGAATAAACATCAAAATTCAAGAAGCACAGAGAACTCCCATTCGAGTCAACAAAAATTGACCATCACCCAGGCATATCATAGTCAAATTCACAAAATACACAGACAAGGAAAGAATCATGAAAGCATCAAGGGAAAATGTCCTTAACCTACAAGGGAAGACAGATCAGTTTCCTAGCAGATCTGTCCACAGAAACTTGGCAGGCCAGAAGGGAGTGTCATGATATATTCAACACGCTGAATTAGAAAAATATGCAGCCAAGAATTATTTATCCAGCAAGGCTGTCATTCAGAATAGAAGGAGAGATAAAGAGATTCCTACACAAACAAAAACTAAAGGAGTTCATGACCACTAAATCAGCCCTGCAAGAAATATTAAGGGGGACATTGAATGGAGAAAATACAAAACAAAACAAAAAGACCAAAGCAACAAAACTAGAAAGGAACAGACAATATCAGAAACACCAACTCTACAGGCAACACAATAGCACTAAATTCATATCTGTTAATAATCACTCTGAATGGAAATTGACTAAGTGCTACAATCAAAAGACATAGGGTATTAGAATAGATAAAAAACAAGGTCCATCTATATGCTGCCTAAAAGAGGCTCACTTTAGACCTAAAAACACCTGAAGATTTAAATGAGGGGATGCATAACCATCTATTATGCTAATGGACATCAAAAGAAAGCCAGAGTAGCCATACTTATATCAGAAAAACTAAGGTTCTTAAATACAGGTTTTAAAACAAAAACTTTAATAAAAAACGCTGAAGGACATTATATCATAATTAAATGGTTTATCTCCCAATATCTAACCATTGTTAATATTTATGTCCCCAATATGAACACCCAAATATATAAATCATTAATCACAAAAATAAAGAAACTCATTGATAATAATACAATAGTAGGGGAACTTTAACGCCCCACTTACAACAATGGACAGATCATCAAAGCAGAAAATCCACAAAAAAACAATGGCTTTGAATGACACACTGGGCAGGATGGACTTAACAGATATATTCAGAACATTTCATCCTAAAGCAGAAGGATACACATTCTTCTTGAGTGCACATGGAACATTCTCCAGAAAAGATCATATACTAGGTCACATATTAGCCCACAAAAAGTGCAAAAAGATCAATATCATACTGTGCATATTTTGAGACCACAACACTATGAAACTTGAAATCAACCACAAGAAAAAAATGTGGAAAGATCACAAATATTTGGAGACTGAATAATGAACGTGTTATATGAGAAATCAGAGGAAATAAAAAATAACATGTAAGTCAATGAAAATGAAAACATGAGAGTCCAAAACTTTTGGGATGCAGCAAAGGTGATCATAACAGGGAGATATATAGCAATCTAGGCCTTCGTAAAGAAAGAAGAAATGTACCAAATACTTAACCTAACCTTACACCTAAAGGAGTGGAAAAAGAACAGAAAACAAAACCCAAAATCAGCAGAATTAGGAAAATAATAGATTACAGCAGATTTCAATGATATTGACATCAAAAATCAGTAGAACAGATCAATGAAACTAGGATCTGGCTCTTTGAAAGAATTAACAAAATTGATAATACCCTAGCCATATTTACCAAACAGAAAAAGGAAAGGACCCAAATAAATGAAATCATGAATGAAAGAGGAGAGATCACAACCAACATCTCAGAAAAACAAATCATAATAAGAGAATATTATGAGCAATTATATGCCAACAAATTGGACAATCTGGAAGAAATGAATGAATTCCCAGAAACATATAAACTACCAAAACTGAAACAGGAAGAAACAGAACATTTGAACAGACCCTGGGGTGCCTGGGTGGTTCAGTCAGTTAAATGTTGACTCTTGGTTTCAGCACAGGTGATGATCTCGTGGTTCATGAGATCCAGCCTTGCATTGGGCTCTGCGGTGAAAGCACAAAGCCTGCTTGGGATTCTTTCTCTTCCCCTCCCAGGCTGCCTGTCTGTCTGTCTGTCTGTCTCTAAGTAGATAAATAAACATTAAAAAAATTAAAGAAAATTTGAACAGATTCATATCCAGTAAAGAAATTGAATCAGTAAACAAAAATCTCCCAACAAACAAGACCCAGGGCCAGATGGCCTCCCTACCAATCACTTAAAGAAGATCACACCTATTCTTCTGAAGCTGTTCCAAAAAATAGAAACAGAAGGTAAACTTCTAAACTCATTCTACAGGGCCAGCATTACCGTGACCCAAAAGGAGACAAAGACCCCACTCTAAAGGAGAATTATGGACCAATTCATTTCCCTGATGGACATGGCTGCAAAAATTCTCAACAGGATACTAGCAAATCGAATCCAACAATACATTGAAAGAATTATTCACCACAATCAAGTGGGATTTATTCATGGGCTGTAGGCCTGGTTCAATGTCTGAAAATCATTCAACATGATACACCATCTTAATAAAGAAAAGGATAAGAAACACATAATCCTCTCAATAGATGCAGAAAAAGCATTTGACAAAATACAGCACCTTTCTTGATAAAAACCCACAAGAAAGTCGGGATAGAAGGAACATACCTCAACATCATAAAGGCCATATACAAAAGACCCACAGCAAACACCATCCTTAATTGGGAAAAACTCAGAGTTTCCCCCTAAGGTCTGGAACACAACAGGGATGTCCACTCTCACCACTGTTGTTCAATAATACTGGAAGTTCTAACCTCAGTAATCAGACAAGAAAAAGAAATAAAAAATATATATAAATCAGCAAGGAAGAAGTCAAACTTTCACTCTTTGCAGATGACATGATATTCTACATGGAAACCTAAAGGACTGCACCAAAACACGCTAGAACTGTTATATGAATTCAGTAAAATTGCAAGATACAAAATGAATGTACAAAAGTTGGTTGTAATTCTACACAAAAATTTTGAAGCAGCATGAAGAGAAATCAAGGAATTTATCCCATTTACAATCGCACCAAGAACCATAAAATGCCTAGGAATAAACCTACCCAAAGAGGTAAAAGATTTGTACTCTGAAAATTATAGAAAGCTTATGAAAGAAATTGAAGAAGACACAAAGAATTGGAAAAATATTCCATACACATGGATTGGAGGAGCAAATACTGTTAAAATGTCGATACCATCTACAGCAATGTACACATTCACTGAAATCCCCATTAAAATAACACCAGCATTTTTCACAGACCTAAAACAATTCTAAAATTTACATGTAACCAGAAAAGACCCTAAATAGCCAAAGTAATGTTTAAAAACAAAACCAAAGCTGGAGGCATCACAATTCTGGACTTCAAGTTGTATTACAAAACTGTAATTATCAAGACAGTAGGATACTGGCACAAAAACAGACACATAGATCAATGGAATAGAATAGAAACCCAGAAACGAACCCACAAATGTACAGCCAACTGATCTTTAACAAAGCAGGAAAGAATATCCATTGAAAAAAAGACAGTGTCTTCAGCAAATGATGTTGGGAAAACTGGACAGCAACATGAAAAAGAATGAACCTGGACCACTTTCTTACACCATACACAAAGATAAACTCAAAATGGATGAAAGACCTAATTATAAGATAGGAAACCATCAGTATCCTAAAGGAGAAAACAGGCAATGACCTCATTGACCTCGGCCATATCAACTTCTTACTAGACATGACTCAAGAGGCAGGAGAAATAAAAGAAAAAATGAACTATTGGGACCTCATCAAGATAAAAACTTCTGCACAGCAAAGAAAACAATCAGCAAAACTAAAAGGCAACCAATGGAATGGGAGAAGATATTTTCAAGTGACATATTAGATAAAGGGTTAATATCCAAAATTTCTAAAGAACTTATAAAACTCAAAACACAAATCCAAATAATCCAGTGAAGAAATGGGCAGAGGGCACGACTAGACACTTTTGCAAAGAAGACATCCAGATTGTTAACAGACACATGAAAAGATGCTCAACATCATTTATCATCAGGGAAATACAAATCAAATCCACAATGACATATAACCTCACACCTGTCAGAATGCCTAAAATGAACAACTTAGGAAAGAACAGATATTGGTGAGGAGGCAGAGAAAGGGGGACACTTTTGCATTGTTGGTGGGAATGAAAACTGGTGCAGCCATTCTGAAGAACAGCATGGAGGTTCCTCAAAAAATTAAAAATAGAACTACCCTACGACCTAACAATTGTACCACTAAGTATTTATCCAAAGGACACAAAAATGCTGATTTATCTAAAAGATACCAAAACCATGCACCCCAATGTTTATTGTAGCACCATCAACAATAGTCAGATTATGGAAAAAGCCCAAATGCCCATCAACTGATGAATGGATAAAGAGGTGGCATATACATATATATATATGTATGTATACACACACACACACACACAATGGAATATTACTTCATAATCAAAAAGAATGAAATCTTGCCATTTACAACAACAACTCTAACAATTAGAGTGTATTATGCTAAGCGAAATCAGAGATAAATAGACATATGATTTCACTCATACGTGGAATTTAAGAAACACAACAGATGAGCATAGGGAAAGGAAAGAAAAAATAAGATAAAAAGAGAGAAGGAAGCAAATAAGAGACTCTTAAATACAAAGAACCTGAAGGTTGCTGAGGGTACGAGTGTGGGGGGATGGGCTGGATGGGTAATGGGCATTAAATAAGGTACTTGTTGGGATGAGCACTGAGTGTTATATGTAAGTGATGAATCACTAAATTCTACTCCTGAAACCATCATTATGGTTAACTAATTTTGATTTAAATTAAAAACTAAAAAATTAAATTATATTAAAAAAATCAAGACCAACAAAACTAAAGCATCTAATATGTTATTATCTTATTCATTAAAGCTTGAAATATTTTTGGTAAAAAACAAGGAATTTTGGTGGAAAGACAAAATAAATATTTTTGTTGTTGTTTATTTTGAGAGAGAGAGAAAGAGAGAGAGAGAAAGAAACATGAGTGGGGGAGAGGCAGAGAGAGGGAGAGAGAGAGAATCCCAAGCAGGCTTTGTGCTCTCAGCTCAGAGCCTGATGCAAGGCTCGATCTCACAAACCATGAGATCATGACCTGAGCCAAAATCAAGAGTTGGACCCTTAACTGATTGAACCACTCAGGTGTCCCTAGACAAAATGTATTTCTAAGAATTTATTTAACTTTTGTTTTCTTACATAAAATTTTTGAGGTATGACATTGTTGCAGGAAAAGTCCTCAAATCATATACACATAGCCCATGTAGTTTCAAAAATGGATATGGTACTCAAATTAGAAATAAAACCACTACGAGCGTCAGGAACCTCCCCCTGCCCTTTTTTAGTTACTACATTGCCTTGGGTAATTTCCTGACCCCTAATACCATAAACTAGACTTGGAACTTTATGTAATTAAAAGTATGAAATTTATTTGTGTACAGTTCCCAAATCTATGCTATACAATCTGTTCAAAAAACATTATTTCTTCTAAAAGTAATTCTGTATATACAATATATCCTATATATATGATGTTTTTGTTTTATCTAAGGTTTGTTTTTAAAAGCTAGATAAAGTATTTGCTTCCCAAGACTATTATATTTAGATTACTCCATATAGAGGACACATCATTCTACATGTCTTTTTCCCTTGTGCTCACAGGACCAAACCACCTCCTGCCCAAATTGGGGCAATACAACCTTTAGACACCAACTCTGCTTCCCATTTCAACCCTGTGTCTATTAGTCAAGGCCATTTTAGTTATTTTCTTTATTTCACAAAATTATTTTAGGTATTATCCCTTCCAGAAACTAGTATTTGTTTAAGAAAGATTTTTCCTTTCTAAGTTCTGAGTATTACAGGAATTTCTAGCAATATAACAAAATAAAGATAAAAATGAATTCAGGAAAGAAGAGTTTCAGCTGCTACTAATTTATAACTAAGAGTAGATTCTTCCAGATTTCTTGCCTCACCCTGAAAATCATTCATAAGGAATCATAAGTCACAATAACTTTATATATTGGTTGATAGGTCGTGTTGCAAAAGCCTGGATCAAAACTGAAAAAGATCAAATCATCCTTGTGGTATTTGAAAAACCACCATTATGCTCACCCAAGCAGTTTTACTGACCCCAAACATGCCAACGTCTCAGGACATAAATTGTGAAAGATTGGCACAGTAATAGCACGAGAGTTACAATTAAAGTTACCCTTAAGGTTTTTCTGTGCCACAATTCTGAAAGAATCCATTTGCTCCTAGCTTTTAGCAATTGAAGTTCCAAATGCAAATGAACATTAATGAAGCTGGTGATGAAGGTATATGTCACCAACATTTGAATGATCCTATTTTTGACTAAAAATGTAACTCACCTTCAAAATATTTTAAAGAGTGTTCATGTAAATGAACCAATTTAAAGACCCAGTTTAGACCCAATTTAGAACAATGCTGGCATTTTTATAAAAGAAGGAGGAGAAGAAGCTAGAGGAGGAGGAAGAGAAAGAGGAAAGCAATGTGTTCATATCTGGAGGTCTAAAGACCTGAAGAAAAATGTGAGAACAAGTACTTCCATCTGGAAGCATGGGCTGGACACTGAAAGTGCAGCACCACATCAGCTATGAAGAAGTTCACAGCGGGGCAGAGATGAAGTAATGCTACACTTCCAAAGTAAATGCACCATGTAGGGTCAAATCACTGAACCAGCCATTATGGGGGAACTTTCCAGATATTCATGCTGAGCAATTCTATGCTTTAAACTGTTTTTTAACCTTTCCTGACGGAAATCTTTCTCATTTAGACTGTTCGGCATCCTCAGAGAATCATTTACATATTTTACTGTTCTTGATGATTTGGGATCATTTGAGGTATACTTTATACAATATTCTCAGGGGCCATTACTTCTAGACTACCACCAGCAACATGGTGGAATCACAGGGTCATCTCATGGACATGCTGAATAATCAACTAAACATGAAACAGTTCCTTCTGAGAGAAGTCCAGAAACTAGATTAGAGATTCCTACACAGGGTGACAGAAAACACCTACTTGGTGTGGGGTGGAAAATCTGAGACACACTTGTGCTAGGAACTCTCTCCCCAGCCTAGCACCATACAAGCAGGAGAGAAGCACGACCCACAGCTTCTGATGCATGGACGGTTGAGGCCCACATCCAATGCCCCGACTTCTTAATATCCAAGAAACTAGCTCCCAAATCACAAAGATCTGGGAGCTGACAGGATTTCAAGAGTCCTTCAGACCCACAGAGAACAAAGGGGCAGTTGGTTTGAAACTGGAAATGAGTCCTTTCCATGGCGTTCCTCCCAGGCTCAGCACACAGCCAGATGCCGTGCTGGCTGTGAATCACCATGCTCACCATGAGGAAGTGTAGCCACCACCTGTCACCATATAAAGTTAGTAATATTATTGACCATATTCCCTATGCTGTATTATACATCCCATGCCTTATTTATTTTATAACTGGAAGTCTGTACCTCTTAATCTCTTTCACCTATTTGCCCATCCCCCCATAAACCTACCCTCTGGAAACCACTAGTTTGTCCTCTGTATTTGTGAATTTGCTTCTGATGTGTTTGTTCTTTTGTTTTGTTTTTTAGATCCCATATTTATGAAAAATCAATAGTAGTTATCTTTTTCTGCCTTATTTCACTTAGCATAATACCCTCTTGGTCTGTCCATGTTGTCACAAATGAAGATTTCATTTTTTTTATGGCTGTGTGTGTATGTGTGTGTGTGTGTGGTGGTAGTTATTTTTTTAGTTTTTGGAGAGACTTCTATATTGTTTTCCATAGAGGCTGCATCAATTTACATTCCCACCAACAGTGCAAGAACTTTCCCTTTTCTCCATATCTTGGCAATATTTGTTTTTTCTTGTCTTTTTGATACTAGCCATGTTGACAGGTGTGAGGTAGTATCTCATTGTGATTTTGATTTTCATTTCCCTGATGATTAGTGATGCTGAGTATCTTTTCATGTGTCTATTGGCCATCTGGATGTCTTCTTTAAGAAAGCATCTTTTCAGATCTTCTTCCCATTTCTTAATTGGATTATTTGGACCAATTTCCATCTATACCTCTAAAAGATGAGATTTAATTTGTTAGATGAGGAAAATTTCTGAAAAGGCAACTAGCAGTGAGGAAAGTGGTAATATAAAAAAAAAAATCAGTATGCATAAAGAAAACTCCTTAAAAATCCAACTGGGTATTCCAAGGCTTTTGCATGCAATGAAACAGGTTTATTAAGGAAATGGCTGAATCATAATATATTATGCCATAAGGTTTTGATAGGTGCAATAATGGTATTAACAGCTGGCATTGATTGACTTGTTAACAATACGTCCAAGACCATGCTAACTAATTTGCATATATTATTTCACGTAATTGTCAAAAGGGTCTTCCGGGACAGGTACTATTATTACTCCATTTCTGATTTTTTGGGGGGTGGGGATATAAAAGAAGCACCCTCCATTTGGAAAAAGAGCAAAATCAGTTGGGATTAGATAGAGAAAGATCATTAAGAAAAGAAAAAAGACACTCCTCTTTCTTGGAGTTGGGCAAAGAATCTCTAGGTGCTGATCCACCTTAACATTTTTTCCTTTCTTTTTCTTAACTTGGCCTTGTTCAATACACCATGCTAAGGTGTCAGGCTAAGAGACTGACATTCCCTTCATTCAGGTGATAACTGGCCTTGCCTCCCTCTATTAACAGTAACAAACACTGTTCAAAGACTGTGTTTGAACAACTAAAATTCAAACTGTATAATATAAAATTGACATATTTAGACCATAATACTCAAGTTCTATTGAATAATATATAAGTTAGATTTTAAATAAGAAAATATAAAATTTATGGACCTTTCATAGGTGGCTAATACATGCAAGTTGCCATTTTGGCCTTCCAACCATGACATACATTAGATCTTGCCAGTCTTTGCCCTTAGAACCAGGATGCAACTGACACTCCCTAACAGCTAATGCTCATTCTATAGATGAACTTCACTTACCACTGCTGCTCCAGAACATACTACAGTGATCTGAGTTCAAATCAGAAATGACAAGTTAAATAGCAAATTTGTTCTGAAATATTTAGATACACAATACTAATGAAGTCAATGGAGTCTAAAGATATTTCCTAATGTTTAATCACTGAATTCAGTGAAAAGAAAAGGCTATTACTAAAAATTGCAGCAAATATTTTGGAAAGCATGAGTATCCCACTTATGCGGGGACACTTGATGATTAAAACAAATATCCTGAGTAGAAACCAACAAGGGACATATTTAATGGAGGGAAACAAAAGCTTCAAGAAAAATAAATTGTAAAATAATCAATATTAAAAATCTATACTCTGAGAGAATATTCATGCAAAGACTAAGATTTGATAATAAGGGCTAAAAACAAAAACAGACATTATTAGCATACATTAACCTGTCTAGGAGACCCAGAAAAGGATCTCAAGTAGACAAGCACTAAAATCCATTATTTGTATCTAGTGAAAACAAAAATAAGCATAGGTTTTAGAAATTTTATATTTTTCATATTTCATTGTATATGAAGAAGGCTGCAGAATGTGTATATTTTTCAGAGATTAATTTCAGTAACATTACAATATTTTGCTTCATAAGGTCCTGCATTTTAGAAGTCCTCTAGGACTTGGCATATTGATTCTAGGATTGTATGGACTGTATCTCATTATCACAATCAATATTATAGGTCAATAATACTATACTGTACTGAACAAATACAATAAAACAGAATCTCATGAAGAATTTCAATATCTATTGATGCCGCATGTTATACACATGTCAATAGGCTATGAATTGGTATAATAGCTACCAAGAACCAAATATTGGAGACGATAAATAATCTGCTAAAGTGTGAACTTTGAGAGAATGCACAAATCAATATGTCATCATGAAGACTGAAAGAGGAAGTCTGTGGATTTCTCCCTAGCTGCTGTTAATTGAGGTGATCAGTGTTGGCAGTTGAGTATACTGAATCGAGAAACATATGAAGTAAGTTTGACTACGGTTATGTGATCTTAGAAAAGTAATTTAAACTTACTCATCCTTAGTTTCCCACTTTGAGAGCAAGAAAATAATGGTATATACCTCACAAGATTGTTATGAGGGCTAAATGAAGCAAAACGGTAAAAGCACTTCACACATAGGGAAGCGTTCAAAAATGTTAGCTGCCATTGGCTATTAATACTACTTATTGAAGACCTCTCCTCTTTGCCTCTGAACATACTTATGCTCACTTCTTAACAACCTGACTTTCTTTCTGTGTTTTAGATATGCAGCAGAGGTACAAATCTATAGTATGGTCATCAAAACTAAGAAATTAGTCCTCGTTACAATACTTTTAACCAAAGTGCAAAATTTATTCAGATTTCACCACTTTTTCCATGAACAGGCTTTTTCTGTTCCAAGATCCCACACTGCATTTACTTGGCATGTCTCCTTAATCTCTTGCAGTTTGTAACAGCCCCTCAGACTTCCATGTCCTTACCCCTTTGAAGAACATAAGGCCATTGCTGTATAGATTGGTCCTCAGTTTGGATTTGTCTAATGTTTCCTCATGATTTCTCATGAAATTTTGATTATTTGGAAGAATAGCACAGAGGTGATGCTTCTGAGATACATACCAAGAGGCACATGATGTTGATATGTATTATTGGTGATATTAAACTTGATCATTAATTTAAGGTGGTGACTTGCAGGATTCATCCCTGTAAATTTAGTATTCTTCTCTTTATAATTACTAAATACTTCAGAGAAGAAAAGCTAAGACTATGCACGTATCCTGTTTGGACGTCAACTTTAATTAATTAGAATTTTGTCTCAGGATTTTATTTATTTGGGTACTGAGAAAAATTCTAATTAAATAGAATCAAGAATGAAAGGAGAGATCACAACCAACACTGCAGAAATACAAACAATAATTAGAGAATATTATGAGCAATTATATGGCAATAAATTGGGCAATCTCAAAGAAATGGACAAATTCCTAGAAACATATAAACTACCAAAACTGAAACAAGAAGAAAGAGAAAATTTGAACATACCCATAACTGGTAGAGAAATCGAATTAGTAATCAAAAATCTCCCAAAAAAACAAGAGTCCAGGGCCAGATGGCTTTCCAGGGAAATTCTAAAAAAACATTTAAAGAAGAGTTAAAACCTATTCCTTTGAAGCTGTTTCAAGAAAATAGAAATGGAAGGAAAACTTCCAAACCCATTCTATGAAGCCAGCATTACCTTGATTCCAAAACTAGACAAAGACTTCACTTAAAAGGAGCACAACAGACCAATTTCCCTGATGAACATGGATGCAAAAATCCTCAACAACTTACTAGCCAACCAGATCCAACAATGCATTAAAAGAATTATTCATCACAAACAAGTGGGATTTTAACCTGGGATTCAGGGCTGGTTCAATATCCACAAAACAGTCAATGTGATACATCACACCAATAAAAGAAAGGACAAGAACCACATGATCCCCTCAAGAGATGCAGAGGAAGCATTGGCAAAATACAGCATCCTTTCTTGATAAAAACCCTCAAGTAAGTAGGGATAGAAGAATCATTCCTCAAGATTTTAAAAGCCATATATGAAGGACTCACTGCAAATACCATCCTCAATGGAGGAAAACTGAGAACTTTCCCCCAAAGGCCAGGAACACGACAGGGATGTCCACTCCAGCCACTGTTATTCAGCACAGAATTGGAAGTCCTAAGCTCAGCAATCAGACAACACAAAGGAATAAAAGGCATCCAAATTGGCAAGGAGGACATCAAACTTTTAATGTGCCTCCATTTTTTAAGTACTTCCTTATATTCTGTTTTCACAAGATTCTCCAAAACTATCTTATACTGTCCATGCTCTAGTCCCCAAATCAACCAGTTTTCCAAAGAGCCTTGGCTTTTATTTATTTTATTGGAAAATAGTATTTAGAAGCTATGATCTGGGTTCTAGGTATGCTTGTGGCCAGTGGGGCATCATTGTTGTAAACCCTTCCCAGTAGACAGGGCTAGGAAACACATATATGCATCCTAACTTGTGCACAGACATAGATCTATATTTATTTCTGTATCTGCTTATCTGTATCTATTTATGTATTATATACACATATAACTTTTTAAAAATGAATCCATATTGGTATCTTCAACTCCAGTCTAGCATGACAAGGCTCATTCTAGCCTTCCCCTTTCCCTATTTGTAATTTCTTTCTCCAGCAGTGAGAAAACTTCCCTCTCATTATCTATGTTTATTTATTTGTTTGACCCTAATATAAAAATAAAATAATTTCAGAATTCCTAAACTGGATTCCTAAAAATAATTTGCAAACTAGGACCTATTGTTTGGATATACTTTCTTTAGTCTTTTGCTTTATACTATCCAGTCAAAACACTGTTTTCCAATGTTATTTATAGCAGTTGTTAGAGCTATTCTTAAGATTTCTGCAATGAAGGGCACTGAGAGTATTCATTCGGTTACATGTGGTTGTATGATTAATTTGTAATACAGTTAGATTCATTTGTCACAGTCTGTGTCCCCCCTCCTCTACCAAATACTGGTTTTGTTTTTGTGTTAATTTGGTAAATGTTACTTTTATGGTGGATAGTTCTATAGCCCATGTGTCCACCACCACAATTCCATAGAGAACAGCACCATTACCCCAAATTTCTGCCATGTAACACCATTATAACAACTCTCCCCATTCCCAATTCCTGGTAGCCACCCATGTTTTCCTTCTTATAGCTTTTGCCTTTTCCAGTGTGCCATATAAATGGAATCAGGAAATACATAATCTTTCAGTGTGACTTCTTCCCGTGACAAAATGCATTTAGGACTCATTGATGTTGATGTATGAATCAAGAGTTCATTCATTTTTCTTTCTGGGTAGTATTACATTATATGTATCTACCATATTTTGTTTGTCCTGAGAAAGAAAAAAATCAGCTCCTGAAGTTCAGGAACTGATCTGATGGTCACAGCTAGGCCTCAAGGTTATTACAAACTGATCTGGAATTTACAGCTAAGCCACACTGTCTTCCTGTTGACAGAAACAATCTTACAAATATCCACCTCAGGCAAAGTCACCGTGGTAACCACAGAACAGAAAACATTCCACTCTCTCACTACTGGGTAAAGAGTAACTACTACTGCTTTATCAATTTAGGCTTAACCTTATTCTTTCCTCCATTTCCTATAGACAAGAGTTATTAAGATGCTCAACCGGAGAATCACCCCTCTTTCTAACTGTACCTAGTCTAGAATGAACCTCCTTTTCCTTAGACGACCAGATCATGGAAGTTGTTTCCAACACCCTTGTACTAAGCTACCTCACAGTTCCCTGGGGTGAGAATTCTCTTTATGTTAATGAATAATAAAGCCAACTTACTGAACTGCAAGTATGTTCCTGGCGTCCTTGGGTGAAGGCACTGACCATCTCATCACTGGTTGAAGTCATCTGGATTTGTTTCTAAATTTTTGTGATTATGAACAGAGCTGCTATAAACATTTGCATAGAAGTTGTTGCATGGACATAGGTTTTCATTTCTCTTAGGAATATTTCTAGGAGTGGGATATAGTAGGTGTATGCTGTTTAACTTTATCAGGAACTGTCAAACCATTTCCAAAGTGAATATTCCATTTGACATTCCCATCTGCAATGTTTGAGTATTCCAAAGTTTACCAGTATTTGGCACAATCAGCTTTATTTTTCATTTTGAATATCCCTTTAAGTATGTAATAGCATCTCAATGTGGTTTTAATTTGTACTTACCTATACATGGTATTGAACATCTTTTCATATGCTTGTTTTTCATCTCACATCTTTTGTAGGTGTCTATTCAAATCTTTTACCCATTTTCCAAGTTGGATTGTTTTCTGTTTAGTCTTGAAAATTCTTCACATATTCTATATACAAATACTTTGTCAGAAACGTAATTTGCAAATATTTTCTCTCACTCTGTGGCCTGTCTTTTCAATTCCTGACACAGATGTGTTTAACTTCTGCAATATTTGGGCTATTTTTATGGATTCTGTACATGTCTGAATAATAGTATTTCTTTAATAAAAACAATTTATACTAGAAATTTATAGAATCCACACCCTCCCAGGGTATTTAAAAAAATCTTAATTAGAAAATCAAAGGGGAGATCCAAGGTGAGAAAAATAAGGATGGAAGTTGGAGAGGAATGAAGATCAATAAATTAGTGTGTAAAATAACCACCACCAACTCAGCAACAACTCAACACACCAATGACCTCCACTAGCTTCCCACTGCTCTTAGAGGAAAATCCAAATTCATACCAAACCCAAGCTTCTGCAGATCTTTCTGTTATCCTCTGTCACTATTTATAGACATATTACCTTTAATCTGGTCTCTCATACATGCAAAGATCCTTTCTATCTTAAGGCCTTTACTCTGGCCTTTAGTTCTGCCTAGAAGACGACATCCCCAAGCCTGCTTCTTCTTATCACTTGTCAGTACACATGCCACCTTGTCAGATGTCCCTTTCCTGACAGCCCAACAAAAAGCCCCTACACTTCTCATTCCTGTTCACATCACCTTGTTTTATAGACTTCTGTTCATATCACCTTGTTTTATAGACTTCTGTTCACATCACCTTGTTTATAGACTTCGCAGTACGCATCACCATTTGAAATCTGGCTTCTGTGGTGACCTTCTCATTGTCTCACAACCTACGTCTATGCTCACCAGAATGACAGCTCCTCAAGAGTAAGGAAACATGCTTGTCTGAAACACTGTTGTAATCCAGACACAAAATTCAGCACCATCACATAACAAACATTCAGGAAAATATATTTTAGTGAATAAGGAACCAAATGAAATATTAGGTGATTTTAAAATGCCCGTTATAATGCTGCCCCATGTTCCTAATTTTCTGAACAGAACTCTAATAACAGACATTAGAACATGCATGCATTAGCTCTCAGTAAAAATTGTGAGCATCTACATCCCAAAACTTCAACTGTTCGGTTATTCTTGTTGTTAAAATAATGTATTGTCTATTATATTAATTAAATTAATAAATATAACATTTTGGTACCTGACTTATTTAAGTGTTAACTTTAAGCAAAGTTCTTTGAGGCATCAAGGTCACTATTTTCCTTACATTTTACGCAGCTCTTCTAGTATCAGAAGACCTAAAACTCCAGTGATCAAAGGTAGCAATATTTCGTGAGTGAAGTTTGGGACTGAAATTTATTCTTTTGGCTCAAGAGGTGGAGCCTCTCTTTCAGTCATTTTCCTATTAATTGTTCTTTTAGTTCATTTGTTAGGTCCACCAAATTCCCATTCAGTTTTCTGAAGCAGAGAGTAATTCCAGATAACCAGTTAACTGTGAGGCCCACAAATATGATACATAAAAGCATTTGGGGATACTTTAAATCTTATTTTGCCAGTGTTGACAAATGCTTCATTTAAAAAACACAATTTAGGGGCACCTGGGTGGTTCAGTTGGTTAAGTGTCTGACTTCTGCTCAGGTCATGAACTCAAGATTTGTGGGTTTAAGCCCTGCATTGAGCTCTGTGCTGACAGCTCAGAGCTTGGAGCCTGCTTCAGATTCTGTGTCTCCTTCTCTCTCTGCCCCTCCCCCACTCATGCTCTGACACACTCTCTCCCTCTCTCTCTCAAAAATAAATAAACATTAAAAAAAATTTTTTAAATATACAATTTAGAGGGGTGCCTGGGTGGCTCAGTTGGTTAAGGGTCTGACTCTTGATTTCAGCTCAGGTCATGATGTCATGGTTCTTGTAAATGAGTCCTGCACCCAGCTCTGCACTCACAGTGCAGAGCCTGCTTGGGATTCTCTCTCTCTCCTCCTCTCTCATCCCCTCCCCTACTTGCATTTACCCTCTCTCTCAAAATAAATAAATTAAAAAAAAAAAACACAATTTAGAAAACGTTTTTAAAGGTTTTCATTAAGACTCAATGAGTTCATTTTTACATGATAAGGTTGATATGTTTTCAACATTTGTCCTAAGAAATATGTCAATTATTCAATTATTCACTACACACACACACACACACACACACACACACACACATACACAAAGGCAAGAAGCACCTGGATGTTAATATGTATACAGTTTCTCTCTTCTCCTCTAGTTATAACGTCTTTATCTTTCAATGTAACCTTGCTTGTGATAGAAAAAATCCAAGGCTCAATTAGTGAAACTTAAGTCATTGCTTTCATAACCTTGGGCCAATTAAATAATTTCTTTCTAATCCTCAAGGCAATGCTAATCTTTGTTCAATCTTTGACAACGTTTCACATGATCATTTCAATTTGTTGAACCTTTCTGATCTAGTAATTCCTTATTTAGGGCTCTACACTGAGGATTTAAAAAAAGTTGTGAACTAACATTTATATAAAGGGACATTTATTTCAGTCTTTGTTTGCCATTGTGAGAAATTAGAAATTAAATAATAAAAATAGTTAATTATGCATTTCATACACAAAATGAAATCAAATGATAAAATTGTATTTTCAAACAATTTTAATTATGTGGAAGATACTCACATTTAAATTTAAATTAAAAATACTTACATAAACATCAAAATGGAATTGAACATAAACCTTATTAGATAATTTGTATATTTAGAATATGAATGTATATATGTATGTATATATACATGTGTATGTGTGTGTACACACACACACACAATTCATTAAAATTGTTAAAAATAAACAAAAATGTCACTATAGTTTTTGCTCTAGATAGTGGTGTTATGGATGATTTTAAGATTTTTTTTGTTTTGCACACTCTAAGTTTTTTATAACTTAGATTTTCTACACTTAGTATAAAAAATAAAATAATTTTAAGGCTCTTTTAATCATAAAATTAATCCACTGCTCCAGTCTTTACTCAGGTCATTGTGGTTTGAGTTAGATCTACATCATATGATCTGGTACATTTCTGGAGATATTTTTAAATACAGATTCCAGGGCTCCATTCCCTATGTAATGAGTCACCCTCTTTAGGGATGGAAACTGGGAACCAGTGTTTAACTAAGCTCCCATGGGTTTTGATTAGCCAGCTGATTTTTAGAACTGTGATCTAAATAACAGATGCAAATGTCTCATGGAACACCAGTGCTGGCAGGGATATTAGATGCAATCTCTTACAGAAGCCAGATTTTATCAGAAATGAAAATTAAGCCACAGAGCTAAATAATCACTCCAGGCCTCTTAATTTCAAATACTCACTACTTATAATATCATGCATCCTGAAGTTAGGTCATTTAGTCCATAACTCTTTTTTAAAAGCATTTATAATTTGGCTCCTTTCCTAAAAGAGCAAAGATGTTTGCACATTTTTTGTAGCAGTAAGTGTTCTTTGAAGGATGGAATAGAAAAAAAAAAAAAAAAACAGTTCTCTGGAAGTAAAAAGGCTCTCCCTTTCATAGACATTCAATACATGGTTAAAAGTAGAATGTGAAATAACTAAAAATGAACTTGATATAGTTAATGTATTATGTATGCTCTATAAAGCATATTTATGGAAAAAAATGAAGTCTATATCAAAATTAAAAATTTTAAATGCTATTTTCTATTTTAACCAGAAGTAAATTGACAGTGGCATCCCTGGCCTCTCTGCATTACTTCACTCACTTTCTCTGATTGGAAAGCTTGGCAGAAGGAACCGTGCCTGTCAGCCTCACCTCCTGACCTTCTTTTGGGATCGGACTGCCTGCCTGCTTGCCGAGAGTATTCTTTCTGATGTTCTATGCCACATGTGTATAGGTCTGCCAGTGTTCCTCATGATTGGTTAAGAAACTTAATTCAGTAATGTAATATTAATAAGAACACTTAGCTAGCATACCGAATTGTATTTTCAACCTCATCTTTAAAAGTGAGACATATAACATTTTGATTTCCACATATCTGACTACATTTATCTCTCAACTGGTTTCAACACAGTGAACGTGTGTCTTCATAATGCTCTAAAACTCAAAAAATGAGTATCCTTATTAATGTCATTATTAGTATTCTTAAAAATGAAAAAAAAACTGCAGTTTTGAAGATTAAGTAATTTTCCCAAGATTGTATAATAGTAAGAGTAGAGATGGAATTCAAATGCAGGCATGGCTGGATCCAAAGTCAATGTTCTTACAGTTATTTTAAATCTGATTCTGTTATTCTCTTGCTTACTATCTTCAAGTGATTTCCATTAACAATCTTTTATCTGTTAATTAATTGAAATACTTGATTGCCTAGTATGTACTATCCTTTGTCTATTAGATGATGAATAACATAGACACAGTCTCTAATGGTTTTTAATTTTTTATATTTTTAAGTTTTATTTATTTATTTTGAGACAGAGTGAGCAGGGGAGGGGTAAAGAGAAAGAGGCAGAGAGAGAATCCCAAGCAGGCTCCACATTGTCAACATAGAGCCCAACATGGGGCTCGAACTCACAAACTGTAAAATCATGACCTGAGCTGAAATCAAGAGTCGGATGCTAAACCAACTGAGCTATACAGGCACCCTTCTAATATTTATCATGCAAATGGAAGTGAAGTTAAAGCCAGGATAGCAATATTTATATTAAACAGAATAGACTTTAAATGAAGGCTGTAACAAGAGTCAAAGAAGGACACTATGTGATAATAAAGAAGACAACCAACAGGAAGTCATAACAATTGTAGATATTTTTGCACCCGACATAGGGGAACCCAAATACATAAAGCACCTATTAAGAAACATAAAGTAAATAATCAATAGTAATACAATAATAATAGAATACTTAACATCCCACTTACATCAATGGATAAATTATCCAAACAGAAAATCAACAAGGAAACAATGGCCTTGAATGACACACTGGGCCATATGGATCAAACAAAAATATTCAGAACATTCCATCTTACAACAGCAGAATAAACATTTCTTTCAAGTGCACATTGAATATTCTTCAGAATAGATCATATATTAAGCTACAAAACAAGTATCAACAAATTTAAAAACACTGAAATCATACCATGAATCTTTTCTAATAACTATAATGCTACAAAATTAGAAATCAATCAAAAGAAAAAAATGTGGAAAGAATACACATACATTGAGGTTAAATAACATACTACTGAACAGTGAATGGGTCAACCATGAAATCAAAGAGGAAACCAAAACACACATGAAGACAAATGAAAATGAAAATACATAGTCCAAAATCTTTGGAATGCAGCAAAAGCTATTTTAAGAAGGGAAGTTTATAGCAATACAAGCCTACTTCGAGAAGCAAGAAAACTCTTAATTAAACAACGTAACCTTACACGTAAAGCAGCTAGGAAAAGAAGAACAAACAAAACCCCAAAACAGTAGGAGGATGGATATAATAAGATTATAGCAGAAATAAAATCCACTGTTTGGTTCAGTCAGTTAAACATCCAACTCTTGATCCATGAGATTGAGCCCTACATCAGGCTCTGCACTAGCACGCAGAGCCAGCTTTGGATTCTCTCTCTCCCTCTCTGTCTTCCCCTCCCCTACTCACTCTCTTTCTCTCCCTCTCAAAAATAAACAAAAAAACAAACAAATAAATAAATGAAATAGACACTAAAAAAACAATAGAACAGAGGCACCTGGGTGGCTCATTCAGTTAAATATCCAACTCTTGGTTTTGGCTCAGGTCATGATCTCACTGTGAGTTTGAGCCCCGCATTAGGCTCTGTGCTGACAGTGCAGAGCCTGCTTGGTATTCTCTCTCCCCCTCTCTGTGCCTCTTCCCCACTCATTCACTCACTCTCTCTCTCTCTCTCAAAATAAATAAGTAAACCTTTTAAAAAAATAAAAAAATAGAATAAATCAATAAAACCAGCAGCTTGTTCTTTGAAAACATCAACAAAATTGATAAACTGCTAGCCAGACTCATAAAAGAGATAGATAGAGAGAGAGGACTCAAATAAAAAAAAATCACAAATAAAACAGGAGAAACAACCAACACCACAGAAATACAATTGTAAAAAAATACTGTGAAAAATTATATGCCAACAAATTGGACAACTTAGAAGAAATGGATAAATTCCTAGAAACATAACCTTTCAAAATGTAATCAGGAAGAAGTAGAAAATTTGAACAGACCAGTAACCAGCAATGAAATTCAATCATAAATTAAAAAAAAAGAATCCAAAAAACAAAAGTCCAGGACCAAATGGCTTCACAGGTGAATTCTACCAAACATTTAAAAAAGAGTTAATATCTATTCTTCTCAAACAATTCCAAAAACTAGAAAAGGAAGTAAGTTTCCAATCCATTCTATGAGGCCAGCATTACCCTGATTCCAAAACCAGACAAAGACACCACAAAAAAAGAGAACTACAGGCCAATATTTCTGATTAACATAGATGCAAAAATCCTCAACAAAATATTAACAAACCAAATTGAACAATACATTAAAAACTCATTTGCCATGATCAAATGGGATTTATTCCTGGGATGCAAGGATGGTTCAATATTCCAAATAAATCAATGTGATACATCACATGAATAAAAGAAATGATAAGAACCATATGATTATTTCAGTAGATTCAGAAAAAGCATTTGACAGAGTATAACATCCTTCATGATAAAAACTCTCAACAAAGTTGGTTTAGAGGGAACATACCTCAACATAAGGAAGGTTAGATATGAAAAACCCACAGCTAAAATTATACTCAATGGTGAAAAACTAAGATCCTTTCTCCCAACATCAGGAACAAGACAGGGATGCCCACATTCACCACTTACATTCAACATACTACTGGAAGTCATAGCCACAGTTATCAGTCAAGAAAAAGAAATAAAAGGCATCCAAATTGGTAAGGAAGAAGTAAAACTTCCATGATTTGTAGACAGCATGATACTGTGTATATATATATAAAAAAAATAAACCTTAATGTCTCCACCAAAATACTGCTAGAACTTACATGTGAATTCAGTAAAGTCCCAGAATACAAAATCAATGCACAGAAATCTGTTGCATTTCTATACAAAATAAGTAGCAAACAGAGAAATTAAGAAAACAATCCCATTTACAGCTGCACCAAAAATAATAAAATACATAGAAATAAACCCAACCAAGGAGGTAAAAGACCTGTACTCTGAAAAAATATAAAACCTTGATGAGAGAAATTGAAAATGACACAAACAAATGGAAAGCTATTCCATCCTCATGGGTTGGGAGAACAGATATTGTCAAATGTCCATACCACCCAAAGCAATCTACAGATTCACTGCAATCCCTATCAAAATACCAACAGCATTTTGCACAAAACTAGAAAAAATGATGGTAAAATTTTTCTAGAACCACAAAAGACCATAAGTAGCCAAAGCAATCTTAAAAAGAACAAAATTGGAGGTATCACAATTCCAAATTTCAAGTTATTTCAAATCATAGTAATCAAAACACTATGGTTCTGATAAATAAAACAAACAAAGATAAACTGAACAGAATAGAGAACCCACAAGTAAACCCATGATTATATGGTCAATTAATCCATGACAAAGAAGGCAAGAATGTGCAATGGGAAAACAAAACAAAACAAAACAAAACAGTCTCTTCAACAAATGGTGTTGGGAAACTGGACAGCTACATGTAAAAAGAATGAAACTGGATAATTTTTTACATGATATATAAAAAATACATTCAAAATGGATTAAAGGCCTAAATGTGAGAACTGAATTCATAAAAATCCTAGAAAAAAGCATAGGCAGTAATTTCTTTGGCATTGGCTGTAGTTACATTTTTCTAAATATGTCACCTCAGGCAATGGAAACAAGAGCAAAAATAAACTATTGGGACTACATCAAAATAAAAAAGCTCTACCCAGCAAAGAAACAATCAACAAACCAAAAAAAAACAAACAAACAAACAAACAAAATACAACCTACTGGATGGGAGAAGATATTTGCAAATAATATATCTGATAAGGGGATAGTATCAAAAATAGATAAAGAACTTACACAACTCAACACCAAAAAAAACCACAAATAATACATAAATAATTAAATCCATAAACAATTAAAAATGGGAGAAGACATGAATAGACATTTCTCCAAAGAAGACATACAGATGGCCATAAGACACATGAAAAGATGCTCAATATCACTCATCATCAGGGAAATGAAAATCAAAACCACAATGAGATACCACCTCACATCTGTCAGAATGGTTAAAATCAAAAATACAAGAAACAACAAGTTCTGGTGAGTATGTGGAGAAATAGGAACACTCATGCACTATTGGTTGGAATGAAAACTGGTGCCATCATTTTAGAAAACATATGGAGGTTCTGCAAAGAATTAAAAATAGAATTACCATATGATTCAATAATTCCACTATTGGTTCTTTACCCAAAGAAAATGAAAAGAGCAATGTGAAAAGATTTGTGCATACCTATGTTTATAGCAGAATTATTTACAATAGTCAAATTATTGGAAGCAGCCTAAGTGTCCATCCATAGAAGAATGGATAAAGATATGGTACATAAATGCACAATGGACTATTACTCAGCCACAAAAATGAATGAAATCTTGCCATTTGTGACAACATGGATGAAGCTAGAATGTATTATACTAAGTGAAATAAGTCAGAGAAAGACAAATACTTTATTATTTCACTCATAAGTGGAATTTAAGAAGTAATACAAACGAACAAAGAAAACAACAGACAAACAAACAAAGAAACTGACTGTTAAATATAGAGAAGAAACTGGTTGTTACTGGAGGAGAGATGGGTTGGGGTATGGGGGAAATAGGTGAAGGGCATTAAGAATACATTTATTGTGATGAGCACTGAGTAATGTATAGAATTGTTGAATCACTATATTGTACACCTGAAACTAATATAACACTATGTGTTAATTACACTAGAATTTTAAAAATTAAAAATTGTAATTATGAAAAAATGTCTGTTAAGATCATGGCATATTGTCTCTGTCTGATGAGATGCTATATACAGCAGAAGGGGCCTGGCAAGGAATTAGGTTATGAAGAGAAGTAGGGGCTAAACAAAGAAGTAATTTGTGAGGCATGTTTAAGAATTTTAGCTTAAATTCCAGCAGACAGGAAGCCATTAAATAAATATATTTTTAAGCCATTTGGTGAAATTATTGTACATGCATTTCATTAAAAAAAAAACCCACTGGGATAAGGAAGGGAAGAGAGAGAAGAAAGGAAGTCAAGAAATCCAGTCAGAAGACCGCTCCCTTGGCTGGATAAAGGGTGGATGGGCCCAAACAAAGTGGTAGCAATCATATACACAGACATGGAAGGAGTCTCAATGTGTTTAGGAAGTAAAATAATAAGCCTTAGCAGAAAGGACGCAGTAGTAAGAATGATACTCGGATTTCTGGATGTATGGGGCCACTATCCATAGAGATGAAAAATATTGCAAGATTCCAAGGGAGAGAGTAGGGTATCAGGGAATTCTGGGAGCTCAAGGTTTCCATCTTGGGTTAAGCTTTAAGTGTCTTTTTTAACATTTTAGTGAATATGACAGAAAATCAATCGGATATTAATCTCTATTCAGCCATGATCTTCCAAGAAGCGGCTACACTCTGTGCTAGACACTGTGGATGCAGAATCACATAAGATAATGAGATGCAGAATAATAAAATAAGGCAGGCTTTTTATTTGCCCTCATGATTCCTACCATCTAGGAAGGATGATGTAAGTAGGATGACTAATCACAGTGTACTGATGAATGCTACAAAAGGTAAAGTATAAAAAGGTGCAGGAGATGTAACCTAATTTGAAGGTGTCAAAGAGGACTCCTTAAAAATTGATATGAAACAAAAAAATGTATCTTAAATTATATGTCTAATCTATAAATGTCATAACCGTTTAAGTATTATTTTAAATTTTTTTTTATAACATGATCCATCAAACTAGTGAGATATTAAACTTTGAAAGATGCTATATAGTTCATAAGCCTGGTAGCAAGAAAGCAAAAGGTATGGGTATTAACTAATTTCCTTTTTTGCAATTCACTAATTTCCTAAGCTTTTATGCATCAAATATATTTTTGAATGACTCCTAGAAGTCATTTGTATAGTTCTGATGGAGTATCAGAGATGTTATACACATAGTAATAGATAAGACTGATTGTAGCTAAAACCTTTGAGCTTTGCTTTAGAATTTAAAAAAACTGACCTTGGTCAGATAGACACTGGGGAGTCATAGAAAGTTTGTGAGCTAGTAACTGTCATGACCATATCTCTGACATAAATTAATTTGCAAAAGCTTTCCTGATAATCACTACTAACATTAAGGTATTTTGATATGTTTTAAATCTGTATCCATCTCACACTATTGTCTAATATTGTTTTTGTGGCATGTGGTACAATATTTTAAGTATAAGTATACTTCCACAGTCCTTACAAATTTGATCATTGATTTCAGAAAATTCATTAATAGTGCTTATCATGAAAGCATAAATGTAATCATATTATCAATATTCATGCAGAAGTATAATAATAAAGGACAAGGGGTGTGCTGGAAGGGGCTGCTATAAAGTCTTCAAATTTTCCTCCCTTGTTCAACACTTGTTACAATATCAGACAAAATAAGGAATGTGTTTCTTATTTTTTGCCACAGCTATTTAACTAGAACTGCTTTCTTAAAAGGCACACATAAGACCTTCGAGTCAGTTATAGCATCTCTGTAAACAGGCCAGAGATGATGGGAAATGGGGAAAGCTCTGCATTTTTCCATACGTGATATACAAATGAATGATTTTTAGGATTTGTCGTAAAGTCCCTTAAGAGGTCTCATTTGGTGCACGGGCAGCTCAGTCAGTTAGGCAGCTGACTTCAGCTCAGGTCATGATCTCCCGGTTCATGGGTTCAAGCCCCATGTCAAGCTCTGTCCTGACACCTCAGAGCCTGGAGCCTGCTTCAGATTCTGTGTCTCCCTCTCTCCCTGCCCCTCCCCTGCTTATGCTCTGTCTCTCTGTTTCTCACAGGTGAATAAATGTTTAAAAAACATTTTTTTTAATTAAAAAAAAAAGAGGTCTCATTCAAATTCTTGAGGACTTATATGTGGTGGCAAGGGTCACAAAGTACAATAACTCATCAGTATCAACAAGGATAAGAGACCTCTCAGACCAAAGTGGCTGATGTCAGCACTTTGTCAATAATCACATGGGTAGGGTGGAGAAAGTATGATCTAGTATTTCAAGAGGGGGGTGGTACAGATGGAGAAGAAGTGCAAAGTTTGGAATCATATAAAACTTCATGAAATCCTTGCTTTCTAATCAGGTTAAACCTGACCCTTTCTTGACTTCATCCAATGCCACAGATGACAATTTAAAGCAACTTAAATCTTTTAACTTCCTGCATTCTACATTTAATTATACAGGAAAGGAGGAGATCTGGTTATAGGAAAACTGCCTCTCTAACCATGGGATTAGGGATATTTCTATTTTTGTCAACTGTCTTATTTATTTAAATTTTATACAATGAACTTACACTTCTTTTATAAACAGGGGAGAGATTAATTCATTTAAGATTCCCTCTCTCACTTAGCATATATAAATATTTCAACAGACTCAAAATTATCTACAAGTCATTTAAGGCTACTATAATGTTAATAAATTCCTGGGGGGCAACATATTATTTTTCAAATAATTTAAAATCATAACCTGGACAGAGTACTGTGACTAATACAAATGAAATAGCAAGCATTTTGGAGGCATTATTAACAGAATTTTTTACCTTTGGGAAAAAGAAGAAAAATGCCAGAGGAATAAAATCAAATGGTAGTATACAACATCATCCTGCTGTTGGTGTCAGAATTCTCCATTGGATTGAAAATTCTAAAATTTTGTGTTCTAAAACTTGATAAATTATTTGGATATCCAGAGACTCACCCAAACTACGTAATGGAACAGTTACTAGTCAATGATTGGGGTGTCTGGATGACTCAAATCCATGATTTGGGTGCCTGGATGACTCAACTGGTTAAACATCCAGCTTGAGCTCAGGTCATGATCTCACAGTTCGTGAGTTTGAGCCCCATGTCAGGCTCTGTGCTGACATCTCAGAGCCTGGAACCTGCTTTGGATTTTGTGTCTCCCTCTCTCCCTGACCCTCCCCCACTCGTGCTCTCTCTGTCTCTGTCTCTGTCTCTCTCTTTTGAGGCGGGCACCTGTTGGGATGAGCACTGGGTGTTGTATGGAAGACAATTTGACAATAAATTATGTTTAATATAAAAATAAATTAACAAATAAATAAATAAATAATTTTTAAAAGATATTCATAAATCAACTATTTGCATATTTTCTCTGGTCAAGTCACATTTCTTGAGTGACTTACTCTGGTGTTCCACTACCTCCATTTCTTACAGAATAGTTCAAACCAGAAGTTCTTAAACTTCTTTTGGAAATAGACCCATTTTAAAAGTGTTGTAAAGCTCTGGGTGTTCTCCATGAATCCCTAAATGTGAATACGAACATAAAAACACAGTGCTTAGAATATTCCAGGGGGTTCACTAGTCCCTTGAAACGAGAGTTGCCCGGGACAGGCTCAAGCTATTCCTGTTGCTGGTTTCCCAAATTATGTAAACTTCCCCCTAAAAACTACTCAGGTAAAAATGCATATCCATTCTTCATTTTAGTTTTCTTCTTGGTCAGTTCTGTCTTTGCCTTTCTTCTCATGTTATTGTTGCCCACTGGTAGAAGGTAAAGATGTGAACAATGGACAAACATTAATGAGAGTGAAAACTTCAGTATCTGAAGTCATCATACTTGTTGCCAGACTCTTCTTCAAATTATTTCCCTACCTGGTCAATTTTCCGAGTATTTTAATGTTATAGGCTGAATTGTGTCCACCCCAAATTCCTATGTGGAGTCCTAATCTTCAGCTTCTCAAAATGTGATTGTATTTGGGGACAGGATTTTTAAAGGTAATTAAGTGAAAATGAGGTCGTTAGGGTGGACCCTAATCCAAAATGACTTACGAAAATAAAAAAGAGAAAATTCAGACACAGACTAGTGCGGAGAAAAGATCATGTGAAGAAACAAAGATGGAGAAGAACGAGCCCTACCAACACCTTGATCTTGGACTGCGAGCCTTTCAAAATTGTGGGAAAATAAGTACATTTCTGTTATTTAAATGCTACCCAGTCTGTGATGGCAGCCCTAGCAAACTAATACACTTCACAATTGATCTTTGTTACCCACTGTGAATGTAATTATGAAAATTCTTTATGTGTATAACCAAAGCTCATTGGATTAGACATAGAATTAGACAACAAAAATTTGATAGTTTTATTTTTTACATTAAAGGATAACTATACTTCCCTCATTTTCTATGCCTCAGATCTTGTAACTGATATGATATTGAGCCTGAAATAGTTAAGATTATAATAAGTATTAGCTGCTGAAATGACTAATACTACTACAGACAGGTGGGGCATTTTTTAGTGTTGATTTCAAACAGGAAGTGGATTTTCCCACAAAAAAAAATTTAAAGAGGACTATCATCAACCTGTGGGCAGAGAATGATGAATAAGGCAGAGAAAACCCAGCTGGCCAAGAGCACCAAGAGAAACAGAGATCTAAAGCTTCATGTAGACATTCTTGACATCGACCAAAGAGAAGGTGCCCAGAATTTTGAAAATTATATTGGATAGCCAAATTATGGCAAGAGCCTAAATGTCCATCAACTGATGAATGGATAAAGAAATTGTGGTTTATATACACAATGGAGTACTACAGGGCAATGAGAAAGAATGAAATATGGCCCTTTGTAGCAACATGGATGGAACTGGAGAGTGTGATGCTAAGTGAAATAAGCCATACAGAGAAAGACAGATACCATATGTTTTCACTCTTTTTTTTTTCAACGTTTTTTTTTTTTTTTTTTTTTTTTTTTTTATTTTTGGGACAGAGAGAGACAGAGCATGAACGGGGGAGGGGCAGAGAGAGAGGGAGACACAGAATCGGAAACAGGCTCCAGGCTCCGAGCCATCAGCCCAGAGCCTGACGCGGGGCTCGAACTCACGGACCACGAGATCGTGACCTGGCTGAAGTCGGACGCTTAACCAACCGCGCCACCCAGGCGCCCCTGTTTTCACTCTTATAAAGAGGTTAGAGTGGGAGAGAGCCAAAGCATAAGAGACTCTTAAAAACTGAAAACAAACTGAGGGTTGAGGGGGGTGGGAAGGAGGGGAGAGTAGGTGATGGGTATTGAGGAGGGCACCTTTTGGGATGAGCACTGGGTGTTGTATGGAAACCAATTTGACAATAAATTTCATATATTGAAAAAAAAAAGAAAATTATATTGGAACATAGCAAAAACCTTTCTTATTAATTCATCTCAAAAGTTATGCTAAAAGAAAAATTTGCTGTAGTAAATGTCTTTATATAGGTTATGTAAACAAAGTTTTCACCTCTAATAAAGTACTAGTAGGTAAACATGGACATCTGAAATGAGAAGTATTGAACATGACAATGTGCAATTCACAAGAGACAGAAAAAAATCTAGTTCAGTTTGGAATCATTTCCCTAATAGCACTGGTTAAGGGGTATCATCCAATTTTAAGAGAGGAATAAAAGACTCATGACAAAATCTATTACATATCCTTGATGTATCATTACCTATTTATCTGAGTTTTAAATAATATATAAGCATCATTAAAGAAGATGGTAAATTATTTTCACAAGTTCTACCACATATTCTTAAAATTCTAGGACACTTTCCAAACACCATAAGAGATGTCAACATTCTGTATACACCATGAAGTTTTGTGCCCATATATGGCAAAATGAGATAAGCACACTTCTTTGTGAAATTATATCTTGACAAAGTTTATTTCTTTCTGAGTGTAACAGAGATTAAAGACTGTTATCTACTGGATACCAATCAAATTAGATGGTTCCTCACCAGATATTTAAATGACATGTGTAGTGCACAATTTTCACTTTTCCTATGTATTTATGATTGTGTAATAATATATATACAGAAACACACACACATACTTACATAGAAATATGATGGGTTATTTTAATTAAACTGCTATTTTGATTAATCATGAAATTTCTAATTTCTTAGTACTTATTAAAAAGGGCAGGATAAAATGTCAGAGAAAATGAAAAGGAGGAAGAAAAAGAAGAGGGTGAGAAGAAGAAGAAAACACTTCAAATTCCAGGAAGCTTTCCATTTCTGTTGCACAACAATCAAATTACACCATAATTTTCAGCAGCATAAAGAAAGAGTAACAACAGTAACAATATCTGGGAACTATTTTGGTGATTGATTCAACACTGTAACAAAAATGAGCTCTTGAGACAGATATACTCTTTACATGACTAAATCAAGCATTAGGCTACTGTATTCTGTTATCACTGGGTGTGCCTGTGTGTGTGTGTGTGTGTGTGTGTGTGTGTGTGTGTGTGTGTTCATAATTAAGCCAATATTTTCCTATGAATTCTTCAGATCCTCAGAAACATGATCTCACAGATCAGTAAAATCCAACTTGAACAGACTTTGCTGAAACCAATTTTGGCTGCGGAGGCTGCTGAGAGAAGCCATACTTTACTTGAGCTTTAGTGTGCAGGAAAGGTGTTAATCACAACAGTTTATCTTGTTCTACCCAATCTCCTTTTCCTATCCAGACAACCTCAAAATCACTCCCAAACTCCACCCCCTCTTTCCTCAACACACACACACACATACACACACACACACACACACACACACACACACACTCATTTCTTTTGAGGATCTACTTCTCTCACACCATCCATACCCATGTCCTTCTGGCTTGGCTT
This sequence comes from Panthera leo, assembly GCF_018350215.1. NCBI lineage: Eukaryota > Metazoa > Chordata > Mammalia > Carnivora > Felidae > Panthera > Panthera leo. The sequence goes on along the minus strand of NC_056689.1, from coordinate 496,056 downwards.
CTAATCATTTTATCATATTCATTAGCCATAGTGATTATTCCAGAGTTTGAGCTGTCTCAAGCAAGATCATTTAGACCCATTACATCACATTTTTAATACTGATTCTGAGAAAGACATGTTCCCTCTATGCTCTAAGACTACCTAACTGTAATAATGCAAGCCTGGAGCTATCTGCATCCATTTTCTCCTTTCCATGTGCTCTGTAGAGGAATAATCTGTCCATTGTAGAGAGGTTAAACACTGCAAACAGGGCAAAAGAGTTAGTAAAATGCCCATTAGAGGGCACACAGCCCTCCACAAGAGTACTTCACTACTGATGCCATCTGCAAATTCCAGAGGTTCCCAAAACCACCCACATGTTTGAGGACACACAAAATTCACTGATAGCTATTATTCTCACAGTTAAAGTTAAAAGAAGGCAGGGTAATATCAGCTAAGAGAAGAAGTGCATAGGACAGAGTCCAGAAAGCTTACCAATGAAGGGTTTCTGTTAGGAAAACAGAAAGTCCATGGAGTCAAAATCCGTCATTCTCCTAGCACTGATGTTAGACAATATGCAGAGTACTTCCAAAAAGGGAAGCTCACCTAGTCTCAGCATTCAGTTTTTATTGGAGGTCCATTATGTAGGCATGATTGGGTGTCCATGTGGCTGATCTCAGTCTCCAAGTAGACTAACACCTTATCACCTAAAGCCCCCTCCAACACACATAGCAACTCACATTATTGGTCATCCTGGCATGGCCACCCCACCCTAAAACTATACAGGTTTGGTCCACCTCCACCCTAAATCACATTTTTAAGACTACCCAAATGACCCAAGGCCCCCAGGCAAACAAAGATATCCCATTAGGCACACATTCCAAGAGCCCAGATATTACTTCCCAGAAACCAAGGGCAAAGGCTAGACCTTCTCTTTGGGCAAGGCTAAATTCTTTATTAGCTAGAGGCCCACATATGGTGAGGACAGAGAGAGAGAAAGAGGCAAAGAAAGAGAGCATTATTTGAGTCCTGTGTCTCAGAGTGCTTAAATACTGTACCACTTCTATCTTTCCAAGTTACATATCAATAAATTCCTTAAACAAGTCTCATTTGGGTTTCTTTTATTTTTAACAAAAAGAAAGGGAAAGGAAGGAGTGGAGGTGGAGGATATTTCAATTCTAATAAAAGGTTCCTGTGACACTCCTGGCCAATAATATTTTAATAAATTTTCACAGACTTATTGTATGGTTGTCTAACATATAAATGGCCATAACTATAAAAGCAGTTAAGAAACGTGTTGCATCCAAGTGAAAAACTGAAACAGAAATAAACTCCATAGATTTACTCTCATTATAAGAAAATAAAGTATTAGCTACTCTTATCCATTGTACATTCCTCAGTATTTCTATACAACAAAGTCAAGATGGTCCATGAACCTAACTGAAAGCATCCTAACTTCTGGTTGCATCATCAGTCAGGTAGCTCGTTATTTTTACTGTTATGGTCACATCACAGTAATGAAATGTGGGATTGGAAAGGGACCAAAGAAACTTAGAACCATTCCAATGAGTAAGTGCCTTAGAATAAAAAAGTCCACTTTTAATCAGGTTTGTATGTGTCATCACCTGAAAAGACTTTTTAGAGTATGTATTCTTTAGGTCCCACTCCAGACTGTGTAGTATGTATGTTGGTCAAACTCCCAGAGTGATTTGTCCATCTCAAGAACACCTGCCATTTATTAACTGATTTTATCTATATAAGTGTCTCAGCAAAGATAAAGAAAAACCCCACTGTGGAACCAGGGGCACTTTAAAAAAAGCAGTATATAATCTAGCGGTTAGCATGGTGTATAGGTACCCAGTACATGAATATGTTATATGCCATTGTAGGATTACGTGTTGTTTATCTGCCACAAACTGTGTTATGAAATTCCCCTAATACACAAGCAAACAATAGAATTATTGGTGCTGTCAGGTGCTCCCTTCAAATCTAACATTGGCTCTAGAATAAGGATTCTCCTCCCAAACTCGTTTGCATCAACAGAACATCCAAAACTCTAAGACACCTTTCAGTTCAACGTATATTCGCTACTTACTCACCATGGCTGATGCAAGGTAAAAGGACCTAGTGGGGCAGGATACATGGTGAGGCAGAAGGCTTAAGGCTGTAGGACAAAGTCATGATCTCTAAGGAGCTTTCCATTATGCATTTGCCTTCCACTACATGTGTCCAAACTTAGTAGATCTAGCCTGGCCTGGATAGAAGGCAAAGTGTTAATTTCCCAAAACCCAAGTGCTTAGATCCAGGGAGTGGTGGCTGAACCATTTCTAAGTGAGAACACAGGAGATGCTCCAATTCATACAAGTGCACTGTAGTAGACAGAATGTCCCAAAGATACCCATGTCCTAACCCCTGGACCTGTGAATATGTTAGCTTCTATGGCATAAAGGACTCTGAAGATGTGATTAAGTGAAAGACCTTGAGTGGAGGAGATTATCCTGAATTATCCAGGTAACCCAGAGAGGCCTGATATACTCACAAGGGTCCTTACAAGAGGGAAGCAGGTGGGTGAGAGTCAGAAAAGATGTAAGGATCAAAGCGGAAGCTGGTCTGATGCATTTTGAAGATGACGGAGGGACAATGCACCAAGGAATGCAGGCAACCTCTAGAAGACGGAATGCAGGTTTCTCTCCTGGAGCCTGCAGAACGAGCACAGCCCTGGTGACGTGTGTTTTTAGTCCCAGAAAATTTGTTTTAGGTTACTGACTTCCACAACTGTAAGATAATAAGTTTGTGTTGTTTGAAGCTCTTAGTTGGTGATAATCTGTTTCAGCAGCAATAGCAAATTAATCCACATGCACAAACTCAATCTTTAAAACCAAAGGCCTGAAGTAGTATGCCATAATTTGAGGAAGCTCTAGGATCTCTGCTACCCTTCCAGAGAGTACCCAGAGAGTACCCTTCCAGAGGGTACCCTTCCTGTTCTAACAGGGCATGAAAGGCACTCATTCATATCACATGTAGGAAAATAACACCCTTCTAATTACACCACCCCCACCCTATTCATTCCTTTTTTTTCCCTCTTAAGCAAAGCAGCAGAACAGTGCATGGCTTGTGTTTGGTTTAGTTTGCAGTGTTGTTTTGTCCACCATTCATTGTCCATTCATCATTCGTATCTTCTTTAAGGGAAACACTCCTCTTTGACTTCTATTTTCTCAAGCTGTGGTAAATCCTGCTACAAAGCTCCAGGGATGGGTTCATGATGCACATCAACATAATTAGAATATTCTGTACCTTTGACTACAATGATTGGTTCAGGGATAAGCATTTGACCCAAGTCAGCTCAGGGAGAATAGCCTCAGACCTTGAGCTTGTGCCAAAGGAAGAATGCAGTGCTGCAGATGCTAGGAACTTTATCCTTGCAATGAAGGTTCCCTTCTGAGAAATGCATGGAGGTCATGCAGAGAGGAAAAGCATGGGAAAGAGATGGAGAACAGGGGACAGAGAGACAGAGACAGAGAGAGAGAGAGAGAGAGAGAGAGAGAGAGAGAGAGAGAGAGAGAGAGAGACACTGAAGTTCTGGTGCCAGCCAGATCCAAAACAAGACCACATCTTTGAACTTCCAGTTATGAACCTCAAAATTCCATTCCCTTCTCAGTTGAAAGAAGCTCTGAGTGTAGGTTTCGTAATGTGAATAGCTAGAATCCTAACTAATGCAAGTATTACATTTGCACCCTGATCACAGCAGCACGAAGCCTGTGTAGCACCCAGCTGCATCTCAGGAAGCGCAAAAGATGCCAGCTTCTCCATCTTTGGCTTTATTTGGAAATATTCACACAGCTTCACAAAATAAAAAAGCATCCCTCACCTATTCTTTGATGCCTGAGATTTCTTTATAGAAAGGAAATTTCACTAGAGATTTAAAGGCTTATAGTTTCATATCCTGAGAGGGAAGAAATTTATGGCTGATTCCATTAGTGTCACCAATGCGACTTTATCATGCAAACTTGGACACTTTGAAAATGAAAAGGGACACTAAGAATAATTATGGTAAGACAGTGGGCATAGACAGTGACAGTCCCAGGCAAAATAGGCTATGTGTTCCTCCTACCCAAGAGGAATGTGGCATGCAAATTGGTTTTTGCATCAGAGGCTTGAGTTCAAACACTGCCTCTATTACTTCAGAGTTGTGGGCACTTTAGCTCTTGGGACCTTTATTCTCTCATTTTAATGATGTTGAGATAAAACCACCTCAGATGGTTGGTGTATCAAAAGCTGTAAAGAATACGTGTTTGCCAACCATAAAGCCTTATGCTACTTAGTTTTCTCCTTATTTATTAGAATATGATTTCATTAGAAGAGAAGGAAAAAGGGTACTTCAGAGATGAAGTGAGACAGTGAAAGACAAAACAGGAAAAGTGGCCAAGGGCAGCTCTAAACACTTGTTCATAGTTTACCTTTCTTGCCTGTGGTCAGTGGTAACCTCTCTTGAGGGCAGAGAGCGCCACCTGGAGGCATCATAGGTATTTTAAGCTGCTCTGGCACAGTGGCAGAGTCCCCATAATGGGGTATGTTGTAGCAATCCCATCAAAGGAATTGATCCTTGAAACACTGGCAGTGTGTTCAGCCACACAAACTGGACTGAACTCTGGCACTATTCTGATCCACTTAAATATTATGTGATCATCTTAAGAAAGCACCTCTCAGCAAACCTCTGACTGTATTTGCATCCACTTAACTGAGATGCAAGCCCCAGCTGTCCAGTCAGTGAGCTGTAAAATATGGTTTCCTAAAATAAGGGCACATTAGAACTGCTGGCAGAATATACCAGAATATACCAACTTTAATTCAACATCTGGCTCCACCAATTACCCTGAGAAAATTATTAGCCCCTAAAATCTCTGTCTCCTCAGCTGTAAGATGAAAATAATAGTAGTACCTATTTTCATAAAGTGTTATGAGGACTGAATGAGATCCTGTGTCTAATGCACTCACCACACCACCTGGCTAATGGAATCCATGCTTGACAGCTGAATATTTTCTTTCCTAGGTGCCTCCCAGCCAAAACCTGCTACAGTTAAAATAATTTCATCTAAGCCAATACAGTGGAATTTATCTAGCTCTTAAAATTTATGTGGTCATTGATTTAACAAGCCCACCTTCCTAAACATAGAGTTCTCTTTTTATTTCTTCTTGGCTGACTTGAAGATGTGCTAGTTTGTCAACTGCTGATGCACAGACCCGTGATCTGCACCCCCCAGGATAACTCTTTAGCATTGGAGAAAACCTAATTAAACAACTAAACTCAAATGAAACATCCAAGGAGAAGCCCATCTGCTTCCAAATAATCTCTGCCTCTTAATTCCATGCAGGTTGGAATTTACAATGGAAATGAGATCAGTGCCATGTGTGTTTTTAGTTCAGAATATCCAAGTGGGCATATTTCTTTAGGCTTAGCTTGTACAGTATTTTAAACAACAACAGTTGTTGTTTAATAGTTCTAATAGAAGAGTTCCAACTTTTTTTTTTTTTTTTTTTTTAATTTTTTTTTTTTTTCAACTTTTTTTTTTTTTTTTTTTTTTTTATTTTTGGGACAGAGAGAGACAGAGCATGAACAGGGGAGGGGCAGAGAGAGAGGGAGACACAGAATTGGAAACAGGCTCCAGGCTCCGAGCCATCAGCCCAGAGCCTGACGCGGGGCTCGAACTCACAGACCGCGAGATCGTGACCTGGCTGAAGTCGGACGCTTAACCGACTGCGCCACCCAGGCGCCCCGAAGAGTTCCAACTTTTTATGTAGCTGTTGCTTTCAGTTGCTGGAAGATAAAAACTTTTAAATTTATGATGAAACATTTTCATTAGGAGTGTCTTAAAAATATCTTTTCGAATGTAAAATTGTCCATTTGTGCTATTTTATCTCAGTGCTCACTACTGAAAAGTATTTCAAGTCCAATACAAATTAAATAGCTTAAAATAGATTAAAATACTGAGTCAACAAATATGAGGACCAAATTCAAGCTATTTAGAAATTCTGTCCTTTTTGTCCTAGCTCACACTATTCCATCAACTCAACACTGATTGAGCAAGTATTGTATTCAGTCTCATAGAGCTGGGCAGGCTTGATTCCTCATGAGCATATAGGATTTCTTTTAAAAAGTGGGAAAGAGAAAATGACTAAGAAAGCTCACGATTATTTTTGTCTCTTCTGTTACTTTTACTATATAGAGCAAACCCAGTGAACAAAATTTACTCAAAAAATGAAAGAATTTCTGTAGTGTTTAAAAGTGTAGATTTTAAAATAAACTAAAATAAACTAAAATAAACTTTTAAATAAACTAAACTAAAATAAAATAAACTTTTAAAATAAACTAAAAAAGAGAAAGATCAAGAAATGGTTTCTCTTTTAAGAGAGAAAAGTCCTCCCAAAATGCATTACTATCCAGTTAAACCCAATTTCAGAAACCCATATAAAAAACGACAAGATCTAAAACTTTGAAAACTAATTCATGCTAGGATGCATTTTTTTCCGAGTTATTTCTTTTTCTTCAGGTATGCTTAATATCTAAATATACAGTGTTTAAATGTATCATACAGTTGGTGAAAGTCATCCTCACGTACATCCACGTGATTACACATTATTGTACATCCACCCCAAACCTCACATGTCCTAAGAAAGATGAAATTATGGTGGTCAGAGGAAAAATCCCAACCTGATCAAGAAATTGGTGGAACTACCATCTCAAGAGAGACCTTAAAGAATGAAAAAATGCTGTTAAAAGCTTGATGCAAAGTCTTTGAAGGCATAGCAATGCAAACAGTGTCTTATGAGCCCTATGATCACATAACTAGACAATTGGCATTTGACCTTTTGGAAAACACCTGGTATTACAAAGGGTATTGATTTTGAGATTAAGTTATAAGGGTTACACTACTAAGGCTAAAATTAATTAAAAGTATATTCTAAACAAGTTGTTTAACTTTATTTGATCCGACACCACATACATCAGTTAAGGAAGTTTTCTTCACATTTTAACTCAAGGTACCAGGAGGGGCTTTATGTCCATGCATTTTGGTGAAGGAACAGGATCTAGAGAAGCATGTAACTCCCTAAAGTTTCAGAACTATTTTATTAAATAATTCTTACAGTCTGTTTCAGTCTTGACACTAAATACATCCACCCTATAAAAATATCCAAAGAATGTTCAGCATTTTGCAAAATTATGCATCGAAACTCATTAATGACAAATATACTTGATTCAAAGAGAAAAAGCAGGGGTGTTCAGAGTCCATTTGTAACTTCTCTAGATGACATAAACAAGAGCAAATATTCCATTCCTATGATGTTTCTCCACTAAACAGTTCGGATCCTATGATGTTTCTCCACTAAACAGTTCAGTCTAACAAATCATATGTGTGTTGTTGATTAGGATGATAAATGAATACAGACATCACAGATGTGAACATTTTATGAAGCAGTGGGCACCCCTGAAGAGATTTTTTCCAGATCTTTAGAATAATTTTTAGTTATCTGTCATAAGAAGACTGACCCATACTTGTTAAACATTTAAGCAGATACAACTTTGCTCAGAATTCTGGAGTCAGTGTGACACTGTTGTCATTTTTAAGCTTGTATTCTCATGACATTCCTGCTGCTTCCTGTAAGAGCCTTTTTGACTATTTGGATGAGGCTCAAATTCAATTATGCCTCCAAATAGCTTCTCAATGACTGTATCAAAAGAAGATAAATCCTGCAAAAGCATTTCTAAACAACTGGCTAATATAAGACACAAAATTCACACTCTTCTAATTTAAATGACAATTTCTATTACATTATTGTCAATATATAATTTCCGGATTTTAACTAATATCTGTGGCAACTTTAAAATGTACTTTTCTTTTCTTGGGGTGCCTGGGTGGCTCAGTCGGTTAAGCATTCAACTCTTGATTTCAGCTCAAGTCATGGTTTCAGTGTTCTGAAGATCAAGCCCAGCACGGGCTCCATGTTGACAGCATGGAGCCTGCTTGGGATTCTCTCTCTCTCCCTCTGTCTCTGCTTCTTCCCCCCTCACTCACGTTTTCTCTCTCTCTCTCAAAATAAATAAATTAATTTAAAAAAATAAAAATAAATTAAATGCACTTAACTTTTCTCATATGCCATCTAGGAATTAGTTATACAATCATTAAGAAAAAGGAAGTATGTGAATATGGCTACATTTTCAGCTTCAGCTTTACAGACAATTTGACCACCAAGAATATTATTGTTCCACACAGCATTTAATGACACTTTGTTCAGCCACACCAAGATGGTTTTCCTCAGACATTTTGGTGATTTTTAAAAGTTTTCTTTACACTGTCCTATTAACCGAAATACATACTAACAAGCACACTAATTACTGTTTAATTGATTGATATTTAGCTCTATCACCTCATCAAAAAGAATTTTCATTTATCGATGGTATTTCTTTCAGAGTACCTGCATATATATTTCTTCAGATATCTTTATCTTCTTCACATCAGTGGGAGATTCAGAAGTATCTGTGGCTCACACAGGAGACTTCCCTTACATCAAAAGCAGAGCTGCCCAAGCTCATAGATACAGAGAAGAGATGGATGATCAGCAGAGGTCGGGGATGGGGATGAGCGAAATGCGAGAAGGGGGTCAAAAGGTACAAACAATTAAATAAGTCACAGCGATGTAATGTATAGCATGTGGACCATAGCTAATAACACTATACTGCATATTTGAAAATTACTAGGAAAAGAAAACAATGTTTGCAACTCTGTATGGTGAGAGATGTTAACTAGACATTATGGCAATTATTTCACAATATTTACAAATTTCAAATCATTATGTTACATATCTGAAATTACTCTAATGTTATATGTCAATTATACCTCAATAGTTAAAAAAAAAAGAGTAAAGTTGGTTTGTGCAGCTTCCCATTGTTTCACTGCTCACCAGTTATTCTCCTGGCTCATTCGAGCCAGCACATTGTATGTTCTCTGCAGTGTCTGTTGAAGAAATAACCATTACTGGAAGTATAACAACTGACAATGTGACTTATCCCATTTCAATAATAAAATTGTATTTTAAGCAGGTCACAGTTTTTCTCAGAAATATTTCTTCAAAGGATGTGAAACAAGAAAGTTGAGTAAGGGACATGAAAGTACAAAAACCAGCTCTAAGAATAAGGAGGATAAAGTGTTGTTTCCCCTCCCCAGCTGCTTTAAACCCTCTCCTTCAGTCTATATATTCCTACTCTCAAGACAAAAAGGAAAAAAAAAGAGTTCACTATTATGTAAGATAGGCTTGATTCTAAGAGAAACTAGATCTAGCTTCATTTTGGGTTTCTTTTTGTTCATTTGTTCATTTGATTTGCTTATGTTTTTTTTTTCTTCTTTTCTTTTTGTTTCTTGGATACACAAAGAGCAAATGTTTTATTCTATTTCATTTTGTTATTTTTTTTTAATTTTTTAATTTCTTAAAATTTTTTATTTTTTTTCCTTTTCTATCAAGCTTCTCTTAATGATCAGACTAAAACACACCTAGGATCTAGCTTCCCTTTTGTGACTTTGTTTTGTTTCATTTTTTTATTTTTCAATTTAAAATTTTAATTTAATTTTATTAATTGTTTTCTTCCACCAAAATGACAGATGGAGGAATTCACCCCAAAAGAAAGAACAGAAAAAAATGACAGCCAGGGATTTAATCAACAGATATAAGTAAGAGGTCTTAACTAGAATTTAAAACCACAATTTTAAGAATACGAGTGGGGATTAAAAAAAGCATAGAAGATGCCAGAGAATCCATTTATGCAGAGATAAAAGAGCTAAAATCTAGTCAGGCTGAAATTAAAAATGCTATAACTGAGATGCAATCTCAAATGGATGCCATGACAGTGAAGGTGAACAAAGCACAGTAGTGAATTGTGATACAAAAGGTAAAATTATGGAAAATAATGAAGTGGAAAAGAAGAGGGGAAGAAAGGCAAAAGATCATGATACAAGACTTAGAGAATTCAGCAACTTATTGAAGAGGAATGACATTCATATCATAGGAGTCCCAGAAAATAAAGAGAGAGAAAAAAGAACAGGAGATTTATGTGAGCAATTTATAGCTGAAAACTTTCCTAATCTTGGGAAAGACATGAACATCAAAATCCAAGAAGCACAGAGAACCCCCATTAAATTCAACAAAAACTGACCATCGCCAAGGCATATTATAGTCAAATCCACAAAACACAAACAAGGAAAGAATCATGAAAGCAGCAAAGGAAAAAAAGTCCTTAACCTACAAGAGAAGACAGATCAAGTTCACAGCAGTCCTATCCAATGAAATTTGGCAGGCCAGAAGGTAATGTCAGGATATATTCAATGTGCTAAATAGGGAAAATATGCAGCCAAGAATCCTTTATCCAGCAATGCTGTCATTTAGAATAGAAGGAGAGATAAGAGTTTCCCACACAGAATGCAAGCAGGGGCAGACACTCTGGAAAACAGTATGGAAGTTTCTCAAAAAACTAAAAATAGAACTACCCTACATCCCAGCAATTGCACTACTAGGCATTTATCCAAGGGATACAGGTGTGCTGTTTTGAAGGGACACATGCACCCCCATGTTTACAGCAGCACTATCAGCAATAGCCAAAGTATGGAAAAGAGCCCAAATGTCCATCGATGGATGAATGGATAAAGAAGATGTGGTGTGTATATATATATACACACACACACACACACACACACACACACACACACACACACACACACACAATGGAGTATTACTCGGCAATCAAAAAGAATGAAATCTTGCCATTTGCAACTACATGGATAGAACTGGAGGGTATTATGCTAAGTGAAATTAGTCAGTCAGAGAAAGACAAAAATCATATGACCACTCATATAAGGACTTTAAGAGACAAAACAGATGAACATAAGGGAAGGGAAACAAAAATAATATAAAAACAGGGAGGGGGACAAAACAAAAGACACTCATAAATATGGAGAACAAACGGAGGGTTGCTGGAGGGGTTGTGGGAGGGGTGATGGGCTAAATGGGTAAGGTGCATTAAGGAATTTACTCCTGAAATCATTGCTTCACTATATACTAACTAATTTGGATGTAAATCTTAAAAAATAAAAAAATAAAGTTTAATTATAAAAAAAATTAAAATTAAAATTAAAACACCTGAAAAATTCATTACATCTAAAGAATAATTAGGTGGCTAGACCCATGCTGTGGAAAGAGAACTATGTAGAATGGCTACAATTCATATTTAATGTGGTTCTGGTATTTTTTCCCAAACCCTCCCCATTAGAATAATGGACCTGTGACATAAGTGAGCATTTCTTCAAGTCTTAGGAGGGAGCCTTCCCTTTTCTTTTATAATTTTACTTTGATATTCTCCAGTGTTGTACTTCTGAGTTCTGCATTATCTATTGCCTAACTGCACGGAGCTTTTGTACAAATTACAGGTAATTCTCTGTCTTCTTTTGCTCTTGAAGAGGAAATCCTTCCTCATGGTCTTTTGATGAACTAAAATTAAATGGAATGAATATAGAACACTTAGCATTGGGCCAGGATCACACTAGATGCTCAGTAAAGGTTAGTTCCTTTCCCCATTTCAGCCTAATTAATTTTTTTTTAACATCAACAACACAAACAACGTAAGTATCTGGCATCCAGTTGACAATTTTCTCTTTAAAAGATCAGATTGTCTGAAAAACAGTAACAAAAGGTACAGTGTCCTAGAATTTTTCCTTGCATATTTTGTATATTAACCACTGTAAGCTTTTTAAGAGGATAAAAGTTTATGCTACTCCATGAAATAGAGAATTAAACATTTATATAGTTGTTTAAAAAAATGTTTTCCACACAAACAAAAATTAAAAGAGTTCATGACCACTAAGCCAGCCCTGCAAGAAATTTTAAGGGGGACACTTTGAGTGGAGAAAAAAACAAAATGAAACAAAAGACAAAAAGCAACAAAGACTAGAAAGGACCAGAGAACATCACCAGAAATACCAACTCTACAGGAAACACAATGGCACTAAATTCATGCCGGTCAGTAATCACTCTGAATGTAAATGGACTAAGTACTACAATCAAAAGACATAGCATATCAGCATAGATTTAAAATTTAAAAAAAAACAAGATCCATCTATATGCTGCCTACAAGAGACTCTCTTGAGACCTAAAGACACCTGCAGATTGAAAGTGAGGAGATGGAGAACCATCTATCATACTGATGGACATCAAAAGAAAGCTAAAGTACCCATACTTATATCAGACAAACCACATTTTGAAACCAAGACTGTAACAAGAAATAAAGAAGGTCATTGTATCATAATTAAAGGGTCTATCCATCAAAAATTGTAAATGTTTAGGGGCCCCTGGGTGGCTCAGTCGGTTAAGCGGCCGACTTCGGCTCAGGTCATGATCTCGCACTCCGTGAGTTCAAGCCCCGCGTTGGGCTCTGTGCTGACAGCTCAGAGCCTGGAGCCTGTTTCAGACTCTGTGTCTCCCTCTCTCTGTGACCCTCCCTCATTCATGCTCTGTCTCTCTCTGTCTCAAAAATAAATAAATGTTAAAAAAAAAATTGTAAATGTTTATGCCCTCAACTTGGCACACCCAAATATACAAGTCAATTAATCACACACAAAGAAATTCATTGATAATAATACCATAATAGTAGGGGACTTTAACCTACAGCAATGAACAGATCAAGAACCCAGCAGGGATGTCTACTTTCACTGCTGTTGTTCAACATATACTGGAAATCCAAGCCTCAGCAATCAGACAACAAAAAGAAATAAAAGGCTTACAAATTAGCAAGGAAGAAGTCAAACTTTCACTCTTTGCAGACAATGTGATCCTCTACATGGAAAACCCAAAAGACTCCACCAAAAAACTGCTAGAAATAATACATGGATTCAGCAAAGTCATAGGATATAAATTCAATGTACAGAATCTGTTGCATTTCTATACACCAATAATGAAGCAGCAGAAAGAGAAATCAAGGAATCGATCCCATTTATAATTGCATCAAAAAGCATAAGATAACAGGAATCAATCTAACAGAAGAGGTAAAAGATCTGTATGCTGAAAACTATAGAATGCTTATGAAAGAAATTGATGATGACATAAAGAGATGGAAGAACCTTCCATGCTCATGAAGTGGAAGAACAAATATTGTTAAAATGTCCATACTACCCAAAGCAATCTACACATTCAGTGCAATCCCTATCAAAATAACACCAGCATTTTTCACAGACCTAGAACAAACAATTCTAAAATTTGTATGGAACCAGAAAAGACCCCAAATAGACAAATAAGGTTGAAAACCAAACCAAAGCTGGTGGCATCACGATTTTAACTGTATTTATTTAACTGGACTTTAAGCTGTATTACAAAGCTGTAATCATCAAGACAGTATGGTATTGGCACAAAAACAAACACAGACATTGATTGAACATAATAAAGATCCCAGAAACAGGCCCGCTAATGTATGGCCAACTAATCTTCGAAAACACAGGAAAGAATATCCAATGGAAAAAAGTCTTTTCAGCAAATGGTGTTGGGAGAACTGAACAGCAACATGCAGAAGTATGAGACTGGACCATCTTTCTTACACCACACAAAAATAAACTCAAAATAAATGACATACCTAAATGTCTTTCCTAGATAAACCATCAAAATCCTAGAGAAGAAAACAGACAGCAACTTCTTTGACCTTGGCTACGCCAACTTTTTACTAGACATGTCTCTGGAGGCAAGGGAAACCAAAGCAAAAATGAACTACTGGGACCTTATCAAGATAAAAATCTTCTGCACAGTGAAGGAAACAATCAACAAAACTAAACAGCAACCAATGGAAATGGGAGAAAATATTTGCAAATGATATAAAGGATAAAAGGTTAGTATCCAAAATATATAAAGAACTTATCAAACTCAACACCTAAAAAAAGAAATAATCCAGTGAAAACATGGTCAGAAGACATGATTAGACTTCTAGGCTTGTTTTCTTTTTTCTTTTCTTTTCTTTTCTTTTCTTTTCTTTTCTTTTCTTTTCCTTAATATAATTTACTGTCAAATTGGCAAATACATACAGTGTGTAAAGTGTGCTCTTGGTTTTGGAGGTAGATTCCCATGGTTCATTTCTTACATACAACATCCAGTGCTCATCCCAACACGTGCCCTCCTCAATGCCCATCACCCATTTTTAGACTTCTTTTCTAAGAAGACATCTAGATGGCTAATAGAAACATGAAAAGATGCTCAACATCACTCATCATCAGGGAAATACAAATCAAAACCACAATGAGATACTACCTCACATCTGTAAGAATGGCTAAAATTAACAACTCAGGAAACAACAGATGTTGGTGAGGATATAGAGAAAGGGGAACCCTTTTGTACTGTTGATAGGAATGCAAACTGGTGCAGCCACTCTAGAGAACAGTATGGGAGGCTCCTTAAAAAATTGAAAACAGAACTACCCTACAACCCAGAAATTGCACTACTAGGTATGTTGTATCAAAGGACACAAAAATGTTGATTCAAAGGGACACATGAAACCAATGTTTATAGCTGTGCTTTCAACAATACCCCAATTATGGAAAGAGCTCAAATGTCCATCAACTGATGAAGGGATAAGGTGTATGTATGTGTATGTAATACACACACAGACACACACACACAAAATGGAATATTACTCAGCAATGAAACAGAATGAAATCTTGGCATTTGTAAAAATGTAGATGGAACTAGGGTGTATTATGCGAAGCCAAATAAGTCAGTCAGAAGAATACCAATATCATATGATTTCACTCATAGGTGGAATTTAAGAAACAAAACAGATGAACATATGGAAAGGGAAATTACAAGTAAAATTATAAGTTAAAAACAGGAAGGCAAACCATATGTGTCTCTTAAATACAAAGAACAAACTGAGGGTTGATGGAGGGAAGGTAGCTGGGGGCATGGGCTAAATGAGTGATGGGTTTTAAGGAGGGAACTTTTTTGGATGAGCACTAGGTGTTATATATAAGTGATGAATCACTAAATTCTATTCCTTAAACCAATATTACAGTAAATGTTAACTAACTTGAATCTAAATTAAAAATAAAAAGAAATCTGAGGCCAAGAAAATGCATATGATTTGGTACTGGAATACCCAAGTTTGGGACTGATCTCCATTAACTCCTATATCACACTTTCTTTCCATTTGTCATTAGATATAGAAAATCATTGAAATCCTATGGAAAACCTTTTGTCATTTTTTAAGAAACATTTTCTCATTAAAAATCATTTTTTAATATGAAATTTGTTGCCAAATTGGTTTCCATACAACACCCAGTGCTCATCCCAACAGGTGCCCTCCTCAATGCCCATCACCTACTTTCCCCTCCCCCCACCCCCCACCAACCCTCAATTTGTTCTCAGTTTTTAAGAGCCTCTTATGGTTTGCTTCCCTCCCTCTCTAACTTTTTTCCCCCTTCCCCTCCCCCAAGTCTTCTGTTAAGTTTCTCAGGTTCCACATAAGAGTGAGTGTTTACCAAGAGCAGGTAGGAAACTAATCCGAGAAATGAATGAAAATGTGTAATCTATTGTCCTGGGCTCAAAGTAGTCATTACCATGGCTGAATGAAAATTCTGCTTTGACTTGTATGCTAGTTTCTCATTAAAGCCATTGCAATAGTAACTAAGGGAGATAACTTGGGTATTTCTTCTCCTGACATTCTTAAATCAATGTCATCATGTTTATGCATAATAAGTGATATAGCTATTTGTCATTTCATATTGTATAAAGAGGAAGGAAGGGAAGGAGGAAGGAAAAGATGGAGGTAAGAAGGAAGGAAAAGAGAATGAGCTCTTTCTTTCAAGTCTTAAAATAAAGACCTAGCGTAGAAATTCAATTTTTTTTTGTTTTAATCTGTTTTTGTTGTTGTTGTTGTTGTTGTTTTCTTATCCTGTTCCCTAACCTCTTCACTTATATTTTCTCCTATAGAAATCATAGGTGATTACATTGCTACCCATACTATTGAAATTTGTACACTTTTCTCCCTATTTGGAACTTTAGAATAAACATAATTACTTCCTTTTATTGATGTTTATTGCTCTGTTGCAGTAGCTCATTTACATGTATATTTCTTCAAATTATTTTCTTGTATGAATTTGGGGAGCAATTAGGTTATATTAGTTTAAATCAACAAATATTATTAAAAGAATAATTATAGAATATATTGATGACAACCCTTCCCTGGGAAACTTAAATACCATTTATCATCCAACTAATTCTCCAGGGAAGTAGATCATTGGTTTCCAAAATGCAAATTATAGAGGAAAGAGGATATTAAAACTAACAGGATGGACTTGGAAAAAATCACTTAGCATAACATAGTCAAAATGAGAAAAATAATTTAAAAATCTATGACTTTTGTAATAAATATACTAAAGTGCATTAAAACGACATAAAATTTATTGAATTTTAGTGTGAAATATGAGAATGATTAACAGAGAAAAATTTTAAACCAAGTTCTCCTGAAATCACATTTATTATAGACGTAATAGGCCCTTCCTTTACTACATATTATGCACAAAATTTACCCTTATAGAAATATTGAAGGCCTATGAACCATTGCCTCTCTTTAACAGATATATAAATTGTTGGCTTCCAAGTTCATTGACCATATAACATAATAAAAGAGATACAAACAATGCCCGTGAGAAATGGCACACTATTCCTGTTCTGTACTATTCTCAAGTTCCCTCTTTCAAAACTAAAGGAGCAATGCCTTGATGTAAAAGGACACCAATATTGAAGCAATAATGCTCCTGAATAATATGCTTCACTGGCAGAAGCTTGTCACCGTGGTAACACAATAATATCAGGCAACATTGTTTTGTTCCTTTGTCCATGAAAATTCTTAACATAAAATACGATGTTAAAATTAACAAACCAACAAAATGAGGTATTTCTTCGAATCATACTTATTTGTAACAGGTAAACAACAGCATATTTTTATTCATATTTTTAAAACTGTATAAAAACATCACCTTGACCCTATGTGATCTTAGAGAAATGGGATGAACTTTTAACAACTCATCTGCTACATTTCTAAATGGGCACAACTTGTTAAGAGGTGAGAAATCTGCTAAGAGAGCAGTGATGTTGTTAAAAGTGGTCAAAGGAGCAGGGAAAACAAAGTACATCCCAGAAGATGAAGGAAAAAGAGCTATGGAAAAAGATGAAAGGAAAATGAGCTGGTGAGTCACTCCCACACAGCAGAAGTGGGTCTAATCAAGGAATAGTCTCTAACCTCAGAGAAGGGACACCTAGCAGCATTTGTCCAGCTGGATTTCAGAATTACAATGGACAAATGTCTCTCCTATGTGATTTTCTTTCTTCCCTTTTTTGAATGGATATTTCTCTTGTAATTATACTGCTCTAGTTTAACCCATATGTTGGATGTTTGTAGTATTAACAAACTTATTCATAGGTCTCTGGATTAAGAAGGACACATCCTGATTTAAAATATACCATAAAATACTGTACTCTTAGCCTGATGCTATAATTGGGTGAGATTCTTTGAGGACTTGAAGGGATTGACTGTATTCTGCATTTGGAAGGCAATAAATAATTTTGAACAAGAGATAGACTATGGCAGATTGATTGCTTAATGCCATCAATTAATGTTGTCTATATCCATATGCTTTGCCCTATAAACTCATAGTCCCTTCCCTTTCTGACTCTGAGATCAGGCTGTGACTTGCTTCAGGTAATGAAATGTTATCAAATGTACTGTAATCAGAAAATTAAAAAGCCCATGTGTGTTTCCATTTTCTATTTTACACAATGATGCTTGCTCTCTCTTTTGACCTCTGCCATCATCATAGGAACAAGTGAACCTGCCAGAGGTGTATGAGAAGTACTTGGAAAAAGCTGAGGTCATTCTAGACAAGGCAACAGCCAGCAGACCCCAAAACATGTGAGAGAACACAGCCAAGATCAGTTCATCTCAGCCCAGATCAGCCCAGTACATAATGCCAACCTAATATATAGATTTGTGAGGAATAATAAAAGGTGGTTGTTTTAAACCACTAAGCTTTGGGGTGGTTTGTTAAGTAGCCATAGCCAACTGATATATCTTCACTTGCATGGTCTGGGACTAAGAACCCAAGACCAGGATTAATTAGAAAAGGAGTCAGTTTCTAGTAAACTTTGTCGATGAATTCCTTGTCTGGAAGACAGTGTTTAAGGAAATTATTGTTGGGCATATTAACCCTAATCTCTCAATCCACTACTCTGATCACAAAATGTGTCCCCTAAGCAAAATAACCCATTCCACTATCAATTCTCTAAGAGCTGTGAGAATTGAAGACCATCCTCAGAATGCAGGTTATTTCCCCTGAGAAGGATGGGGTAAAACCATTTGTATGGACAGTCCAAAGGGCATATACTTTCTCATATGGAAAGTGTTTACAGGACTACCATCCACAAATATAGCATGAAGGTTGAGAACAGTCTTCTGAGGACCTCTAAGATTTTTCTCAAGCATCCTCCAATGATCTCTATCATTCTGGAGGAAGTAACCATCCTAAATGACTTCCTTTCTCTTAAACCTTGGGATCTAAGATCCACTTTTGGCAATCACTTTCATTTGTCAATATTATTATATGATACATAGATCAAGTGTGTTAGAAAGTTTCAGAAGCAGAGTAAGTGTGTTAGAAGGTGAAGTGTTCTCTCTCCTTGTTGAAATATCAGACAGATGAATAAAAAAGTTATCACATAAAAATTGCAAGAATCTGGGATGGTCTTCTTGCAATTCTGGAGAAATCCAAGGGCAGGACAGTGTGTACCCATTTCTAGCTTCTCATCTTCAGTGATCCCATCTTACTAGGCAAGGATCTTTTTCTTCCTTAGAATATATCCATAGCCTTATTTGCATGCCAGGAGCAGTCATTTACATGGGGGCCAGTAGTTTCCTTATTATTCTGCTTGCTTTCTCTTTGACCTCTGTCATCACCATAAGAACAAGAAAGCCTTCCAGAAGCATGTAAGAGGCACTTGGAAAAAAAGCTGAGGTCATTCTAGACAGGACAATAGCCAGCAGACACCAAAATATGTGAGAAAACAGTGCCAAGACCAGTTAATTTCAGCCCAGATCTGCTAACCCACTCCTACGTTCCTGATGTAGTTGAAATACACTAATTTGTATGCTTACTAGAGTGAGACAAGCCAGTATAATGCTTACATGACATAAGTTTGGACCTAGAAACAAATCATATAAAACAGTACAATGAGTATATTCCGTATAGGGGGTCATCAAACACGTTTCTGATTATAGTAGTACCTTTAGTCCCCATCTACTCCATGGCACAAGGTACAGCCAGACTTCTGTAATAATAAGGGTGAAGACAAGGTTCTGCTAAGACATATTACCATTGTTTCTTAGTCACTAATCACACCAGAGGGGCTGGTACTTCCCTAATCACAACTTAACATTACATTGCCAAATAGTTAGACTGTCTCTTGCTAAGTCTGACTTCCACTGCAGCTTCAATTCTTGGCACTGGCCTAGAATTTAATGGCCAACAGGAGACTCACACACTTCTGTTACTGCTGTCTCTATAAATTTCCCTGATACATGCTATTCCAGCATGTTTAGTATGTGTGTGCTCTTGCCATTTCCCCTCCTTTGTATGAAGCACCTCACTTACATCAATGGACATATCATCTATGCAGAAGATCAACAAAGAAACGATGGCTCCAGCTGGAATAACAGATAAATTTAGGACATTCCATCCTAAAACAGCAGCATACACATTCTTTCCAAGTGCACATGGGACATTCTCCAGTATAAATCATATATTAGGTCACAAATCAGGCCTCAACAAATACAAAAATACTGAGATCACACCATGCATATTTTCTGACCACAATGCCATGAAATTTGACGTCAACCATAAGGAGAAAATAGGAAGACCACAAACACATGGAGGTTACAACACATGCTACTAAACGATGAATGGGTCACCCAGGAATTCAAAGAAGAAATTAAAAAGTACATGGAAACAAATGAAAATGAAAACAAAGGTCCAAAATCTTTGTGATACAGCAAAAGCACTTCTAAGAGAGAAGGACACAGCAATACAGGCCTACCTTAAGAAGTAAGAAAAACCCTGGGGTGCCTGGGTGGCTCAGTCTGTTAAGCATCCAATTCTTGGTTTCAGCTCAGGTCATGATCTCATGGTTCATGGATTCAAGTCCCGCATCAGGCTCTGTGCTGACAGTGTGGAGCCTGCTTAGGATTCTCTCAAACTTCTCTCTCTCCCCCACCCCCACTCACACTGTCTCTCTCTCTTTCTCTCAAAATAAATAAATAAACTTAAAAAATATAAGAAGAAAAATCCCAAATAAACAACTTAACCTTACACCTAAGGTAGCTACAAAAAGAACAATAAATGAAGGCTAAAGCCAGCAGAGTAAAGAAAAAAGTAAAGATTACAGCAGACATAAATGATATACAAAGTAAAAAACAAACAAACAAACAAACAAACAGGAGAACAGATCAATGAAACCAGGAGCTGGTTCTTTGAAAGAATTAATAAAATTGATAAACCTCTAGCTAGACATGTCAAAAAGAAAAGAGAAAGGACCTAAATAAATAAACACAAATGAGAGAGGAGAAATAACAACCAACACTACAGACATACAAGCAATTATAAGAGAATATTATGAAAAACTCTATGCCAACAACTTGGAGAACCTGGAAGAAATGGATAAATTCCTAGAAACTTATAAACCACGAAAACTAAAACATGAAGAAATATAAAACCTGAATATACTTATAACCAGCAAAGAAACTGAAACAATAATCAAAAATCTCCCAACAAACCAAAGCAGGACCAGATGGCTTCACAGGTGAATTCTACCAAACATTTAGAGAAGAGTTAATACCTATTCTTCTCAAACTATTCCAAAAAAAGAAAAGAAAAGAAAAGAAAAGAAAACTTCCAAATTCATTGTATGTGGCCAAGATTACCCTAATACCAAATCCAAATAAAGGAACTACTAAAAAAGAGAACTATAGGTCAATATTCCTAAAGAACATGGATGCAAAAATTCTCAATAAAATACTAAGCAAACTGAATCCAACAGTACATTAAAAGAATCATTCACTGTGATCATGTGGGATTTATTCCTGGTCTGCAAGGGTGGTTCAATATGTGCAAATTAAACATTATTTTTTTTAATGTTTATTTATTTATTTTTGAGAGACAGAGAGAATGAGAACACAAGCAGGGGAGGGGCAGAGAGAGAGAGAGAGAGGGAGACACAGAATCAGAAGCAGGCTCAAGGCTCTGACCTGTTAGCAGACAGCCCAACACAGGGCTCTAACCCACTAACAATGAGATCATGACCTGAGCCGAAGTCAAACCCTGAACAGACTGAGCCACCCAGGTGCCCCCACTGCAAAGTAATCAATGTAATATACCACATTAATAAAATAAAGGATAAGATCCATATGATCATTTCAATAGATGCTTTATAAAAAGCATTTGACAAAGTACAACATCAATTCATGGTGAAAACAATCCTCAACAAACTAGGATTAGACAGAACGTACATTGACATAATAAAGGCCATCTATGAAAAACCCACATCTAATATCATCCTCAATGGAGAAAAACTGAGAGCTTTTCCTCTATAAATAGGAACAAGACAGGGATGTCCACTCTCACCACTGTTACTGAACATAATACTGGAAGTCCTAGCCACAGCAATCAAATAACAAAAGTAATAAAAGGCATCCACATTGCCAAGGAGGAAGTCAAACTCTAACTCCAGATAACATAATACTCTACACAGAGAACCCAAAAGGCTCCATCAAAATATTGCTAGAAATGATGCATTAATTCAGTCACAGGATACAAAATCAACATACAGAAATCTGCTGCATTTCTATGCACCAATAATGAAGAGCAGAAAGAGAAATCAAGGAATCAAACCCATTTATAATTGCACCAAAAACCATAAGACGCCTAGGAATAAACCTAACTTAAAGAGGTAGCAAAGAATCTGTACACTGAAAACTATAAAACACTGATAAAAGAAAGTGAAAATGACACAAATAAATGGAAAAACATTCCATGCTCATGGATTGGAAGAAAAAACACTGTTAAAATGTCTATAGTACCCAAAGCAATCTACACATCTAATGCAACCTCTATTAAAGTGTCAAAAGTATTTTTTCACAGAGCTAGAACAAACAATCCTAAAATTTGTATGGAACTACAAAAGACCCAAGCAACCTTGAAAAAGAAAAACAAAACTGGAGGCATCACAATTCCAGACTTCAAGTTATATTGCAAAGCTGTAATGATCAAGACAGTATGATACTTGCACAAAAATATACATATAGATCAATAAAACAGAATAAAAAAATCCAGAAATGAACATAGAACTCGATGGCCACTTAATCTTCTTCAAAGCAGGAAATACTATCCAATGGAAGAAAAAAAAAGATAGTCTCCTCAACAAATGGTGTGGGGAAAACTGGACAAAACATGCAAAAGAATGAAACTGAACCACTTTCTTATACTATACACAAAAATAAACTCAAGATGTATTGAAGACCTAAATGTGAGACAGGAAACCATCAAAATCTTAGAGGAGAACACTCTGACCTTGGCTGTAGCAACTTCTTACTAGATATGTCTCTGAGGCAAGGGAAATGAAAGTAAAAATAAACTATAGGGACTTCATCAAAATAAAAAGCCTCTGCACAGCAAAGGAAACAATCAACAAAACTAAATGGTAACCTACCCAATGGGAGAAGATATTTGTAAATGACATATCTGATAAAGGGTTAGTATCCAAAGGTATATGAAAAACATCAAACTCAACATTAAAAAATCAAATATTCCAGTTAAAAACTTGGCAGAAGAACTGTACACTTTTTCCAAAGAAGGCATCCAGATGGCTAACAGACATATGAAAAATTACTCCACATCACTCTTCGTCGGGGAAATACAAATCAAAACCACAGTGAGATATTACCTCACACGTATCAGAATGGCTAAAATTAACAACACAGAAACAAAATGTGTGGACAGAGTGTGCAGAAAGGGAAACCCTCTTATAATGTTGCTGGGAATGAAAACTGGTGTACCCACACTGCAAAACCTTATGGAGATTCCTCAAAAAGTTAAAATAGAACTACCCTATGATCCAGTAGTTGCACTACCAGGTATTTACCCAAAGGATATAAAAATACTAATTCAGAGGACTACAGTGCACCTCCATATTTATAGCAGCATTATCAACAATAGCCAAATTATGGAAAGATCCCAAATGTCCATTGACTGATGAAGGGATAAAGAAGATGTGGTGTGAATACAAAATGGAATATTAGTCATAAAAAATGAAATCTTGCCACTTGCAATGATGTGGATGGAGGTACGTGTATTATGCTAAGTGAAAGAAGTCAGTTAGACAAAGACAAATACCATATGATTTCACTCATATGTGAAATTTAAGAAACAAAACAAACTAGGGAGGCAAACTAAGAAACAGACTCTTAACTACAAAGAACAAACTGATGGTTACCAGAGGGGAGGTGGGTGAGAAGATAGGTTAAACAGGTGATGTCAATTAAGGAGGGCACTTGTGATGAGCCTCAGGTGTGGTATTGTGTTGAAATCACTAG
The DNA here is from genome assembly GCF_018350215.1 of Panthera leo. Taxonomy (NCBI): domain Eukaryota; kingdom Metazoa; phylum Chordata; class Mammalia; order Carnivora; family Felidae; genus Panthera; species Panthera leo. Next base: position 472,364 of record NC_056689.1, on the reverse strand, counting down.
ATTATACAACAGAAATTAATATAACATTGGATGTTAACTAGCTGGAATTTAAATAAAAACTTAAGAAAAATAGAATTTGTCTGTGAAGCCATCTGGTCCTGGACTATTGTTTGTTGGGAATTTTTTTTATTACTGATTCCATGTTCTTTGCTGGTAATTGGTCTGTTCGAATTTTCCATTTTTCCTTGCACCAGTTTTGGTAATTTATGTGTTTCTCAGAGTTTGTTATGTGTTTCTCAGAGATTGTCCAATTTGATGGCATACAATATTTCATAATATTCTCTTAAAATCGTTTGTATTCCTGTGGTGTTCGTTGTTATTTCTTCTCATTTATGATTTTGTTTGAGTCCTTTTTCTTCTTCTCCTCCCCCTCCTCCTCCTCCTCCTTTGTCTCTACCTCCACCCCCTTTCTTTTTTATTCCCCCTAGTGAGTCTGGGTAGAAGTTTACCAATTTTGTTGATCTTTTCAAAGAACCAGCTCCTGGTTTCATTGATCTGGTCTATTGATTTTTAGTTTCTATTTCATTTATTTCTGCTCTAGTCTTCATTATTTCATTCCTTCTGCTGTTTGGGTGTTTTGTTTTTCTTCTTTTCCTAGCTCCTTTATGTGTAAAGTTAGATTGTTTATTTGAGATTTTTATTGCTTCTTGAGGTAGACCTGTATTTCTATAAATGTTCCCTTAGTGTAACTTTTGCTGCATCACAAAGATTTTGGATCAAGTATTTTTCATTTTAATTTGTTTCCATGTTTCCATTTTTAATTTCTTCTTTGACATCTTGATTGATCCATTCACTCATTGTTCAGTGGCATGTTATTTCAGCTCCATGTATTTTGTGGTCCAGATTTTTTCTTGTGGTTGATTTCTAGTTTCACAGTGGTCTGGTCAGAAAAGAGGCTGGTATATCTTCAGTCTTTCTGAATTTGTTAAGGATTGTCTTGTGGCCTAATATGGGGTCTATTCTGGACAATGTTCCACGTGCACTTGAAAAGGATGTGTATGCTGCTGTTTTAGTATTGAATGTTCTGAATAAATCTATTAAATCCATCTGGTCATTCAAAGCCACTGTTTCCTTGCTGATTCTCTGTTTGGATGATCTGTCCGTTTATGTAAGTAGAGTGATAAAGCCCTGGCATTATTGTATTGCTAATGATTAGTTCTTTCATGTTTGCTATTACTGCTTTGTATACATGAGTACCTCCATGTTGGGTGCATAAATATTTAGAATTGTTTTATCTTTTTGTTGGATTGTCTCCTCTATTATTATATAGTGCCCTTCTTTGACTCTTGTTTTAAAGTCTATTTTGTTTGATATAAACATTGCTACTCCAGCTTTCTTTTGACATCAATTTGCATGATTAATGTTCCCCATCCTCTCACTTACAATCTGTAGGTGTCTATAGGTCTGAAAAGAGTCTCTTGTAAGAAGCAGATAAGTGGTTCTTTTTTTTTTTCTAGCCACTTTGTCACCCTATGTTGTTTGATTGTTTAGTCCATTTACTTCAAAGTAATTACTGATAGATATGTATTTATTGCCATTTTATTATTTTTGTGGTTTTGTTTTTTGGTTTTTTTTAGTTTTTCTCTGTTCCTTTCTTCTCTTGTTGTCTTTTATGTTTGCTGGCTTTTTTTAGTGGTACCCTTAGATTCCATTCTCTTTATTCTTTGCATATCTATTACTTTTTTTTATTTGTGGTTACCATCTGGTCTGTATATAACATCTTCTGCATATAGCATTCTATATGAAGTTGATGGTCACTTAAGCTTGAAATTAAGCTTCTTTCTTCCTCTTCCTCATCCTACACCTCCTCCAAGTTTTAGGTATATAGTGTCATTATTTATGCCCTTTTATTTTTTGAAACCCTTAGTTAGCTTTTACAGATAGGCTTATTTTTAGTGTATTTTGTTTCCAATTTTTTATACTCTTATTTATGGTCTTACCTTTAAGACCTTTAAGAACTCTACTCAAAGAGTTCCTTTTAATATTTCTTGCAGCCTAGTTAAGTGGTCATAGACTCCTTTAGTTTTGTTTGTCTGAGAAATTCTTTATCTTTCCTTTTATTCTGAATGACAGCCTTGCTGGATAAAGTATTCTTGGCTGCAGATTTATTCTTTTCAGCACTTTGAATATATCATGCCTCTCTCTCCCTTCTGGCCTGCAAAGTTTCTGCTGAAAAATCAGCTGATAGCCTCATGGATTTCCCTTGTGTGTAACTGTCTTCTTTTCTCTTTCTGCATGTAAAATGTTTGCTTTATCACTAATTTTTGTCATTTTAATTACTATGTGTCTTGGTGTGGACCTCCTTGGGTTGAGTTTTTTTGGGGGGATCTGTTCCTCTTGGATCTGGATGTCTGTTTCCAACCCCAGATTAAGGAAGTTTTCATGTTTTATTTTTTTTAATAACTTTCTGCCCCCTTTTCTCTGTTCGTCTTCTGGGATCCCTATAATGCACATGTTGTCACACTTGATGGAATCACTGAGTTCCCTAAGTCTATTTTTATTTTACATATTTTTTTTCTCTCACCTACTCAGTTTGATTAGTATCCATTACTGTCTTCCAGATCATTAATTCATTCTTCTGCTTCCTCTAGCCTGCTACTTATTCCCTCGTTGTTTTTTTTTTCTTTAATCTCTTTGTTAAGGATCTCACTGATGACCTCCACTCTTTTCTCAAGTCCAGTGAATATCTTTATGAGCATTCCTTTTAATTCTCTATCTGACATATTACTTGTATCCATTTTGCTTTGGTCTCTTGCTGTGATTTTGTCCTGTTCTTTCACTTGAGACAAATTCCTCTCTCTTCTCATTTGGCCTAACTATCTGTGTCTGTTCCTGTAGGAAAGTCAGTTACATATCCTGTTCTTGAAAGTAATGGCTTTATGAAGAAGAGGTCCTAGAGTACCCTGTAGTGCAGTGTTCCCTATTCCTCAGGACCCAGCAGTCCAGGGAGTATCTCCTCTGTGTGCTGTGTGTGCCCTGCTGTGGAGACCTGGCCACTTTTTCCTTCAGTCTATCGTATGTAGAGGCTCTCTTTGCCTGTTGTGGTCAGTGTTTGGTCCCTGGCTGAGTGGGGCACATTTTAATAAGGTATGCACTGGTCTGCTTACAAAATGAGACCACCAAAACTTTTGCTGCCACCAGAACTTCTTCAATGTGGCAATTTCTCTACCTTCAGTTGTGGAGTTTGTTCTGCCAGTCTTTGGGTTGTTTTCTGAATTAGTTAGCTTATGTGAGTGTTATATTTTATCCATGGGGCAAGTGAGCTGAAGGTCCTCCTTCTCTGTCATATTCCCAGACTTCCCTGATTATGAGCTTTGATGAAATATTCTGATTCATTGTGGGGACCCCCATCTCAGCATTGTTAAGCCTTTTCTTCTTAAAATGATGAGATACTCCATTCCAAAGTATTTTATCATTCTATTTCAGTTATATAACCTTTGCTTACAGTCTTATAGAAATCAAATAACAAAGGATATAGGGTCTCCATATTCACTATGTAAACTTTCACTTTATCCTCATTTCCTGTATGGAATGTGTACCTTTCATTTTGCCTTTTGCTCTCAGTCTAGAGACCTGTCTATGCTCTTCAGATAAATCTCAATAATAAATCTTTATAATATTTCAGGATACAGTATGGTAGTTATTTAGGTTTCAAAGAGGGATAGGATATGGGTCTTGTAAACAGAACTTAAAATAATGCCCATGTTATTAGCCCATTATAAAGGTCCTGAATTCTAGCAATTCCTGGGCCTTTGGGGGGATTCTATGGGGTACACAATTTGACTTTACCCATTGCCACATTAGAATCCAACTTTTTGGGACATGCTAAATCAATCATAGTCATCAGCTTCTTTCTGGATTTCCAAATTTGTATTGCTATTCTCTCTTCTTGTACTCTGTCATTGTCAAAATAAGCATCTTAATTTTTTTTCTCTCATGTTAGTGGGGTTTCATGAGGGAAATGGAATAAACGTGTTGGTTCAAAACACTATTTTAAACCAAAAGTCTCAACCAAACTTATAATTTTTTTTAACATTTATTTATTATTGAGACAGAGAAACACAGAGCGTGACAGGGGAGAGGTAGAGAGAGGGAGAGACACAGAATCTGAAGCAGGCTCCAGGCTCTGAGCTGTCAGCACAGAGCCTGATGCTGGCTCAAGCCCATAAACCAAGAGGTCATGACCTGAGCTGAAGTCGGACACTTAACCGACTGAGCCACCCAGGCATCTCTCAACCCAACTTATCTTAGAAAAATATCCCACCATATTGGCAAAACTGTTCAGTGTCTTAAACTCAGAGAAATGGTGTGGTTGTAGTTATGCATTTCCCAGAGTGCCAAGTGGGGCAGCAGGAAATATGATCATTTCAAAGATGCACCCTTCCCCCAAAACTCTATTTATTTGATCTGTTAACCTGTAATGTTTCCCAGAAGCCCTAGTAAATGCAGAGTTCATAGATCTCTTCATATCAAAAGAATCAGTTCAGAGGGGAAAAGCTTCAGGTACCAAATAGTGATTAAACCTGGTATCATACAATACTAATGTCTTGATTGAAATTATGAGGCACCAGCTGTTGGCTTTAATTGTATTTCTCATAAATGCAATAGTATACATTAATATCCCTGCAATATAAAATGGTACAAGATGTAGGACAGCACTGACAGTGAATATATATGCATGGAATTTGGATGTTTTTTATTCAGTGCAAACAGATACTTCCTGTTAATTAAGTACATGTGACATATTTCTTAAGTAACTTTATGTTGTGGTCACTATGAAAATGTTTTTAAATTATACATTTTAGAAGAACTTTAAATATTTTGTTAATAGGATTTCTTACCACAGGACTGAAAAGTAAAACTGAATTCTACTTAAATGATCTTTAAATTCCTGTCCAATTCTATCAAATAGCAGCTATTTCAGTGGGAAGAAAAAAAAAAAATCTCAAGTCTATTTTTTCCCTCAGCACTTAAACCAACATCTGTTTGAACTTACTAAATTTCACTTTAAATTGACTTATCAGATTTCATGAAAACAGCAAAACACACTTTTCCAATCTTCAGTCCACAGGGGTCAGACTTTCAAAGTATACTTGTTTCCAGCTGCCAATAAGTATTAAGTCAGCAAGAAGCCAAGTAAAAAAGATGAAATAAATGCTGCTTTTTTGAGTATTGTTTTCTAGTAGGATCTATACTGGATCTCCTATTAAAATAAATAATAAAAGATAAATAAAAAGTGGCTAAACACAAATTTCCCACTGTTTCCCACTGTTTTAAGAAACTAAATGCAGTTGCTATAGTGCAAAGTTTTTACAAACTGAAAACAACACCAGTTTAATGATACTATAATTAATCTTTATAAAGGAAGAATTATAATAAAAATATTAATTACAACTATAGGAAATAGGCAATCACTTCAGCAGGATTCTACTTTATTGCCTTTGATGATTACAACAGATTATAAACATGATTCAATTTAAATAAACCAAATATTAGCAATTTGTACCATCCATAAATAGTTGGATGTTCTAACAAAGTTGCAGGATATAGAACAAGTTCAAAAGTAAGGCTTTTCAAAAACTTAATATTATCAACTTGCTGACTCTATCCTTGGTATAGATATTAATGATAAAATCTTTTGTTTTGCTCTGCTCTTTACCTGTCTTTGTTGGGGCTTTAATATTCACTTTTATTAATTTTATACTGAATGCACATACAAGGTGTTCTGGATCAAAGACAGATCACTGTACACCTAAAAATAATGACCACATGATTCCTCATATCCCAATTCTTACCCCGAAGGTGATGCAGTGAAAGCCAGGTCAGATATCCTACACACATAAATTTTAAGTCTACACTACTGGTAAGGAACGGAGAAAATTGAGTTTAATCTGCTTATCTATAGGAAAAAGAGGCAGTTACTCTCTTCGCCCCAAAAAGGAGGGAGAAAACCCTTGCTTTTTGGAGACTGGATGGAAAGGATCTTGAGATCTCACTCTAAACTTTTGGGATGTAAATACATGTCTCCAAGGACGAGATAAACCCAGTGTCTCTGGATTTTCTGACTTATAAATTTCTCCAACATCCTGAGCCTTATCTTCCCTTGAGATGTAAGTATATACCTCTGGAGTTAGGAAAATCTGTCTGGAGTTCTCTCACTACGTATACAGTTGTGAATGAACTTTCCACATCTTGCTCTTAACCCAGCCTCCCAAGATTGCAGCAAAATTTATTCAAAAAGTCCCAAGTCTACAGAAACACAAAATATTTCCTCACATCTCACACTCTTGCTAGCTCCAATTATTTGCACTATGGACTTTCTTTGAGGATTACCTGTAGTATTTCTCACATAAGTAATAAACAGGCATATTTAACTCTTCCCTTAGAAAATTAATATGTTATACATGACATATTTAGTTCATATCATTAACAAAAAGTAATTTTTAACCTAACAAATAAAATTAAGTCATTATCTTATTTTACCTTATAGGATTTCCAGACTTCAGAAAGAAATTCATGAAATAATGAATAATGTTACTAAAGAGACCTTTCTAAACTTCCACCAGCAGGTTTCTCTCACTTTGAATCAGCTATTTTTTTTTCCTTTCACATGCATTTGACAATGACATGCCACTTTTTCTTTATTATAATTAACTTATTTCTGAATTTGTCATAACTATGACATTTTTGGAACAACTAGCATATCCTTACTTTAATTAAGACTTGAAAGATTGTTCATGTTCTTTGTAACAGTTCATTTCATGATCTTTTTCAAATTTCCATGTGTCTAAAAGTTATATTTTCTAAGTTTCATAAAACCAAATTTACATTTAACTACAATTCTTTCTGCAGAAAAAAAGATAATCCTTTAAAAGCATGGTTTAGTCTAGCTTTAAATGTAGAGTTATAGGATTATGTCAAACATATAAAATGGAGCATTTATATTAAATGCCATGTATTTCTTCATAATGCTACCCAAGCTAATCGAGAGTGACTACCTCTAATTTGTGATTTAGCAAACTAAACCAGATTAGTCTTTGAGAAGAACTCAGTGCCAAAATTAAGAAAAAAATAAAAATCATACAGTTTATCAGAAAAGGTTATATTTCACAGAAGACAAAGAAGATACTGAATTATGCAGTCTATAGAAAACAATAGATCTCTGGCTATGACTTATGCAAATGTATCTATCTTCAAATTTTATCTTTAGACACAACATTTGAAAACAATTAAGTGCCTTGATGTATATTTAATTTGTCTGATTCTAATGCCTTATATAAATATACCAGTTGAAAATAATACCTTTCCAGTGGAATCAAAAACATAGACTCAGACAAGTTTTATATGCCATACATCTATTATGTAAATGTGATCATGATGGAAAACTGCACGTAGAAACAAGGAATAATATGTCAATATAGCAAATCAAGTATAATACATAATCCCAAAATAAATTAAATATAAAAGTTTGCTTTTTACCAAATGAATGGTACACTGACATTTATTCATGTAAAATGAAGATATCTTAGTTTTCAAGGAAGACATACACAAACACTTAACTTCTATTAAATAGAGACTTGTAAGGATGTTGGGGATCTAAGGGAGGAAGCAAACACAAAGTCTCTCAAGAAACAGAATATTTTATGAGTGCAAATTCTTAATGTATCTAATCTTAGAGGAGCTCTGATGACTTAAGAACCACCTAAATAAATAAATAAACAAACAAATAAATAAATACAGAACTCTAGTAGCTGTGTTTTCCGACACAGGCATCAACCACTCCCTACACTTGACCCATCACTATGGTGATACATCAGTTTTTGTCTCTGACTGATCTAGTCTTTCTGCCCACCAACTGTTCCTTTGGGCAAAATGTTTGATACATTTTTTTCATATCATTTACAAAAAATCATTTAAAGTCTTGAGGTACAAGATTATTTCCCAAATTTATTTTAATTCAAAGATGTGTTAATCATTTGTTAATATAAATTCATCAACTTTATCACAAATGTAGATTTGTAATCATTAGCAACTTAATGACTACCATTAAAAAGCCTGAAATCTTTCTGGGACCCTTAGTTCCTAATTCTCTAGTAACTGAAACAAACAACTCATTTTGTATTTTGGTTTTTGTTTTTATTTTTCCCAAAAAGTATTTAAACTTACTCTTCAAGGAGCTTAAAATTCCTTGCTCACAAAGCTCATTCCTCATGTCAGGTGAGAGAAAAGTACATTCTGAAAACATTATTACCATAAAATTTCAGAAGAGGTATGTGCTGATTATTCCTTAGGATATACAAAATTTTACATCTTCTTTCTAATTAAGTTTGCCTGACCTTATACTGATAATTAGTAGTAACAATATATCAAAAATATGTCTCTAATTATCCATGTTACAAAGTGCACGTACCTTCAAACATTTTGGGTGTTGTTTTTTTTCCCAGTCACTACTGAGTTTATCCTTACAGGTTTATAGCATCAGCATATCTGTAAACAATCAACCTATGGTCAGTTGTTCTAAAACCTCCTGATTCTCTCTTGTCTGTCCCTGCTGCTGTTTTTCCAAGAATCTGACAGTAATAAAAAGTTACACTGGCATTGTAAATTTCTTCAGCCTTTCATTAGAAATTATCTTAGCAAGTGTGGTAAGATAGGGTCAGCAGCAATTTTTAAATAACACATTTTCACATAATTTACACCAGAAGCTTCTGAAATTTATGCAGTCGGTACTTTGAATATTAACATTCACATTCAATATTCATTTCATTATAGTATATTCTACTTGACTTTGTGCTCCATGTACAGTCAGTAGCTCAGGCTCACTTCCTGGTTATTAAGTCCACTCATTCAACACATAATCCAAATCTTAATTTTGTTTTTTGTTTTCTTTTGATGTTTCCATTGGATCAGTTTTTTCTCTTTTTAAATTCGGTTTTGGTTATCTCATGGTCACTGAGAAACTTTAACAACTTGTTTTTCTGTTTCCTTAAGAGATATGAAGTCATATTTTCCATACCACATTCTTTAGATATTTCAGTTAGATACTCCATTTATAAAAATCTTCTAAAAGACTTGCAATGATCAGATAAACAGATGTGGGCAACAACTCTATTTTATGCACTACTGATGAGTACAAATGTTTCCTTTACCCTTTTACTGTAACACCTTGGGAGGACGGGGTAGTGGGAGCTGTAACACCTAGTTACTTGTTTATATTTTCCCAGTGCAACTGAACTCAAAGTCACCAAAAAATAATAAAGGTAATAAAATATCTGTGAACAGCAAATGGAAGAGGTATAACTGTATACACTCCACTCCAGTTCTGATGCCCACTGAGTTTTAGTACCAAACTTAAAAGAATAAAAATGTACTACAGAGCTTTTCAGATTGTGGAGTGGCTCTCATATATTTATGAGGCAGGGAATATAATTACTATCTCTATTTTACAGATGAAGAAACCAATATGGAAAAATTCAGTAAATTCTTTTTCTCACGCTAACAGTATAAGCAATAGAGACAAGCTTCAAACTCATGCAGTCTGGCTCCACAGACCCTATTCTAGACAGACTATGTCTCTCCGGCCATCTCAACTTCTTTATCATGTTCCTTAAGTTGTTCTTTTTAGACATTCTGACTGGTGTGAGGTGATATCTTATTGTGGTTTTGATTTGTAGTTCCCTGATGATGAGCAATGCTGAGTGTCTTTTCATATGTCTGTTAACAATCTGGATGTCTTCTTTGGAAAAGTGTCTGTTCATGTCTTTTGCCAATTTCTTCACGGGCTTATTTGTTTTTTTGGATGTTTTTTGATAAGTTCTTTACAGATTTTAGATACTAACCCTTTATTTGATATGTCATTTGCAAATATCTTCTCCCATTCCATTGATTGCCTTTTAGTTTTGCTGATTGTTTCCTTTGCTATGCCCTCTAACATAGCTGTTCAAACAAGAATTCAAACAGGGAGAATTACTATTCATTTTCTGATATCCAATATAAAACTGTTGAATCCTCAGCAAGGTAATAGATTTGAAAGATGTTTAATTCCATTATATTCCCTCTTTAAAGAGACAGACTACAGGACTAGACTATAGAGTTCTATCATATCCCCAGAATCCAAAGAAGGAAAAGATGAAATGTAGAGATGGAAACCCCAAAGCTCTCCTCTTATGCCTGGTCTTTATTGTAGAGAGAAGAGGAAAGAAAGGAACAGCAAGGTCAGATTTCCCTCTCACCCTGGGGCTGAGCTTCCAGGTATGCCAAAAGGTAGGGAGATTTATTCTATAACATACAGATAGGTATGGGACAGTATAAAACTTCAGGTCTAATGGCAGACTTGATTGGATTTGGTAGGGGGAGCCTGTAAGCTTTTGGAAAAAAAAAAAAAAAAAAAAAAAAAAAAAAACCCAACAGTGGCTATTTCACACATGACCCGAGGCAATGGCACACCAACCATGGTAGAACAGGTGAAATGAAAGGAATGCTCCTAAATTTTCAGTGCCCATATAAAGCAAAAGATCTACAAGTAACAAACTATTCAGTAAAGAAATTAAGAGGTGTTGGGAGGCCCATGAACCCTCAGAAGCCTGGAGATAGTGTGAAGAGCTTTAAAATGGGAGTCAATGCCTGGACCATCCAAATGTCCTTCAATAGGTGAATGGATAAACAAACTGCAGTCTACCTTTTAGTTACTAAAATTCTTTCTTTCCTGTATCACTTCTCTTACAGCTTTACTAAGCTACAAGACTTATCTCTCAATCTATGCTTATCCACTCTTCACTAGCTCAAACTCTCTCTGCCTCTGTGTTTTATTAAAGCCCCATTAATTGCAACATTTAATGAATTAGCAAGAATCACTTTCATCCCTCATTGCTACCTGCACAATATTTTAAGTGCCCATGACTGAATTGTTCTGGCTGCTACTTCTTCCCTCAACACAACTGATATGGCTGACACACTGATAGTGAAAGGGTGGGCCTCCACTGCCAACTCCATCTTGTTCTGTGTCCTTCACCTAGACCATGCTCCTCCCCTTGAGTAACCTCCTGCTCACCCGTTCAAACTTCCTGATCAAAACACGCCCAGCGACCTGCGGAACAGTACTCCGACCCTTCCCCAGCCAATCGGCCGAGGCCACCACCCTTCCCCAGCCAGTCGGCTGAGGCCACAGCCATTACCTCACCAACTGCCCCTAGGCCCCAATAAAACCTTTGTCCTTTTGAAACTCGCTCTCTCTCCCTGGTATCTCACCGCTGCGTCGGTGCAGGTAGGGGATTGAGCTCGAGCTAGCTTGAATAAAGGCTCTTTTGCTTTTGCATCGGACTCGGCTCCCTAGTGGTCTTTGGGGATCACGAATTCCGGGCATAACATTAGTTTACCTGATTTCCCAGCCGTCTGACTGTGACAACACAGCAGCCTCAGATCTGAACATAGATCTGAACACACATCAGAAGAAGAAAAATCACCTTATATCTTAAAGGACAAGAAATAAAGGTTTTCTTTCTTTTATTAATAGAAAAGCTTATATACCGCTACTAAGTAGCAAGCATTGGGTTGCCAAAGGGTCTTACTTTATGAGACAACAGACTTTAGGATCCATACTTATTGCACCAACAAAATTAAAGTATGCTTTTAAGAGCATTAATTGCCAATTATCAAGGACTAATATGTTAAGATAAAATGCGTCTTAAAAAATTTATTGCCAGTTATCTGTATAACCTGTTCTGAATATTGTATTGTCAAAGGTGCTCAAGTTCAATAAAGTGATATATTTAATTAGAAACAAATTTTTGATATTTCCAGAGGTTGGATCAAAGATATATTATTTATTTTTCTCAATTGAAAATTTGGATTTTCTACTTTCCCAGTATTTCTAAGTCAACAATTATTATACAGGAAAAAATTATAGTTTATTTAAAATTAAATATCAACATATTTTAAGGCTTAGCTATTATTGAATCAGTATTCAAATTTCAATACGTTGAAAACTGGAGTGTGTATATGAGCGAATAAATAGCCAGGAATAGACTAAACTATTGGTATGTTGCCAGTTACCAAGATTAAGGGAAAACTTAATCCAAAACTCAATAAATGTGGGGTTTTTTCATTATTTTTTTTCTAAATAAATAACTTCCTTAAAATCAAATTCCATATTTAAGGATGAACGAAGTTTAAATTTTTACAATTTTCAAAATGCAAGTATTTGTAAAAAGATTATATTATAGCCATTAATGCATTATATACAAGTGTAACATATTGTTTTTAACTGGCATACATTTCCTCTTCCCTATATTGCTTGTTATTTGTTGCTGGTTGATACTTGAGAAACAGTGGGTACCTTTGCCTAAAAACCAAAGAACTTCTTATAAAATAAGTAATTGTAACATCCAAACCACTTTTTTTTTTCAGAGTTCATTGCTGTTAAACTTCTTTGACAGCTTAAGATAGTCCAAAATGGAATCATTGCCCAGGAAAGGACTGTGATGCCTCCTCCCCTCTGCTCCCAAGGAAGGGTAGACCAGCACCAGGGGCCTTTTACAAGCTCAGTGTATTTCTGAGGTTTCAAAGCTCTCCTGTCCAACACACTGACACTATTGGTAAGTTCAGGCTCTCCCAGGCACTGGACTATTAAATACAGAGCTGTGACTTCTGGGATGTCATGACTACAGTGCTGTGGGTCAACCTTAGCTGAGTCTGAACCTTGTTTACTTGTTTTATTATTTTTTTTTATTTTTTTTTAATTTTTTTTTTAACGTTTATTTATTTTTGAGACAGAGAGAGATACAGCATGAACGGGGGAGGGGCAGAGAGAGAGGGAGACACAGAATAGGAAGCAGGCTCCAGGCTCTGAGCCATCAGCCCAGAGCCCGACGCGGGGCTCAAACTCGCGGACCGCGAGATCGTGACCTGAGCTGAAGTCGGACGCTTAACTGACTGAGCCACCCAGGCGCCCCTGTTTACTTGTTTTAAAACTCAATTTTGCTTTACTAAAAACATGTTTCCATTCAATCTCACACAATACAGAGATACACAATTTTTGTACGTTCACTATTGACTTTTAGGAATTCAATAGTGTTCCTCAAACCCTCAAACCCATTCCTCTCAGAGTAATTAAAATTAACAGGATGGGTGAGAGGGGATCTTTTATCTTCCTTCCCCTTCCTGCACTATTCAAACCACTGATGTCAGCAAAGAGCCCATCTCAGCAGGTGTTGGGACACTGTCTCCATCTGTAAAATGCTGATTCTTTCCAATAGCAATCCCACCCAGAGCAACACAGTCCCTATTTCTCTTTCCTCAAGTTTTCTTCTGTGAAAGACACTTACGTTGCATCAATGTTATCTCTCGTGGGTAAATTCTAAAAAATCCCTGACAGTGGGGTTGGGGTACATGGAAGGGGTAGCTGCTTATTTTCTACTTGTCAGCAAGACATTGGCCAAAGACTTTGCCAGGAATGTTTTTAGAAGCAAATATTCATAAGATGGCAGGTCTTAGCACCTACTCCAATTGATAGGAAGGAATATTTAAGAGTAAAATATTGAGTTTAGGAAACTACAAGATTATGACCCCAGACAGGCTAGCCATGATAAGAGAGAATATTCTCCCAAGATGAGGTTATAAGTGTGGAGTCACTGATAATATTACTAATATAAATAGGATTTTGTTTTTACCCCAAGCTGATACATAAGTTTATAACCATATCTGTGAACTCTAATTCTGCCCCATAATAAAGATACTGGGAAATTTTCTTGACACACAACTCATCGAAAAATAAAAAAATTAAAATAATTTTTAAAAATATGCAAGTACAGTATAATAAGTTGAAAATGGATACATACATGGAATCAGAGAGACCAAGTTCAAATCCCAATTTTACTGACTACTCAGAATGAGACTTGAGCCATTCACTTAAACTCTATAAGCTCAGATTCTTGGTCAATAAAATGTGAGCATGAGTGACAATCCTGAACATTTTTTATAATGTTTAAATGAGATATTCAGCTCTTAAAATAATGTATTAGTTTTCTTATCTCTTTTTCTGATCACACTGTACTTCAAAATAATTAGCACATTTTTTCCATTTCATGTGGCATCAATAAGGAAAAGCAAAACAATACTTATGTCACATTTATAATAACACTTAATATTAGATGCTTAATAATTATATAATAAATTTTAACAGCAGAGTTGGAGCCAGAATTACCTGGATACACCTGCCATATTTATCAATGAGAACCTTAACTCCTTTGGTTCAGATTCAATCACAATCTGAAGCAACACTGTTGCTTTTAGCTTGAGGCTAAAAGCACCCAGAGCACTGAACCAGAGTTGCAAATCTTATAAAATGCCATTAAAACCAAAATCCATGTAAAATCAAGAAGTTATTGGTACAAGTACTCCCAATACCAAGATAGAAGTCAAGATGATTTTTAGGGAGGAAACTAAAATGTTCCCACAGAGTCGGGGATTTTAGACTTCAGCTCAGATTTGGGCTGGCTCAGAGGAAAATGTGTCATATGTTCAGTGACCTTCAAAACACACACACACACACACACACACACACACACACACACACACCACTGTGCTTTCTTCATTTAGCGGGGGGGGGGGGGGGGGAATTTTATTAAGGTTATCTCTTAATCCTTTGAGTTCCAACAAGTGGTGGGAAACATGGAGAGATACCAAGACCATGGAGAAAGCCCAGCTGGAATCAGGCTCTCCATCCCCACTCACACATGCACACATACGGTCTCATGTCAACCTGAGATAGGAAATAGGTCTGTTGTCTGACCTGTTGGCTTTATATGTAGGTGTAAGGGAAAGGGTGGTTAGAAAGAAGAGAAACAGTGTGACAAATAACTGCTATACATTGCTTTTTAAAAGTATTCTTAATAAATAGGGGAGGAAAGTAACTACAAGTTTGCACTTGTAGCCTTAGGTAGATGGATTTTTGTCTTTTTTGGCTCGATGGTTTTAATTCGATATCTGAGATGAAATTTATATAGCCAACAAACAATAAAACCAAGAACACAGGAGACTGAAGAAAGTTCAAGCTTGGTGGGGAAGAGGATCAATCAATTGATCCATCAATAGATAGATGATAAATATATATATATATATATAGATAAATACATGATAGATAGATGATAGACAATAGACGATAGATAGATAGATAGATAGATAGATAGATACATAGATAGATAGATAGATAGCTGGATAGATAATAGATAATATAGAGATATCCACAAATCTGCTACTTTCTTCTACTGGACTTTTTATCACCACCCCCAATTTTGTTCAGTTAAAAGATACTGACACAACACCTAAATTTGTATTGCACAATAAACACCCTTTCAAAGGGTATTTATTATATTTATCGTTTAAAGGGAGATACTTAAAACATTCATAGTTAAAAAAATAGATATAAAATTAAAATAACAATGTCCTTCGGTAATAAAGACACTTGCTTTTCCTATGGCTCTTCTATAATTCCCTTTTTAGTTTCTTGGATGGATGGATGGATGGATGGATGGATGGATGGATAGATGGATGATGTACTACAACAGTAACCAGATTATATTTTCTAGGTTTGAACTCCCACTTACAGCATTGTGGGGCCTCTACTCCCAATAGGTTTCCAAAGTTCCCAGGGACCTCTCACACAGGTGTCCATGTTGCTCTGCCTTCCTTCCTGTTATAATGGAAGACTTGTTGATGTTCCTACTTATGAACTTCTACTTATGTGCTATACTCGATCCACTCTGACTTTGCTCTACTATATAAACAGGTTTTTCTTCTTGACCAGATTATTCTTATCAGTCTAACAACGTACCATATTTTTTTTCTCATCTAAATGAATGGCTATTCAATCAATCAATCAATCAACCAATCTACTTTCTTTATTGCTACTCCCTTCATTTCTCTGCATAACACATTCTTTGTGTGTTCTTTTACTGGTTGAGGATGATGGTGGGCCTATCCCTCTTGTCTTCCCCCACCTTTCCTGCCCCTGCTGACACTCCTGCATGGCCTCTTTAACTCAAAGGGTGGAGAGACCATCATCTGCCACTGCTAATGTGTGAAAGGTTCTGCCCTATTCTCTTTCCATGCTCAGAGTACAGTGTGTCTGTGATACACTTCTGCTCCTAAGGTCGACCTTTTGGGTCCCTAGGTTCCTAGGCCACTGATCTGTTGATGGCCTTGTCCCTTACTCTTAACACCAGGATCTCCCTCCAATGCCCTTCTCTCTTTCAATGACCTCCAACAACAGTCCCCTCCCTGAAGTAAGGAATATCTCCTACACACTGCACTTTGATCAAAGAATACTATCAGATGCTCCAAAAAGCAAACAATATTCTGGTGAAATAAATCTTGCTATATGTATATTTTTCTTTCTTCATGGCTCTGGAAAAATTTTTGCCCCATTAGGGAATTGAGGCATTGGATCTGAAGTATAAACTATTTAGTATACACTGTTCTATTTAAAGTTACTGGTTCTCTGTTGCATGGGCTCATCCTTCTTACATCAAGCCAGTCTACCTTATTTTCCCTGAAGATAAAGATCTTCACAAGAGTATCCTTCATGGACTTATACCTCATGGTCTCCTCCGTAGGTACTTAAACACATCAAATTTCCAGGATACGAGTTTCAAGACTATATGCTCCTACTGTTTGGGGTCTTAGTATCAAATACCAATATACCTGACTACACAAAGAAGGTGCAATCATCATCGGCACAAAGTACATAAGGCTATTTCCATGGACTAATAATGAAAAGATCTCAAAGGAAGAAAGAGGAGCAGACTAGTACTAACGAAAGGAACGGAAGGCCCTGAAACATTATTCGTCTTCTCTCGCCCAAAATTCTACACAATAAAAACCCTCTCTCGTTCTCAAGATAAGCCTGTCAAAAAGGTCAATGTTGGGCACCTGGGTGTCTCAGTTGGTTAAGCATCCAACTTAAACTCAGGTCATGATCTCACACTCCGTGAGTTTAAGCCCCGCGTCGGGCACTGTGCTGACAGATGCCTGGAGTCTGCTTCAGATTTTGTGTCTCCCTCTCTCTCTGCTCTGCCCCTGCTCATGCTCGCTGGCTCTCTCTCAATCTCTCTCAAAAATAAATAAACATTAAAACATTTAAAAAACAAAAAAAGGCCAGTGTTTCTCAGCATTTTAAACTTTGACTTCTTGTTGTATTACATGAGAGCTCTTACAGATTTTTCATATTATATCCAATTTAAAATTAATCAAGTATTATAAATAAATGTAAATAAAACTAAAACAAATACAAATATAAAAAGGTATAATTTTGTTTTCAAACTAATAGGCTGTCCATCATTTTGACCTGAGTCTCCTTAGCAGAGCATGGCCCTTTCTAAGTAGTTGCACATTCTATTTATGCATAATAATCAGAAAATGAGAGTTATTCATAGGGTGGGAGTGGACAACTGCAGGAGAGGAAGTTTCAGTAGATGAAGCAAGGTAGAGACAGAGAAGCCAAACAAAATTATCGAGTGTAATATCAAACAGGTAGAGAGGAATGGATGCTAAAGAACTTTCAGGCAGATTTTTTTCCAGGCTTAGTGAGAGGGGATGTGGGCATGGTTAACACTGTGATAACGGCAAAAGCCACGAGCATATGCTCTTCTTGCTTTTCACAATTCCTCCAGCACACTAGGTGTGTGAAGCCTGCCATCTTCTAACTCACACACAACTGCCAGCACTTCAGGGCTTTACCTCAGATGACCCCTTCCCATCCGCTCACCTTGCCTCCTCCCACCTTCCCTGGGTAAAGCTCTGTCCTCTGAGACACATGTTTGTTTTTAGAAAACAGTCAAAATAAAGTGAGATATTTTAGATTATGTGTGGAAGTAAAAGCAGCATAGCTATCATACAAAACTAAATGATCAACTGAACAAGTTATGCACAAAGTAATAAGGAAAGTCAGAAGGCATTACACTGATGGAAATACTAGGCTAATAAATTCCAGAGAGTGAATTATACCACATAAAGTGAATACATTCATGGAGTTAGCAGGATAAGGAATTATACCAGTACAGTGACATCAGATCAAATATTGGCTTTGCCAAGTTTTTTTTCTAGTTCACACACAATGTGACATTCAGGTGTACAACATAGTGATGCAACAACTCTATGTGCTGTGCTCACCACAAATGTAGCTGCCATCCATCACAGTATCATCGAATGTATTCCCTGTGCCTTTTATCCCCATGATTTATTCCTGCCATAACTTCCACACCCCTTCACCCATTTTGCCCTCCCCCCACTTCCCTCCCTCTGGCAACCATCAGTTTGTTATCTCTAAAGTTCTAAATATGCTTCCTGCTTATTAATTTCTTTTTGTTTTTATTTTGGATTCCACATATGAGTTAAATAATATGATATTTGTATTTCTCGGTCTTACTTATTTCATTTAGTATAGGCCAATTATTTTAACCTCAGATACAGTATTTTACCTTTTTGCACCAGTGATTTTCATTTTAAATTGAATTAATACCTATCTTGTATAGTTGTTGGATGCTTAAATAAGGTGATAGATTTGAAGGTACCAGTCAGACTCAAACTATGATTGTTAGTACTGCTGCTGTTGTTAATTTTCATTTTTTCCAGATTTATATCCAGTTTCCATACTCCAGAACCTGACAAAAGTCGAAGGAAATTTTAAAAATAACCATATTCTGATAGCTGCACAACTCTGTGAATATACTAAAAATCACTGAATTGTACACTTTAAGTGGGCGAATTTTGTGGTGTGTGCATTGCATCTCATTAAAGCCATTCTATACATATATGCATGCACACGTACATTTTTTGTCTTTGCATGCATACATACATACATACATATTATTTATACATGTGTACTCTTCTATATTTATAACATATTCACTGAAAGGCAGGTGCTGAGGGATCCAAAAGCAGTTCTAATGAGGAGAGTAATTTCAGGAGCAAGAAAATGAACCTGGCTCATGAAGACAACTACAGGGTTGAAGTGAGGCCGGCACTGAGAATTCATGTGTACTAGTGATGTGAATGTTCTCTGTGGACATAGAGTATCATTACGTTATCCCACGTGGCCCACAGGCCTGTACAGTGTCAGAAGCAGCTCTTCCCCATCCTGCTGCTAAATTAAAACTGGGAAAGCAATATGCTGCTATTGCTATTACTGTGAATCCATCTGCAGCCTGTCACAGTTCATCATCAGGTGGACGTACATATTTAACTAAGTACCTGACTAGTGTTATAATACTGCATTGTGCTAGTATTTGAAGAGTACCTCATAAGTGAGAAAATTACACGGCAGTTGGTGCCTTGGTCTTGGCTTATTTCATGACTTTTTGAGGGAGCAGGTATGGTTAGTTTCTTAGTTTTACAGTCATAGGCTGTCATCCTTACCTGATAATCACACCTGGAAATTACGCTTCACAGAACACATGTCAGCTGTTGTACTTACGACTCACCCCTCCATGCTTGTGACCCATTCTTCTCTCAGGTCACATATCCCGGGCCCGACTGGACTCCTTTAACCCAGCCTGGACATCCCCACAACTCGTAGTTGACAACAACACATGTGAATTGAACTAATTAAATTAATATTTAGAGTCAGGTAGAAGAATATCTCCTAGGCCTATAAACTCAGCTATATCTGGATTATAGTTTTTACTTCCTCTAAAGAAAAATGTATACGCTGAAGAGGGTGATGGATTCATAAAAAGAGGTCAAAAGAAATAAACCTGGTCAATATTTGCTGATAGTTTTCAAAATAGTTGAAACCTGACTCTCACACAAATAAAAAGTTAGCCAAAATTTATAAAATGTACTAATGAAGGAAATAGATAAATAGTGTCCTGGTACACAGAAAAATTTAAGACTATGGATAATTAATGGAAGAGGAAATGCTAAAATATGATTACAAATTTAGATATACAATAGGTTAATATTGATTATGATAGCAATTTCAGTACAAACAACATCCTATGGCAATTACTGAATTGGCTTCAAATCTTGCTCCAAAAAAGTTCAAAAGCTATCTGCAAAGACTACACATCTCAAAAATGATGGTGACACAGGAGGCTCCTGATTTTCCCTTCTCCCGTGGATGGCTCAAATATACATCTGTATACAGAGTAATTCCCTCTGAGAGAAATCCAGAATCTAGTTGAATGACTCATTTACACAGGTGACTGAGAAAATACCAGTATCAAAATGGATAGGAAAGGCTGAGACAAACTCTCACCACAAATTATATCCCAGCACATAGCTGTAAAGTCAGGTGAGAACCCCAACTCTCAGCTTCTCCCTGAGGAGCAAAGACTTTGGGACATCTAACATCTCAAACTTTATGGCTCCCACCCAAGGGATAGGCCCCCAAATCACCTATATCTGATAATAAATGGGGCTTATATTCATGAGTTCCCCAAGACTATGACAAACAAAGAAACAGCTTAAAAGCTTCTGTGGCTCACAATTATACACCAGGCCTCAGGTCAAGAGAACAGGCAAAAATGTCAATCTCCCAGTTTCACACTCTCCCCACTTCTGTCTGACAACCCAACTTCTACTCAGCCTGCATCTAGGTGCTGACTTCAAGTCTCCCTAGGGACACTGGCATGTCTCGACACACACTCAACTACTAGAGCCACTAGGAACAAATATGGCAGCACTGAAATAACAAGAGTTTGAGAGGCAACCAGGAACTCTGGTCACACTGATTGACAAGGCACTTGCCTACACAAAACCAATCTTTAAAGACTGGGAGATGTGGCTAACGTGCAGAAACCAAAATAGACAATCAAGGAAAATAAAGTAGGAGAATATGTTACAAACAAAAAATAAGATACATTTCCATAAATCAATCTTAATGAAATAGAGATAAGGGATTTATCCATTAGAGAGTTCAAAATATGGTTATAAAGAAATTCAGGAAAACAACGTATGAACAAAGTGAGAATTTCAACAAAGAGAAAATATTTAAAAGGTACTACCAGAAAATCACAGAGCTGAGGAACATATTATTAACTGAATTTAATAATTCAACAGAGAGTTTCAACAACAGATTTGATTAATCAGAAGAAATAGCAAACTTGAAGACAAGATAGTGGAATTCATTCAATCAGAGAAACAAAAACAAACTAATAAAAAAGAGTGAAAAAGAGTGAAGATGACTTAAAGGTTTATGGGATACTGTCAATATACTCATTATAGGGATCCCAAAATGAGAAGAGACAGAGAAAGGGGCAGGATGTTTTTTCAAAGAAAAAATGGCTGAAAATTTCCCTAACGTAAAGGAATAAACAGACATCCAGCTCTAGGAAGCCCAGAGTATCAAATAGGATAAGAACAAAGATACCCACATTAAGTGCTTTTTAATTAAATTGTTAGGATTTAAAGAAAAATCAAAAATCTTAGAAGCACCAAGAGAAAAGCAACTACTTATATACATGGGAATCCCTATAATATCATCAGTGGATTTTTCAGAAGAAATCTTACACACCACGAGGGAGTAAGATGATATACTCAAAGTGCTGCAAGAAAATATCTGCTGACCAAGAAACTTTACTCAGCAATGTTCTCTTTAAAATTTGAAGAAGAGATAAAAAGCTTCCCAGACAAACAAAAGTTGAAGGAGTTCATCACCTCTAGACCAGCCTTACAAGAAATGTTAAAGGGACTTCTTCAAGCTAAACAAAAGGACATTAATTAGTAGCAGTAAAGCATATGAAACTTTAAAACTCACTAGAAAAAGGTAAATATAATTAAATTCAGAATGCTATAATACTGTGGGATGGTAGGTAAATCACTTGGTGATTTTACCCTTATAAAAATGTTAAAAGACAAAAGTATTAACAATAACTATAACTACAATAACTTCTTAAGGGATACACAATATAAAAAGATGTAAATTGTGACATCAAAAACATAACATGTAGGATAGGGGAATGTCAAACTGCAAAACTTTTGTATGTATTGGAAATGATAGTAGCTTGAAATACACTCTTATAAAACTATAAGATGTTTTGTGAAAACCTTATAGTAAACACAAAACAAAACCCTATAGTAGATACACAAAAGATCAAGAGAAAACAATCACAGCATACTGTGACATAATATCATCAAAACACAAAGAAAGAGAGCAAGAGAAATATAAAGGAACAAAGAAACTATAAAAAAGCCAGAGAACAATGAACAAAAAGGCCAGAGTAGTTATGTACCCTTAGACAATCAATGTAAATATAACTGGATAAAATTCTCCAATCTAAAGACACAGAATGGCTGAATAGATGAAAACATAAGACCCAAATATATGCAATTTACAAGAGATTCACTTTCACTTTAAGGACACACAAAGATTGAAAGCGAAAGGATGGAAGAAGATATTCCATGCAAATGGAAACCAAAAGAAACCAAGGATAGCTATCCTTATATGAGACAAAACAGACTTTAAGCCAATAAGTGTAATAAGAAACAAATAAAGTTATATAATGATAAAGGGATGAATTCAAAGGTCATAACAACTGTAATATTTATACACCAAACATAGCAGCACCTAAATATATAAAGCAAATATTAACATATCTGTAGAGAGAAGTAGACAGTAATACAATAATAGTAAGAAACTTCAATACCCCACTTTCAGCAATGGAGAGCTCAACCAGACAGAAAATCATTAAGAAAAAAACTGAACTTAAACTACACATTAGACCAGTATACCTAACAGACACATACAGAACATTCCATCCAACAGCAATGGAACACACATTATTCTCAAGCACACATAGAACATTTTCCAGGATAGAACACACATTAGGCCACAAAGTAAGTCTCCATACGTGTAATAAGATTGAAATCATATCAAGCATCTTTTATGACCAATGAATATGACAACAGAAATAAATTACAAGGGGAAAACTAGAATATTCACAAATATGTGGAGATTAGACAACATGCTCCTAAACAACCAAAAGGTCAAGAAGAAATTTTTAAAACTGTATCTTGAGACAAAAGAAAATGGAAGCACAACACACCAAAACTTATGGGATGTAGCAAAATTAAAGGAAGGAATACTAGAGAGATAAATGCTTACATTAAGCAAAAACAAAGTTCTCAAATAAAAAACGTAACATTATGCTTCAAGGAACTAGAATAGAAAAGGGACAGACTAAGTCCCAAAGTCAGTAGAAGGATAGAAATAACAAAAGGTCAAAGCAGAAATAAACAAGACAGAGACTACAAAAAGAAAAATAGAAAAGATCAATGAAACTAAGGGCTGGTTTTTTGGAAAGATAAACAGAATTGGCAAACTTTTAGCTAGATTAATTAGCAAAAAAGAGAGGCTTCACATACATAAAGTCAGAAATCAAAGAGGAAACATTACAGAAACACTACAGATCATAATAAATTACTATGAACAATTATACACAAATTAGATAACCTAAAAGAAATGGATAAATTCCTAGAAACATTATACTTCCCAGGACCAAATGATGAAGAAATAAAAAACCTGAACAGAACAATTACCAGTAAGTAGATTGATTCAGTAATCAAAAATTTCCCAACAAAGAAAAGTCTAAGACCAGATGGCTTCATTGGTGAATTCTATCAACCATTTAAAGAATTAATACCAATCCAACTCAAACTCCTCCAAAACAATGACAAGGAGGCTGTTACCAAACAGACCAGATATAATAAATGCCAGTAAGGATGTGGAGCAAAAGAACCATTATATAGTCTTGATGGCAATATAAAGTGATATAGCCACTAGGAAAAAGAGTGTGGAGCTTTCTTAAGAAATTAAAAATAGATTATTTTTACACATTGATCCCACTTCTGGGTATATATCTCATGGAAACGAAATCATTAACTCAAAGAGTTAGAAAGGATTCTGAACTGAATGAAAATGAAAACATAGAATGTGTAGAATCCTGCTTGTACTTCTATGTTCCCTGCAGAATAATTCACAAATAACCAAGTTATGGAAACAACCTAAGTGTCTGTCAGTGGATAATTGGATTGGATAAAGATATGGTGTGTGTGTGTGTGTGTGTGTGTGTGTGTGTGTGTGTGTGTGTGCGCACATATACATGTGTATTGGAATGTTATTTTGCCTTAAAAAAGAAGGAAGTAATGGCATTTGCAACAACACGGATTAATCTAGAGACCATTATGCTAAGAGAAATCAGCCAGACAGAGAAAAACAAATACTACATGGCATCACTTATATGTCAAATATAAAAAGGAAAAAGTCAAACCCATAGATAGAGGGTAGAATGGTAGTTGCCAGCGGCTGAGGGATGGGGAAAACAGGAGATGTTGGTAAAGGGTACGAACTTGCAATATACAGTCTGAGCATCTCATGTATAACATGACAACTATAATTGACAATGATGTATGATTAA
Source organism: Panthera leo (assembly GCF_018350215.1). Lineage (NCBI taxonomy): Eukaryota > Metazoa > Chordata > Mammalia > Carnivora > Felidae > Panthera > Panthera leo. Next base: position 447,954 of record NC_056689.1, on the reverse strand, counting down.
AATTTGCTAAAAGAGTAGAACTTAAGTGTTCTCACACACACCTACAAAAGGTAGAACATCCATTGGTATCTTCCCCCTGCTCCATTGATATCTAATAATAGGTAAGAGCAAAGTATGACCTTTGACCATATATTCAGCCTGTTTCTAGGGTTCCTGTTCTTATAAAAGTGAAATTTTAAAAAAGTCCTACCTCATTGGATGATTGTAAAAATTGAACATTACATATATAAAGGGCTTAGAATGTGCCTCACATATTATGCTGTTTGTATAAGTTTTAATTATTATCCCATAGCATTGCTATTATTATTATTAGAATATTATAATTATATAAAATTATAATGTGTGTGCAGGTCACACAAACTCAGCACTCTTTACTCTGACAGGATATATGCAAAAACATACACAGGATATTCACTTGAGCATCAGTTTATTATTAATTTGCTGGTTCTGTTTGTTTATTCTTGCATGCCAGAACTTCCTATTTTGACATGTTTTGGTGACTTACTGAATAATGACCATCATGTCTATGGTTTTGAAAGTACTCACAATACCTCACACCATACTAATTTCTAATTCACCTGCCTAAAATACCGGCTACTTTTAGGGTATCTCAAATCCCACCTTTCATGTCATTACTAAGTGAGAAGTTTGAGGAAATATCTTAACTAATCTGGGCATAAATATGAAACATTTTACTTTTCCAATCATAGTTCTTCATATGAATAATATCAGCCCTTCCCTTTAGATTCTAACTTGGACGAGTTTATAAATTCCCACTGTTCTGGCTCATCAGTTCATGTTCACCTACTCTGCAGAATTTCTATATATTCCTTGGAAATATTTTGCACTGGAATAATTCAAGACATTTCTCACACTTTCTATTACTCCAACTAATGACCACGTGTTCACAACTGCCTGTCCCTTATCCCCTGCTTTATCTGACCTAAGTTTAGTCAGTCTTCTGTCCTCCCAACAGGTCCCTGAATATGGCTCTCCCCAAGCTCCTGGGACGAAGCAAGGGTTTAAAGGCAAAACATGCCCCCTGTCCTCCAGTACAAAGAATCTGCTCATCACAGGGAGACACATTTACTGCCAGACCAAACCCAAGATGCTATCTGCTCATTCTCCCTCACTTGCCAATGTCCCCTTCAAAGTTTCCACTAGTCCTGCTTACTTCTCTCTATAAAAGAAAAGACTTTTCTGTTTGATTCTGATATGCTTGCAGATGTCTGAAATCAGAGTGTTTTCCATAGTGTGACATCCTTTTTGAATAAAATCTCTCCTTATCTGTCTGGATATGCTTTTATTTGATACTGATATAGACTCTTACAATATTTCTTTCTGAGGCATAGCTTTTATTAGATTTTATTATAGAATAAAGGAATTAATTAACCAAATTAACTCTGCTTTCCCCTCTAATAAATCCATATTAAACTATCCTTTCCCACCATCCCATAAAAATTACCCTAGAATATTTAACATTACACAGGACATAGTAACACAATAAATGTGTGGTTTAATTTTGTTTTATGTGACCTCTCTGAGCTTTTACATCATATTATATAACGTAGAGGAACTCTCTCTCTCTCTCTCTCTCTCTCTTTCTCTCTCTCTCTCTCTGAAAAATATGACATTAATTCTTGAGTTCTGTTTCTTTACAATAATCCATTCCTTCCCTCTCAATTTCCTAGGTATTTGGCAATATTCCCATGCCTCATTCATTCAAGGTGCTCCTTCATCAAACATTTATTGAAGGTTTATCCTGTTCCCTAGCATTTTGATAAGAGCTATGGATACTATTATAAACAACACAGGCGTAACACAAGTCTTTCTCTGGAGGTAAAAATTATAGAAACACTTGTGCTTTTCTCTATTATTATCAAATCTCCTAGGTCTCCCTCTCCCTTGTAAGCTAAGTTCTATTGCACATTTTAAAATACTTCATAAAGATTACTACAAAGTTCTTTTTGTCAACTACCATTGTTAATTCTGCTTTATGATGAATTGGCATAACCAAAATTGTCTTGATTGCTGACTTTTATTCTTATAGTTGTAGCATTGTCACAATTATTATTTAGGATTTTTGGGGTTGAAAGTGACAGAAACTAACAAAAAAAATTATAACCTCACATTCAGATTCTGTTAAAGCACAGTCTAGGTGCTCAGAGGTCATTAAGCATCTATCTCCCTATCTTCTCTGATTTCTCTGCAATAACTTTTTTATAAGACAGAATCTCCCCACAATAGGACAAAAAGTACAAAAGAATTTCAATTATATATTCCATGAACCTAGCAAATTTAGCTTAAAAGAAGTTTAGTTTTTGAAAAAAAAAATTCTGGGAATGTCTGGGTTTATACATTTGTCAGTAAGATGTTGGTGCTCCAGTTAGCAAAGTCTGGGCCACATGACCATGTTAAAGTTAGGGGCAAGTGAGTTGACATTAACCATAGTAGAGCCATGTGGACCAAGAGTGGACGAAAGGTGGTTTCAATAAGAGACACAAGTCACTGTCAGCAGAAGGGAAATAAGGACCACTAAAACTTAGGCATGTCTAAAGGGTACAGGGTACCAAGGTGACCCCAGAAGTGGAGCCTGCATGTTGCCTTTGCCAGGACTGGTTGTGCCACTTGCAAGAAAAAGACATAGAAGTGTGTGAGCCTCTACTGTTCTTCCCGACCAGCATATGTTTTTGCACAGATATTGGTAACAGGATCTCCACAGGATGTAGCAATACAAGAAAATTCCAGGAGACACAACTTTTGTACAAGTGTCTTATGTGATTTCATATCGTTATCCTCCAATCAGCTTCAATTCACAGGAATACTTGCTGGGACAGAAGGACAAAGTTCACCTCCCCCTTCTCACCACTTGCCCTGCTGTGTCTACACTCATTCTCAGACTAACTCTAACTTTCACCTCAATGAGCACCATTCATGTAGGAGACCAAAGAAGAGTCATATATAGTGCAAAGATAGCTCCATCCTGTAAACAGGTGTCCGTTTCCCGTTCTCCTCAATGCCATGTTTTTTCTCATTTTGTGCTTTTCATCACTAATTTCACTGTTTAGAGTGGGTCATGCTGGAATGCTGTCCAGTGTTCCTAAACACAAAAAGTCTGTGATGTGCCTTAAGGAAAAATACGAGAGTGACATAAGCTTTATTCAGGTATGAGAGTGTTACTGGCCATGAGTTCAATGTTAATTGCATTAACAACACATACTAAATAAGATGTTTGTCAACAAAAACATACATAAAACAGGGTGTGTGTTACTCAGTTGATAAAAATGTGTGACCAAAGGCAGATCGCAGGAACCTAGGAACCACGGGTCAGTATTTGTTATTTTAGTGTTTGTGAAGACTTTACAGACATAAGTACTTCAAATAATGACAACTGACTGTAAATAGTCTATATTGTGCTAGATTTATTATTGCTAGAAGTGAAAAATAATGTGGTGATATTTTAGAAAATAATCATAGGGGAAGAAACATATTTTGGAGTGGAGGTAAGGAAACCGAACTTCTCTAAAACATTTCCCAAAGAAGAAGCTGAAATATAAAGGATAAGGAAAAACATCAGTCATTATTTTGGAAATAGACAAAAGACTGATTTCTGAATAATATTCTGTTGTAACAAGATGCTAAATACAGAAAGAGCTAGGGGGAGCACCCACCAACCAGATGACCATTTCATTTCTATTCTTCACAATTGGTCTGTTTAAGTTATTGAAGAATAACTAACAAACATAATATTTGAAGTGTACATGATGATTAGATGTACATATATACTTTAGAACGATTACCAAGATCAAGATAATTAACATATCTATCACTTCACATAATTAGCTCTTTTTTGTGTATATGTGGTACGAACACTTAAGATCTCTCAGCAATTTCAAGCACATGACACCATATTATTAACTCTAGTCACCATGCCATACAGATCCTCAGAACTTTTATTTTTCTAATAACTGAAAATTTGTACCCTTTGATCTACACCAACCCATTTTCTCCTCCCCGGCCCCTGAGAACCACCTTTCTATTATCTGTTTCTGTGTAATGAGATTTTTTTTTTTTAATTCCACATATAAATAATGTCATACAGTATTTGTCTTTCTCTCTCTGGCTTATTTCACTTAGCATAATGCTCTCCAGATTCATCCATGTTCTACAAGTGGCAGGACTTCCTCCTTTTTGTGGCCGATTCATATTCCATTGTGTATACATGTCACATTTTCTTTATCCATTCATCCATTGATGAACACTTAGCTGTTTCCATATCTTGGCTATTGTGAATAATGATGCAATGAATATGGGTATGCAGATATCTCTTTGAGATACTTATTTCATTTCTTCAGAAATATAGTCAGGTGTGGGATTACTAGATTACATAGAAGTTTATTTTCAATTTTTTGAGGAATCTTCATACTGTTTTCCATATGACTGTATGATTTTATGTTCCTTCCAAAAGTGTATTAAGAATTTCCTTTTCTAGGGGCATCTCAGTGGCTCAGTTGGTGGAGTGTCTGAGTCTTGATTTCATCTCCAGTCATGATCTCACAGTCATGAGACTGAGTACTGCATTAGGCTCCATGCTGGGCATGAAGACTGCTTGAGATTCTCTCCCTCTCCCTCTGTCCTTACCCTGCTCTTGAAAGAAAGAAAGAAAGAAAGAAAGAAAGAAAGAAAGAAAGAAAGAAAGAAAGAAAGAAAGAAAAGAGAATTTCCTTTTCTCTACATCCTCTCCAGTATCTGTTATCTCTTGTTTTTTTTTTTTTTGTTTTGTTTTGTTTTGTTTTTATTACAACCATCCTAACAGTACACGTGTAAGCGAATATATCATTATGGCTTTGATTTGATTTCCGTGATGAGTAATGATGTTGAGCACCTTTTATATATATATTGGCCATTTGTAGATCATCCAAAATATCTATTTGGGTCCTTTGCCTGTTTTTTAATTGTATTATTTGTGGTTTTTTTGGAGTTTTGTTATTTTTTGTTTGTTTGTTTTTGCTATAAAGTTATGAGTTCTTTATACATATTTTGGACATTAACCCCTCATCACAGGTTAGTATAAATTAGTTCCTCCCAAGGGAACCTGGGTGGCTCAGTCGATTAAGCCTCTGACTCTTGGTTTCAGCTCAGTTCATGATTTCATGGTTTGTGGGATCAAGCCCTACCTCTGTGCTGACACAGTGCAGAGCCTGCTTGGGATTCTCTCTCTCACTCTACCTCTCCCCTATTTGTACCTCTCTCTCTCTCAAAATTAATAAATAACCTTTAAAATTTTATAATTGAAATTAAAAAAAATTGTTCCTCCTATTCTGTAGGTTGCCTTTTCAATATATTATTTCCTTTGCTGTGCAGAAGCTCTTTAGTATAGTCTCACGTTTTTATTTTAGCTTTTGTTGCCTGGGATTTTGATGTGTTAACTCTTTTTTTTTTTTTTAACTAGGCAAAAACTTTATTAACCTTGTTTCAAAGTTTATTCCCAGGCTTCTTCAGCTTAATTAGCTGCAAAGAATGAATTGTGTATAAGCAAAAACTGAAAAGAATGGCAGTGTCCAAGGAGCTTGGGCTTAAAATATTAAAGATCTAGATTTTAGCATATCCATGGAAAAATTTTTAAAAAGCACTCATAATATAAAATAGCAGCTCCCAGTAACTTCTTCAAGTTTTATTTTCTTCAGAAGTTGACTCAACTCAGTTTGTTTCCTTCTTGGAAGCTTCATCAAAATTTTCCACAAGATCTGGAACTTCATCATCATCCCCTCTGGTAGTGAGTGGTGCTTTTCCATCCACAGATTCTTCTTAAACTAGTCAGACTTGCTGTACCACGTTGGTTTAAGATCTTGGGTAGCACTTCTGTCAGCTGTTTGGTCTCAGGGTGGCCTTTGTAACAAAGTGTTTGCTGCCAGGGATGTCTGGACTTAGGGTTCTTGAAGTGGATCACTGTTCCCTGGTTTGTGAACATATTCATTTTTTCAATGTTAGAGATACTGTTTACCCCTAACTTCTTTAAAGAGAACTGAAATTTGTTATCATCTACTATAGCCTTTCTATGAACCACCTTCTGTCAGCTAACAGTTCTTTTCCCACCAACGTGCACTTGTGCTTACAGTTTGCCGAGTTTCCCCAAACTCATGATAGTTTATTGCTCATGATAGTTTATTTCATCTTGGAACAGAAACAGGACCATGTGGGGGACTAGGGCTGGCGCTCAGGAGATCTCAGGTAGACCAGCTGAGATTAGGTGAGCTCACATGGGAACACAAAATGGCAGCTAACTCACTGATTTTTAAAGGTTCTCTTTCCACATGAGTACAACCAACCACTTCCACTCCCCATCCCTACCACCACTAACCAAGATTTTAGAAATCACGGCATTCACCTCAACTCCTTCCACAACATGCAACCCATACAGATGGAAAATAAAACCTAGAGGAAGCAAGTGATATTTTCCAACATCCTACATTCAAACCTTACCCCGTCAGGGGTGGCGTGGGCCTCTTATTCACCCTCAATCAGAATTCTACCAGTGGGTTTGGAGTCTTATTAGCAAGCCCACTACGTGATTCAGCATATCCCAGGGCCTGATTTTTCCTAACATCTGTCTAACAAGACAAGTTTCAAAATATTTTTCTAGAAAATGCTGACTACAAGGAAATGAAAATAGGCTATTTCATGCATAATAAAAAGAAAAAAGCTAAAAGATTTCAGGAGCCCAACAGAGAATTAGATTAGTAGAATTTACATTCAAATGAAGGTAATGGGTATTTGTTCAATGTTCTCATCATTTCTTCACCAACTTAAAGGCTAGTACTGATATAAAGCACTACATAATTAAAAGTTACCTGAAATCCCAAATTGCTGGCCAACAAATCAAAGTAATTCACACTTATGGAGTTTTTCTTTCAAAATTAGTAAGGCAAATGGAAATCCCAACCATTACATTATGCCTAAATAACCTAACAAAGTAGTTACCATCTTGACGAGAATTCTGACTAAAATGATGTACTAGAACCTACCCATGTTTTGCATAGGGAGGCAGTACAGCTCCTTGTGAAATGTATATGCAGGCTATTCATTATGCCTGGCTTCAAATCCTGGTTTCATAATTTACTAGCTAGGTGACCTTGCAAATACTGCCCATGAAGCATCTAAAACCAAACAGTGCTAAATGCTAACACTTTAAAGGCTTTTATCCAAAACACTGTTGGAAAAATAGAATTTAAAAAACAAACCTCAGGGCACCTGGGTAGCTCAGTTGGTTAAGTGTCTGACTGCAGCTCAGGTCATGATCTTGCAGTTCGTGAGTTCAAGCCCAACATCAGGATCTGTGCCGACAGCTCAGAGCCTGGAGCCTGCTTTGGATTCTGTGTCTCCCTTTCTCTGCCCCTCCCCCATTTGCACTCTGTCTCTGTCTCTCAAAAATGAATAAACATTAAAAAAAAAATTTTAAATAAAAAACAAGTCTCCTCCCAAACCAGAAAATCTTTCTGCAAAGGTAGAAGAGAACAAAGACAATTTTACTATCAAAAAAGCATTAGCATTAAAGCATAATGTGATACACATCACAGGAAATCTGCTAAGAGATTGTAAAAGGCAGAAAGAAGTTTTACCCTTTTATATAGCCAATAGAAACATCCATTATATACATATTCTCAAAAATAAAAACAAAAACCCATAACCAGTCCTCAAGTAAGAGGACTAGATAGGACCACCTGTCACACAAGTTCATCCTAAATTCACCTGGTAATTGGGGTGGTACTCTGTGTTTGCTAATTGTCTTTGTCCACAGGAAAAATAAACTCATATCTTTATGACAAGAAGTAGCATTACATTGCGCAGGTAGACACTGCCAGAGTCAGGCTCCTATCTCCCACAATAACTGGTGCTCTATCTTCCCTGATGGTTACATTTCAAGGGGCTGGCTCCCAGGTCCTTGAGAAAGATATTCCTGGGTTGTACGGCTGGTAAGACATTTATTTAGCTGCTTAAAAAAATTAACATACGTTTCAAAGCGACCAAGAAAGACCTCAATATTACAATTTTTCTTTTTTTTTTTTTTTTTTTTCAACGTTTTTTATTTTATTTTTGGGACAGAGAGAGACAGAGCATGAACGGGGGAGGGTCAGAGAGAGAGGGAGACACAGAATCGGAAACAGGCTCCAGGCTCCGAGCCATCGGCCCAGAGCCTGACGCGGGGCTCGAACTCACGGACCGCGAGATCGTGACCTGGCTGAAGTCGGACGCTTAACCGACTGCGCCACCCAGGCGCCCCAATATTACAATTTTTCTAAAGTAAATGCTCTAGGAAAAGGGAGGCAGTGGGAAGTCTCTTCTTTAATTTTCAGTTAGGAGAAGTAAGCTTCTTATTTTTAATTTGTATTTGGTCTCATAATCTCAAAACTCTTAAAGAAACCAAACTTTATTTATTTAAAAATGTAAACTGAAGTTCTACAAGATTCTCCTTTGTAAAATTCTATTAAGCTTATTTTTCTTTCCTTTTTTTCAGAAAAAAGAATCAATGTTTCTGAACCAAATAATAACAAGGCCCAATTGTCACTTAAGGTGGGGTAAGTGTCATATATTATTCAGTTTAATTTAGCTATACATTAGCTACAATTTCTGCTGTGTTGTTTTCCATATATACATTTTTTTATTTTCCCTTATTTTTCACGAAAGCTCTCGTCATGGGAGCACACTGCTGACAGTACCAAGGGCCTCTTGCACCTGGCAGAATGAGAGAATAAGGAGGTAAATGAGTAAGAGAACGAGCAGCCACTGTCTTCCTTTCGACATTCCTAGAACATATTCATCAAATACATACGTAATAATATTTCAAAATCAATGAAAGATAGCAGCAATTTCTTTTGATAAAGCTGCCAACGCTTTTAGTTTCTCTCTACTCCATACTTTGGCCTGCCCTCGTGTATCTATTAGTAGGTTCACAACTATGCACACAGAAAGACTCACATAAGCAAGCTCTTAGATCCAACTGTCTAAAGATATACAGGAGACTATTAAAATTCACTATTTTAAGGGTGCCAAAAAAGGTAAGGAGAAGTGTGTCATCTCTACTAGAATACATTATTTTCAAACAGAAGAGACTAAAAATGTTTACATAGAGTATGGAAAAGTCATTCATAATCTCCTCTTCCTTTCTTTTTTCAATAGACCCAATAAGACTATAGTGATATGATTTTATTTACTCGTCATCACAAATAGAAGGCGACTTTGGCAGGAGCAATATTATAAGCAAGAAGAATAAACCAACACTGATGTGGTATAGTTTGGAAAGCATAATGAGAATTACTTCTCTCATCTCAGCCTGGAAATTTTCCTGAAATTACGCCATTAGTGCTTCATTCTTTTAACTTCTTAGGAATACCAATTAAAATACATAGGCCTCCCAAAGAGATAAGATGAGGCTACCTTCATGGTCATATGGTTCTCAGGGAGACTAATATCACAAGATATTTACAACAATGAAGCCAAGCTGATAAGCAACGATATAAGGGGACTTTTGTGAGGCAAATTCATCCCAAGGTTAAGTTCTGACACAATACAATCTATTTCTGAAGGACAGTAGCAGGAAACCCTTAAGGAGACATGTGAGGTATCTGCACATGTGAAGGAGATGCTCCCAGAAAGAAGATTTCTGAAAAGGGAGAGAAAACAAGGACCACAGCCCATCTTTGCCATCTGTGTCACTTTGCTTTCATAGATCAGGTAATTCAGAACAAAGTACAAAAGATATATATTGTCCTTGTCCTTCCAACAGTCAGTAGCCAGTCAGATGAGTGGATTCAGTGAACACTAAAATACAAGTGTACAGACGAAATAATTTTCACTATAACAAAAAGTACTATTACTGCACTTACCCTGTAAACAAAATGGCTTAAAAGATCACATTATGCCTTCCTTAAAAGATATTTCAACTACCTTTTGAAACATTTAAGATTTAAAGGAGTTCTGTTTTTGTGTTTCTTTTTGTTTTTTAGCGCAAAATATCCCAGGTTTATCTTACACTTTCTGTATCCCAGTCCTGAAATCATTCATTTCTCTAGGCACCCCTGGGTCTTGGTAGGAGGAAAGCAACAAATTTAGAAAACAAGTTAGAGACTCTTGGGGTAGTTACTAGAATGGTCATTTCCTTACTGGTAGGCCTTTCCAGAACTATGCAGAAACCCAGATACATATGTTTGTATATCTTTATGCATTTCTCTATTTTACATGTATATATAAAACCTTGATTTCATATGGATAACTGCAATTCTAAGCCAACTACACAAGAATCAATCTAACCTTTCTATTTTCCTTGTAATTATTCCTCATTTTACAGGTGGACAGACTGAGGTCTTGGGAGATTATCCAAGGTCACATGGCTGCTAAGAGCTCTTAACCACTTTAAACTAAAATTTTTTTAATGTTTATTTTTTTTAGAGAGAGAGAGACAGAGAGAGACAGAGAAAGTGGGGGAAGAGCAGAGAGAGAGGGAGACACAGAATCCGAAGCAGGCTCCAGGCTCTGAGCTGTCAGCACTGAGCCCATTGCAGGACCTGTGCTGAAGTCAGATGCTTAACCACCTGAGCCACCCAGGCATTCCTCTTAACCACTTTAGAAACAGAAAGAATCCCCTGAGAAGTCTGTCTCTAAGTCATTTTGTGGAATTCAATAAGTGGCTATAGGATCCCAACTCTAAATAGAAAAGTTGCCAAGTAGAAAACACAAAGTCCCTTTCTAGTTCTGTTTTTATAACTGCTGAGATCAAGCAAGTTTGTTCACCTTCAACAACCTGAAGTCTGTTAGTTCCATAAAGTGTATCTAAGTGTAACAGAGCCATATTGCCATTGCAGGAAAAACACAGGACACAAGATAAGCTAGTGTTTTCTTTGACTTCAACAGTAAAAGTCTGCATGGAATGGAACTACACACCTAAAGAAAAAAAAAAAAAAACTGTAGTCCTACATTTGAGCTCTTCGTGATCTAAGCCTCTTTTTTATTTTCGGATTTCAGAAAACCATCTCCAGTCAAATAAGAATACTAAAAAGCAGTCAACAATACCATACTCATCTGAGTCCTTTGACCTTATGTTCATAAATTACCACTTACATGTTTCTTCTTTGCTTCAGTCTTTACTCTTGGAATCATTTGAAGGTTTATAAACCAGTAAATAATATCCCTTTAATATTTAGTAATGCTTTTAGAATGTGGCTTAATAATTCAAGGAATGTTTTGCCAATTCAAGATGACAATTTTTATAGGAAAAAAACATCTAAAATTACACTATTTACTCCAGTTTATGCACATATATGAAGTTTAATACACATGTCATAAACCATAGATCACATATGGCATAATTGATATTTCATGTAATTGAGGGAGCAATCCCAAATTAATTAGAGATCAAAATAACTTATATGAGCAGCAGTAATTCCTGAAGTTATTCCTTTCTACTTATAGCATGATTCAATTTTATACCCTTATTTCATTTGAGGAAAAAAAGTCCTTTTCTGTCTTTCAAAAATTGGTAGGTATTAATAAGTACTTATTTTCTGTTCAATCCATTCAAGAGATAGTTTAAATAAACACAATTTAAAGTCATCAAAATAAACACCAGAAATGCAAAAGACTCTTACAAAAACAGATTTACAACATTTGTCAAAAGTAATATCTTATAAATGCATCATAAAGAAATACGAACTCAGAACCTTTTCATTTTAGAAGGAGGAGATAAAATTATACCTATTAAAAACAAGAGTTATGGCTATTCTGTCAAACACTGTTAAAACTGACAAGAGAAATGATATATTTTTTCTAAAAATTTAAATGTTCTTAAATACAGATATAACCAATTCACATGAAACTTGTAAAAGAGCTGTTCCCATTAGATAAATAAACTTGTATTTATTATATAATATATTCTCTATATTTGCTGAAGTACAAAATAGGATCAGAGTTGATACAATATGCATAGTAAATAATTCTAAATTGATATCCCACTGGTGAAGCCCATTACGTCTTCAGTTATGATAATTAAAAGAACTGTAAGTGTGCTTACACAGCCCAAGTAGGATTAAGCCTAGTTACTACTGCTTTTCATAGAAGAGACCAGAAAATTGGGTTAATCCACTGAAAGCCCTTTTCCCCCTCTAATGGTGCTGACATTTCTTCGTATCCCTGCTAGAACAAGGATTCCAGAAGTCTGGTGCAAACACACAGCATAGGGGGGCACCTGGGTGGCTCAGTCAGTTAACTGTCTGGCTCTTGGCTTCCGCTCAGGTCATGATCACATGCCTTGTGGGTCTGAACCCCACATCAGGATCTATGATGGGGGTGTGGAGCCTACTTGGGATTCTCTCTCCCTCTCTCTCTCTGCCCCTTCCATGCTTATGCACTCACTCTCTCTCTCTCTCCCTCTCAATAAACAAACAAACAAACAAACAAACATTAAAAAAAAAAAAAATGTTTTCTGGGAAAACACGTCCCAGAAGCTGGAGATCTAGGAGTTAGAAGGTAAAGCCTACTTACTGCACTATCACTTTGATAGTCAAGGCTCTTTCCCTTTATTTTAGAATTCTGAAATTGCTAACGTAAGAGTTCATAGTCTCTATGGGGTGGCCAGAGGAAGGGGAAGGAAGTACCTCCTTTCCAGTAGTGAATGCTTTATTCCAATATAGGTCTTGTAGGTATCAATGAGTCTGGCCAGCTTGTTTATCTTATACAGACAGCCCTTTCCCTACATTTAGACACTAGCCAGGTAAGGGAGGGTTCCAGCATCAGGTAAAAGTGGAGCTCAGAACAAGCCCTGACGTCACTGCAGGGGGAGGACTCTGGTTGTTGGTTAGTTCTTACTCATCTCACTATTTGCTGGAGGGCCAGAAACCAGAATCCCTCCCTTGAGGCTGAAAATTGCATCAATACCATTCATTTCCTTTGATCCAAGTAGCAAAAACACAGAGGCTTGGAGCCATTACTCATTCTGCTTCCTCCCATCAGGTCTAAGTCACTGATGAAAATGCTCAGCCTAACTCCATAGCCCAGAATAGAAAGTTCTTGTCTCTCACTGTACCAGGATTAGCTTCTAAGGTGGTTTCCTTCAAGGCAAAAGCCCATATTGATACACAAGACAAAGACATTTTTTGTTTCCAGGTCACAAACATTAGACACTTCAGATCAGCAGACTCTAACATTCACTAGGCTTAGAGAAGACAGTTTCACTTCTAAGTCTGTTTTAGCTATAAAATGGGAATAATAATACTTGGTCTCATTACCTCCAAAGATTGTTTTGAGGGAATGAAATTAGATAAGAAAAAGAGATTTTAAAAGATTGAAATAATTATAGCATTTTATTATCTTCAAATCCTTCTATTCTCATATGATCAATATTAATTTTTCAATTACCAATAATCTCTGCTCAATTGGTAAATTGTGTTCAAAATAACTGGTGGTAGAAAGGTTATCACTTTACTTATTACCTAGTGATGTTAAGTGACAAAACACAGAGAGGCATATAAAAGTTATGTCACATGTTCCAATATTGGTATTAGGCTTGTACCTATTTCATCATATTCATCCCTGTCTTTCACAGTGTTATGTTTCATTTTTCTACCTTATCCCTTCTTCATTTTCCCTATTCCAAGTAGTACCCAAGGTATTTCTTACCTACACCAAGATCTTCAATAAAAAGGCATCTATCCACTGAAAGAATATGATTCACTTCACACATTAAATATGGTAACTATTTTCTTTCCTGTCTATAAACCAAATCCACAGAACAAGTGTGTATGTATCTATATCTATATCTATATATAGATATAGATATAAAATTTTTTTAGTGGAGAAGGAAAGATACATTCTACAAATTTTATCTAACATCTGACACACCAATGCAGTAACTTTCATGTGAAAGTAAAGATTATTTACCAAGCAACTGGTCCCAAGGTAAAATAAATAGTGTGCATTGGTCCAGTTTATAAATGTTCACTATTTGGAATGAAGACTATTTCATGGTAAGTAAAATTAAAATCAGAAGTGACCTCAAAAAGAGGAGTGTATATGCAGTCATATTTTAATAGAGATGGGGAAATACTTGGGCATTGGCTGGAACTGCCAGGCATGGACAAGGTCATCATGAACACACTAACCAAAACAGCCCTCCAAGCAGCAAACCCTGAGTCCTCAAGATCTGCTGATACCTGGAGGAGATGCAGAGGAGCAGGATGAACAAGCCATAGGCCACCAATGCCCTATTTAGAAGAAGTGAACTTCAAAGTCATCACTATGAACCTCACCCGGAAGAATGGAACAGCTATGGAAGGAGACATAAGCTGAAGAAGCACAAGTCCTTGGTCTCTCCGGACCAACTCCCTCAAGTCCTGAGTACTTCCCCACAAGCAGGAAATCAACTTCAAAATCAGACATAAACTCCCAGGAACAGCAGGAGGAAAAGCTACGGAGAAAAATAAGAAAAATTTCCCAAGGCAACTACTCAGATGTGGCAAACAGACTTGAAAAGAGAGAGACAGCTCCAAAGCACAAAAATTTATGACTTTTTTTTTTCTTATTTTCATTTTTAATAAGTTTAGAAATGAATAAAGGCCAAAGCCATAGTGATAGCAGTTAAAAACTAATTACATTTACAAATAGTAAGAATCTTTTAAGGGTTATTTATACATAAACTTTGGGTCTTTATCTATTAGTTCTTATCTATTAATTTTCTCCAATACAAAATATTTGAACCAAACTTCTGGTATGTGTCTTGTCCCACATATGACATATTTGCTTATACTGTGAAATCAAATTTTTAAAATACTACACTTATACAAGAAAAGAATCTAATTTACATATCAACTCTTCTAGGAAACACTTACTGAGACTCCAGACAAACTTGACCTTGCCATTCTCTGGTTTCTATCTATTGGACTTGCTGTCTATACCATGTTATGCCAACCAATTCTATAACATACTATAGAGAATGGCCACCCACCATCATGTAATTATAAAGAAATAGAAATTATTCTGAGACTAAACTATATATATGCAATGTAAAAAATGTATATTAAACCTATGCAGATTTGAGGGGAAAATTCAAAATATTGATAAACTTTGATAACCCATGGCATACACAATAATGAATCTCTCTTTTTTTAATGTTTATTTTATTTTTGAGAGAGGGAGAGAGAACACAAGCAGGAGAGGAGCAGAGAGAGAGGGAGAGGATCTGAAGTAGGCTCTGCACCAACAGCAGAGAGCCCGATGCAGGGCTCAAACTCACAAACCATGAGATCATGACCTGAGCTGAAGTCTGACGCTCAACTGACTGAGCCACTGAGGTGCTCCAATAATGAATCTCTCTTATGGAGTAAAAATAGTCAATCTGATAAAAGATGATCTTTTGTCATTTTCAAGTGAAGTAACCCAAAAGTTGTAAGGATTAGTTAGAAAGACACCAAAAAACCAAAGAAACGATATTTGAAGGAAGTAACATTCATTAAAATGAAGGTTATAATTCATGATGGGGTGTGTGGAAAGGAGAAATTTTTAAAAAAAAAGAATGTTTGATTTCAAGTCTTCCTCCCAAATATAGTTAAGGAACAATTTTCATGAACATGCTTTGAACAGTCCATTTTTAGTAGTCATTGCAAGAACAATGACAATGAAAATACATATGAACATAAATGTGGAACACTGACCTTATTCATCTTACAAAAACTCAAATAAAAGGTAAATAATACCTATATGCTAATAGTGTTCAGCCTTTTGACAATGGTCGTGTCTTAAATATATGTACTTAATGATACATATTTTTAAGGAGAAATACTCTTTAAATATAAGAAATATAGGTTAAATTTTATATGCTATTTTTATATGACATTAAAAAGTATCTAATGTATTTTCTTTTTGCACTTACAAAATTCACAATTATAAGAACTTCAGTTGATAGATACATGTGAAATAAAAATGTTGGTTTACAGTGATACATGTGAAATAAATGTGTTGGTTTACAATGGATGTAAAAAAGTAGCCATTTGTTCTAAACAAGTCATCAAATTAATTTTAATACATTTTTGAAGAAAACATCTTAGCAATAATTATTACCTTTGGGAGGTTTATGAGAGAAGTAGTGTATCTTGCCATTAATTTTTCCTTTTTTAGTGCCCTTTAAAATTTTTTTTTATGTTTACTTATTTTTGAGACAAAGAGAAACAGAGCATGAGTAGGGGAAGAGCAGAGAGAGAGGGAGACACAGAATCTGACACAGGCTCCAGGCTCTGAGCTGTCAGCACAGAGCCCGACACAGGGCTCGAACCCAACTGCAAGGTCATGACCTGAGCCAAAGTTGGATGCTTAACCGACTGAGCCACCCAGGAACCCCAGTACCCTTTTAAAATGTGTCCCAAAATAATATCAAATATAGTTATGCCTATTCCTTTAAAACTCACAATATTGACAAGAAATACTCATTTAGTAGATACTATTGGGTTACTTCACATGAGAATGACAAAAGATCATCTTTTGTCAATTTGGCTATTTTACTCCATTGGAGAGATTCATTATTGCATATAATATGTCACGGGCTATCAGATGTCAATACACTCTGATTAATGTTCGAGAAATCTTAAATTCTTTTTCTCAGGAGATTAAGGGGAATCAAACACATGTTCTCCCACCTGAGCATGAGATAGTCAAGTTTCTTTCTGGGTTCCAGAAACCATTTAACAGGCATTTCCCCTCAGGAAGATAAAATAAATAAATAATTGTCTATAATGTATTATGAAGCACCATGAGCAGATAAAATACACTTAAAGAAAAGCTGAAAAAATTTCCACTAAGGAACAAAAGTTGGTTTTACCAACAACACTTTCTAGAAATGGCTATTTTTCAAAAAGAAATAGACTTCTAACTGATCTCTGCTATCAAAGTCAAGTGTTATTGCCTTGATCTCAGCAATGTTTCAAAGAAATATTATCAAAAAAAAAGAACAAAACAGATAAAGTAGAATAAATAATCTGAACCAAAGATAACAAAAGGAGAAAAATTGAAATCATAAATCAGAAGGGCGTCTGGGTGGCTCAGTTAGTTAAGCATCGGACTCTTGATTTTAGCTCAAGTCATGATTTCATGGGTTTGTGAGATCAAGCTCTGTGCTGACAGTGCAGAGCCTGCTTGGGATTCTCTCTCTCTCCCTCTCTGGGCACATGCACATGCTCTCTCTCTCTCTCTCTCTCAAAATAAATAAATAAACTTAAAAAAAAAAAGAAGAAATCAAATCAGAGCAAGAAGAATTAAATAGTTGGGAATTGACAAGGGAGATATAAAACACTGCAAAAGGGAAGTAAGTTCATATATTTTCTGACATGATACAAAGGGCAACATTCAGAGCAGAAGCAGGCAGTATTTTAATCAATTATTTGGTAATGAGTTTAAAAACAAAATCAAAAGGAACACAAAACGATGTTAATAGAATTTATGGTAGATTTCAAGATATACCCCAAACTCTACTACTTTCTCTCTATTTTGAAAATATTAAGTACACATTTTCCCAGTACTGCATTTTTTTAAATGTTTATTTATTTTTTGAGAGATAGAAGTAAAAAGCAAGCAGATGAAGGGCAGAAAAAGAGGAACAGAACCCCAAGCAGGTTTCGTGCCATCAGCACAGAGCCCCACTTGGGGCTTGAACTCAAAAATCATGATATCATAACCTGAGCAGTTGACCTGAGTCAAATGCTTAACGACTGAGCCACCCAGGAGCCCCACCCAGTACTGCAACTTTATGTACACATTTTACCAGTGTCAAAAACCTAAAATAAACTCTACACACAGTAAGTGTTTAAAGTAAAGAATGTAAACTAAAGAAAGTAAAGTGATTAAAGAATGAATTTAGAGACGTGCATGGCTGGTTCAATTGGAAGAACATGCGACTCTTGATCTCCGGGTCATGAGTTCAAACCCATATTGGGTATAGAGATTACTTAAATAAATAAGTAAACTTTAAAAAAAGCTAAAAAAAATGAATTTAGAGGATCATTAGACTTTATACATATGCTCATTCAAACAACTGACTGAGATATTTTCCTAACTCTGTTCTGCTGATGCTGAAAGAATCTGAATGACTATGATCTTGACATATAACATTAGCTCCCAAAAGTGTTTCTCTATGTAGACTCAAAGAGGCACCATTTTACAAAGTCTTTGATAAACTATACAAATAATGTCTAAATTATCTTCATATCATAGTATTTTACAAAGTGTATGTTTTTCTTTTACTCTGTATTTTTTAGAATATAAGTGATAACAGGAGACTAAATTTTTTTCTTTACATCAGGAGATATCGGTGTTCAATAAATAATAAGTAAACCAACCAAATAACAAAGGTATCTAGGGAGTTGGTAATATTATTTTCTGTCCAAGTTTTGCTGTTGACTTTTTGTGTAATCCCAGGTGACTTGCCCTCCCTGTCCTTCATTTCCTCATCAGCAAAATGAAGATTAACAACACTGTCTTAATTTGAGGTTACTTTGATAAAGACGATGGTCAAATACTTTTAAAGATGAAGGCTGAATGTAATACTGTGGTTTTTTGATTTTCAATTCCATCTTAATTTAAATTAGGTCTAGTTTGTCATATGAAAAGATAAGCATGAATCCCAAAGGACACACTGATTTGTATTAGAGGAAAATATGGATGTTTATGAAAAGCAGCCCTGTTTGGGGGGCCACCAATTGCATGCAAAACTGCAACTGTTTCAGCAGTAAGCAAATACTTCTGGTTTGTACCTTGACATTGTCTACAGAATGAAAGTTGTACAGAATTAACCTTTATAACCCATGGCAAAATCAGATGTTTCCAAGCCTGTTCCTTGATTATAGACTTGCCTTACAAGGAGGCTAAAGGCAAGACAGAAAACAAATCTTGTTTACTAATAACTAAATACATTAGGGCTAATCCTCAAGCCATCTGTTTATATTCCATTGTATCAATCAGATTCTCTTTTAGCCCAGCCCAAAGTGACTTGTAGAGTCCTGGGGAAAAGGGATGACAGGAAGCAATATATCAATGAGCTATGTGTTCAGGTGTCTTGAAAATGAGAGGAGAAAAGCACATGGAAACACAGGTTAAGAAAAGAAATGGAGCATAGTGCCCACTGGAGTAAAAAAAAAAAAAAAAAAAAAAAAAAAATCTAAATCAATTTCATCAACCATAAATCCTTACAACTGTCCTAATTTAGGAGCCAACATGATGATGAAAGTGACCCAACAGAAACAAATTCTCCAGTGGAAGTGAACACAGTGACCAGAAAATGAGTGCATTAAGTCTTCAGTGTCAGAGGAAAAGAAAAAATATGAGGTGCGAAAAAACTGATAGTCAAAGTTGATTGCAAGCACATAAAGGACATTTAAATGACTCCCTTGAACAAGTAAGGAAAAACTCAAGTCTGAGTTATTTCCAGCTTGTGACAGCTAAACCAGGATGAGACAATTTTGCTATTATTATTGTGACCATATTGTATGGAACATCCAGGGGACAAGAATTTTTTTTTTTTTGGCATTGAATTTTGTGGAAATATGATGATAAGGAAAGGGGACAAAAAAGTGACGACAAACCTTTCTCTTATTTTAAGGTTTTGCCAAAGTCATTTATTTACTTACCAAGTGGTACATAAAAAATCACACTATGGTACTGAGGCTCCATGACTTAAAAGTGTAGGTTTCATAATAAATTTAGAGACCTTTTTTTGTGTGTGTGTGAAGCATTTGGCTTGTCTGCTGAATCTGAAAGTAAAATGAACTTACTCAGTTGTGAGTTGCTCTCACAAGTCTATTTAGTTATACCTTCTAGTTTTCCAAACTAATTATCATGAATCATAAAAGCCAACTTTTATCATGCCTGATGATTTAACATGCTTTATGATTAATTTTTCTACTTAGGTGATTGCCTCATCTTTTGAGAAGAAACAATTTAGCATTATGCGACAGTGCTTTCTCTCATGTGGCTCTTTTTAATATCTGTGCCTGGATGACTCTTGCACTTCTTATCATTTCCACTACGGTAGTCAAATATCTGCAGAAATCTGGATTCTTTTATGAATTTAACAGGGACAGAGTTTGGAAAATAAATCAGTTTGACAAATGCATCTTTATTGGATTTTATGGTCATATCCATAACTCTTCCGGAGATGCTCTTCAGGAGATAGGAGAAATAAGCAGAGCGTAAATATACTATTAAAATTCAAAATACTATATACAGAGTGAATATAAAACATCTAAGGGATTGTACGAGTAGTGGAGAAGAGTTAATAGAAATGAAAAAAATGAGGAAAGTCCTTGGAGTCAATTAATTAAATTAAAACAATTCAGCAAGAGGATATACATGTTTAGGAAGAAATTATCTTTCAAGATGCCAAGTTTAAATTAAATGAAACCAGCAAAAGCCTTCTTATATCCTCAAACTCAAGACCAATAGAGAATGATAGTCCAGGGCTGACAGAAGCATGTGCAGTCAGCATAGCTGAGGGTATAAGCCACCTCAAAAACAAATAGAGAAACAATGAAACTAAATGTTAGGAGTCTCTGCAAAGACAGACAAGGTTGTAGACTTAGGGAAAATGCCACTCTTACCCTGATAACCAAAAATAGCAGTATTTCCAAGTGGAAAGCAAACCTGTGGTTTTAGTCATAGACATCAATGAAATAAAGGCAGTTAAAAAAAAATGTCCAGGGCACCTAGGTGGCTCAGTCGGTTAAGCATCCAACTTCAGCTCAGGTCATGATCTCACAGTCCATGAGTTCGAGCCCCGCGTGGGACTCTGTACTGACAGCTCAGAGCCTGGAGCCTGCTTCAGATTCTGTGTCCCTCCTCTCTCTCTCTCTCTCTGCCCCTCCTCCACTTGCACTCTATTTTAGTCTGTCTCTCAAAATAAATAAATCAAAAAAAAATTTTTTTAATGTCCTTTCATTCTGATGAAATGAGTTGGCTAAATTTGTAAGGACCCTAATGAAGGTTTCCATATGAACAGACTCCCCTTGCTTTCTGAAATTTCGCTTTGAACATGTTTTGTGTAACTGCTCTAAATTTTCCTATACTCATACAAGATTTGCCATCAACTTAGGGTATACTAAAACAGCATGAAGAATTTCTAACTAGAATTTTTAAAACTCCTCGGCCTTACCGAATTTCTTTTTCTCTTTGAAAAAGTTAGTTTCGTACTGTTTGTATCTAATTATGTTTCCATTTTTTACCCTTTCTGGTGGACACAACAGACAAATCTGAAGAGTTTAAATGTGTATTTGTTATAAAATAAACTTATTGTTCTTTCTTTGCTTAAGTCACAATCAGTAAATTATTCAACAATACTCTAAAAGCGTAGTTGTCTTTCAATTATATCAGCAATATTAATAACTTACAAATTAATTTCTTTGGAGTTTAAATCTTCTTTTATGCCCACCTACCAACTGTCATGGAAAAATATATATAACACAGCAAGAGGGAAACCAGTCTGCATTTGCAAACCAATGAGTGTTGAATTGTGTGCTGGTAACTTACTTGAAAAAGAAGAAAGAAGTCTGCTGTATGTCTCCCTCATCTTTGACTGTTTTCACTCCATAAAAGCAAATGCACCCTCCAGAAGTAGGACTTCCATTCACAGCTGTCATCAAAGTCCAAACTCTAATCAGTTTTGTCCTTATGCTTTCTTACTCCTAGGAACATCTACTGCTTTCTGACAGTCTCAGTACCGCTGGATAACTTAGCACTATCATTTCTCGAACAGGGTTTTCTTTTATAACCAGAAGAAAATCAGCCTCTTTCAGTGGAAGATTCTGCTTTTCAGTGAGCTTTGAAATTATCCTTGTTACTCTCTTAGAACCCTTTTGTAATCCCAAGCATATATCACTTTAAATCATTGCAAGATCTCCATAACACTAGCTCCTTAATGTGGTTTTGCATGTTTTAATCTAACAGGAGCCTTATTTTTCATGTTAACACGCCTTTCTCTAATTGTAAATAACAATGTGCAGTGCACAAGTCCACCTGTTCTTCAGAACTCCTTCTAGCATAATTGTATTCTACTTGCTAGGAAATTGATTCTTATTTGAAAAAAAAAAATACACCTATGAAAAGCAGTAGGCGACCTTTTAGATTTAGTTCCTGAAGTTGCAGAAAGAAAGCCAGTTCAGTGACAGCTAATTTGTCAAAAGTCAATTCACCCAATATGTACTAAATGCCCAATCTCTGGAACATTCCTCTTGATACCTTCCCCAAATAAAGGACCCCCCTTACTCAGCCCCAGCTCTTAACAAGTTGGATGTGGGGTTATGGTAGAGAAAGAAATGCAGTAAACCATAAAAAGCTCTTAGCAAAATAAAATGAAAGCCAGGTAACCAAAATGTATAGAGATCTTAAAAAGTTTCAAAAATCAATATGAATTACTCTAAATTTTATAAATGTTTAAAGAAACATGCTAACTTCTCTAATAGGTCATTCAGAAATTATCCAATTGATAAACTTGATTTTGGTGCATTGAATTTAGGCAAATATATTTATATTTGAAGTTTCAAGGTTTGGGGCTGGGGAAGTTAAGGATTTTGAGGTTATCACTATGCTATCAACAATGTTACAGGAATATATCAGAAGCCAAAGTGAAGACAAGGTTATAGGGATTTTTACCCAGGATGCATTTATATACTATTCCTTGTGTCAAAAGCAGAGCCTCTCATTTCACCCTGGGTGGAGAAGGGAGGGAGAAACAAGTTGAAAATAGGGCACTTGCCTCTGTACCTTGGGGAACACATACAACCTTTCCTTGCTGTAGGAAGACTGAGTTGACTAGAATATTAATGTAATATCCACTGCCCACACAGCTTTCCTAGTGCATGAATCGCACAACTGGCTCAGTTCTTGGGACAAGGGTCCTTCCAGTTCAAACAGACTCAGCTGGAAGCCCCTCCATTGGGAGGCAGAAACCCTCCCGGCCAACTGTACAACTTAGTTCCTTCACCTTCAGATTATCCAGTCATGTGGACTACATGCCTACTGCAACTACTGATCTTACTAACCAGAGGCCCTCTGTTGCCCTAAGCACACACCAGGGCTTCTCCACAGAGAATTCTTACGCTTTATTCATCCATTCATTTTTGGCACTTTGAAGGTTACTGTCCATATGCAGTTACTGAAATAAGCAATTAACTTCTAAGACCAATCAAAAGTCTAGTGTAAAAGCCTGGTGCTAGAAGGGCTTAATTCGACTGGTTCCAGCATCTGGTGTGGGGAGGATGGACATAATCCTCCTACTCCTAGGACAAATACACCTTTTTGGTATTCAGTCCAAAGAATGAAGATATACTAATACTTCCTAGACTGGTAAAAGCCAGGGTTTCTTTAGCCCAACCAAAAACAAATAAACCCTATAATATCAGAATGCCAAAAATAATGGTATTAGCACATGTGAATTTTCATATAGAATTAGGCTAAAAAATAGAGGCAATAAGTAATCAAAAAAAAAAAAAAAAGATCTGTTTGGTTTGTATATGGCTTGCCATCTTCTTTAGTATTTCATTTGGGTTGAATCTTCTGCTTTCTGACCCAACCACACCTCCTTGTCCCCTACCCTTATTTCCTAAATGACAGGAAATATAACAGCCAGAGATAGTAATAGCAGCTTAATGCATATTAGATAATAATCCTCATCACAGCCCTATGAGGTAGGTACTATATTCTTACTTGTTGGTAAGGAAACAACAGCATGGGAGGAATGGGTAATGTGTCCTGGGTCACATGGCAATTAGGACCCAAAGTCAATATTGTAAACTAGGTATATGTGAATCCAAAGCCTGTGGTCTACACTTGGTTTTACCATCTCTCAGGGATATAAATTTGAGATCTTTTGTCATCTTCCAGAACACTAAAAGTAAATATATTTGAGATAAAATTTTTCAAGAACCTTTTTTTTGGTCAGAGATATGCTTTCTATTTGCTTGTATTACAGTCATGCCCCTGCAGCTAATGCACAATGTCCCACCACGATAGTCTAATAATGTGAGCCTGCTGCCAGGAGACACATCCTATTCCTGAAATTGAATTGCATCTTAGCATCACATTTTCTTAAAGACAGTATGTAATCACCCAACGCCGGTGGCTCTGATGGTTATGGGTTGTCTGTTCTGACACTAAGAAAATGTGCTTTATTGCTGCGGACCAGTGAAAGGTGCTTAACGTACTCAATGTGGGGCACTGGCCCAGAGAGGAAAAAGCACTATTTGAATTCCATCTACATCCAGCAATCTCAGAGACAAGAGCGTGTTAAAAAAAACATTATTTTCTGATCACTTTCTGAGGCACTCATAAAACTGGCTTCTACTTAGAGATTTTCGATCTCGCCTGATTTGTTTAAGTGTTTCATAGCTTGGAGATGGTCACATTCCTCCCAAAAACACAACCTGAAATTGTAAAGACAGTTACGTAGGAAACATTAGGTTGTTATATAATTTCACACCTTGAGGTTTCTGTTTCAGATCGTCAGTGAAGGTTTGGTCCTTCTCTGACCAACCGAGATAGAAAATGAACTTGTGTCTTTTCTCTTAAAAATTATTCTTTAAATAGTATCAAAATACTCTGAAAACATATCTACTCTTACTCTTTGTATGTTGGACCTGGGTTTCTCCTTAGGTCACAGGGTTGAATTCAAATACTGACTATACCTGATAAACTATACAAATGTTAACTGAGTAAAATACCAGTATTTTCCACAACTACCAATCAGTCATTCTTATCAAGGATGTGACCTCAGCCAACAGACTCCCATCAAAATAGGCACAGTAATCTTGCAAAATCCCTAAGATAGCAGAGGAGGGAATAGGAAAAGTACATGGGCCTGTCAGCAGACAGGTACAGAATATAAGTGCCAGAGTAAGCATAAATGCAGGAGGAGGAAGAGATAGGACACAAAAAAGGGTTAAGGAAAAAGGAGAAATATTTAGATGAGGGAAATGAGTATATGACTGGGCGAAACGAAAACGGGTCTCTAAGTGTTAGAGACATGATAAAACAAGCCCCTTCTTCTGTAAATTCATATTCCCCATAGTCTCCCTTCTTTCACCTAAAAACATGTTTTCCTCATCTTAAAAGCTAGAAGAAACAAAATAAACCACTTCCCTCAGTTGCGAGATCTCTTCTAGCTAATGGCTCCTCTGTCCCTGCCATTTGTTAAACTTTAAGAAAAATACTGGTCTACATTCATATTTGCAATTCTTCCCCATTTGTTCCCCCCTAAGCTGCCATGTGCTTTCTGTCCATTTCTCTCTACTCGTCCCACACTTGCCGAGATGAGGGACATCTTCCCTACCTAATCCAGTTGGTATTTTCAGTTATTACCTTACTTCCTTTCTGCAGAATTTCACACTGTTGGGTATTCACTCCTTTTTTTAAAAATTTGCTCATTCTTTGACTTCCTCTCAACCCCATTCTCTTCTGATTATCCGATGGCTCACATTATTCTTGAATATTTTCCTAGCCTCACCTCTTAAATATTGTTTCTGGAAATTCCATCCTTGACCTGTATTTTTTTCTTATTAGTTTGGTGGGATCATTCATTCTTTAACCATCGTGATTTTTCTCATGAATTGTAATCAATAACTTCAGCCCAAACTTCCAAGTTCCAGGTTAAAGTGTACATGTCTACCTGAAAGTTTCTTAGGTGTCATATATTTAACATATTCCAAGTTTATGTTAGCTATAATCTACGCACTAAAAGGACTTCTTATTTTGTATTCACTGTCTTATCGCTTGTATCTGCTGAGTCATCTAAACACGAGAAATGGAATTCCTCCTGGATCTCTCTCCCTTCCTCAACACAAGTCGAATAATTCAGTGTGTCTGTCACAAGTCATGTCTCTTCAGATTCATGCCACCCTACCACTTCCATTTCCTACTGTGGCATTTAGTACCACATCCTGGCCTTCTGGTTTCTGTTGGTAAAGATCTGCCACAAGATTTACCAAACATTCATCCTAAGCAGATCTTTAAATGGCTCCCTTTACATAGAGAATTTGAGCTTCTTAACCGGGTAAGGAGGCTCTTCTCAAACCCGGTTCTGCCGGTGTTTCCGACCTAATTTCTCCTGCTCTCCTATAAACATGCTAACTCCTGGCCACACACAACGTGAAGAGGCGACTACGAGCCAGTGAGTGGCCCTTCCAAGTCATCCTATTTATCATCTGCTTTAATCTCAGAACAACTCACTGAAGCAATGACATTGTTATGTTATCTTATGGATGAAACAGGAGACTTGGAGAACTTTAAGCAAGTTTTTGACCGTAGACTCTAACCAAGCAGTTTAATTCCAGAGCCCGTGTTTCTTTAAGAAAACCAGGAGAAACGACAACAGAATCCACAGGTCTCAAGGACTGATTTTGTTAAGACATAAGTTTAACCATTTCCCTTCCACCAGTCATTTTCAGAAGATCACCGCCTTGTAAATTTTAACGCAAAATTTACAAAACGCACGTTTACTAACCGTTCTGTTGCCTGGTAACCTACCTAACATGTAAGAAGACGAGCTGTAAGAGGAGGACCCCCGTGTCCATTCCACACACTATGTGCACAATGAAAAGAGCCGAGCAGAGGGGCCCACGATGGATACTGCCTATGCACACCCTGGGTGGAGTCCCTGTCCTCCCCCTCCTCGGACAGTGTACCGACACGACTGCACGAACACCCGGTGGAGCCTTTGCACCTCCGCAAGGCAGCATTCGTAGGAATGTTAATAACAGGGTACCCGAGCGACGTGTTACTTACAACCTCTGCTTGAGGCACACAGGGCACTTTATCTAGAGGCACGGGACACTTCCCAAAGGTACCTCACGTCGCCGAGTGAACGCGGAGGGTGGGGACAGAGTGCACACGCAGGGTGACAGGAATGAGAGGCACGCGTCTCCTCAGTGTGACCAGTACAGCCTGGGCAAGCCTCCCCCTCGGGGCCCCGGGCCCCGTCTCCTCCGACCCGCGGACACCACACGGCCCTGCGTCACCAGCAGGGCCGCTGCAGGACATGGTGCAGCAATGCCACACACAAAAGTCCTCTCCAGACGACACTTGCTTCTGCGCAAAACCCGTGATTTTCCAACTGCTCGTCTACACGTTAAAAGTACCTTTTGCCCAGTGTGTACACAGACCAGTAAATGTTGCCAAAAAGCGGTGGACACGTGTTGTGGCCAAGTGTGGTGTATTCTTACCTTTCTGTCTTCCAGCGGTGAGGGCTGCACGAGCCGAGCCTGGTCCTGGACGCTGAGGGTCCTCCGCGGGGACGCTGCGGCTGTCTGGGCCGTGGGGACAGGATGTGTCGTCCACACGGACACTGAGAATGTCCGAGCTGAGGTGCCTCCGGGCCGTGTCCCGTCACCGTGGGGACAGGGACGTGTTGTCCACAAGGACACAGAGGTTGTCCAGGCTGTGTGTGTCCCGTCACTGTGGGGATGGGACGTGTCGTCCACATGGACACTGAGAACGTCCGAGCCGAGGTGCCTCCGGGTCGTGTTCCGTCACTGTGGGGACAGGGACTTGCCGTCCACAAGGACACAGAGGTTGTCCGGGCCGTGTCCCGTCACCATGGGGACAGGGACGTGTTGTCCACAAGGACACAGAGGTTGTCCGGGCCGTGTCCCGTCACCGTGGGGACGGGGACGGGGACGTGTCGTCCACATGGACACTGAGAACGTCCGAGCCAAGGTGCCTCCGGGTCGTGTTCCGTCACCGTGGGGACAGGGACTTGCCGTCCACAAGGACACAGAGGTTGTCCGGGCCGTGTCCCGTCACCGTGGGGACGGGGACGGGGACGTGTCGTCCACATGGACACTGAGAACGTCCGAGCTGCGGTGCCTCCGGGCCGTGTCCCGTCACCGTGGGGACAGGGACGTGTTGTCCACAAGGACACAGAGGTTGTCCAGGCTGTGTGTGTCCCGTCACTGTGGGGATGGGACGTGTCGTCCACATGGACACTGAGAACGTCCGAGCCGAGGTGCCTCCGGGTCGTGTTCCGTCACTGTGGGGACAGGGACTTGCCGTCCACAAGGACACAGAGGTTGTCCGGGCCGTGTCCCGTCACCGTGGGGACGGGGACGTGTCGTCCACATGGACACTGAGAACGTCCGAGCTGCGGTGCCTCCGGGCCATGTTCCGTCATTGTGGGGACAGGGACGTGCCGTCCACAAAGACACAGAGGTTGTCCGGGCCGTGTCCCATCACCGTGGGGACGGGGACGGGGACGTGTCGTCCACACGGACACTGAGAACGTCCGAGCTGCGGTGCCTCCGGGCCGTGTTCCGTCATTGTGGGGACAGGGACGTGCCGTCCACAAAGACACAGAGGTTGTCCGGGCCGTGTCCCATCACCGTGGGGACGGGGACGGGGACGTGTCGTCCACACGGACACTGAGAACGTCCGAGCTGCGGTGCCTCCGGGCCGTGTTCCGTCACTGTGGGGACAGGGACGTGCCGTCCACAAGGACACAGAGGTTGTCCGGGCCGTGTCCCGTCACCATGGGGACAGGGACGTGCCGTCCACAAGGACACAGAGGTTGTCCGGGCTGTGTGTGTCCCGTCACCGTGGGGACGGGGACGTGTCGTCCACACGGACACTGAGAATGTCCGAACTGAGGAGTATCCGGGCCGTGTCCCATCATCATGGGGACCGGAACGTGTCGTCCACACGGACACTGAGGATGTCGGGCTGAGGCGCCTCCGGGGAGTGTCCCGTCGTCGTAGGGACGGGGACGTGTTGTCCGGACTGTGTCCCGTCATTGTAGGGATAGGCGGCGTGCCGTCCACACGGACACAAGGGGCACCAGGCCCCGTCCACACAGCTCATGGCTGAGTTCTGACGCCCTGAGGCTTCTGAGGAGAACTGGTGGTCGCCAATCTTCTGGCGTCAGCACGCGGCGGCCTGAGGGGAGGCCCGGGGCCGCCACCTGTGGGCTGTAGTCTCCTCCTCCAGTCTGCAGCTCGGGTGCGGCCTGTGAGCCCGGCTGGCGGCTGTGGTGACGGATTATGTGTCCTCACGCGGAAGGAAGGTCTTCAGATGGTGAGCGCCTGGGCGGGGTGGAGAGCGTGAGGGGCAGGGCGGAGAGCCGTGGGGCGGGGCGGAGATCCGGGGGCGGGGCGGAAGCCGTGGGGCGGGGCAGAGAACCGAGGGGCGGGGCGGACAGCCGGGGGCGGAGCAGGAACCACAGGGTGGGGCGGGGTGGCGAGCCAGGGACCGGGCGGAGAGCCGCGGGGCGGGGCGGAAACCGTGGGGCGGGGCAGAGAACCACGGGGCGGGGCGGGGCGGACAGCCGGGGGCGGGGCAGGAACCACAGGGTGGGGCGGGGTGGCGAGCCAGGGGCAGGGCGGAGAGCCTCTGGGCGTTGGGGGGGCAGAGGTTTGGAGACCCACAGCATTGAGGGTGAAGGGCTGGTGGAGACCAGGCTCTCTTCCTTCTGCCTGTGGCTGGGACAGGCTGGGGCTCTCCTGGCACTTACTGTTCTTGCAGCCGGATCGGCCCCGAGATGTATCTTTCAGTGCTGATGCAGCCCCTTAAAGTACACCTGAGAACCAGGCAAAGAAATTGGTTTTAAACTGCTCTACATAGAGTAGGAAGGAGGGATTGGGTGGTATCATTCAACTGATTCATCAATTTCACCTGAATTTAATTTCCTGCGTCTCATCCAGGTGTGACCTGGAAAAGTAGCGTAAACTTTTTGCTTTGAATTTCTTATATCAAGTGATTATGGTAAGAAATAATGAGAAAATGCGTGTATAAGTAAACGGCTCATTACGTGACGCATAGAAAACACTCAAAAGTTGTAATTATTCATTATATTTTCAGAAATTAGAAGGGGTAGAGAAGAGAGGAAAAGAAGCAAGGATGCTATGGGAAGAATGTTCCTATTCTCATAATCAAATCCACTATAATTCAAGTTCCTTATCTGGGGATCCAAATACCCCAATTCTTCAACCCATGAGTGAAACCACTTATGTAACATTGTGATGGTCACCTATTTACTTTCTAGTTCCAGCAACTACACATCTACATAAATATATACACTTTAAAACTTTCCACCTGTAGGAAAGATAAAATTCACCAAGCCAAGAGAATCATTTAAGACTCTGCAGTGTCCAATAACTGTTTCTGCATCCGAGGTATTAAACTCATTATGAAAGCCTTGATCCCCTTTAATACTATTAGTAAAGTTCAAATTTCTATCCTGCAACAAGTTCTTCCTGCTGAGAAGATGAAGCTGATTGAAGACCATGGGAGGTGGGTATCAGTAAACAGATGGGAGCTTTTGCTCTCAGATCAAGTAACTTCTATATTCTCTCCACATGAGCAGTTTTTTTCTCTTCTTTCCTTTTAAGACAGAAGCACTGTACACTGATCAGGCATTTCTTCACCCAGCATCTTGTGATGAATTTTTTGAAAACTCACTGGGATTTCAAACACACAGTCTGCATATTCAGCCATTAGGTAATCTGCCAAAAATAAAAAGAGTTCCCTTTCCACAGAAAAAATGAACCAATGAATTACTTCAGATCTCTACCATTTGCTTTACTGTGATGCAGCTTGTCTCTTTTCGCTACTCCAATTCTAGTTTCAAGAAGTCTGCTTTTTAAAGTTTTTATCAAATAATAAAAAGATTCAAATAGAATACCACTGAAGAAAACAGAGTACAGCATAATGGAGCCATTACCAACTCCTGATGTGTAAATTCAGGCTTAGATCTTCGTCTTCATTTTCATCATCTTTCAGGATACATAGAAAGACACGTATACTCAACATTTCCCAAGATTATGTCAAAGACAATAATCACTTGGATGGTTTTCTCCTCATTTGAATGGAAAGCTTCAGAGATGTTCTATATTGCTGCAAAACAATCATAACTGAGCAAAACTGAACTGTTCAAAATAGTCAAAATATAAGATGTAATGGGAAATTAAACTAAATTTGATCCCCATAGGTAAAGAGAATGCACTTTTTACTCATTTGGAAAGGGACAAAGGAGAAGAAAAAATGGGTAGGCACAAATATTTCGGGATATTTGTCTGAAGCACAGGATTTTGCAAATGTTCAAATTGCGATACAAATACGAATTTTGTAGTTTATCTTTAATAATAACTGGTCTATTCTCTTCTCTTGTTTTTAATTCTGAAAGAAGGAGGATTATGATGCTTTTCAGGAACAGAACCAGCTGTGATTTGATCTATCATCCGATACATCCCAACAGTGGGAAATACATCTTACTTGATTGATGAAAATAATCATATACTCATCTTCTGGAGAAAACAAATGTCTACTGAAATTGGATAATGACCTATCCTGCCATCATGCTCAGAGAGTCCTGGGCAGGGGCGCAGGATGCCCCCTGAGAGGTTCGAGGATCTGAGAGTGGGGAGAACCTTACCCCACTTCCCAAACCAGGTTCAGGAGCTATATTGGGCTCTTCAGATGACATGCTATGAGGTATGTGTACGCTAAGACTGGCCCAAGTAGCATATACATGTTTCCATTTGTCTTCCCAAGACAGCAGCTGGT
The DNA here is from genome assembly GCF_018350215.1 of Panthera leo. Lineage (NCBI taxonomy): Eukaryota > Metazoa > Chordata > Mammalia > Carnivora > Felidae > Panthera > Panthera leo. Next base: position 416,388 of record NC_056689.1, on the reverse strand, counting down.
ATTTTTTCATGCCTCCAAGAAAGCCATAACAGCTGAGAAAGAAAGAGAGGGAGGCAGAAAGAGAAAGAGAGAGGGAGAAGATCTGAAAGTATCTTGGACCATAACAAGAGGGACCGTAGGGAGAGTGACCTAGATAGACCGTGCATAGCAAGGACCCGATCAGAGAGTGTCCATGTGGGCAGGTGCTAGCACAGGAAGATACATGAGGTCAAGTGACCCCACCTGACACCACCCAGCTACAATGAATGAGAAAGAAGGGACAATCACTAACTGGATTTAAATGTCACTAAACAAAATCTAGTGCACATGCACCAAAATCCCATTGTCTGATACCGGGCAGAAGAGGCACTTTATAAAATTTGACAGAAAAACAAATACTTCTTTTGCACAACAGGGTACATGGTTTATAAAATTAAAACATTTTTGGACTAGCAGAAATCTTAAAAGTTGTCTACTCCAAACTTTTCATTTAGCCAATAGGGAAGCAAAAATTGGGGCACACGTGTGGCTCAGTGGGTTAAACATCCAACTTTTGATTTCAGCTCAGTCATGATCTCACTGTTTGTGAGTTCAAGTCCTGCGTCAGGCTCTGTGCTGACAGCTCAGAGCCTGGCGCCTGCTTTGGATTCTGTGTCTCCCTCTTCCTCTGCCCACCCCCCCCCCCCCCACCTCAGAGTAAGTAAATAAACATTAAAAAAAACTAAGAAGCAAAAGTCTGGTAAGGTTAGGAGATTCGCACAAACTTCCTCCCAGAGTTAGTGGCAGGGTTAGACCCAGAACTCAGTGTCCTGTTTTCCACCTCAGACTTCCTTCTTCTACATCAGACTGCCTCACTGTCACTCTAAAAGCTGGATTTGTATTCCTACAATGCAATTATCGTTTCAAAATAGACACAGCTTCATGTGAACTGTGAACATACTCATGCAGGCTTGACAGGTAGGCAACACGGCATGCCAGCTTATTATTCCTGCTTTCAGTGAATGTTAAAAATATGCCATCTGGGTGTTAAAAATGATTTTTGCTTCTGGACTTGCTAGAGGCAAGGAAAAGGACACTTTGTTATTATCACAACTGAAAACAAGTAGTTAAAACCACTTTTGAATATTTTATTACCAACCTGTCTAATGTATACTTTAAAACTAGGTAGAAAAGCAATCTAGAGTAAATCTGACTTTTAAGTTTATTTTGTCTGAAATAACAAATATGATTTGCAAAAATGCAAATTTCAACTATAAATAAATCATAACAGATACTTTATTCCAGACACTACTTTAAATTTGGGGTTTTTTTTAAATATAAATGCTTTGATATATGCCATTTCAAAGCTTTGTTATTAAGCTGATTGCACCAGGTAAGAGCGAAAAAAACCTTTCTGTGTCCTCTGATTACATGTTACAATTAAGTTCCTTTTGTCACCAAAGCAGAAGTACAAGCATGTGCAAAATCCTAAAAATTTTGTTCATTTTTTTGTATTTTATGCCATGCTAATTTTGATAAGTTTTCTGACCTCATAACCTTCATTTCCTAACATCAAATCTGACATTTTTCCAATTTTTAAGCTTCATATATTTCACATGTATTCTATTATAAGCCATTCTTTCCTAAAATTGATAAATGGATATTTTTATTCTGTAGTCATTATCCCTTGGTTTAATTCTCTTTTGGGATATTTATAGATGTCACCTATTTATTCTAGTCACAGGAACCATAAATAACATTGAACAGAAATTAGTACTGTATATGCATATAATTTTTATATCCATCAGTACATTTGATATTCAAAACAATCTAGTGAGTAGAAATCATTAAAAAATTAGGATAACAGCAACAACAATGAAGTGATACTGAGAGGCAAGTTTCTTTAATCATTCTCAATTAAAGATGATTTTTTTAAAAAGCTCAAGGAGTTTAAATTATCAAGGTCAATTAGCTGATATTCCACATATATTTCAACTCAAATGTGTACAAGAGAATTTTAGAATAAAACCAGCTTCAGAAGAAACTTAAGAAAAAATACTTAACAAACGTAAAATGATAAAATAAAAATATGCAACATGACATTATTCAGTCACGAGTAGAGAGAAGGAAACAGCTATAGCCACATTGCCCAGAAGACCTGCCACAACTCATCTGACTCCTGCTGAGAAGCTAACAGAAATAATACCACAGGCGTCAGAAAGAAATTAGGTACATCCCGCCATCCCTGTCTTTCCTCATGAGAGTGAAGTGGTAATGCCAGATGCTAATGGGAGAGATGAAGTCAATAGTCCCAGGAGCCAAGACCCTTCTGGGTATAGGTTCTAAAACAGATCTATGCAAGTAGAGATGGTTGCCAGAGCCCAGTGGTTAGATTTGAGGATATTTAACTTTTCTGCATCTGTAGTTCAAAAGACGCGTGTATCAGGACTCTGCTTTGGGGTAAGAGGCAGCAGGTGCAGTAGGGCCAAAGTTTCCCCGCGGAACAAACACAGAACAAAAATAAATCGTATTTTAAAGACACCAGAGAGCTGTAATGCAACAATGAGTCAATGGACTAAAATTCAAGAAAGGAAAGCCTTTCCTATCACTTTCCCTCCTTAATTTCATTCATGATTTATCACCACCCACATTATACAGGGCAGTCACTTACCTGAAACCCACAGCCAAATATCTCTGAGAATTCAGATGTTTTCTAGGTTTAGAAAAGCAATACAGTGTATATATATTCTACTTCCATTCTACTCCCCACAGGACCTGGGACAGTGACCCCAGATCAAGCCTGTTGATATTTCTGTAAATAAAGATATGAATATTGACTCTAATTGTGATGAAAAAAGATTATACACAGTATTTTGTTAATTCAGGTCAGGAGACTCCAGAGGAGTTATGACAAAACTTTAGGTTTTCAGGAGGTTTTTTTATTTCAGAATTGTGCCATAGAAAGTGCAGGGATTTATTATATTTTTATCATTGTCATTAATTGTCTATATGTCCCCCTAAAATGCAGGTCCTGCGGGTCAGGGACCCTCTGAATGCGAATCGTTGTGGCCCAGATCCTATGATAGTACAGGACTCATAAGAGGTTTACAGTAAGTGAAAGAAACGTGTTTTCCAAAACGATGTCCAGGAAACGAAAGTGGAGCTGCTCTGTCAACCACAATACAAATCTGAGTGCTATTTATTTCTTCATGAGTATTGAGTCATGAGTAACAAGACTTTTCAGCTGAGCAGATCTGAGTGTCTCGAAAAGTCACAGTCCTTGTATACGTTGAGACAAGAAAAATGCAAACGTTTAACGTAGATGGAATGTGGAGAATTATGATAATATAAGACTTCTTACATTTCCTACTTGAAAAAGGGGAAATAATTTTCCTCAAGAAGACGATCTCTAAGAGCTTTTCACTTAAAATGCACCACTTCTTCCTGGGGAATGGCAATTTATAAACAAAATATTATGAACTGTTTGTGTAGTAAAAATGCAGGGAACAGGGGTCATCCCAATACACAAGTATATACTAATGGCACATTTAGCGAGAGAAAATAGGAAAGAATATAAGGTTCACACTGTATCCATTTAAAAGACATTTCTTAATACAAAATACCTCAGCTTTTCATGCTACTACAATCTTTGGTTTAAATTAGATCTTGAGAGGTCACAAGGGAGTTAACACCTATGTCACATGGGGGTGGAGAGTGGAGAAGCTATATTGGAGTCTATTTTTAAAATAAACAGATGAATGAGCACAATTGGTAAAAGTGCACCAATTAACAAGTCTTCATTTTACCATACAGTATGTCTGGGAGTGTATAAAGTCTGTTCCAAGATACAGGATGAAGACAATGCCCCTGACTTTGTCCCTGAGCTTGCAGGATGTTTTTTCTCTTTTTAAGAAATAAAAACAATACAAGAATGTCAATTAGAGGCATGATGGCACGTTCTTCATTAATAAGAACTGAGACAGAAAAAGCACTAGTCTGAGCTGGTAAGGAAGTATGGGGCTTGGACAGAACCTTCACTGGTGTTCAGGGTAAGGGTGAATGGGAGCCACAGGGAATGAATTTTCCTCATGAAAGAAAAGCGTGTGCAAATCTAACAGGGGAACCGGGTGGGAGACAGTGCAATGGCCTAAGCCAAAAGCATTGCCCAGCTTTGGTTTCAGGTGTGGCCACTGTGGGAAGGAAATTACCAGGGATTAAGCCTTGACAACTCCCTGATCCTTCCCAGGGGTTGTCAAGATGCTTTGCCCGTGCTTAACGCCCTTGCTGCATAAGCAGCTTCTAATTGAACAACTAAATTGTATACTCTGCCAACTTAGCCTTCTTTTGACCACACTGGTTCGGGAGAAAATCAAGGAAAAAAAAACCCGCAGGATAGCTTTGAAACATTATTTAAATAGCCTTATTCCTACATAAAATGCTTCTGATCCTGTTCACATTTACAAATAGTACCCAGTATTTGTGACTATATCTTCAATGCTTTCTTTATATTCCTCTACACATCATGTTGCTTATGAAACCCAAACAGAAAGTGAGCAGTGGGAAGGTGGAAATCCAGTGTAATCATCAAGAATGTGGCTTTGGGAATTTGATCATTATGAGTCCCAGAACAATACTTACTGAATTAATAATCATAAGCAAATGACCTACTTTCTCAAAGCCTCAACATATCTTTATTTTAAAGTTTTTATTTGTTTTGAAAGAGAGAGAGGGAGGGAGAGAGACAGAGAGAGAGAGAGAGAGAGAGAGAGAGCAGGGATGTGGCAGAGAGAGAGAGAAAGAGAGAGAGAGAGAGAGAGAGAGAGAGAGAATCTGAAGCATGCTCCAGGCTCTGAGCTGTCAGCGTAAAGCCCAATGTGGGGCTTGAACTCATGGACCGTGAGATCACGACCTGGGCCAAAATCAAGAGTCAGACACCTACTTGACTGAGCCAACCATGCTCTGCAAAGCCTTAACATATTTTATATGACAATTATAGATTAAGCCAATAAAGCACTCAGGACCGAGTTTGGCATATAGTTTGAGTTCAACATGAGTCAGCTGTTGGTATTACTACTAACTGGCTCCACTGCTGAGTATTGTCCAAGAAATACCTTGTAATAATTCGTAAATATTTTAAATTACATTAGCAACATTAAAATATTACCAACAGAATTGTAATCATTTTGTCATTTTAATAATTAAGACAGGCTTATGTAATTTTCTGCTTCATAACAAAACTGATGTTATGTGTCACATTTGTTACTGTACTATGCAGAGACCAGTTCATCCCTGTGCTCCTGAGCTTGGAGCTTGTTCACACAGCAGCCTTTGCAGATCAGCACTCCTGCCTCAGTGACATCATTGCCCATGACAGACCTCGGGAATTGTTATTTTAGAGGAAAGGAGTATGTTGCAGAAATAAGAAGTAAGGAAGGTTGCTGCAAAGACCCATCTCATATTTCATCCATTGAAATTTCTTAAATGTCAAGTCTGGACGTTTCTTTGTTAATAAACATTTCTATTTTTCTGAGGAATTTGGATATTAGCTTCAGTTTGACCTTTGTAGTAGAAAAGCATGTAGCTTTCAGGACTTGACAATGATAGCAACTTCTGGAACTTCAACACAGATTTCTTAGAATCCTCATTTTGACACCATAATATGTAGGATATTCTTTCCCAGTGGGAAGGAAACATTGTCTTTTGGATAGACGACAATTTCCGCTGCCAGGAACAAAGCGTGCCTCCCCCTCTCAGCAGCCCTGCGTGCCTCTACTGTTCCAGCATCCTCTGAAGAAAACATGTATGTTGTGTATCCCATATTTTGTCAGAAAATACCAGTCACACACACCAAACCTTCTGACAATAAATCCATCAGTTCGTGTGTGTTATAGCGCTAAATAGACAAAAATAAAATTTTAACTATAGGATAGCAAAATCACATTATTTTTTACTCCATTATATTAACCCACAAGACTGCCTCAAGAAGTATACAAGAATTTCTTTTTACAGTTGTGAAGGAGGATTTATATGTATGGAATTTTTTATTTCTATAAACTTTCATTATTGTTAAATATGCTGAGAATAAACAAAAATTAATATTTGTAGACTTTCCTCAATCTGTACACAACACAGTTACCTTCTATGTCACTTAGTACTACAAACTGTCACAAGATTTTCCCTTGGTTAACCTTGATTTTACCAGTATCATTTGTAAAAAACAAAAAACAAAAAAAACAACAAAAAAAAAGAAAAACAAAGGTTACTAATTACAGACACTAATATATTTTCTTTTTGGATTTATACTGTTACTCCCTTTTAGAAAAAGGCTTTGAGACAGCTAGCCTTTATTTTACTTTTTAATTTTGTTTTCAGTTTATTTATTTTGAGAGAGAAGACAGAGAGAGAGAGACAAAGAGAGAGAGAGCGGGGGGGCGGGGGGGCAGAAAGACAGAATCCCAAGCAGGCTCTGCACTGTCAGCACAGAGCCCGATGCCAGGCTTGGACTAACAAATTGTGAGATCATGACCTGACCTGAAACCAAGAGTCAAGTACTTAACCAACCGAACCACCCAGTGCTGAGATGGCTCACCTTTAAACAATTCCTTTCAATTTATAAAGCAGCCTCTTCTGATTTTTTCTTAGACCCTCACAACAGCCCTATGCATGTATTTGTTATTATTGTGGGAAATTTGTGATTTAGAAAATTGTCTTGGAATCGTCACATGACTGCCCTAAGACCATATGGCCTCCAAATTCCACAGCCAGGGCTCCAATCAGGATTGGCATAGTTTGGATGCTATACTTTTTCCACTCCACCATACTACCCCTTGCACACAGGCAATACCGGAGATTCGTAAAATAAATAGAATAGCTTTTTCCTACATCATTAAGTGTGAGTCCATCACCAGGCACTCAGAAGTACCAAGAGTTTAAGAGCATGCTGATTTTTTATTCATCTCTACAAGCCTTAGACCTTACTTTGTTTCAAGTTACAAAGTCATCACAGGGCAGAAGCCATGAAACTCTTCCAACATAGAAGCAAAACCTGAATCATTCAGAAGCCCTTATGATCCTGGCATGAAATATGGTGACCAAGCAGAGTTAATAGACTTCTATAATCTCAAGTTCTTTATCTGCTACATTTGGATACAAATCTGATTGCTTCCAGCTTTTTCATCTATGATAGGAGTATCATTCATGACTTTAAAAGCCCCCCAAATGGTCTGGAAGCCCAGTCCCAGGGAAATACCATGTGTCTTATTTAAGAGTAACAAACAAGACTGGGGTTGATGACTATATTCAGGTGCAAGAAGCCAATGTCTTTGTTGATCCTGAATGGATCATCCCAGAGTAGTTTGTAGTCTTTTATTTATTGTGATCCAGCGGCTCAGAAATTCCCCCACAATATAGAATCTCTACTCTTCACTAAAATATAAATAGACCACATGGATTTAGCTTCAAGAAAACCATGTGTACTTGGATAATGATCCAGCCTATGAAACAATAAGACCATGAGCTAGTTTCTTGAGGATAAAATATAAGTGGAAATAAATCAATTAGGGAAAATATAATGAGATAAAATTTCATCTCTTCAGAAGGTATCTTGTCGTTATTGAGACCTAAGTCATGTTCCCAGGTCTAAATCTTTTCACTGTTTTTTTTTTAATTTTTTTACTGTTTATTTATTTTTGAGAGAGAGAAAGAGAGCACAAGCAGGGGAGGAGCAGAGAGAGACAGACAGACAGACAGAAACCGAAGCAGGCTCTAGGCTCTGAGCTGTCAGCACAGAGCCTGATGCAGGGCTCAAACTCACTAGCCGTGAGATCATGACCTGAGCCAAAGTTGGACATTTAACCAACTGAGCCACCCAGGTGCCCCTAAATCTTTTCACTGTTAAGGAATCTTCAAACGTGTCCTCTAATCTAAAATCTTTAATTTAAAAAATTTATATGAGTCTATATGTCAGACAGATCTGGATTCAAAGCAGAATTTTCTAATTTCCCAGTTTGGAAAATCACTGGATCCTAATTTCCCATCTGAAAAGGAGAATAAGCATTTGTGGTTTTCAATATTATTGCATTTATCATACATAGCACATGGGGAAAATTGAAAGTGAAATTTAGGCTATGACTTCAAGTATGGAAATACTGTATCGCTGTGATGCCTTGATTTGTGGTATCCTCAAACCACTAGAACTATGATCCTCACTTTCATTTTTTTCTAAATCTGTAAAGTAGAGTTTTTACAGTTTCTGGGCAGTTGACTAATCCACCTAAAAGTTGTCCAGCCTTGAGAAAATGTGTTTTCACAGATAAGGTTTAGAGATCCTCTCTTTAAAAAAAAAAAAAAAAGTTTATTTATTTATTTTGAGAAAGAGAATGTGTTTGGGGGAGACCACAAGTGAAAGAGGGGCAGAGAGAGAATCCCAAGCAGGCTTGGACCTGTGAGCGCAGAACCCAACTCGGGGCTCAATCTCATGAACCATGAGATCATGACCCGAGCTGAAATCAAGAGTCAGATGCTTAACCGACTGAGCGCCCCCCTCAGGCGCTCAAGATTTGGGAGACCCTCTCTCTTCATCTCTCAAGGGGTGTTGACACCTGTGGCTAACCCCTGAATGCCCCTCAGTTTGCGTGCCCTTGTGGGGCTGGGAAGCCCAGAAGGGCTGGGTAATGCAGACATTACCACTGCTGAGGCTGGATGGAGAGAGCATCTTCACATGTGACAGATGGGGTGTCTATTGACAGACAGTTAAATCCTAAGTACCCCCAGACTCCACACGTGTCACAATAATCTTTTAAAATAATTGCTGCTGCTTGACTAGTACCCTCAGAAAATTACAAGGCTGCCGATTTATTCTCTAGCTTTTAAAATCCCATCACCCATTTCCCTTTTGTAACAGACTATAATGTCTTAAATTTCCAAAGACAGGAAGTCACATTTGCATTATATATTACATTAATATTTTCCTCACTTCCTCAGTTAATTTTTTAGAAAGTATAGACATTTAGTTCATATTAATGTAGTTTGTGATTAATTATTCTCTACCTCATTAGGACCTTTTTCTTGGCAAAATGGATGTCAGTGTTGAAGGAGGTCCAGTAGGGTAGACAATTTTACATGCATTTGCCACAAATTGTCTTCTGTGTAACTTACTTTAAAAAGAGAACTACTTTTTTCCTAAAATTTTGAGGTTGCATGTTTCTTTTTCAAAATCAAATTTTAGCTTAGTTTTCAAGTTTATCACTCAAGCACTTGATACAGGATTTAAATTTTTTTTTTAATGTTTACTTTTGACACAGAGAGAGAGAGAGAGACAGAGTTCAAGTGGGAGAGGAACAGACAGAGAGAATCTGAAGCAAGTTCCAGGCTTTGAGTTGTCAGCACAAAGCCACATGCGGGGCTCAAACTCACAAACTGTGAGATCATGACCTGAGCCGAAGTTGGACACTTAACTAACTGAGCCACCCAAGCACCCCCAGGCTTTTTTAATGTGTGGACAGAATGGTTATTTAGTTTTTTTATAGGAGTACCTTATATTACAACTATATGAAGTTCAACAACACAAGACTAATACACAGAAACCTTAACATTTCCGTTGATTTTTTTTTTCTTTCATCAGCCATAGAAGTATAAAGCTAGCAAAGCAAAGTAGGGCTAAGCTTTCTTAAAGTAATAGTTCTCTATCTGGCTTTTCTTTCTTCTTTGACTACTGTATGTTGTGGGATTTCACATGAATAATGAGTGAGGTCCACATGTCACTGGGAAAGTCCAGAGTGCCAAAACTTTATGTGTCAGAGACTGATTTATCTCCAAATATCCGTTCTCCCTCTTTGTGTAGAAAAAAACCCAAAAACAAAAAGCAAAAACAAAAACATATTGTAGCTTAGCATTGGGCCATTCAAACAAACAAACAACAACAACAACAACAACAACAAAACATATCCCTTCCACCCCCCATTAGGTAGGGTTATATGGCTGTTCTTTACAGCTAGGTGAGCAAATGTGCCTAAGGGCTGGCCAAAAAAGGTGAGCAGAAAAATCATGTGTGACTTTCAGCATAGAAGAGGATACCTAATGATTATGCATTCTTTGCACCAATATGAAATTTCTTACTATAACATTTTATATACGTAAAACTGAAAGGCATTTCTGTATTGTTTAGCCCTGGATATTTTATGTTTTCAGTCACTTGTAGCCATATAATCCTGATAGATATAGAAGATAACAAAACACAAACAGACATATACAAAAAAATAAAGAAAGAAAGAAAACCTGAAACCAGGAGGCCTGGATGTCTCAGTCAGTTAAGCATCCAACTCTTGGTTTCAGCTCAGGTCATGATCTTTAGGTTCATGAGTTAGAGCCCAGTGTTGGGCTCTGTGCTGACAGTGTGGAGCCTGCTTGGGATTCTCTCTCTCCCTCTCTCTCTCTGCCCCTCCCCTGCCCATGCTCTCTCTCTCTCTCAAAATAAATGAACAAACTGAAAATATAAAAAATATTTAAAAAGGGGGCACCTTTGTGGCTCAGTCAGTCCAACTTTGGCTCAGGTCATGATCTCACGGTTTGTGAGTTGAAGCCCTGTGATGGGCTCTGTGCTGACAGCTCAGAGCCTAAAGCCTGCTTTGGATTTTGTGTCTCCTTCTCTCTCTGCCCCTTCCCCACTTGTGCTCTGTCTCTCTCTATGAAAAATAAATAAATGTAAAAAAAATTAAATACTAAAACAAAAAAAACCTGACTATGCCATGTGTGTGTGTGTGTGTGTGTATACATATATATCTTATTTTGTGTGTGTGTGTATAGCCATAAAAAAGAATAAAATATTGCCAACTGCAACAATATGGATGGATCTAGGCTCTAGAGGGTATAATGCTAAGTGAATGCTAAGTGAAATAAGTCTGTCAGAGAAAGACAAATGCCACATAATTTTACTTCTATGTGGAATTTAAGAAACAAAACAAATGGACAAACAAAGAAAAGGAGACAGAAAAACAGACTCTTAAATACAGAGAACAAATTGGTGGTCACCAGAGGGGAGGTGGGTGAGAGAATGGGGGAAACAGGTGCTAGGGATTAAGAGCAAAGGTTGACTTAAGTACAAATACATACAATAAACTATAAATAACATAAAATGAGATTTTGATAAAAGCTCAAAATATGAGTTGTAAAATATGCTTTTGTTCTAGTCTAACATGGATGTTTCTTATTGTAAAAAGTTGTGGATCCTTTTTGTGTGTCTCTCACTCTTTTCTCCACACTACTCATCAGTGGGTGAAACTTCTTTATGAAGGGCCTCAATTATGAATTAGGGTGTCAGTGAGTAATGCCTCAATATTAGGTATCTAAATAGATTCACATGTGAATCTATTCAGATATAGAATATATATGGTCTGTTTGCAGCACAAGGTTCCTTTTGTCAATTTATGGCTACTCTAACATGAGCCCCAGAAGCAGTGTGCTTTTTATTAAGACTGGCATGGGGTCCGCTCCCAAGGCATTGAGCAGGTCTGCAGTCAAACCAGATACTCACAGTTGGTCGGTCCCTCAGCAGTAAATTGAACAAGGTGGGCAGCACGGAGATGGAGTCCAAGATCCCAAGCAATCACGGACATGATGACCAAGGCCCCCTGCTCGTCTGCCTTCTGGTCACATAATCCAGCATAAAAATAAATAGAATATATATCACCAATTACTTTTAAAAGATACAAAATAACAGGTGGACCAATTGGGCAGAGGGTACTTAGTTGGAACCTTCAACATCATAGTGCCTTTCATGACACGCACATTTTTAGTTTCTCAAGTACATGTTTCATTGCAAGGATTTTCTTGTGTCTTACTTTATTGTCTTATCTGTCCCTTTGTGTACAAGAAAGGACATTTGTGGCCTTATTGGAATGCAAATGCTTAATTTATACCCTAAATCCTAATAGCCAAATTATACTAGAAAATATCTCCACAATTTAATTAATATGAGAACCGTGAGAACCGTGGCTTTAAATCTGTATATTTGCTTTTCTTAAAAAGCATGTTGGGGTGCCGGGGTGGGTCAGTCATTTGAACGTCTGACTCGGTTTCTGCTCAGGTCATGACCCAGGGTTGTGGGATCGAGCCCCGTGTTGGTCTCTGTGCTGGGTGTGGAGCCTGCTAAGGATTCTCTCTCCCTCAGTCCCTCCCCTGCTCATGCTCTCTCTTTATCTCTCAAAAAAAGGCATATTAATACATGTTGGGTGATGATCATAATAATAAATTAAACTTTGTTAACTAGATTTTTCTTTCATTGACACTGTTGCAATAATCACATTAAGAAGATTCTCATTGCAAAAATAATTATAACTTAATTCACTTCAGTCCAAAATAGAGAAGGCACTGCATCACTAACTTGAGATGTCACCATCACCACAACCTAATTAAATTTCTAGTATTTATTCTGATACGTGGAGAGAGAACAGTGAAGAAGCATAAAATATCATCCTTACCTCCAACAAAGCTACAGCTTTATGCATAAAGCTTTCAGATAACAATATTAGACAATGTTGACATGATACAAGGAGGTATCAGATAACTGAAATTTACAATAAGTAAATGCAAAGGAAGAAATATTGGAATAGTCTAAATATTAGGTCAAAGTCTTGAGGAGAAAGTGAGATTGGATAGGGAGAAAAGAGATGCCCTTCAACACTGCTCCCTAAAAATGGCCATTAATGATCATCAGTGACCATATCTGGAGGTGGTGTATATCTAAGTAGGGGCTCAAATTTTAAATTTTTTCAACTACATTATGAACTATGTGAAGACACAAACTATATCTATCTTGTTTAGCATTGCAGCTTTAAGACTTGATACAATTTCTGGTACATGGTGAATGTTTAGTATTTCTTGAATGAATAAAAGAAAATATATATATTAATTTCATAAAGGATACTCCCACATATACTGCAAATAATTTTATTTGGAATAAATGTTAATATTAAGATACAAACTTTGGAGAAGTTCTTCCACTTATCATCTGTATGAGTTTCTCAATTTCTTTGTGCTTCAGTTTCTCATCTGTACTTTGGAGATGATCCTACCTTCCTCACAAGGTTCTTACATAAAGTAACGCTTAAGAAAAATTCTTAGCATATAGAAGGTGGTATATAAGTATTATATGTTTTATTATATTTTTATCATTATGGGAAGGAAAGACCTTTCCTTTTTTCACCAGTGCTCCTAAGCTTCAGGGACTTGCAGGGCATTATTTACACCTAAGCTTTATCCCTGAAATATCTAGTAATACAAAGGGGTTAATTTGATTCTGAAAAAATATGAAAATATTAATGTCACTTTTATTTTATTCAACGTATTTAACAAATGCCTATTGTGTCTATCATTAATTAACTTACTTAATCCTGAACTAGAATTTGTATTTTGTTTACTTTCTTTTTAAGCTTGATCACCTAGTTTCTTCCAAGACAATCTGTCTCCCCAGTGAGGAAGGTGATGTAGGAAGGTACATATTGGTAAGAAGGGGTGACAAGTGCACAGGCTTCTGTGAGAATGATTGGCACATGAGTGAGACGTGTAGTCATTAACCCAGCTAAGAGATGTCCTTCTGTAAGCCGGGAATGAGACAGCTACCAAGATCATGTTGAACAGAGACACTCACTTTCATTTTCTCTAATCTATCATATATATATATATATATATGAGCATTTGAACCTTTTAACATTCCCTCAAATGAAAAAAAAAATACACACACACACACACACACACACACACACATACATATATATATGTATGTATGTGTGTGTGTGTGTGTGTGTGTGTGTGTATAGATATTCATTTGAGGGAATGTTAAAAGGTTCAAATGCTCATTTTGAATCATCAGATTGTGTTACTGTACAGTATGATGGGCTATCAGGCAAATCTTCTGTCAGAAATGAGATAACCAAATAATCCTTACTTTCTTGTTTCAAAAGAATCATTGCCTCACATACAGTTTACTCTTAAATATACTAGATAGCAATCTGAAATATAATTCCACAAACTCTTAATATGTACATTGGTACCAAATGCAGGTACTAATATCCCTCCCTTTCAATTGATCAACACATTATCTCATGAGTGCACAAATAGTTTGCATCTAAATTTTGTTGACGTTATGTTGGATATTGATATAGGAAAGGAAAAGGAAGGACTAATGATAAGAAACCATGAAGCCTATAAAACTAACCAAGTCAGGTAAGCCAAAGATATCTCTCAGGAAAAAAAAAAAAGGTACTCATGTGTATTTGAATCCTGAGGATTGGAAGGATCATTCACTAACATTGGTCCTTGATTTTACATAGTGAGAAGGCACTGATCTCTCCACCACTTCATTAGTTGGAATACATGTGGAACAAAAAAGAATGCCCTGTTCTCGAGTTCTAGCCCTTTATCCAGAAGACTCTGGAATACACCACTCAAAGTAAATTATCCTTTAATGACTAAATTAATCCTAGGAAAAGTAACGGGACAAGTAGAAAATTTTCTATTCCAAACGTTACCCAAACATTGTAGGTTTTACTTTGTTTATAGAATGGCTGTATGGAAGTCAATGAAGCCAGTGCCAAAGAACCACAAATACACAGATACAGGTCAGTTGAAAGTTTAAGGAAGAGCTATCCAAGAAATCATATTTGGCAAATCAGCATCCAACTTAAGAGATGAGAAGATAAGAGCAGTGCTTTACACACATTTCCCCATTGTTATCCTTCCTGACTACCCTGTGAACTCACATTCTCATCTGGTCTCAGAGAAGAGAACACTGAGCTCTCACCGGCCCAACCTCGCAGAGGATGCAAAGCTGCAACCGCTGTGGTTTATTGGGTCAGAATAGCACAGAAGTAAGAGCAGATGACAAAGTAGACCCAAAGTCACAGAGATCAAGTCAATCCTTTAGTGATGTCTGAAATAACTGATAAAAATGCCAAATGCCCTTTGTTCATTTAGAAGTGACCACAGCTCTTCCAGACTGGAAGAGCTTGTTACACTAAGTAACAATAGATTTTAAAACCATGATTAAGTGTATTGTTGTAGCAATTTCTTGACTTTGGTTGAAACAGAAACCACTTCCCTCCCGAGAAATGTTCAGAACATCCAAATAAACTAATGAGGTATGGTGGAATCCCTTCAAAACATATTAGAGCACAATTTATGAAAAATCTTAGTACTTTCTTATGGACCATGCCAGTGAGTCAGATGGAAGAAATTTTTCCACCTAGACTAGTTCATGAGCTAGTCTGGCAAGTCAGTTCATTTATGTAGCACATATTCGTGGTCTCTACAGCCTCCTCATTGGTCACAACTTAGGAGTAAATTTAGTTTAGCTCATTGGCTGTTGGTCACATGGTTAGATTGAAAGCACTTTCACTCAGAATCTACTTCTGTAACACGAGGAAAAGAACAGTTACATAAGACATAGTTTTATCTAACACAATGTACTGAGAAAGTCAAACTTAATTATACTGAAACTCAAGCTTGTTTCATGTCCCAGTGTAGACTGTGAGCCTGAAGCGGGGTCTCCCAGACAGCTTTCAACTGTCCCTGGCCCTATGCTCCTGGGTCTGCCTCCAGCTCCTGGGAACACTGCACAAAGATCACTTCAGAAAAGACCTACTGGTCTAGCCCTCACTCCATTATGATGACACCACACTCCTGAGTAATATTTGACTTCATTTCAGATGCGTATTGGCTGACATTTTGTGGGAGACTAATGAATAAATACATATTTTACTGACCACCTGTTGCCATGTCCTTCCTCATCCTTGCCCCTAAGCTACCACCCAGATCTGTTCTTAACACACAGCAGACTCACCACGGAGTAGTTATCTTGTCACTTAGGAAGCAAATACAACTTGCTTTGGATGCGATCTTGGTCTCTATATGCATTGCAGAAAGTCTTAGAAGACAGAAGACCTGTTGATTAATATAAAGAAATGGTGATGGTTTGTTTCTCAAGGGTAATATGGAGAGTCAGTAAAAATGAAGACCATTCAAAATGCAGCCCATTAGCGGTAAAAAGCAAGCTGCAGATACTGACTGGCAGAGGAATCAAGCTCATTTTTATTACTCTTCCTATCTTTTCCCTACTAAATATTTTTATTAAGCTACCAACAAGAAATCAACTTAGTGTTTGACATTTACCACATTTAATTTCACCATGAGAGAGGGAGAGAAAACACACACACACACACACACACACACACACACACACACACACACCACATAAGTTAGGCTGTGCGTTAACAGAGAAATAGCCCAAAGGAAGGTAGCCACAGGGAGAAGTTCATGCTTTTGGGAGCATAGACAATGTGGTTCCACTGAGTAGATGACATCAGAAAAGTGTAAATGCCAAAGCATGTCTAAAAGCATCAGTGGATAAGGGTCATCTGGGGGCTCAGTTGGTGAAGCATCTGACTCTTGTCTTGGCTCAAGTCAGGATCTCACAGTTTGTGAGTTTGAGCCCTGTGTGGGGCTCTGTGTGTCAGGCTGATAAGGCAGAGCCTGCTTGGGATTCTCTCTCTCTCCCTCTCTCTCTCTGCCCCTTCCCTGCTCGCTCCATCTCTCAAAAATAAATAAACATTAAAAAATATTTTTAAAATCTCGTCAGTGGATGAGGTATGGTTGAGTATATAAAATTAAGAACCAAATTTAAAATCGTGATTCTACTGACACCAAAAACTGTAAACTTAAGAAACAGATTCTTGAAGGAAGTGATTGAAATGACGTTGGATGAAAATCCATTTATAAGGATTTTTCAAAACACATCAAGTCAAATAAAAGTGAATGCATGAAAAGGAATAAAGTTTTACTTACAACAAAGGGACTGATTGTCCTTATAGCTTTTCCTAAATATGAGTTTTATGCTTCTTTTTGGCCAATTTTTAGCTCATGGAGTCAATTTTATACTTAGAAATTATTTACCAAGGTATATGCTTGAGATTTTTAAAATTCACTTTCCTTTTCCTGAAACAGACTATGTTCATAAATCACTGATACTTTGCCTCTTTACTTTTAGATTTCAACTCCCATAAATGTCTTTGGGTGTCCTCACCAATGTCCTCGTCAATTTTCAATTCGGTACAGATGCAGAAGGAAAGATATTTATCTCAACTAAATGTCAAAACTATATTTTGAATTAGCATGCCTTGCATCCCCAACCTCTGTTTTCACCTCTACTTTACTTCATTATTAAATACTGTATTTGTACCTCCAATGCAGTATTAGCAGAAATTCAGGCCCTTAATAGAATAGCTTTCTCATTTTATGCATCTATAATTATAGGAAGGTTTAAAAACAGACATATTGTAATGTCTTTAAAAAGCAACGGCTTGTGCTCACTTCAGCTGTACATATACTAAAAATTGTATCGATTCAGAGATCAGCATGGCCCCTTGTGCAAGAATGGCATGTAGAAGGCAATGGCTTACTTCAGATTTTTCAGCATAATTACTTTCCACCCCCGAAGATGATTTTATTAATAAAATAGTTGTGTTGATTTAAATAATTCACATACAATTAATCACACTTTAGTGTATACAATGTGATGAGCTTCAACATGTGCAAACACCATGAAACCATGACCACAACCAACATATTAAACATCCATTACCACTGCAAATTTCCTCTTGCTCCTAGTAACTGTCCACCCACCCCTGCTTGTCCTCATTATCCCCAAGCAGCCACTGGTCTGCTGTCAGTCCCTAAATATTAGTTTGCATATCCCAGAAGTTTACAAAAAGGTAACCGTACACTACACGCTTTCTAAAACATATTGCCTTCTCTCACTTCACGCGAATGTTTTGAGACCCTTCCGTGTTGGAGCATGTAGCAGAAGCTCCCTTGTGTTTACTGCTGAATAGGATTTGATACTATGCTATACCACAGTTCAGCCATCCACTCACCCCTTGCGGGACATTTGGGTTGTTTTGGTTTTGACTATTAACAACAAAGCAGTTATAACATTACATACACGTCTTGAAGCACAAGCTCTCAGGAGTGGGACGGATGGATCATATGGTAAGGATGCATTCAACTTTTTAAGAAACTGCCAGTTTTCAAAGTGATGACACTGTTTCACTGAGTGCAAGGGGGTTCCAGCTGCTTCACATCCTGGATGGCGTTTGGTACAATCCATATTTTTAATTTGCGTTTCCTAGTACCTAACAATGGGATTTTTTTTCCTTCAAGCTTTTATTTATTTTTTTGGATGTTTATTTGTTATGAGGGAGAGACAGAGAGGGAGAGAGAATGGGGAGGAGCAGAGAGGGAGAGAGAGACTCTCATGAACTGTGAGATCATGACCTGAGCTGAAGTCAAGTGTTGGACACTGAACGACTGAGCCACCCAGGCAACCCACAAGTTTTTACTTAAATTCCAGTTAGTTTTCAAACAATGTAATAGTGTCAGGAGTAGAATTCAGTGGTTCAACACTTCCGTACATCACCTGGTGCTCGTTACAAGTGTCCTCCTTAATCCCCATCACCTATTTCCCCCATCCCCCACCCACCTCTCCTCCAGTAACCCCCAGTTTACTCTCTATAGTTAAGAGTCACCTTGGGATGCCTGGGTGGCTCAGTTGATCAAGCATCCTACTTCAGCTCATGTCATGTTCTCACAGTTTGTGACTTTGAGCCCCGCATCAGGTTCACTACTGTCAGCACAGAGCCTCCTTGGGATCCTCTGTCCCCCTCTCTATTTGCCCGTCCCCTGGGCTCATGTTCTCTCTCTCAAAAGTAACTAAACATTGTTTTAAAAGTCTGCTTAATGATTTGCCTCTCCCTCTCTCTTTGTCCCACTATGTTCATCTGTTTTGTTTCTTAAATTCCATGTATGAGTGAAATCGTATGGTATTTGCCTTTTTCTGACTGACTTACTTCACTTAGCATAATACACTCTAGCTCCATCCATTCATCAGTCAATGGACATTTGGACTCTTGCCATTATTTGGCTGTGAACAATGGGATTTGGGCTGAAATTGTTTTGGGGGCTCCTGGGTGGCTCAGTCGGTTGAGCATCCACCTTCGGCTCTGGTCATGATCTCGCCGTCTGTGAGTTTGAGCCCCGCGTCGGGCTCTGTACTGACAGCTCAGAGGCTGGAGCCTGCTTCGGATTCTGTGTGTCCCTCTCTCTCTGCCCCTCCCCTGCTCATGCTCTGTCTCTCTCTCTGTCAAAAATAAATAAAAATTAAAAAAAAAGAAATTGTTGAGTATGTAGATTAATTTGGGGAGATTTGAAACTTTAATAATAGTAATAAATCTTCTGAATCATGAACACTTTATATTTCCCAGTTTTTCCCAGAAATAGTTTGTAATTTCCATTGCATGATACTTTCACTCTTTCCTCAAATTCATCTCTAAGTATTTCATATTCCATTTCATGTTAATCTTTTATGATGCTTCATTGGTAAACTCACCCATTAGCTCTGGAAATCTTTTGTTTTGAAAATTCCCTCAGATTTGCTACAGAGATGATCATGTCATCTGTGAATAAAGATAATTTTACCTATTTCTTTTCCGTTTGAATACGTTTTATTTTTCTGAACTTATTGCTATCTAGAACTTCCGGTAGAATACTGAATAGAAGTAGATTAGTAAGGGACATCCTCATTTTATACTAGATCTTAGGGATAAAGCATCTATGCTTTCACCGTGTAGTATCATGTTATGTGTAGGTTTTCAATATACCCTCATCAATTTGAATAAGTTCCTTTATACCCTATTTGGTGAGTTTTTTTTCAAGAATGAATAATTTTTTGAATGCTTTTTCTATTGAGATGATCACATGATTTTTCTTTTTTAGTTTTTTGTTATAATTAATATATTGATTTATTTTTCAAATGTTAAACAAATTTTGCATTTCTTGTGTAAATTCTAATGGTCATGAAGTATATTGATGGATTTCTATATTGATGGATTCAAATTGCAAAAATATTCTTTAGAATTTCTCATTCTCATTTATGAGGAATATTGGTTTGCAGTGTTCTTACAGTGTCATTGGCTGATTTTGTGTCCAGGTAATTCCTGGATTCACAAAATGAGTGGGAAATATTCCCTTCTTTCTTCTGTATGAGTTTTGCAATGCTGGTGTTTTTTTCCATTATTGTGCTTGATAGAATTCACCAGTGAAGCTATCTGGAAGGGGAGTTCTTTTTGTAGGAAAACTTAAAAGCTATAATTTTAGGGATGCTTGGATGGCTCAGTTGGTTAAGCATACCACTTTGGCTCAGGTAACGACCTCATGGTTCATGAGTTCAAACCCTGCATCAGGCTCTATGTTGTCAATGTGAAGCTTGCTTCAGATTATCTGTCTCCCTCTGTCTCTGCCCCTCCTCTGCTGTTCTCTCTTTTTCTTTCTCTAAAAAATGAATAAAGTTAATTTTTTTTAAAAAGCTACAATTTAATTTCTTTCATAGATGGAGAGCAATCCAGGTTATCTGTTTCTGAGAGAGCTCATTTTGCATCACACAAGGAATTTGTTCCTTTTTTCTAAGTTGTTAAATTTATTGACAAAGTTATCCATAGTATTCCCTTAAAATCCTTTTCATTTCTACAGGATCTCTAGTGGTATCACCTCTCTCATCCTGAAATGGATAGTTTGTGTATTCTTTTTTTTCAGGATCAGTCAGGTTAGAGATTTTTCAATTGGTCTTCTCAAAGAACCAGCTGATGGTTTATGCATTTTCTCTATTGTGTTTACGCTTTCAGATTTCCTTGATTTGCATTCCCATCTTTATTATTTCCTTTCTTCAACTAATTTTGAGCTTAATTGTTCTCTTTTCTAGGTTCTTAATGTGGAAAATGAGTTAACTAACTTGACTCTTTTCTTTTATTACAGATATTTGTTTCCATAAATTTTCCCTAAGTATGGCTTTAGTAGTATCTTACAAATTTTTATACACTGAGTTTTCATTCTCATTCAGTTTGAAATACTTTCTAATTTACTTTTGATTTCTTCTTTGTCCCAAGTGTTATCTACAATTGTGTAATTTAGTTTCAAATATTTGGAGTTTGCCCAGATATCTTTCTGTTAATGATTTCTAATTTAATTCCACTGGTGTGAGAGAATACACTTGCATGATTTTAATCCTTTTAACTCCATTGAAATTTATTTTATAACCCAGAATATGATCAACTTTGGAAAAGTCCATTTAAATTTTTTTTAAATTGTATTCTTCTGTTATTGGGTGGCATATTCTATAAAAGTCAATTTGGTCAACTTGGTTGATGGTATTGTTACATCTTTAACTTAATTGATCATGTTGTTATATTCTTGCTGATTTTCTATCCACTATATTCTTACTGATTTTCTGTCTTGTTGACCTATTAGTTACTGAAATAATGGTATTGCAATCTTCAACTGATTGTGAATGATTGTGAATTTGTCTATGTCTCCTTGCAGTTTTACCTATTTTTTGTTTCATGTATTCTGAAGCTCTATTATTAGATGCATAAACATTTAGGAATATTATATCCTCTTGATGAACTGACCTTTTTCTCATTATGAAATGATTTTGTTACCTCTGATAAAAGTATTTTCTTTGAAATCTAATTTGATATAAAGATAGCACTGCAACTTATATTGATGAGTATCAGCACAATATTCTGTCCTTTTAGTTTTAGTCTATTTGCATCTATATATTTGATGTATGTTTACTACAAGCAGCATGAAGTTGTATCTTACTTTTTTATCGACTCTAACAACCTATTTTGTAATCGGCATATAGAGATCATATCACTCACTGTAATTATTGATATGACTATATTCAGTATTCAAATTTATCACCTTGTTATCTGTTTCTCACTGTTCCTTCTAATCTTTGTTCCCTTTTTCTTCTTTTCCTGCCTTCTGTTGGATTAATTGCATAATATTGTTATTATAGTTTTTCTCTATTGTATGTCAGTTAGGTTCAGTTCTTTTCCTTCTTAATTTAATTGTTGCTTTGGGGTTTACAGTGTACATCAGGGTCAGCCTACAAGTGGTGTTATGCCCCTTCATGTGCACCACATAACCTTTCAGGGACATACCTCCAATGTCCCTAACACATCTTACTTTAACATGCGTTATAAATCCCATATCAGAACACCATCATTTTTATTTAAGCAGTCTGTTCTCTAAAGAAGTTTTTAAAAGAAGAAAATATCTGATACATTTATACATGTAGCTCTCATTTCCATTGCTCTTTCTTCCCTTGTGTACATCTACATTTCCATTATAATTTTTTCTTCACTCTAATAGATTTCCTATTGTATAGGTATGTTGGTGGTGAATATTTTTTGTTTTTGTATGTTTCAGAAAAAGTTGATTGTACTTTCATTTTTTATTTTTCTTTAAGTTTATTTATTTTGAAAATGAGAACACGCAAGCATGCAAGCAGAGGAGGGGCAGAGAGAGGGGGAGAGAGAGAATCCCAAGTGGGCTCCATACTGTTAGCACAGAGCCCAATGTGGGGCTCAATCTCACAAACTATGAGATCATGATCTGAGCCAAAATCAAGAGTTGGACGCTCAACAGAATGAGCCCCCCAGGTGCCCTGTACTTTCATTGTTTAAAGAACTTTTTCTGTATGACTTATTTCACTTAGCATAACACTCTCCAGTTCCATCCACATTGCTACAAAAGGCCATATTTCATTCTTTCTCATTGCCAAGTAGTACTCCATTGTGTATATAAACCACAATTTCTTTAGCCACTCATCAGTTGATGGACATTTAGGCTCTTTCCATAATTTGGCTATTGTTGAGAGTGCTGCTATAAACATTGGGGTACAAGTGCCCCTATGCATCAGTACTCCTGTATCCCTTGGGTAAATTCCTAGCAGTGCTACTGCTGGGTCATAGGGTAGGCCTATTTTTAATTTTTTGAGGAACCTCCACACTGTTTTCCAGAGTGGCTGCCCCAGTTTGCATTCCCACCAACAGTGCAAGAGGGTTCCCGTTTCTCCACATCCTCTCCAGCATCTATAGTCTCCTGATTTGTTCATTTTAGCCACTTTGACTGGCGTGAGGTGATATCTCAGTGTGGTTTTGATTTGTACTTCCCTGATGAGGAGTGACGTTGAGCATCTTTTCATGTGCCTGTTGGCCATCCGGATGTCTTCTTTAGACACAAGTCATACAGAGAAAGACAGATACCATATGTTTTCACTCATGTGGATCCTGAGAAACTTAACAGAAGACCATGGGGGAGGGGAAGGAAAAAAAATGTAGAGAGGGAGGGAGCCAAACCATAAGAGACTCTTAAAAACGGAGAATAAACTGAAGGTTGATGGGTGGGTGGGAGGGAGGGGAAAGTGGGTGATGGGCATTGAGGAGGGCACCTGTTGGGATGAGCACTGGGTGTTGTATGGAAACAAATTTGACAATAAATTTCATATTTAAAAAAAAGAGAACGTTTTACTGGATACAGAATTGTAGGCTCATTATATATATATATATATATATATATATATATATATATATATATATATACACACACACACACACACACACACACACACTTTCAATACTTTAAAAATATCACATTATTATTTTCTCACTTATATTGTTTGTACCAAGATGTTTGCTGTCATCCTGATCTTTGTTTTTCTGATGTAATGTCTTCTTAATATACATTTTTAAAATACCTTTCTTGGGGTGGCTGGTTGGCTCAGTCAGTTAAGCATCCAATGCTTGATTTCAGCTCAGGTCATGATCTCACACTTCATGAGTTTGAGCCCTGCATCAGGCTCTAAGCTGACAGGTGGAATCTGCTTGGAATTTTCTCTCTCTCCCTGTCTCTCTGCCCCTCCTATGAGCTCTCTCTCTCTGTCTCTCTCTCTCAAAATAAATAAACTTAAAAAATAAAAATAATAAAAATTTTTCTCTGTTTTGGACTGTTTGACTAAGATGTGCTTTAGCATGGCTTTGTTCATGTTTCTTTCACTTTGGGGTCACTGAATTTCTTAAATTTATGAGTTTATTTGGAAATCAATTCCTTCTTATTTGGGAAAAATTGCTTATTATTTCTTTAACAGTTTTTCTTTCACACTCTTCTCTTTCACGAACTCTAAATACAAGTGTACTGTATCTCTGATGCTGTCTCACAATTATATTCCCTGGCCATACCTTAAAATTATTTGTGGTGAGCTGAGAGCTGAATGACAGCCCCCAAAGACATCCAGGCCCTAATATTTGGACCTGTGAATATCACCTTATATGGCAACAGACATTTTGCAGGATTAATTCAAGGAACTTGAAATGGGGTGGGGGAGGTCATCCTGAGTCATCTGGGTGAATCCTAAATGCAATCACAAGTGTCTTCCCAAGAAAGAAGAGGAGGTAGATTTAACAAAGAAGAAGAAGGCACCATGGCCACTGAAGCAAGATGCCTTGCTGCTGGTCGTGAAGAATGAGGACAGGGCCACCCACTGAAGGGCACAAGGGACACAGCTGTAGAAGCTGGAAAAGCTGAGGAATGGGATTCCCCCCTCTAAATCCTCCAAGGAGAGTATAGCACAGCAACACCTTGATTTTTGGCTCAGTGAAACTGATTTTTGACCTCTGACCTCTAGAAGTGAACTTTTGGATGGGTTGCCTGGCTATCAGTCAACATGCAACTCTTGATTCCAGGGTCATGAGTTCAACTCCCATGTTGTATATAAACCCTATTTAAAAAAAAATGTTTGTTTAGATAAACACAGAGACTTTATCAAGGGCAATAGAAGTGAGCTTTTGGTAACTTATTGAAGTCACATTATAAAGCAAATACATCCCCCACTCTTTTTGTTTCATTTGGGATCATTTCTATGACTAAACCTTCAAGTTCACTAGTACTTTCTTCTGCAAAATCTAATCTGTTGTTAATCCTATCCAGTGGATCTTTCATCTCAGACATTGTATTTCTGTCTCTGGAAGTTCAATTTTTTATTTTTGAAAATTTAAATTTTTAAAATTTTAAACTTTAATATATTCCATATCTCAATTTAACTTTTGGAAGTATGGGTTACAGTTACAATAACTTTTAATGCCTACTAATTCTAAAATCTTTGTCAGCCTGGCTTAACTTTATCAGTTTATCTCCTCAATAAGGGCAGTAATTTCTTGCTTCTTTGCATGCAGGGTTATTTTTGGTGGGATGCCAGACATTCTGAATTTTATGTTATTGGACACTGGATATTTTTATATTCCTATCAATGTATCAGCAAACCAACTTGTCTGAGGGTTACCTTGCTTCAAGTCCATGCACTCCTTGGTTGCTGACCTAAGTCCCTTGATAGAAGAAATAACCTAATTTCCTTCAGATTTTCAAACCACTGCCTTGAGGAGTGAAGGACCCAGAAGATAATTCTGACCACATTAAAAAAAAACTGTCACGGATGCCAGAAAATCTGTTCAGAGTTACATCAGCATATGAGTAGCATCCTGGGCACCTGCCCCCCCCCCCCCCCATATCCCAATCCTTCCCTGAAGACCATGGGGGAAGGAAAGGGGGAAATAGTTACAAATAGAGAGGAGGGAGGAAAACCACAAGAGACTCTTAAATACAGAGAAAAAACTGAGGGTTGGTGGGGGAAGTGGGGGAGAGGGGAAAATGGGTGATGGGCATTGAGGAGGGCACTTGTTGGGATGAGCACTGGGTGTTGTATGTAAGCGATGAACTACGGGAATATACCTCCAAAACCAAGAGCACACTGTACACACTGTATGTTAGCTAATTTGACAATAAGTTATATTTTTAAAAAATAATAAACAAACAAACCCCTTTGCTTCATCTGGACAGGAAGATGGTCTTTGGGATGTTAGTCCACCTTCTTCCCAGGTTGCTGGCTTCCTGAATAAAGCAAAATTTCCTTGCTCACCATCACTTGTCTCTCAAATATTGCTTTTCAAGTGGTGAGCAGTCCAATCTGAGTTCAGAATTGGCCCTCTGTCTGATAACATAAATATTTGTGATCTTTGTTCTATGAAACAGTTAAGTTATTAGAATTGGTTTGATCTCTTGGATTTTGTTTTTAAGGTCCTTCATTGCAACCAGAGCATTGACCAGTCCAGGATAATTATTCCCCTCTCCTGCACAAGCCCCTTCTGTGCACTCACATCAATACCCTATGAAGTTTGAGGGATCTGCACCCATGGGTGGGAGCAGGCACTACTCCCAGGCCTATGTGGGTGCCCAACCCTTCCAGCTTTAATCCTTTTGCTGCAACTCCTCCTCCATCACACCAGATACTAATTTTCTGAATGCCTTCTGGTTTTCCTATGTCCCATTAAGAATGCCCCTCATTTTCCTCTGCATGATAAACTACTGTCCACTCTTCAATATTCATCCAAAACTATACTTTCTCTGTGAAGACTGTCGTCTACACAGTGGATGAGCTATCTGTAAACATGCCTTAGAACTGTGTCCTCCCTCAATGCACATCACTTCTTACATCTTGTGTGTCTGTGTTTAAAGCATCTGAATATCCATTAGGTAGTAAACCTCTTGAGCTCAAGGATCACACATCATTTGACTTTGGATATGCCAACTATAGGACAGAATTTTCAACGTAGTTATTTCTCATTACCTAATTGATTTATAACCACCTCCATCATTAGTTTCTACCCTCAGACCTTACATATACAGATGTGCTATGCAAAACCACCCCAAATGCCTCAATATAGAGCTCTCACTGTGGGTTCTCCTTGGGTTTATTCTATTTGTCTACTACATATTGTCCTCCCACCCACTCACATCCAGTAATGTTTACACTATCTTTTCTCTTAGAATTATCTTATCCATTTCTTCCAAGATGAAATGAACAAGATGCATAATAAATTTGTTTTTTAAGAAGCAAATCTTTAGCAATCTCAAGGCCATTATTCCTCATGACTATGCACATGCATTTTAAAACCAGCAATATGGAGACACTGTTATTTGTACTGACAAACACAGAGAAAATATTAAATTGCTTAGAATTGTAGCCCAGAAGGAAAGGAACATGGTTCTCTTTAAAGACTTATAGGTAAGATATTATGAAAGAACAAAGCCTTGTGCACTCATTGTATAAAGCGTGCCTACTGTCCATATTGGAGACTTGGGAAGATAAAGTTAGGTCTTTGAAATATACTGGATCAGATTGAATGTTAATCAGATAAATCAGACTTTAGGAGACAAAGAATTATACTAAGAAAAAAAAAGTCAGTAGAAAAAATGGAATTATCTTCTGTTCTTTTTAAAGACAGTGCTCAGGTCTTTTTACCAGGTAGATGCATGTGAAAAACAAGTGAAATATCACAACCTCAAACATGTTTTTCACTCCAAAATTGTCCTAAACCTCAAGGTTGAAATCTGAAGCAAGGTTTTTTGGAAACCCATAACTATTTTAACACTGTATATCAACTATTTTATTGATCCAGGTGGAGGGCTATGGCTTCGAGTTTTACAACTTTAATATCCACTTAACTTCAGCTCACCTGTCTTCAGTCTTTCCACCTTGGCAGTGCCCTTAAGAATATTGGTGAGTGGGCGTCTCGGCAACATAACAGCCCTGCCTTTTAACATATGCTTTTCTTTCTCAATGTCTTTCTTAAAGCAGATGATACACTTCCTGTAATTGGATTTGGAACTAAGAATCCTCTAAATCCAAAAAGGCTGTTTCTAGGAATCTGATAACAATTTTCCTCTCCTTAGCTATTAAATTAGCTGTAAAGTATGGGCGTGGCTAAACCTATGAGGAAAAAAGCAAACGTCAAGACATAATAAGAAACATGATTTGCCTACTTTAGTTAAGACAGTTGACTCTTGAACAATATGTGTTTGAACTGTGCAGATTCACTTATATGCAGTTTTTTTCTATAAATACTGCACCATCCTGTAAATTACATTTTCTCTTCCTTATGATTTTCTCAATAACATTTTCTTTTCTCTCATTTACTTTATTGTAAGCATACAGTATACCACAGTATATATATATACCACAGTAGGCCATTAGTAGGTAAGCTTCAGGGAATGAAAATTATGCATGAATTTTCCACTGCAGGGGGTTGGTGCCCCTAACCCCCCATTGATTAGAGGTCAATTGTAGTCGTACTTGGACAGCAGCTTCCCCCAACCTCTTAATTTTTCATATTAACCCCACCCCTGCTTCCCTTTCCAAATATCAGTATACTGGTTTCCTAGTCCCCCTGTTCTGATCATTCAGTGCTGTGCCCTCCCTTCATGGGATGCTATCTCAGACAGGACTCTAACAAAGGTCATGCTAAAATTGAAATTAAATCTCAAATTAAGCTGTTTATTTATACTCCCTTCTAACTTTTCAGAAATAATAAAGGCCACTACTCCTGTTCAAACAGCAGGCTTTAATTGCATTTTAATTACCTTCAGAGCCTTTCATTCAAGACAAATTTCACTTGGTTTACACATAATTCATTCTGTTGCTGCTTTAATTGATATCCTAAATATTTATTTTACCCAGTGGCCAGTTAACTTTCAAAGCTATTTTTAGCTTGCTATTCTGGATTCACTTGAAATCTCTTTAGACGTTGAGGAGACCATTTCTATTGTGTAATGTGCACATTCAATCATTTCTTCCATTCCACTCTATCTCCTTCATCCTTTGTCTTTCTTTCTGCTTCCCTCCACTTTGTTCTACTTACTTCATAAATTTGTAATAAAAATTTGTGTCCATTTTTTTTACAAAGGAAGAGAAAAAATGTTCATTTTGTGGCAAGGTGGGCCTAAACATAACTTTCTGGGAAGCATCCCTTTTATGGAATAAATAATGAAAACTAAAATCACTGCAAAAAACCTGATGCCCAAAAGTAGAGATTGTGTCAAAATCTATAGAGAAATAAAAGTTCACCAATATTTACATTTATGAAAACACAATTTTGTTCTCTGTTAGAAGCCTTTAACTTGTGTCCAAATTGTTTTCTATTTGGAAAATAATTTTATAACCTTTCCAAAATGATTTTTAAAATTTTTTATTAATACATCTTTTAATTTTTCCCTTTGTGTCTTTATAGAAAAGCTGTGTGTGTGTGTGTGTGTGTGTGTGTGTGTGTGTGTGTGTGTGTGTGTGATGAACCAGGGTTTACATTTGCTGGTGAACTTCACCTCTCACCGACCTGTCCTACAGCTGATGTGTAATTAATGTTTGCTGTCACTACTTCACCACTCTGTTCTCTAACTTCCCAGTCCCTTCCCAGCATGGGAGTGGCACTGATAGTGACCAGTGCTTATTTAAGACATATTGTGTATCAAGCATTCCCCCACATGAACCCTACATTTAATTCAATCCTCATAACCACTGTATGAACTAGGCACTATTGTCTCTGTTTTACAGATGAAAAGCTAAGAAGGCACAGAGAGACCAGGGGACTTGCCCAGCAGATGGTGGAGCGAGGATCCTGAGGTCCGGATGTCCAGCCTGCTGCACACAATCACTCCCCTGGCCCTGTCACCAGCTCATCCTCTCTGCCTATGACCAGCAGTATGTCCTTTTTGCTTGTTCGCAAAATGTAATCTTGTTTGCAAATGTAGTCTCATTTTTTAAAAATTTCTTGACAATTCAAATCCCAATCCTGAATCAAATAAAGTACAAAGTGTAATTTCATAATAATAAGTCTCTCCCTGAATTTAATATATGATTTCTTTTATTTCTATTTAAATAAAAACTTAATTCAATTGTAAATTAGCATGGAATTTTCCTCAAAATTAGATTGCTTTTAAATGCAAGTAGTAAAACATAAAATATCATGTAGTAAGGTTGTGTGGCAGTAGCTTTTTTCTGAAATTTGTCTTTTTGTTTTCAAAATCCATTGGAAAATATTTGCTTTAAAAAAATTCAGAATCCCTCTTAACTACTCTTAAAATAAGTCATAAGTGCTCGCAGTCTTTCTCCCCAAAAATTATGCTTAAGTTCTTACCATCATGAGGAAAGATGACATGAGAACTTCACAGGTCAATGGTGTATATTTGATTTGAACTTTATTTTCTAAAGCACATATTAAAAAGATTTTTAGAATGTTTTAAAGTCAAATGTGATTAGTTTTAAAAATATATGGCTTTGAACATCACTTCTTTGGCCTTAGGGAACAAGTGTTAAAGAGCCAACGATAACTGCTCTCTCCATTACGGGCAGCGTCTCCTCCACCTCCACCTCACTCACTCAATTCCACCTTCAGGCCAACAGCAGGGAAGCCTGCCCACAGCTGTCACATCATAATGCGATTTCTTTTATCCTTACAGTTTCCGTCACCCTTCATGCTCCTGACCCCA
Organism: Panthera leo; assembly: GCF_018350215.1. Classification (NCBI taxonomy): domain Eukaryota; kingdom Metazoa; phylum Chordata; class Mammalia; order Carnivora; family Felidae; genus Panthera; species Panthera leo. The sequence continues at coordinate 386,169 of NC_056689.1, read as the reverse complement.
CTCATGATTTTTTAAGTATCATATTGCACTTTATTTCTCATTCAGCGTGTGCATCTGAAACTCTTGCCAACTTTTCTGTTTGTTTTATAGGAGAGTATGACCTCACAGCATTTCAGGTTTAACAATGTATGTTTTTGCATTCACCCCTGGTGTCTACCGTGTGCCAAAACGTGCATAAACTGTGTGAATGCAATCAGTTTGTCGGATGGCAGTGCAGTCAGCCTCCTATCTCCCCTTCATCATCCTCCAGATCAAGTGTAGGGGCATATCCTGCTAACGGGAGCTCTACTCAACGTCCATTGTGTCTACTTCTCAATGGGAGACTGCCTTTCCATCGACATTTTCTTTATCTGCTCTTTTCTTTTTCACTTCCTATGGCTTATTTTCATTTTTATTTTTTTTCTCTCCTTCAATTAGGAATTCATTGAGATTTTATTTCAGCAATCATCATAGGACCAAATGAATAACTGTGTATTTAATGTGTTTTATTAAGGGAATCAAATGTAAGAAAAAGAATATATCTCCATATATATCTTTCATTCCCAGCCTGAATCTGCCTCATTTCTAGTCAGAATTATTTCTAATAGAGGGGAGAGTTTAAGCAACACCAATCATCTAACAGTGGGTGTGTGGAAGGTATTGTGTGTGGGCTAAAGAGGACCATGAGGACACTTGAAATGACTGTCTAACCAAAAAGTGCCAGCTTTGTTTATCCCCCCGACAAAGTAAATTTCCCCACGTGATAATGAGGTTATACAGAGTATGAACAAAACCCCACGTGGGTCTTCCCGAAGAGCATTTCTTAATATCTTAAATGTTGTAATGAAAATTAAAACAATGAATCATCTATGACAGGAGACAATGTGAAATGGGAATTTTCATGTTCTGGTAATGAACTGACATTGTTCTGCTTCTCAACCAGAGACTTAACAAAACGACACTCCTGTTAAGCCATCAAGAGGCCAACATCCTGGTTCAAACCTTTTCATTGGTTAAAGGTAATGAATTTGTTAACCTTTCTCCATGACCAGAGCCCCAGCCCAGATAAGATGGAAGGTTTTCTGTCACTCTTTGACTTGTGTTTATATGGAAGTCATCTTCCATCCCAGAGAGAAATGCCACAGAACTCAACGGAAGTGACTTTCTTGAAGGCAATGTGTCCCTTGTACCCTGTAACTGCACTGCTACCTGAGACTTTTCATGCCCACATGCAAATAGTGTAAATAGCAATTGCAATAACTTCTTGTATTCCTAACTATCTACCAGGTCCAAAACAGATCCCTCCCCTCATGCTTGTTCCCCTGATTCTTATTTTTTCCAATATTATTTCCCTCCCAATTTTCTCTCCACCTTCCTTGCTTCCTCACCTTTCCTTCCTTTCTTGGCTCAGTGGCACTCTTGGGGGGACAATGTTAATTTAACAGCTCTTACACCTGTTTCCTGTAATAGCTTAGACTTAGCTGTGGGTCATTCTGAGGTGAAGTCTGTTTGGGAGACTTTAGTTTATGGTGTCGGTCAGAGCTCCACCCTGGCTTCTCAGACCCACCTGGAAGCCCTGAGGTGGGCACCACCCAGCTCAGACTGGCTCCCGAGTTCGATCCTATCCATGTGGAGTGGTTTGGGAGCCCCAAAGGCTTTGCTCCTGTTGATTCCCCCCTGACAGCAAGCAAAGCCTTGCATTGCCCTCTATTTTCCCCCTTTATTTCTTTTGTAGGACCAATTTTTCATGGTACTTGTCCTGATTATTTTCATAGTGTTTAAATCTACAGTTTTGTATAGAAAGGGAAATAATGTTCTCAACATTAATTGCTAATAAATATTGTATCAAATTGTCAGGAAGGAGTCCTTTTTTAACAAATGGACATGGAAGAAATGCTTTCCTTACAGGCAACATTGAATATTGCGTGAAACATAGACTCATGGACTGAAAAGCTGCAATTTATCGACTGTGAGATCTTTAGCAAATCATTTATGGTCTTCAAGCCTCAACTTTCGCACTCACAAAATAGGGCTAATAATGCCTATTACAACACACAATTATTGGTAGAATTAAATTACACAGTGGTTGTGAAGAACTTGGAATATGTCAAAAACTCAATACATTTAAGCCCTATTTGAAAATATCATTTCTTCCTTGCTTTCTACATCCTTCCCTTCCTTCTTTTCCCTGCCCTAAATATCATGGGCAAGGCACCATGCTAGGTTCTGTGGAGAGAGGGGAAAGAAGTCCTATTTCTCCATCAGATTAGTTCACAGTCTACTAGGGGAAGACAAGACAATAGCTAATACAGTTGAACAAGGCAGAATGAAGGGCTCTAAGTGTCATAAGACAATTATAGACCAGGACTCATTCATTGGAAAGAAAGTTCTACAGAAGCTAACAAGAAAATCAAGAAGTACCATCTCTTTACCATTTCTCTCTTTTATAGAAAGAATAGCTGGCAATTACAAATTGCTTGCTAAATAACATCTCTGTGCTGAGCAACTTTATGGGCCAGCTGGTTTGCTAAAGTTCTTATTTGGAATTTCCTGAGTTTAAAGATATTCTTTGCTCAATGGGTCTTCCTCAAAGTGAAGTATTTTCACTACTTGGACTTTCTGGGTATGTTAGATAAGCTGCTGTTGATTTCATCTGAATCCAATCAGATAATAACAGAATCTCTTTTTAAATGCCTCCTTAAAATAGCAAGAATACACAATGTCCTAATTCCTCCTATTTATCACTTTTATTCAAGCTGTACTTCCTTTTGCAGTATTATTTGAAACCTAAATGAATGAATCTTTGCTTCCAATTTTTTTTTTCAACGTTTTTTATTTTTATTTTTGGGACAGAGAGAGACAGAGCATGAACGGGGGAGGGGCAGAGAGAGAGGGAGACACAGAATCGGAAACAGGCTCCAGGCTCCGAGCCATCAGCCCAGAGCCTGACCCGGGGCTCGAACTCACGGACCGCGAGATCGTGACCTGGCTGAAGTCGGACGCTTAACCGACTGCGCCACCCAGGCGCCCCTAATTTTTGCTTATATAGAAGCTCTTTCCTTTTGATTTGTTTAAAACAGGCTTGAGTCCGTAGCAGAATTCATAGCTTTCTTTCATGATCAGACACTGTACAATATAGCCTTTTTTTTTATATTATTGTCAACTGTCACTTAATTTGGTCAAATAGCCATGAAGAAAATAAAATTTTCATTAAGCCTCTAAAAACTATATAATGTACAATTCTTAGTTCATGAGATTTGAGCTTAGAGAACATGAATGTGGTGGAATAGGTGCATAAGCCAGAGAGACCTACAACCAGATGTGGTTTTGTCTTTTGATGGATGTTACTCTCAGACAAGTTCGTTTGTCCTTCCGATCTGCACATATTGAATAATAAGAGTTAACTGTGAATCAGGCACTGTTCTGATGAATACATTGTTTTCCTGGCCTCTCCTATGCTCAGTTTATGAATCGGTTATGGCTACTTTACTAATCCATTAAAATGGGACAATACAACATTCAGAATACATATCCCCCCTGAAATGACAAGGCTCCCTGGAATAGCTCTGTACAAGCTGAAGTTAATGTCAAATTTAATACACGAATACAACCTTAGACACAATATGAAGCTAATAACAACCACATTTTAAAAACAATCCCCTATTTACTCTATTTCCTTCTTAATGCAAAATTATTTAAATAGCAATAACTTAGAGTCCCACAGCAAGAGTGGCATCCAGGTCCATGAGCAAAATGTAACCTTACAGTGAAAAGTGTTTTATAATTAATTTCACAAGGGCAGAATTTCTCTTAATGGTGAATCTCATTATCAAAACACTCTGGCAAATTTTGTGATAAAATAATAATAATAACTGGTGATGTTGTTAAAAAATGGGGGAAATATGAGGAGAGAAGGGTGTACATTTTATGTCAGCCCATGAATATCAGAAGAGCTACACAAAGAAATGCAATTGTCATGGAACTCTTGGTAGCTCCCTGCAGGCAGTCCTTGCTTTCAGAAGCCAATTTATAAAATTCCCAATAGATGCAATGGTGATTATCCAAACTAAAAAAAGCATTAACCTACGGTCTCTTTACACAGCCAGCTTCCCTAGGGCATTTCAGATAAAGTTTGACTTACACCTGACTTTTCAGAATAAGAGTATAAAATGAAATAAACCTCCAGTTAACTTAGTCTTCACAATTCAATTTGAAAAAAAAGATTTATGTTTTCAGATGTACTGAGGGAGAAGCTCATTATTGGTCAGCTACCAATGCAATGACCTTGAAGGTGCCAACACAGAATGCCATCAATATTATGTCTGTCTCATTTTAGGGTAACGATAAGACATGATGGGTATAATGGGTGGGGGTAAGACATGACCTCATCTTTGGTGCTTTCCACAAGGAGTGGGCCAAATTTCTGGAAGGGGGACCCCTATTCCTTTTTAACTTGTTGTTTCTGAGGAGGCTTCCTGGTGAGTCAATTATGAAGCTTCTGATCTATTCAGAACAACAACAACAACAACAACAACAACAACAACAACAACCATATCAGCTCAAGGAGCATAAAAGAGCCAGGTGAGGCTGATGGCAAACCAGCCTGGCTTCATTAAACATTAAACAGACACCTGTTCAAGGGGGCTCAGTATCTCAGCATTGGAATCTAGAGCACAAAACCCATTTAATGTTAGTAATTTTCACACTATTCATCTGCTGTTATAACACCCCTTGTGGTTTAGAAGGCCAGCTCACGCTAGGACTAGACAATCTTGTCCTCTACAATGTCCTGGACCAGGCATGGAGAATATTTACAGAATATCATCTGAAGCAGAAATGAGTAGGGGCGAACTTGGACAGACAGGGTAGAGACAGACACAAAGTGGTGAACAGGAGGCTCCAATGCCTGTTGGAATCTCCATCCATTCATGAGAAGATATTTCACATTCCACTGAAGATATGCAGTTTTCCCTGGTGACAACCACTAGATTATCATTTAAATCACCATTTCAGGGAAGCAATGACTAATGCCATTTGTAACCAGTTAGCATAATTCCTTGCATCAATTTTAAGCTTACTCAAATTGGAATAAAAATGGTTTTAGAAAGGAGCAAATTTTCTTCAAAAATTATCTGCAAAAAATAACTACATGCCTCAACATGTTGGACATTTCCAATAAAAAATTCATTGTTAAAATGTTCAGAAGATAAAAATCTATCATGGAGTTATTCACTAGGAAAAACTTATGAGCATTTGTTCTGGGCCTTTGGGGATCACAGTACAGTAGAGGATGCAGGACGCACAATGCAGCTGGGGACAAACTATAGGTATCTACCAAAAGAGACATTAATCCAGGCCAGCTTTCCTGGTCCATTACCAGTTGATTCTAAATCAGTGCTGCAGACTAACTGTGCAGGGCCTTGTCAGAGGACAAACAGATCAGTATTCCTGGTGACTGTAGGCTTCTCAAAATTGGCAGAGCTACTTCCAGAACTTGAGGAATAAAGCCTCTGATAGAAATGCAGAAATGTGGGCACTGGATTGGAGAAATAGCTTGAATATAAATATTGTATCATGCAGAGTAAATAACGCTCACTGCCATAACACACAAAAAAATTCCAATGTATTAGCACAGTAAAGCTTCGTCACTTGTGTCCCTTATGTAAATCATCGTGTAGGCAAGCATCCCTTACCTGTCTTGGAGTTATGCCATTTAGAGGATGTAGACACCAAGCTCATCATTTAGGGGAGGAGAGGAGGAGTCAAAGCAGCTTCTAATTTCCTTAACCTGGAGGTGACACGTCACACTGTTCACAGTCCACCCGCCAAAACTAGTCATCAGCCCGGAGGGAAGGTAAGAGTCACGGAAGTGCGTGAATATCTGGGAACAATGGTTGTCATCAGTTGGAATTAAAAAGTGAAACACTGTCTTGTTCTAATGAGGGATGGCAAGATATGAACACAAAAAAGTTGATTGGTCTGAACATACAGTTCTTTTGATAGACATGAAACTTTGATTTCATCTTGTAAGTAGCTAAGAGGAATTAGAGGGCATTATAATCCAACAGGCATAATAAATAAACGAGGACAGTGTGACTGGGGTGAAGCCTCCTGTACCAGGTTACAAAAGGTAAGAACAAAGAAGGTGACACAAACAATTGCCTCCGTTTGTTTCTTCAAGATGAGATTGCATGTTTTCCTTTATTCTCTCCAGCCCTTTGCAGCAAACATTTGTGTGTATGTGTATCTGTGTGAGTGCATGTACTATTCAATAAATATACATTGAGAACAGAATTCATGCCAGACATTGTTACGTGCTTGGGATACACCAGTGAACAAAAGAAACAAAATCTTTGCCTTGTAGCAGTGGGAAATTTTCTAATTTCTTCACATCCCTAAGCAATGGATTGACCAAGATACTACCCTCATGTACCTGCCTCTGTAATGAGCAATCTACCACAAGTTCCTCTCATTTACATGAAATAACTTCTTCCATTAGAGGCAGCATGTTTATTTTTGAATCAAAGATTATTTGAAACAAAGATTATAGAGCAAGGACTAATAAGTAGATTAGGGATGCCTGGGTGGCTCAGCTGGTTAAGTGTCCAACTCTTGCATTCAGCTCAGGTCATGATCTCACAGTTTGTGAGTTTCAGCCCAGCATCAGGCTCTGCACTGACAGTGAGAAGCCTGCTTGGGATTCTCTCTCTCTCTCTCTCTCTCTCTCTCTCTCTCTCTCCCTCTCTCTGCCCCTCCACCACTCGCACTGTCTCTGTGTTTCTCAAAATAAATAAACATTAAAAATTTTAATATTACAAGACTAATAATTAGATCAATAATCTTTGAAACAGATATTGACCAGATAGAAAAAAATAGTCGCCTTTATCCTTAAAAATCATGGTTAGATAAAACCAGTCTGATAAAGACCATAGGACCAAATTTATAGCTTAATGGAGACAGATTCATTTTCTTGCTGCAACATGGGAGGCACTTCAAAGCAGCTGTGCAATGGCTCTCATCAAACAAAGGAAGACGCAAGGTTATTGTAGGATTCAGGGGGAGGGTAGAGTTTAGGTAAAATTTCGGTGAAATAAAGTTTTGACTGGCTCAAAGCAAAGTAAGAGCTTGATGTAAAGAGGCTTACATCCTGGCTGGATGGCAAATTGGACTCAAGGTTCTGTTTCCTTGGAAACTACAAAAGTAAGATAATTTAGAGTGTTTTATTTAAAAACTCCTTATCTGTAGTTGTGAACGTGTGGGTTAGCAATTCAGGTTGTCTCAAAGTGACTCAGATCCTCTATGCAAAATGGTTCCATTCTTATTCATAGGGTTTTTAAACAGCAAGGTTTCTGACATTCTGTGATTTTAGGAAACAAAATACTTTCTTAGAACTATGTCCTTATGTTAAGCAACAAAATCAGTTTTGGCAGGTTCCTGGTTTCCTCATTTCTTTTCACCTGCATTAGACCTACATAGAATCAACCCCTAAGAGGCAATGGGGAACTATAATCTCGACCCTCTTCCTCCACCCAGTATCTTCAATATTTATTGAATGCCTACTATAAACTAAGCGTATACTATAAACAAGAAAAAAAGAATGAAGCAAAAACAAACAAACAAACAAAACTGGTCCCTGCCTTCAAGGAACATCCCCTCACTTCACATAAAAATGATAAGTGGATCACACCAGAGGACACCCTTTAGATGAAAGGATTTCTTTTAAGTTCTCTACCTTTTGTTCACCTTACTGTTAGAAGTAGATGACCAAGTGAATAATGCATCAATGTTGCCACAGGCAAGAGTCTTAAAACCAGAAGTGTTGCCGTTAAACTAGTCCTGCTCTGCGTAACCAGCCATAACGAAGCTGAATATACACAGGACCAGAAAACAGCCTGAGCATCAGGGGAAGGGAAGTTATTTCTCAACAGTGGAAGGGCATCTCTCTTTACCATAATTTGTCTAGTTACTAATCATCTTTCATGCCTCCTACACAGTCCCAATTTCTCTGCCAATCCTCCCCTAACTGCCAGAGGCCACACTGACTCTTCACCTTCATAGGTTGCTTTTGCAGTTGGAAGCAACAAACCAGTGGTAAACTCATTGTCCCCTGAGAAAGTATGTTTGCTGGTACATTCTGTATAGTGCAGTAAACTCGTGCATATGATACTGCATAAGTCATGGGCAATGTGTAAAGTGGATCAGCTATAATTGCTGTTCACCTTTTTTGTTCCAAGACAGGAGGTTAGGAAGATTCGATAGGAGTCTACTGATTGATGCATGGGCAGAGAGATGTATTTCATTGCATTTTGTGACAAGCAGCTTCATGCCCCTTTTGTCAGATTATATTTTTTACAGTGGCAATAAATTGCAGTTTACGTATTTACAGTCATTTCAAAGTCACTGATCCAGGTGGAATCCTAGATTCCTGACATTTGAAGGGAAACCTAAATTTCACTCTTTACTCAAGAAGGGTGATGAATGGTCTCTTCAAGGAAATGTAACTAATAGGCATAAATATATGGCAAGACTGAGATGACTCAAGCCTTAGAAAAGGGAACAGGAAGAAGGTTATAGGGAAATTTGTCCTTTATACAAATAAGTAGCCAATTTAACCTAATCTTTTAGGTTGAGTCAATGGAATAGAAGTTAGGGTATCAATAGAATAGGTGAGATTGGAATATGAATAAGGAGCATTTTTATTAGAGAGAATAAATGAGAAAGAGAAGTAACAGGTATAGTAACTAACGTTGCTGAATGTCAGACTTGGTTATTAAAAATTAGCTTTCAGATTACTACCAGGTGATCATATCAACTGGTAATAAGGGCAATCACTTTCTTCAATGTGTATTTATTTTTGAGAGAGAAGGGGGGGGCAGGGGTGGGGCAGAGAGAGAGGGAGACACAAAATCCAAAGCAGGCTCCAGGCTCTGAGCCGTCAGCACAGAGCCCGACGTGGGGCTTTAACCTACGAACTGTGAGATCGTGACCTGAGCCGAAGTCGGACACCCAACCGACTGAGCCACCCAGGCTACCCATGCTTAACTTAAAAAAAAATTTTTTTTAATGTTTATTTATTTTTGACAGAGAGAGAGAGAGAGAGAGAGACAGAGAGAGAAAGCATGAGCATGAGCAGGGGAGGGACAGAGAGAGAGGGAGACACAGAATCCGAAGCAGTTTCCAGGCTCTGAGCTGTCAGCACAGAGCCAGACACGGGGCTGGAATCCACAAGCCACGAGCTCATAACCTTAGCCGAAGTCAAATGCTTAACTGACTGAGCCCCCAGACGCCCCTGGGCAATCACTTTTAATAGTAGGGTTTATCTTTTCCCTTCTGGGTGTCTCAAGCACATAATATATAAATGCTGACTGTTGGAAACATTAGTTCTACATGATTCTCTTGACTGCCATTTTGTCCTGAGTTTGGTATGAGCTGCATGGATTTGCTGAACAATAAATGAAAAGATGTTATGGCATGCCGTTGCCTTCTGTTGCCATTTGGAGTCAGTCCCCTGAATGACTAGGAGAAGGAAGAGCATACCAGTGCCCTTAAATCTAGGCCAGAATGAGCTAATTCCTATCACATTCACCATCTCCACAAGTGAAACATTTTATGATTTGAAGCACAACACGGACAATGCTGAGCACAGCGTGCAACACTGTGTGGGCAGCCTTCCCTTCCTCTCCAGCCTCTCTCAATGCTGCTTCTCACCTCTCCACTTCCGTTCCTGGGGTTTCACAGCTACTTTTTTCATGAGGCTTACCTGTAATATGGTTCTTGGGCATTGAGTCCTAAGCTTCTTACAACTAAAACAGCGGCAGCCACGAGTCCCACGCGTTGTTTTGAACCTTTCCTGGAGCTCCCATGTTTTCTCCATTGTTAGTTGCATCTGTGTTTTTCCCTCCAGGCTTCTCAAGAGAAGTGTTTGTGTGTGTCATTCACTGTGATATCATCTGTAATGCCTGTCAAAGTGCCCTATGAAATAAGAATTGAATAAATAAATGCTTACTGGATTTAAATAATAATGCCAGGAAATCATAGAGTTTCAAAAGTCAGCTGATAACTCTTTCTGTTCTTTTCCCTCAAATGTTCACAAAGCTCAGAGATCACTTGCAAACACCATATCAAGTAATTGACTTCTGGTCATATATCTTCTAGGACCTTCTACTGCAATCGATTTGCCCTAAATCAGCTATGCTAGAATCATATTAAAACTTAACTTAAAGCCCTAAAGGAGTATTGAGAGTAAAGAAAAAACATTTTATTTTATTTTATTTTATTTTATTTTATTTTATTTTATTTTATTTTATTTTATTTTACTTTATTTTATTTTACTTTATTTTATTTTATTTTATTTTATTTTTATTTTTAATGTTTATTTATTTCTGAGAGAGACAGAGAGAGACAGAGAGAGAGATGGAGCATGAGCAGGGGAGGGGCAGAGAGAGATGGAGACACAGAACCTGAAGCAGGCTCTAGGCTCTGAGCTGTCAGCACAGAGGCCGGATGTGGGCCTCGAACTCGCAAACCATGAGATCATGACCTGTGCCGAAGTTGGTCACTTAACCGATTGAGCCACCCAGATGCCCCCCCAAAACACTTTATACTATGGACAGAAAGAGGCCATGGGAATCCAGCCTGGCTGTGAGGGGTCCCTGGGGGCAGTAAGGGGAGGTAAGATCAGACGTGGAGCCACAGCACTCCCATCTCCTATGGGTTGGGAAACAGGGCTAGATGCCCAGCACAAAAAAGAATGACAGAAGTCAGAAACCAGCAAGGAGTCTAGCTGGAAATCGGGTGCCTGGAAGGGTGGGACACATCCACCTAACCTCTCCCCGGTGGTCCTCGATTGAAAAGGATGCAGCAAAGTTCCTTGGGCAGTTTTCTCAAATCTAATTACAAGTCTCTCCTGTCACCAAAGGACAGATTGGAACCTCTGGAGAGGAAGACCTAAGAGTAATATTTTGACACTTTCTCTTCATAATTCACAAATATGAATTAACATGTTTGTCTATCCGGTGCCCCATATTCACAGCTGTCTCAGGTAATAGCTAGCAAAGTAAACAAAGAAAATAAAGTGAGTATGAGACAGTTTCTCACAGTGGTTAAGTGCTAAGTTCCAGAGGGAACCCTTGACAGATCCAGTCCCACCAGGTGGACCTGTGTGACCATAATAATATGTTTAGCCTGCTTGAAGTCCAGTTTTATTACCTACTGAGTAGAGGTCATTACTGAATCTGTTGCTGTGAGGACTGAACGGGATGACCTCTCCAAGGCACCTGACACAGCCTTGCACAGACTACAGCTCTATGTGTTGGCTGCACATACTAAGAGCAAAATTAACTATAACCACAAGCAGAACACTGAGGCAGCACAGGGACTGTTCAGGGAAGGTCAGTGGTAGATTTCCTTAAGGAAATGGCAGTGGAGGCAGCACAGGCATCTCCAAGTTGTAGCCCTCTTCAAAACCAATAAGCCAGAGTCACTGGAGAGCTATTTGAGATCAAAGTACTATTTGCTCAGTATTTTATCCCCTGTAATTATCAAAACACTCAAGATGCACTTTTTTAATAAATAAAGAGCAAAGTTAATCCTTAGTGGACCATATGTTATGTCAGTACAGCATCCCCACTGGAGCAATGCTAAGCACAACAAAAGAAATCTGAGGTAGTAACTTGTAAAACAAGTCAGAGGTCCTGATCACAGGCTGTGAACTTCACGGCCAAGTTCTGTGTCACCTGAAACCATAGGAAATCACAAATTCCAGGATCCTTCTCCTTAGAATAAAAAAGGGAAAATCAGGTAGAGGTCCGAGAGATTAGTGATAATTACTGTTCAAATGGTCAGAGTTAGTCTTGTCCCCTCTTAAATGTAGGTTTCCGTTAAAAAGACATCTTGGCAAAACCAGAAAAGTTCGCCTATGCCCACTATGCACCACTTTGAGCCCCTCACTCATTTCTGCACAAGCCCTACTATTAAGACAAAGAAAAGTTTAGGTTATCTAGGACTCTGTATAACAATGTATCAGCACAATGTTATTAAACATTTATTCCAAATAGAATAGATTTCAATTACCCAGTCAGTGAACAAAGGTTTACTGAGGTTCTTCTTGCTTCTACCTGCTCACCACTTGGTTTAGGAAACCACTTACTGTGGAGGGAATTATTAAAATAATCATGAAAGATATTGAAATATGCAAAAAATAAGAGGGCTATTTATAATAATATTCAAATATTATTGAATGTTCAAAGTTTTATAAGTTGGAAATATATAACTTCTCTTTGATTTTTAAAAAAAAAATAATGTTTTTATTTACTTTTGAGACAGAGACAGACAGAGCATGAGCGGGGGAGGAGCAGAGAGAGAGGGAGACACAGAATCCAAAGCAGGCTCCAGGCTCTGAGCTGTCAGCACAGAGCCCGACACGGGTCTCGAACTCATGGACTATGAGATCATGACCCAAGCTGAAGGCGGACGCTTAACCGACTGAACCACCCAGGCGCCCCAACTTTGCTTTGATTTTATAGACTTGAAAACATAGCTGTGGAAAGATATTTGACTGTCATTCTTTAATGAAATTTGAAGTATTGCAAATTCTACATGCATATATTCATCATCTAATACTTGAATATACTAAAATAATATCAGAATTTACATTCAGCATAACAGAACTGCAGAGACAGATAGGGAGAATTTTGTTAGTTCTAAACTATTCTGTGAAGAACCAGTCTTATCTCTGAGGACAGAATCTTTCCCATGCCCTTTGCACACACAGATTACACTTTAACTTTACTGGGTGTTCATTATGCGTAAAGGTCGATTAAGCCTCTGTGGGAAACTAAATTGTAGTAAAAACCCACTTCAACTGCTCTAATTAGAGATATTTAGGGCTTCCTGGTTAAGGGAATTTATACTTATTTTTTTCTAGATGCAACTTTCACAAAAGATTCATAAATTCAGTGATTTTTTTTAAAGAATACACAGGTTTGAACAAGTGATTTAGATTTTCTAGTGGTTGGTTAAAAATATATCATAATGTTTGTGGTCATTTTGCTGAGCATTTTTATTAGTTAATTGTTTTAATGATAGCTATAATGTTGACCCAGGACACTGAAGATTACCAGATTTAATTCAGTCTTGCTTACATTTAACTGTTAGAAGTAGGGAAAGGATACTAGAGTGGAAATAGCTGATAAGAATTCAACATCCATCAGTGTTGGTATTACATCATACTGGTGCATTTACAAGTGAGGGTCTAAGAGGTGATGGCATCATGTTGCCATGTTTATGACAACAAAGTAAATTTTCATGTGATGGAACTGAGTATTCCCTTTTGAAAGTAACCAAAATGAAATGTTACCCTAACACTGACTGATTATATCACTCTGTATAGATACCATTTAAGGGCAACTGTGAATTTTACACCTGACAAATATTGTTATGATGATTCTTCAAAGTATTATCATTGAAATATTCCACCACCATGGGCAAGACTAATGCTGGAGAAATGAGACTGGCCTAGGGCCACACTGAGAAATGACCTGGGGTGCTATTTCATTTGGTGTCCTGGTACATATCTGGAGTTCTAAAACACCATGGAGATGTTATAAACATGACCATCATAATAATGGCTAAAACACAGAGTGTTTGCTATGTGTCAGACACTTTTCTAAAGTATTTGCATATATTACCTTATTTAATACTTACAACTTCACAAGATATACATTATTATTATTATTATTGTTATTAACCATTATTATTATTTACACATTACAGGAAAGTGAAGCACAAGAGAAGATAAGTAACTTGTCCAAAAAGTATATTGTGTTTACCAGAATTCCGCCCAGGACAAGTATTCTCTATTTTTGGAAGGAACGCTTTGATCAGCCACTTGGTATAAGAAGCGAGATTACCATTCTCTCCTAAACACAACAAACACACACAAAAGACTGCCTTTAAACAGAATAAATGATCTTTAATTACCATTTCAAGAGGATGGGTCATGTTACCTGTGGGGATATGGGTTTGCTGAATAGAGTAGGCAAATTTTCTTCCAAAGCTAAAGTGATTAGAGCCACATTGCTCTCTTCACTCCCTTTAATTCAAAGCCATGGGCATTGATAATGGAAACATTTCTACTGAATACATTGATCTCCTGATCAGAAATTCCGTAGGCTTTGTCACTGTTCTTTAGAGTAAGAATTTGATACCAGATGAGAAAAAGAAATGAAGAGAAGAAGGTATGATCTCGACTGTCAAATTTACTTTGTAAACTTCCCATAAATACAGAAATGTAAAAAGAAATAGTCCAATTTGAAAAGTAGAAAGTAAAAAAGTTTGAATAAAATTGAACAAAATCTCAGAAAACCATGGGACAAATTCAAATATATAAATATATATAGTAGTCACAGAACAAAAGGGAAAAAATAAAAGTAAAGTAAGTATAATTGCTTAAGGAAATAATAGCTGGGATTTCCCTGATTTGATGAAAGAAATTATTATATAGAAGCAAACATTTCAAGGAATCCAAATGAGATAAACACAAAGATTTATACATGTAGATACAACACATTCAAGCCACTGAAAGTAAAAGACAGAGAGAATCTTGAAAGCAGCAAAAGAAGAATGATGCATGTCATACTAGGGAACAACAATGTGATTAATAGCTGACTTCTCATCAGAGACAATGGAGACTGGAAGTCAGAGCAATGACATATTCAGAGCGCTGGAGAAAAAAAAAAATCTGCCCACAAAGTAAAATTACCTTTCAAAAATGAAGGTGAAACAAAGAGTCATACATAAATAAGAACTAAGATAATTCATTTTCAACAGACCTGTCTTACAAGAAATACTAACAAAGTCTTTCAGGAGGAAAGAAAATGACACCATACGGTAACTTGAATCCACAGGAAAAAATGAAGAGTAAAAGCCTTGGAAAATAGGTGAGTAAATATAAAGGACCATATGTTTTAGAGTGAGTGTGTCCCGCCCCCCACATTAATATTTTGAGATTCTAGCCCCTGATATGATAGCATTAGGAGGTAGCAACTTTGGAAGATAATAGGTCACGAAAGTAGAACAATGGTGAGTGAACACGTGTCCTTATAAAAGAAACCCCAGAGAGCACAGTTGCCCTTTCCACCATGTGAAGACATGGCAAGAAGACAGTTGTCTGCGAAGCTGGAAGTAGCTCTTACCAGACACCAAATATGCCAGTGCCTGGGTCTTAGACTTTTTAGTCTCCAGAACTATGAGAAATAAATGTTTGTTGTTTATAAGCTACCTACTCTATGGTATTCTGTTACAGCAACCTGAACTATGACACTATATAAATATATATCTTCTCTTTTCTCCTTTTATTTTATTTTTAAAACATGTTTATATAAAGCAATAATTATAGCACTACTAGAGTAAATTTATAACATATATAAGTGTAATATGTATTAATATTAGCACAAAGGACAGGAAGGAAATGGAGCTATATTAAAGCAAAGTTGCTATATTTTACTAGAATTACATTATTAACCTAAAGAAGATTCTGATAAGGTAAAATGTATATTATAATTTCAGGAGCAATCACTAAATAAACAACTCAAAATGTACAGTTAATATCAACAGAGGAGTTTAAAAAAGGCACAAAGTAGAAACATTTGTAAAACAAACAGAAAAAGAAGACACGAAAGAAAGAAAAATGAAATGAGACATATAGGAAAAAAGAATAAAATGATAGATATAAATCCAAACAGAGCAATAATTATATTAAATATGAATGGACAAAATACTCTAAAAAGTATTGGCAAAAGGCAGGGATTGTCACACCAAATAAAGAAGCAAGATACAACCATATGTTGTCTGCAACAATATAGAGAAATAAATGGAAAGTAAACAGATGGAAAAAGACAAACTGCAAAATACCATCAAAACAACTGGAATCACTGCATTAATACCAGACTCAATAGACCATAAGCAATATTCTTAGAAACAAAAAGAGTAATTTCATAATGATAAAATGCTTAGTTCATCAGGAAAATAAAAAAAAATTATAAAGTTATATGCAGATGGCAACTGAGTTCCAAAATATATGAAGCAAAAATTTATAGATCTGAAAATAAAAATAGACAATTCAATACTTACAGTGGCCTTTAATGGTCCTCTCTCAGTAGTTGAAAGAATCAGATACAAAATCAGTATGAATAAAGGCTAACGCTAAAAACCAAATTGATGTAACTGGAATTTGTAGAGCATTCTATCCAAAAAAAAGAATGAATCATATGCTAAATCATGTGTGACACAATGTGTGGTAACAGACTGATCATGTGCATAGTCATTGTGGTATAAGGCAGTTTTTTTGCAGTAGAATGACAACATTGGGTCTGTCCTGGATTTGAATTAGGCTTACTAAATTACTAGCTGTTAAATTTTGGACAGGCTATTCAACATCCCTGAGATTGCAAATGATATCTCCTACTTCACAGCTTGTTGAAATAATTCAAGACGATATATGTAAATAAAGCAGGAATTACTTAATAAAAGGTAACTACCATTGTTATTACCATGAACACTCAGCGGTAGCCTATTAGTAATTATTTACTTATTTTGCCTTATTAAGCAAGAAGTAGAAAACACCTTTTCTACTCTAAGCAATGAATAAAAAACAACGGAAACAAAAATTTGATATAGGAACAAAAAGCAATAGCAAAGTATCTTCTCGTAGTTGAGAACACAAGCAAAGTGAAAGAGCCAATAAAGAAAGAAGTGAATAATCTCAAAGAAAAATGTTGGCTATTTTATACATTTAGGTAGAATGGAACTTTAAAATTGTCTCTTCTATCATCTTTGGAAGAAGTTATCAACTGAAGTTCTAGAGAATGCTCAAAGCACACAAATATACGTGAACATTTGTCCAAGCATGACTACCCCCACACAGACTTACTTCAAACATCCCTATGAGCAAAGGAGTTTACGTGGAATGGAATTTGTTTTTTACTAGACAAAAGTGTAGTCTGTTTAAGTTAATATTCCAAATCTATCAATGGAAAAGTCAAGAGTACTAACTTGCATAGCTGAATTATTTCAGCCACTCTTCTTTTTTTGTTTTAGCAAAAGAAACATAAATGGTAGAAAGGAACTTGGTAATGAAGAGGTTAAAATTTTTTTAATGTTTATTTTATTTTTGAGAGAGAGATAGAAAGACAGAGAACAGCAGGGGAAGGGCAGAGAGGGAAGGAGACACAGAATCTGAAGCAGCCTCCAGGCTCTGAGCTGTCAGCACAGTGCCCAATGCAGGCCTCGAAGCCACGAACCATGAGATTATGACCTGAGCTGAAGTTGGACACTCAACTGACTGAGCCACCCAGGTGCCCCTAAAGAGTTTAATACTAAACATATTTCCATCTATTGTGAGTCTTTGGGCCCAGGCACAGGATAAATCACTAGCCAAGATAATTTATACTATGGTTTCTGAAGGCAAATGTTATTTTAGAATGACAAGAAAACAGATTTGTTTCCAAGTTCCTAATAAGTGGCAACAATTCCTTCATGCCTTCTACTTTTATACTTTTATTTGTGTAGTTGTACTAGAAAAATAATAGCTACATTTTACTGGGATTGAATAAGTAGATAAAAAACATCATGGCAAATATTCAGTAACAATTTAAGTATTAGTGAATTCCATGTTCACTGCAGGTTATTCATTAACATGAATATACATTCAATTATCTCTCATCTTCTAAGAATTTCAAACAGTATACTACAGAACAACAAAAAGGTGAATTTTACTTCACTCCAGGGAATCAGATGTAATTTTCCATTTACCTTTGGACCTCAAACAGGAGAAGAAATGAATTTCCAAGTATTCTTAACCCTTACTCATAGAAAGGGGATTGAGACTATTTAATCAATTAGGTTTCCTAACAGTTATTATGTGGTTACCATGTCACAAAACAGGGTGCAAGAATTAGATTCAAGACATGTAAGAGAACAAAAATCCTCTAAAAGAAGACTTGGGTGCCTGGGTGGCTCAGTTGTTTAAGTTTCTGACCATTGCTGTTGCTGTTGTTTTAATGTTTATTTTTTATTCACTTTTGGAAGATAGAGGGGTGGGGGGGCGGAGAGGGAGACAGAGAATTCCAAGCAGTCTCTGCACTGCCAACACAGAGCCCAACGTAATGTTCAAACTCATGAACCATGAGATCATGACTTAAGTCAAAATCAAGAGTAGGATGCTTAACTGACCGAGCTACCCACGTGCTCCAAGCGTCCAACTCTTGATTTCAGCTCAGATCATAATCTCACAGGTCCATGAGTTCAAGCTCTTCATAGGGCTCCTCACTGTCAACACAGAGCCTGCTTGGGATTCTCTCTCTCTCTCCCTCCCTCTCTGCTCCCCAGTGGCTCACACCCTCGCTCTCAAAATAAATAAAAAACTTAAAAAAAAAAGCCTTCCTTGACTAGTAGTTTTATTGCATATTAATAGATGTTCTATGAAATAAAAAGGTCTCATGGGTAAATAAGTTTAAAATAATAAGGTTAAAAAAGTTGAACTATTTTTTCTCTCTTATTTATTTTCCTTTATTTTTTTCTTGCTACAGTACGTATGTCAATTTTTAATGAATGCATGTTCAGTGGGAATTTCCAAGAGGGAGATAGAGAATGCACTATCTTCCAAACTTGTTTGACTAATAAACCCAATTTTTCTGGATGATATTTTCAAAACTGTAGTTTGTGTCTAATTCTCTCTGTACACAAAAGGAAACTGCACTGCAGAGAAGTTACTCAAAATCACAGGTAATTGTAGGACTAGTATTAGGATCTGCATTTTCTGTGTCTAGAGGCAGAAATATTTTCATGACAATTCTCATTCTTCAGCTCATATCATAGTCTGTTTTCAGAAGAATTCCAACTTGTGAAATGTTAAGCCTTAAATTATCTTTATTATTATTATTTTTTTTTGAGAGAGAAGGAGAGAACAAGCATGGGAGGGACAGAGTGGGGGAGAGAGAGAGAATCCCAAGCAGGCTCTAAGTCAAGCTAAGAGCCAGACACAAGGCTGGATTACATGACCAAGAGATCATGACCTGAGCCAAAATCAAGAGTCAGATGCTTAATTAACTGAGCCACCTTGTTTGGTGCCTCAACACTTAAATTATTTTTTATATTACGATGAAATATATTGTGGTGCCTGGGTGGCTCTGTCAGTTAAGCGTCTGACTCTTAATCATGGCTCAGGTCACAATCTCATGATTCATGAATTCAAGCCCTGCATCACACTCTGCTGACAGTGTGGAGACGGCTTGGGATTCTCTCTCTCCATCTCTCTCTCAGCCCTTCCCATTCTCTCTCTCTCTCTCTCAAAATAAATAAATAAACTTAAAAAATTCACTCTGTGCATTTATTGAGTTACCAATTAAATCAACTTCTCAAGAAAAGGAAAGTGGCTATAATTCTTTAATTTTGAAGATTGTCTTTTATCTTTGCTTCCTTTATGTGAATCCCTAATTTTTCACTTCTTTTCCTCCTACCATACTGTACCCTGCAGGGCATATTTCTGTTGCATATATAATCTCACATTAGGGAGAGTACTCTTCTAAATAGAGCAGGCCCAATATTAACTCCAATTAATTGTATTGGTCACAGGTTGCATAAGTGGTAAATTCAGTTCTCAGGATTAAGATAATTATTTCATGCACCAAACATTATACCACAGGTTTACACATATATATTTTTGTTTAATCATTATAACCACCTTACAGCATGGGTAATATTTTAGAATACATTTTATATATCAGAAAAGGAAACTTTAAAATTTTAAGGTAGTTGTCCAAGATTGTACCCTAGTAATTCCTGGGTTGCAGTTCAAACACTGGCAATAGGACTCCTGAGTTACACTCTGCCAACTCACCTTACTGTTGGCTTAGCTTTTAGGTAGGTGATACTGGCAGTTGAAATCAAGCCACCAAGACTAGAGTGATTAATTTGATGTTATGACTAAGAGAAGAGAAATCATTACTGCAAGATGGACACCCAATCTGTCACTCAACACTATGTCAGTCTCACTTTTAGAAAAGCATCATTTTTATCTCTGTTTCCCCTAACCTCCAATCAAAGATGATGAGTATATCCAATACCAATAACTTCCAAGTACATTGTAAATGATCAAGTAAGGATGAATATTCAGCTGCGTAATCAGTAAATACTGAGTTGTGACAATTTTAATAGCCCACCACTAGGCAGAAAACATTTGAACTGAAGATATGAAAGATGACTTTTATGGATTGATATGTTGCTGAGTACAGAAGAATGAATTCAAAACCACATTTGAGTATTTGAGAAATGGTCACTGCTCTTCTAATAAACATGTAACCAGCTCTCATATTTAAGGTGCCATTTTCACTTAAAGTAACAGTGTTTTTGCATACAGCTTATTGTTAGTTTGCCCTTCCAGATTCATCATCAGCCTCTCTGTGCCCTACGCTGCGCCTTGGGAGGTGACTTCCAAGGGCTGCTGTCATTAAGCTCCCCTGCTGTCTGGCTTCATGTCTACCCTCTGGGAGGCACTGCCTGGGGTCAGAAGGTAGGAACAGAAGTAGGGCAAGGAATTTATTCCCTTTTCTGCTTCTGTATGTTGTTTGGTCCTTTCCTCTCATCTATAGGCACAGCTCCCTTCAGAGCAACATATCCTGTGGGTTCAGCTAACTGCTCCCTCTACTTGACATTTTATACCTAAAAGTGGTAACTTCTTTTCATTTTTACAAGCCTGTGCCTCTGGCTGGTTTCCTTATTCCTGTCCACAACTCTGTAAACATCCCCTCCATTTAACCCTTGAGATATCCCCTTGACTAAGGCATCTGCATTCCAGCTGGGCCCTGACATACCTTGCTTAAAAAAAAAAAACAAAAACAATAAACAAACAATGAAACCACACTCCTCTCCACAGTGGAAATGGCTTCTCACCACAATGCAGCAAAAATAATGTACTCACTGTACAATCTCTGAGGGTTTTGCTCATCTCCCTTGTGTTCAACAGCTATACCTGTGACCCACCTGAAAGCCTGTAGACTATTTCCCAACCCATTTGGTATAAATATTTGTTATAAAGGACTGAATTGTAAGAAATATATTCCTGAATGAAAAGTTTTGATGCCTTAACTGAGACATGGATTAAGAATTAAAGAGAAAATACTTCCAGTCACCAAGAACAGTGTTCTTTTGCTTCCTTTTGAATCAGTCAGAAAGTAATTTCTTTTTGATAGTTGAAATCATTTACTAAGAATTATTATGTCTTAATTTCAGAGACGATCATTTTAATAATTAATATAGTCCTTTTATCTTAGTTTATCAACTATAGATGTAAGAGAGATATTCCCAATTTCAAAACTATTTTAAGGAAGTGAGAAAAGGGAAAAGGAGAAGATCAAACACAAAGGAAACTGGCATCCTCCTACACAGCATAGTGTTGAAGGTTTTTTTTCAGACTCTGTTGAAGGAAAATGTAAAAACCATGAGACACTCATTTAAAGAAACACATAAAAACCAAAGTAAGGACATGAATAAAATCTTCAAAAATTAGTATAGATGTTTATTGTTGAATATAAGGAAATAATGACAGCTTTTAAAGATCTTATAGGTAATATGGCAAATAATTAGATATTAATAAAAACCTTAATGTGGAATTTTATTTCAGTTACTGTCTTTTATAATTTTAATCATTCAAACATTTATCTTTTGAGAACTTTCAGCTCCTTTTAATGTTATTAGGATCACTCACGATGATTAGTAGGAAGAAACTAATATAATAATAATAACATTTATGAGGCATTTACTATGAACCAAGAACTATGCTATATGGTTTATATACACTAACTTATCCTCCAAGTGACTAATTCGGTTGGCGTTTACTGAGCACTTAGCAAAAACCAGATACAGTTCTACATGTTTTGTATACACTAACTCATTCAACCCTATATCAAACATATGAGATGGGTACAGACCAGAGCACTAAGGCAGAGACAGGTTAAGCAATGTGCTCAAGGTTACACATCTGTTAAGTGGTGTAGCTGTAATATATGCACCCAAGGACCACTTCAGAAGTCATTCGTTTAAACACTCCGTTTTTATCATTCCCATTTTACAATGGGGTGAATGTTTAAAAATTAAATAATTTGTCTAAGTCACAAAGCTAATAAGTAGTTGTATTTGTTTACTAGGGCTATCATAACAAAATGCCATAATCTGAGTGGTTTAAACAACAGAAATTTATTGTCTCAAAATTCTGGAAGCTAGAAGTACAAAATCAAGATGTTGGCAGAGTTAGTTCATCTGTGAGGGAAGTTCTATTCCAGGTCTCTCTCCTTGGCTTATATATGGCTGTCTTTATGTTCACATGACATTCTCCCTGTATTGTATGGGTGTCTGTCTCCAGATTTCTCCTTTTTTTACAGATACCAGTCAAAGGAGGTTAGGGCCCATCCTAATGACCCCATCTTAACTTGATTATCTCTGTAAAGACCCTAACTGCAAATAAAGTTCATCATTCTGAGGGACTGGAGGTTAGGACTTCAATATAAGTTTGGGGGTAGGACACAATTTAAACCATAACAGTAATTTTTTTGTTGTTGTTGTTGTTTTTTTAAATTTTTTTTTAATGTTTATTTATTTTTGAGACAGGGAGAGACAGAGCATGAACGGGGGAGGGTCAGAGAGAGAGGGAGACACAGAATCTGAAACAGGCTCCAGGCTCTGAGCTGTCAGCACAGAGCCCGACGCGGGGCTCGAACTCACGGACCCCGAGATCATGACCTGAGCTGAAGTCGGATGCTTAACCGACTGAGCCACCCAGGTGCCCCAACCATAACAGTAATTTGAACTATAGCTAAAATCTAAATTCACTCTCAAGTTTCTGGCAATGCAATTAGACAACAGAAAACCTTTCTCTCAGCAAGTCAAATAGAAATATCACTTACTTACAATCTCAGGATCCAAAGATGCACAGTGACCAGTGGCAGAGAGGAGCCCAGACAATTGTCCTCCACTCTCCCTTAACTGAGACACCATGTTCTTTCTGGAACACTATGACATATATATTAGGACCCTAATTCTCCAAATGAAGGAAGGAGTAGATGAATGGAATGACCATTTCTCTTCTATCAGTTGCAGACCTCTCTTCGAGCAACAAATTCTGAGAACCTATCTAAACTGCACATCTCTGCTCTTAAATCACTTTATCAATAATCACAATGCTGGACCCATGATAGGTCTACCAAGAGTTGTTGCCACACGTATAAAAACAACCTATATTATACGTCAGCCAAAACCCTAGTAGGATTAAACAGCTTTAAATTAACTCAACTTGTCTTAGCATTTCATGACTGAATAAATATGAAACAGAGAAAAAACATTCTTTTTATAGTAATGGACTTAAAATCTTAATTTTTTATTTTCTCAAATAAAAGACAGCTTTTCAATAGTCAGCAATGAGAACATGTGGTTCTAGGGGTGTAAAAAGCAGATGTTCCTTTATGCAAAAACAGAGACCACAGGGCTGTAATATTCCCCTTAATATCATTTTTCATTTCCATTGTGTATAAACTATAATTTTAGAAGAAAAAAGAATGAGTTCAATGCTGAGCCAGTATTTTTTAAGTTTCATATTAGCAAGCTTATTCTATAAGATTAGTCTTGGATATTCCATAAAACCTAAAGTAATTATTTAAATCCAGCCCTGAAGCAGGAGGTATACTTAGCACATACATTTTCAATAGTGCTGTAGTTGCTCCTTAGCAAATGTGAAAATGTGATCGTGTGTCTTAATTATGGTATAATAATGATGATGATGGTGAGGATGATGATGATGATGATGATGATGATGATGATGTTGATGATGATGTTGATGATAAACACTGTGAGAACCCAAAGCCAAAAGTGAGCATTTGATGCTGTTTTCTGGAAACTTTGCCCATATCTAGAATATTTAGGCACTGTTTATTCATTTTATCTAATGTACCTATTTCTTAAAGGAATTATGTGTTATAGTTTTCAGTGTTCCTATTTTACAGGTGAAGAGAATGAGACCCAAAAAGCTAAGTTACAGCCTAGGGAATGGTATTACGTGTGAAAATCAGTATCTGCAACCTAATTCCTCTTTCCTGGTACCTCTACTATGGTAAAAAGTGCCAGAGAGACAGCTAGGCAGGAAAGGCTAGCATTTGAATGCTGAAGAAAAGGATCCATTGGATCCAGTAGACAAGGGGCTCAATCTCAGGACTTGTGGCTCAAACAGGAGAGGTCAATTTTGAGCAAGTTCTCAGAATTAAGCATACACTTGGCATCAGGAACAGCACTGGTGAGCAGACCTGCTGAGCTCTATGCCTCACTTTTATTTTGCTTGGTTCAAATTGCCTGCAGGTAGTCCTTGATCTGTAGATACTGACTGTGACTTCATAAGGCTAATGAGCCTTTTAGGTGATTCTTTTCTTTCAGAAAAGAAAGGGATAGAAATACGAGCATTAAACCATGACTTTCCCTAAATTAAGCAGGGCAGAGTTGGTGACTTGGTTACATGGCATTCTTGGCACCCTTCCTGCACCAGGACTAATCTCCCCAAAAAGTCAATCTTTCTGAGAACCTAAAATCTGGATTAAACTGTTTCCTGGTCTTTCCAAATCTACTGCACGTCTACGGTAAGATTTCAAGTACTGACCATCTTGAACATCCTGGCATTCCAACCCTTTTCCTATGTGTTCATTTGTTCACATATTTGCTAGAAACTTTGCAAAAATGAACATACTGTTTTCAAAAAACAGTAGGCAAATAAATTTTTACTAAATAGGACATATGGTACTTCCTAGGCAAAATAGTGTTTGGATGGTTGTGATGTGTCTTATAAATTCAGGTTTATAATTTATAAAGAAATTACTTGTAAATAAAATGTAGATACTTATAATATTTAGAAATTCATGTTTATAAAAACAAAAGTATTTTTAATTAAAATACATTCCTTATATTGTTTTAGTCTCTTAAATACATACATCTTCTTCCAGTTAGAAGGATTTATGATGGCTCTTTGTCCTGACAGAAGCCTGGGTCAGTAAGAAAGCTATGTGCCTATTGCCCCTGCATGGTGTGTACACTGATTTTTTTTCTTCTTATAAGAAGTGCTCATTTCAGCATCTCTGTCAAGATCCACTGCCCCCCTTCAATTACAATATAGTGATTAAGAAGGAAAAGAAAACCTTAAGGATAACTCATCTGTTCTTTAGATTTTTAAGTTGTTCATTCAACCGAAAGGTGATTTTGCAACAGATGGAGTGAGGCAAGTTATTGATGCAGCGTTTGGTTCCAGAAGCAATTCAGTCCTTTCTATTTAATTCACATTGGTCTTGTGCATGAAAGACCCAAGAACTTCTCTGACAGTTTCCATTGTCTTATAGTAATTTAATGAAACAATCCTGACTAAGCAAGTCTAAGTGGGAAGAAGAAAGTAAGCACTTTTGCCCAAATAACAAAATGTATAAGATAGGTTTTTTTTCATTGGGTGGGGCGTATTGTCCTGTTTTGTTTTGTTTTGTTTTGAAGTAAAGTAGGGAAAACCCAACTCAAAGGGAAATGGAAGGGCTATTCACACTTTGGAGTTTAAAGAGTCATAAAGTAAAACAATTTTTTGGATCAAAGCTGCTTTGCCTGCACATAGCAGAGGCCCATGCAGCCAGTTCAAAGATGTCAGATCTCACTGATGTCACATGAAAATGTGATGTTAGGCATCGCTGGGCAAAAGGGGAAACTTAGCTGCAAAAGGGTACCACTGAATTTCCCCCTCCATTCCTCTTTGCCTCTGCCTGACCTCTCTCTTCTCATTTTTCTCCCTGTTTTTGCTCACATTAGCATTTTCCTATCTCTTCTCATACTTGGCTTTATCTTGTCAGGATTCCAGCCTTAACCCAGCATGATCATTCATGTTAATCTTCCCATTCCCAAATACCTACAAAAGGAATGTTATTGGACCAACTAGAAACAGATGTGCATATCTGAAGTAGCTGTTGTAGGGAAATGGATCACAGGACACAAATCTGACTACCGCACTTTAGGTGGGAAGAAAAAATGTTTCTATACCCTTCAAGATTCTTCTACCTGGTCTAAGAATTAAATTGACATGAGACAGATTAACAGGAGGGAGCACATGGAGGCTCAATAATGAAACTGAGAACCAAAGAAATGACGAAGGCAGGAGGTTTTTATACTTTTTAGACACAGAGATGTAAATCTCTGAGAAATTGACAGGGCAAAGAAAACTTATGTTTGGGAGCTTCAATTAGTAAGGAATTCTAAATAAAATTTGGGCTGGGGTGGTAAATTAGAAAAAGTGGCAAAATTTGCTTATATAGCCTTCTTGGCTCTGAGTTTCCTATCTCTGATGATAAGAAGTCTCTTTATCTCTTGGTACAGAATTGGTACTTTTCACATGGGAGATTTATTTGCTGCTTACAGGGGGTCAGAGGGGGGCCAGATGTTCTTCTTGCACCGGCTGTTCCTTAATTAACTGTAATTCAGAATCATCAATATGCCATTATTGCATATTTTGGGGCAGCCTGCCCTGGGCCTCTACAGTGTACTGATATGTGGTTGCTATAAATGTTTTAATTCAAGAAATGTTTAAAAAAAAAAAAAGCTCAGAAAATGCACCTCCTACAATATCTGCTACATTGAGGAGTCACAAGCATCAAGTTTAAGTCGCCTCTTATCTCCAAAGTGAGACAATTACTGCCTTCTGTATCATCAATGATGGGGAACATCTCTACCTTGTATCTTCACCCTGTTGCACTGTGCAGCAGTCTCTCCTCTACCTGCAGTGGCTAAAAGAGCTACAGCACAACTATTGTGACCTGACATAATTCACACCTAACAATCTGGTTGTATGGTCTTGATTAAAAACACTTCACCTATTATTCCGTTTCGTGGAGGGTGGAGTGGGGATAGAGATATTAAACTAAATGATCTCTGAGATTCCCTCCAGATCAAATGTGTTTGTGAAATGCTTTGCTCTCAGTCATTTTGATAGATTCAGTATTAAACTTGGTTTGGTAAATGTCAGAGAAATGACTACAGCTTCTCTGTTTGTAAAATGGTGTATTTCCTAGTTAGCTCTCTCCCATCTCATGGCACTTTATCCCATACTGAACATCACCAGTATCACAACTTCTAGTGGTGTGAGCATGTCAACAACTTTCCTCTGTGTCCCTGTTGCTGTTCTCTTAATCAATGATGCCCTTTTCACCTTTTCCTGCTATTGAAATTCTACTTATATGTCAAGGCCCAGTTAAAACATCACCTCCTCTCTGCAGCCTTCCCTGACAACAAGAATTAATTGCCCTTTCTTCTAAGGCACAAGTTACTAATGCATCTCTTCTAGCATGAATTTCAACTGGGATTGAAACAGCACTTATTTGGTAATTTATTTTATATTACTTACTGAGTCACAATGCTTTAAGTACATGGATTCTTTCTTAGACATCTTTGTAACCCCATTAGTACCTAGAAAAGCATTTAGAATGCACTGAATGGATGTATAAATGAATGAATGAATGACTATTCATTAAATAAAAATATCTAAAATTAAGAATCCAGCATTCTTGAAAATAAAAAATTTTACAAACGATAACATTTTGGAAATCCTTTCACAGTATAATGAGGAATTAATTTTTATAACTTTTAAATCTGATAATGGTCACCAATCCAAGTAACTGGGCCAACAGGAAATCAGTTTAATAATCATTTTCTCCACTTTTATGGCTTTATATTCAAATATTCAATGTCTAAAATAAATTTCCTTTGCCCATTGTCATGCATCATCATGAAATTCAGTGGAAATATTTTGTTCTATACTTGGATACCTCTAAAAGGTGAATTTTCTATCTATCCTGCCTTTTATGCCTTCTCTCTAATGATGGGCACCTCACCTTGCTGTGTTTTCTGACTTTATCCTCAACATCATTTAAATACTTCCACTAGTTTCATCTTGTAAAAATGTGGCATGGTCTGCATGCATGACTGTGATATTGTCTCCCATGCTGACTTGGACTCCATGGCTGCATATAGATAGTTTATAAAGACAAGTTATATCCTTCTTTTGGGTGTTGCTCAATTACATGAATGCATGTCCTAAGATCTTGGTCTGGAATTAAGAGTCTCTTCTGAGGGATATTTGGAAAATATCAACACTTCAGTATGTGGGTTTGTAATCAGTCTCTTAATTTTCTGTATCTGATCCCTATGACTGCTTGACTAAAAACAGATAAGCAAAAGATGGTTCATAGCAAGAGGAAGTTTCTCTGTGATTTCTCAAATCAAGAACTTCTCCAAACCAACCGAAAACTGAGTTTCTCCCAAGAATACTACTACTTGTATTATTCTGTCTTCATAGTTCTATTGTTTTCTGTCTTCCATTCTGGAACTAGTAAAAAAGTGAGATAAGTTTTGAGAATAACTGTTATCTTCCTTGAAAATACTTCACAGTAGGAGCACCTGTGTGTTTCAGGCTGGTAAGCATTCACCTCTTGATTTTGGCGCAGGTCATGAACTCACGGTTTGTGAGACGAGTCCTGCCATTGGGCTCCACCTGACAGTGTGGAGCCTGCTTGGGATTCTCTTGCTCTCCCTCTCTATGTCCCTCCCCCACTCACTCTCACTCTCTCTCAAAAATAAATTAATAAACTTAAAAAAATACTTCAAAGTAAAATAAAGTCTTATCTAGTTGAACTGGTTTATGTTAATATAGTTGGAATTGGGGAAAGAACAATGATATTTTAATGTTTCTTCTAGTTTTGTGATTCTATGTTTTAAAGACATGAAAATAGTTTAGCTACTTCAAAAATATCAGAGATTCATAAGTGAGACAAGTTAGCTCCAAAGAACTTGAAATTGAGATGGCTCTTTGAACATGCCAGCAATGAACAGATACGATTAATCATGTGGGGGAGTGTACTAAAAGATCATTAAATGTATGACACACACACACACACACACACACAAAACAAAACAAAACAAAAACAAAAAAAAAAAAACAAAAAACAACTCTGTGAATCCCCCAAGGTAATCTGGAAATCATCTCCAGTAAACAGAACTAAGGTATATCTGTAGTTGCTGTTGTCAGAAACTTCATTACTTGTATTGCCCTCCATAGGAAATGAAAAAAGAAAAAAAAAAGATATGAACAGGGAAAATGATCAGCCTGTCCATGAGAAATGGGAAGCCCACAGAATTAATAGCAAGTATTGTTTACATGGCACCCTCCATTAATGAGACCACCCTGGGGAGATGCTGGCACAGGCATCTGGGGCAGGGAGTACTCTGTGGTGTGAAAGAAGTCACTGGCACCAACACATTCTAAACAGAAAGTACTCACTATTATTTATCTGCCTCTGCATTCATTCAACTCTCACTAAAACCACTTTCTAATTATTAACTTGACAGTAATAGAAGAGTTTACCTAAACAAGTGACTTGAATATTCCAATTAATGAAAATCATCACTCACTGTAAATTAATGCATCTATCTTAATTTATCCATCAGTTTCCCCTATAAATTTAGTTAAAATAAATTGTTCTGAATCTAAACACCAAAAAGTGTCCTGATAAAGATATAATGTGGACATGCTGAACCTCAGAAAAAATGAATAAACGTATTGCCAAGCATGAAGACTGTCCAACCATCTACTACTAGTAAAAGAAACTCATCATTAACCTCTTTGTCTTTTAAATGTTACATTGAAGTATAATATACATTGATGGGATTTCAGGTAGTTTTTGATCTGGTGCTATTACAGATGGTGCTGCTTTCAGGACGTTGGGGTATATTTCAGGAGCAGAGGGACTAAGGCTGGGTATGACCTGCTTTGGTAGCTGCTACCAAAACAGTTCTTTCAAGGAGTTGTACAGGTTTCATTCTCATCAGCAATATGGGTTGCAATTACTACATAACTTCATCAGTGCTTTATCATCTTCTTTCAATCTACAATAAATAGTGCGGCCCTCTGTGTTTACCTAGTACATTGATTTCTTATGAATATTTTTAAATCAAAGAGTTACGAACTAAGAATGTAATTTGTTGCATCAAATACTGTATTAAATTAGCATCGCTGTATGAGCTCTCATGATGTATTTCAGTAAGTGATGCAGACACTTAGGTAAACAAATCTATTCCAACGAATCACTGGCAAATAACAAGTAACAACAATAATTTCCTAGCAACTAGAGTTTTAATGCAAAATGGATAATCCAAAAACTTCATTCATTTCTTCAAAGTAGAGGAGAAATAATTTTTACCACACTATAAAATATGAAACTCATTTATACAAAAAATGATTCCAGGAACTTTGATTAGAAAGTTTAAAAGTCCCTAATGAAAATTTCTGTTTGGTTTGACAGTGATTAAAAAAAATACCATCATTCAGATCCTAGCTGTCTAAGAATAAAAAGTTCTTGTCTCTGAAAATGATTTTTTTGGGAAAAAAATGTTAAGAAAATTATGCAAATATGCAGAAAGTGGGAAAGACAAGATTTTAAGCCTCTTAATATGACTGAAGACTGCATTTTCAAACCAAACTCAGCTTTTATAGCTATTATTCTATTAATCTAAAAACAATGACAAAATAAACAAAAAATATTATGTGCCCACCAGTTTTCTGATGTTAACCTGAAACAACTGTGACCTCTGCTGTCCACATGTGTTTGCACGTTCAAATTGTCAATGCAAAGCTCAGCATCATTACTGAAAATTCTTTGAGTTTCTAGTGAAAAAGGCTACTAGGAAAACCGATGCAAAGTCTAAAAACATGCCTCTGATTCTGAAGAAATGGACAATTCAGTAAATTCGGAGGGAAGAACAAATGTGTCAGTATAAAATAGCTCTGCTTTTCCTGGAAGCTTCCCTGTAAACTAGCTGTAGACACTGTGCCTGCCCTACTTCAGCCCGCATGTATGAATGGAGTAGACTGTAATGTAGAAAGAATGGCTCGAGATATTGTTTAAAAAGACTTATTAAGACATATTGTCACTGATAATTGCAACCTCTATTTTTATTGATTCTTCAGATTTCTTAGTGTAAACTCAGGAATTAATGCAAGTTTCCCCATGTACAGAAAAATATACTTAGTTGTAGATTAAGCATACTAATAGGTCCTCCCGATATCTAGGTGGCACTTTAATGTAACATTTAATGAGAAAGATTAACTGGGCATCTCATTAGACCAAAGCAGTGTTTATTTACATATGCAGTTTGGGATGAAGGATGTAGAAAAAGGGAATTTTTTATTATTATTATTATTATTATTATTATTATTGAGCATTTCCTATATGACAGTCACTGTTATAAGTGCTTTATATGTATTTTGTCAAGCTAGTACTCTGGGCATTATGACCTATTGATTATTATCCAAATTTCAGACAGTCTAAGTAAAACTGTCCAAGGTTACATGGAAATTGAGTAGTAGAGCCAGGACCCAAGAGCAAGTCTACCTGACTCCACAGCATAGACTCTCGTATAAAACCATCCTGCCTCCCACATCCTACTGTATTTAGGATTCAGAACAGAGCACAGAGATCAGTTGTAACAAATGCACCACTCACTGGAGATGTTGATAAGGTGGGAAGCTGTGCATGTGTGGGGGCAGGAGCTAAATGGGAAACCTCTTTACCTTCCTCTCAATTTTGCTGTGAACCTAAAACTGATCTAAACAACAAAGTCCTTTTTTAAAAAATAGCACATAGAAACAGGAAGAAAAAGACAACTTTGTCAAAGATCAATAGGACATATTTTCCTAACTCTATGAATTAAATAGAACAAATATTTATTTATTGCCACTATGTAACTAGAACTTTGTGTTATTCTAGAGAGAAGTTAAAGTGTGAAGACATGTCACAAAAGGCAAAGTACAAGAATAGGTAATTTCCTAAGAGGAGAAAAACTTAATAAATCCTGGTAAACACATTCAATGTCATTATTATTAAAATATTGGACCAAGTAATAACGAGTTAGCAGTTTTTATTTTTCATATTGGCAAAAGTTAACATTTGGCCCTAGTAAGTATTGGCAAGGATATATGGAAATTGGTTGTGCTATATATAGCTAGTAGGACTCTAAAATGGTTCAGCCTGTTGTGAGTTGGGGAAGCAATTTCGCAAAGTCTAATAAAATTAAAAAGGAATAATCTTATGACTTAGCATTTTCATTTCTGGTAACATACCCTTAGAGAAATTTTTATACAGAACCTTGTGCAAGATGCATACATAAACATATTTTGCAGCATTTTTGTCATATTAAAGAAATAGGAACAACTTAGAAATTCAGCATTCAGAAACAGATAAATTAAATATGGCCTATTCATATAATGAAATACTAAATACCAATTAAAAGGCATGAACTATATAAAAAATATAATGTTGCAGAAAAGAAGCAGATGCCAAACAACATGTCTAGTGTAATAGTGATCTTATTTACCTGAACATGATGTGAATGGCTTCTCCTAGAACTATGTGGTGCCTTTACTAGTATTTATGGAGGTTTTTCAGATAGGTATTATTAATACATAAATGGTAGATTGATTGATCAATAGATAGATAGATGGATAGATAGATAGATAGATAGATAGAATCTGTGTTTGCATGTGCCTGAGTGTGTATCTATGTATAGATGGTATTATTTACACATCTGTATTTATCTCTATATCTATCTGTTCACAAGAGAATAATGATGACCAGAAGAAAACAAACCAAGTTCACAATAGGAATGCCCTAGGAATAGACCTAAGTGATTTGAAACTAACAGTGGTTGATAAAAGGAACTTTAGTTTTATTTGTAACATTTAAATTTTCTTTAGGAAATGGTAGTAACAAA
The DNA here is from genome assembly GCF_018350215.1 of Panthera leo. Lineage (NCBI taxonomy): Eukaryota > Metazoa > Chordata > Mammalia > Carnivora > Felidae > Panthera > Panthera leo. The sequence goes on along the minus strand of NC_056689.1, from coordinate 353,310 downwards.
ACTAATGAAATATTAATGCTATTCTGGGTGGTAGAACTGTTTGTAGTTATTTTTATTCATTCATCCAAAACATATGCTATAGTACCTACAATATGCCAGCCATTCTCTCTTGGTGGTGTGAATAGAGAAGCTCAAGTCTCATATTCTGGTTTTTTTATATTATTAATTTTACTCTTATGTATTTTATTATCAAAAATTCAAAAACAAAATATTTTCAAAGAGATAAGACATCTTTGTCAGCAAAATACACCTACAATGGAATGAGAAAAAGCTGACTTCTATAAAACAAACCACGGAAAAGAAAGGAAAGAACATTTATGACAGTTAGTACATAGATAGGCATTTGTGAACTGAGGAACCTACCTTTCTGGCTTACTTGAATTCCAGCCATCCCCCACCTCAACCTGGTTTCACGCTTTGAAAACGGAAAATCAGGGCCAGGAAAATTACTGTTAGGCATTTTATGCTGCTATTTTATGGCATCACCAGCTCCTACCAACCTGCTAATGAGCACTCTCAGAGCTTGATGTTTGTTTTTTTCTTTTTCCTCAGCACTTTAAAATGTGTCATTCTACTGTCCAATTGCCCAATGCTTTACATAATTTCTGAAAAGGAATCTGTAGTAAGTCTTTTTCTTCTTCCTCCCCTTCCTCCTCCTTCCCCTCCTCCCCCTCCTCCTCCTCCTCCTCTCCTCCTCCTCCTCCTCCTCCTCCTCCTCCTCCTCCTCCTCCTCCTCCTCCTTCTTCTTCTTCTTCTTCTTCTTCTTCTTCTTCTTCTTTATCTTCATCTTCTTCCAGAGTGAGCAAGAGAACATGAGTGGGAGAGAGGGGCAGAGAGAGAGAGAGACAATCTCAAGCAGGCTGCACACAGAGGCCAACATGGGGCTCCATATGACAATCCGGGAATCAGGACCTGAGCCAAAATCAAGAGTTGGATGCTCAACCAACTGAGCCACCCTGGTGCCTCTGTAGTAATTTTTATCTTTTTTTTCTCTCTGTGTATGCTTATTTTTGTCCAGTTGCTTTTAATATTGTTTTCTTTATCATTGAATTGCAGCAGTTTGATGGTGGTGTGCTTTGATGTGGTATTCTTTGTGTTTATCCTACTTGGGTTCATGAACTTTGTAGATCTGGATGATTATCAGCCATTATTTCTCAGAAGATTTTTTTTTTCTCTCCCCCACTCATTCTGGGACTTCAATTACACAAATATTAGGTTGCTTGATAATTTCTTATAACTCTTCAAGTCTCGGTGGGTTTTTGTCATCCCAATCACATTATTTTCCAGTTTTCATTTTGGATTATTTCTATTCTTATGCATTCAAATTAACTGATTTTCTTGTGCAGTGTCAAATCTGCTGTTAATTTTATACAAAGAGATTTCACTTCAGATATTGTACTTTTCATCTCCAGAAGTTGCAATTGGTTGTTTAAATTTTCCATCTCTCTCTTCATTATGTTTACATTTGGTTTACATATTTGAGACTATAGAGCATGCTTACAATAGCTGTGTTAGTTTTCTTTTTTATATATACTAATTTTTCTGGTTATTGGCCATATTCTCTGCTTTTTTATATATCTAGAAGTTTTTCTTTGAATGATGAACATTTTATATTATTTTCTGCTAGATTTTGGGGAGGAGGGGATAGGAAGTTAAATTACTGAAGATCAGTTTGATTCTTTCACATATTTTTTGTTCTTTTAATTTTTTAAAAACTTTTGTTTGTTTTTAAAATGATTATTTGAGAGAGAGAGAGAGAGAGAGAGAGAGAGCACATGTGGGGGAAGGACAAAGAGTGAGAGAGGCACAGAATCTGAAGCAGGCTCCAGGCTCTGTGCTGATAGTGGGGCTCAAACCCACAAACCATGAGATCATGACCTGAGCTGAAGTCAGACACTTAACTGACTGAGCCACTGACGTGTCCCCTTTCACACCTTATTAAAAACTTTATTTTAAGGAAACTCAAGTAAAGACTACTCTTGGATTAATTTAATTCCACTTCTATGTCATGACCCTTCTGCAGTCTCTACTGAATGCCCAATATATTAAATAAGATCTCTCAACTTTGGCTGGTAGGAACTCAAATGATTCCCAGTCCTCTGTGAAATCCAGGAATTGTTTAGCTTTCAGATTCTTTCCATAGAACTTGTCCTTTCCTGTCTTCATAGGGTGCCTATGCATTCTCAGATTAACATTCACCTAAAACGTCAAAGGGAACCCTATTCAGGTTTCTGGCACTCTTTCTCTGGCCAGCTCTCTCCTACTGGGTACTATGCCCTCAAAACTCTTCCCAGAACTCCATTCTCTGTATCTGTTGTTTAGATTCTCACTTTCTCCATCACAGTCTGCAACTTACCTCTAGATACAAAGTCTGGCTTACATAGGGACATGTACATATTTTTTTATATTGAGTTGTATAAGTCCTTTATATATTTTTCATATTAACTCTTTATCAGAATATCATTTAAAAATATCTTCTCACATACAGTAAATTGCCTTTTCATTTTGATGATGATTTCCTTCACTGCACAAAAGCTTTTTATTCTGATGTAGTCTCAAGAGTTTAATTTTGTTTTCATTTCCCTTGCCTGAGGAAACATATCTAGAAAAATGTTGCAATGGCCAATATCAAAGAAATTAGTAGTGTTGAATTTTAAATGTGTATTTTCAATCACTCATTTTCCAACAGTGTAGACCCAAGGAGGCAAAGATTTTAGTTTAATCAGAGTTAAAGTTTCATTTTGGTGACCCAGAATTATATGGCTTTCTATTTCATTTGCTAATTTGTTAATTTATATGTTCATTCCCTTGCAGTATATATTCATGTTCCCTATAATAGATGATAGATAGAGAGATAGATGATATAGATATAGATACTCTCTTTCTTTCTCTCTTTCTTAGAGAGAGAAAAATATATATATCTCCAAGGTAATGTACACCATAACTTAATTTGTTTCTTTTGTGTCTTTTGTATGCTCAAGGATTGTATCCTGAAGCATGCCCAAATTTCACCTTTGAGCTGGATATTTTAAATAACTTAACTGTATAATTCTCATATTTTTTACTTTTTCAACTTGGCCCATTTGTGTCTAAGAGGAATTACAACCTCAAGAAAATATATATATTTTGCCTCTGATACTACTCTGATAATTTCAGCAAATCAAATAAAGCACATGATGTTCATTTTAAAGTTGGTGTATTTTATTTTCAGAACAGGATTTTTAATCCATGGTAGAATATGTTTATCATTAAATACTCACAGATTGTTTTGCTACCACTGCCTATTACTTTTCCTGGTTACACACCAGAAATTTACTATACAATCATTGTGAAAATATCAAGGGACACAGCTACACCAATCCATTATTACATTACACATTCTTTGGGTATTATCTCATCTGTTTCTTTAAAAGTGATGTAGCATAGCAGTCTCAAAGCTGCTTCTTTTTCACTTGAGATATTTTAAGAAGCAAGGGATTTTTATAGCTTATTTCTCAATCTAGAAGTGTTCCATCATTCTGGGGGGAGAAAGAGAGACTTCAAGTCATGAAAGTATATCTATGCTCTTTGTTTGCTTTTAACTTTAAAATTTATAAAGTACTACCTTCAAGCTTATAAAACACTATCAATGCATGAATATATAAAAATTATGTAATAAATCAGGACTTAAACCAAAGAAAAAATTAGAAATTATTTTACAAAGTGGAATCTTATTACCATTCACACCTTCTTCATAAAACATTTTCCTATTCTACAAAGCTACAAAGTCATAAATTATAGAAATTGAAATACAATGAACCCAAAATCAAGGCCAAGATCTATGGTCTCACTGACAAAGTAGTGGTATTTTCCTTGAGGAAAATTCTCCCCTTCAATGAAAATCAATTCTCTAATTCTAAAAAATCATATATTTGTGGGGTGACTGGGTGGCTCAGTTGATTAAGAATCTGACTCTTGGCTTCAGCCCAGGTCATGATGTCACAGTTTGTGACTTCCAGCCCTGCATCGGGCTCTGTGCTGAGTGTGGAGGCTGCTTGGGATCCATTCTCTCTCTCTCTCTCGCTCTCACTCTTGCTCTCGCTCTCTCTCTCAAAGTAAATAAGTAAACTTAAAAAACAAAACCAAAAAGCCATATATTTGAGAGTGGGAATAAGTCACTGCATTCTTCATGTTAAATAGTTTTAAATTTGTATTGCTTTGACTGCTTTCTGCATACCTATTCAATTTTGTCACAGTTGCTCTTTTAAATACTGCACTAAGAACTTTAAACAATTATACAAAGGTTCTGACAAATGTGATGAGACCCGTGGAATTATCAATGCCTTTGCACTGAACATTCTACTTCAATCTAAGCCATGGTCTTTACTTTCTTTGACAACATCATAAAGGGGACTCATTTTGAGAAGGTGTTGCCATTATGTGACTACAACTCATTACGTTTTTCACTATTAAATTTTCTATTAAGGACAGTTGTTTCACCCATGAAGTTTTTATGTTTTAATTTTATTAATTAACATATTTTTTATTTCATTCACAAGTACAATAAAAATGTCTCGTTTTCAATGAATCAAGACTATTTAGGTTTTTTTCTGTGTGTGTTTTAGGCACTGAAAATCATATAGGTTAATTCATCCCTTGCTGTCCTATGACTTACTTTTTATAGATTTCTAGGTCTTGAAACAAATAGGTATAAAAAATACTGAGTGGAGCAGATTCATGGCTCAGCACAGCTTGATTATCAGTCATTCCTATTGTCTAGGCCAGGTAAAGTGCCCCCTCTGAGTTCCTGCAGCCCAGTGTGTTCAGAATCCGGTATACACGCTCTGAGCCCACAGCACTTGGCACAACACCGAATCCCCATGTTATGTTTTCTCCATGAATGCATCCTGAGGCCTTGACTTTTCATCTCAACATTTCAATATCCCAATCATTATACATTCTGAATATGTTAGTTGAGCTATTGAACTGGACAAACCAGGACAAGTACAGAGACATGGAACATGATATCCATTCACGCAACAACGAAAACTCCCTCTAGCTTTCTTCCAAACCATCAGCTTTCAATTAAACAAGCTACAAATTTACATAAATGTTTATCTACTTTGGTAGATAGATAGATAGATAGATAGAGAATAGATATAGATAGATGAAGTTACACACTGATATAGAAAATATAGATAAATATGTATAGACATATTCACCTTTTCTGTAAGACTATTCTAAGAAATACTTCAGTTCTTCAAAACTTTTGCTCTCTGTAGTGTCCAGGCTATTGTACGTGAAGTTCCTTTACCTCGTCTTCTCTGGCCAACCCCCACTTGCCCCCAGTAAGCCTTCTCTGACCCTCGTTTACCAAAGTTGGCTTCGCCTCTCTGTTTATATAATACCTTGAATTGCCCACTGTACTGTAAGTACTAGTTTAGTTGTCCTATCCTCCAGATTCTTGGCCCAGTGAGGGACAGTATGTTTATCTTCCTCACTCTTACCTCCCCAGAACCTCACAGTGTCCTATCATAGATAAGAGCCCATTAATAATCATTTGCAAAGTGAATAGATGGAGTTCAGGGCAGGCCACCCCAGAATGTGCCACTTTGGCATATGGGTTATTTCATCAAGGCCCAACAATCAAGACAATCAAAACCAACAGACTCAAGAAGAGCTTTTTACTTCTCCCTTGCCCATCTAAAGGAATATAGTCGGGGGCCCAAATCAGGAAGGGCTATTCCCAGTGTAGAAGGCAAGCACAGGCCCCTCAAGATGGGACGCTTTGGCTTGTGGACTATTTTGAGCTAAAGTCAATCTAGACCCTGTAGGCTCAGGAAAAAAAAAAGCCGCTCCCTTAACTATATAGAAGAATCTAAATTAGGGATCTTTCCCAAAATAATTAGGGCATTAACAGAGATAGATTTTATGTGAGTAACTCATCTGGTTATCAGGGCAAATGTCTAATTACCAAATATCTGCTCTTAGTGCCCCATGAACTTCATTCCTTCTCTCTGAAGTCCCAGACCCTACCCCCTTCACCTTAGCTCAGGATGGCATATTTACCTCATCTTGCATGACTGTCTATAATTTCCATGTCTGTGTGGATTCCCCATACATATGAAATTAATCTCTCTCATATCAGTTTGATTCTTATTATAGCTAGAGGGACCTTGAGGGGGACAGGTAATTCTTCCTCCCAAAACCAGAGATAACGTCTTTACATGGTAAAGACTCATCTGCATGGCATGGTAAACATTTGTTCACCAAACATTTGCTCTCCCATGTTCTATGAATTGTCTTCTTCCCCTTTGAAGTCCCAGACTCCCGCCCCCTTCTTCTTAGCTTGGGATGGCACATGAGTCTCAACTGCCTGTCTGAGAGCCTCACACACCTTTGTGGGGCTCCTGAACGTAAGAAATTTGTTTTTCTCCTGAATATCAATTTAATCGTTAGACCAGCCAGAGAGCCTAGAAGGTAAGAAGGAAAACTTTCTACCTCACAGAATGAACGATCCATACTATTTATGGAAACTTTCTGGATTGCTCAAACTTTGATTAAAAGGGAAAACAAATGTTTAAATGTGAAAAACATTTTAGACTTGCATAGCTGCATACAATTAAAATTAGAATCTTTGATGTGTTAGGTAAACATGGAGTGCACATGGTATTTCACACAGTCGGACACTTACCAACATTCCAATATTTTATCTCAATATTTCTCTATATGGACCCAAGAGAAAAATGCATTTTTTTCTGAGTTGTAGGCATGTACCTTTCTTTTGTGTATTTTATTGGGCACTTAAACGCGTAATTCTGAGAATTACCTCTTTCTCTTTTACCAAACATTACTGTTTAACTCTTACACTAAATTTTGTAGATGTATATGTCCAATTTCTCAAATGATTGAAAGTTTCTGAGGATAGGGGCTGCATGTTTCTTTGTATTCATACACTCTGATATCTCAGTGTTGGGTATTTTTATTTTTCAAAAAAGAATTTCTAAAGTTATTTTTTTTAATCATAAGAACTATTGAAGTCACCCAGGTTTATTTACTTCTCTGTAGATCTGCCAATATGCTAAATGTTGCTGAGCTTTACACCAGAGAATGAGAATGTTGGTATTCTAAAAACATTAATTCAGATTAAGTTCAGAAAACCCTCAATTCTTCCTGCCAATTACTAGTAACCTTTTATATTATTCCCTAAGTTGATTGATGTTGACCTAAAGAAATCCAATTCTTATTGCAGTTGTATTTCTCAGAGAACATGACTATATCAGCTATTTTTATGTCATTTCTGTTTTTGCACTATTATAATACATAAAATCTATTTTGGACGATGCATAATTTAAGATCGTTAGTAGATCTGCAACATAACTGGATGAAGTAAGAGACTTTGTTAGGTTTACAAAAAGTTAGGAACTCAGGTAGGGCTGTTGAGCAGAGCTCCTCAGGCGTTACCATGTGGCATGTGCTGTTTACAGCATGGTGGCTAAATGTTGAAAGGGAGCCCCAAAAAAACAAACATTCCTGAAGGACAAGTTTTAGTGTGCATGTGTTATCAGCCTTTGAATGAACATGCTTGCTAATGTTCCATCCCAAAGTAACTACAGGAGTGTGCAGTCTAGTGGGGATGTATTGGGAGGGGGTCATCCCAGCGGGGAGATGTGTGCTATCGCTGACATGGTTTCAAATTGAAATACATGGTGATAACAAAAAGCTGACAAACTCTAAGTTGATTTTATCATATTTTTAATTTCTCTATAAGCAATGCCTGCATTCCAAGACTGATTGCCCCATCCCTTTTAGTACACCACTGGGGAAATGCATAAATACTGAAGGCGGAGTTCATCTGGGCACCATCAAAGTTGTAGTCTACCACAATGTGAGACTTTGGGCTCTCACATGTGAGAGGAAATGTTTTGAGGCAAAAGTCAAAGACTTTGGGAAATTGATTAAGTATAGCGAATAAAGGAGAGGAAGAGTCAAAAGTTATAGTGAAGAGTGTCTTAGCATATAGTTAAGATCTTAGAATATTGGCTGCTTCTCAGAAATTAGAGAAGCAAATAAAATAAGATGGGCTTATTGTAAAATGTTGATAAAATGTACAGGTGGAAATTCCCCAGATGTAATTGAAAATATGTCCCAAATTGATACTGGGGGGATGACTAGAAATATGGATGTCTGTTTGAGATACAAAAGCATGGAGAGAAGGATACGGAGGATGTTGAATCATTGCAGGGATGCTCACACGCAAAGGCTGATGATAGGAGAGTATGTCATGAAACGATTTCATGAGAAGGGACTGGAAGCAGGAGAAATTTTCAAGAAATGGGAGATAATTGGGCCAAATGTTAGAGGGAAATATGGTAATGGTGATATCTGAAAATAGGCCAATTAACTTAGCGATCAAGATGTCCCTTCCAACAGAACATTTCAGTTGAACAGTGCAGGGAGAATCAGGCTGCAAAAGTTTTGGAGGAGAATCTGCGGTGATCTACTGATAGTAACAGCATCTGGCATGTGAGTGATCACTATATAATTTGTATGGGCTTAACATACAATCCCTTATTTACTACAACAACCTTGTAAGGTAGGTCAGAATAACCACATTTCATAGTGTCAGAAAAATTATCTCAAACTTGGAAACAGGTAAGACAGTACTGCTTTTTTTTCAGTGCAATGCTAGACATGACTTTTATTGTCTGAGCAATTTACAAGTCTGAGAGGCAAAGGTTAATTCAAAGATTGTTGCCTAGTAGATATGCAAATAATTTCTCTCTGGTGGAACATGAAATGTCTGTTGGATATTAACCAAATTAGTATCTAAACAAGCAACTTTCTTTTAAAATTCTTCTTAAATTGTTGATTACTCCTAACTTTTCAAATACTCTTGCTTATTTTGAAATCTTAGTTGTTCCCTCACAGCAGTTTTCAGGAGAGAGTAGCAGTCAAGGACTGGGAAGGTGGGGTGCCCCCAGCCTGGGCTAGAGATGTTCACATGCATATCTATACCCCTAAAGCAGGCACTCTCAATCCCAATGGGACGTTGGCTAAGGAATCTATCTCCCCTCTGACTCAGCACCTGCCCACATCTAGCCCTGTCCCTGTGGTCTCTCCTCAGACCTGGGGTTCATAAACATGCACAAGTCCTTCCATCAGAAGCTGTGGGATAACCCCCCATCTGTGCTACCTTCATCTGAACCTCTCCACGTTCCGTTTCTTGGGGGAAATTGGAATACCCCGGAACAGGTGCCTCTTTTTTGTTTCTTGCCTACACAGTCATAATAAGTGAATAGGGGCTCGACTCTGAATTTCCATTTGGCTCATTATTCTCATGACCACCTTCATACCCAGCAGCTCATCAATGTGCAAAGTACAATATTAGAAACTTGATTTAACTAGAAATTATGAATACTAAGAAAGGACTACTGGCTAAGGAAAATGGCTTAATAAGGATAATTTAAACTCACTTTTTGCCAGTGAAGGGGAGGAAAAATAATTTTTCCTTTACTCTTCTATGTTCTTGGCTGCCACCACCACCTCTCCCCCTCATGAAAGACAGAGTAACAGAAGAAAAGCAAACATATGTACAAAAGCAAACATGATAACATGTGTACATCCTATGTACATGGAGAAATGCAAGAAAAGAGCAACTCCCTGAAATGGCCCAGGCCACCACCTTGAATGCCATCTCTAGGTACAGACAAGGCATGGGGACAAAGGAAGCAGTTTTGCAAGGTTACCAGGAAACAGTGGCCAGTAACAAGGGTTCACAGGTAACAAAGACAGTAAACAGTATAAGGTTATATGTCTAGTCCCTTCCTCCTCCATCCATAAGCGTTTCTGGAGAGTCAGCCATCCTCTTCCTGGTACAAGGAGGGAGACTCTCCTACAGATGGAGACTCCCCATATACATGTAAATACCTCTTACAAAAGGGTAACTTCTACTCAGTTGTCTGCTGTTTCTTAAAAATAGCCAGCTCAGAATAATCAATATGCCAAAGAGACATATTTTGGGGTTGTGTGTTGCTCTTTCATCAGGCATTCTACTATCACTTTCAGAGGGTTATTTATTGTTTATTTAGAAATTACAGCAGCCCATATAGGCAGGTGTTATATGGAGAGAAATCAGAACAACAGAGATACCTAAGTTCAATGCTCCTTTCTAAATTTTTTTTAAATGTTTATTTATTTTTGACAGAGAGAGAGACAGAGCATGAGCAGGGGAGGGGCAGAGAGAGAGGGAGACACAGAATCTGAAGCAGGCTCCAGGCTCCAAGCTCCGAGCTGTCAGAACAGAGCCCAACGCAGGGCTCAAACTCACAGACCACCAGATCATGACCTGAGCTGAAGTTGGACGCTCAACCAACTGAACCACTCAGGTGCCCCAATGCTCCTTTCTTAAGTTACCAACACATTGCCAAATAAACATGGGGTGTTTCCACCTGTGCATGGGTTTGGTGAGGACAGGAAGGAAGTGGTAAATTAAATGGTAAGGGGACACTCAGGATCTGGAAAAGATATTTTCAGATTGAGTATAGCATGTGTGCATGCATTCTGGTACCAGAAAAGCAGCAGGTGCAGAGGGAGAAACTGAGGCTTCCAAGGAGAGGGAGGGAAGCAGAGGAGTGCCACAGAAGGAAGGGGCAGGGGGCAAAGCATGGGGGGGGGCGGTGAGGTATAAGCATCATGGAGGAATGTTACCTGCTTTCCTAAGTCAGAAAGAAAGAAAGGAGGTGAGGAAAAGCACAGAAATAATTAGATGCAGCAGGGTGGCATTTTGGCAGGCAGCAGGAGCTGGAGGGATGAACGAATTCTCACTAGGTGACCTCAATCTGCTCAGGAAAATGGGAGACAAGGTCATGTGGTGAGGATCAAGGATCTGAGTTTGATTGGAAGGGACAGGACTGGAGCAGCCACTCCGATGATGAATTAGAAAGTGAACGTGATATAAATAAAAGGATTGCTAAGCAGAAGAGAGAGCAGCAGTGTTGTTACCTGGTCCAGCCATGCAGCCAGAGACTGGGGAGTGGGGGTTGGACAGAAGGAAGTTCACGGGAGAGGGAGGGCAAGCAAGCTTGAGACTGGAGAGGGGTGGGTGGACATAGAGAAGGTCACAGGAGAGGGAGGGCAAGCCCAAGTCCCAGGGGACAGAGGGGAGATCAGGGCAGAGGGAGGGCAAGCCTGAGACTGGTAGGGGTTGCCCTACCAGTGGAATCTTGTGGAATTCCAGGTTCCACAAGACCCCTGGAATTCAGATAGGTGGGGGCAGGACTGGAATCCCTGCTAAGTGTTCCCAGAGCACCTGCACTGCCACAGTCACAGCTTTGTCACAAAGAGATGTAACTGCTATTTTGCAAGTGTCCCCAGCTCAAGTGTAAACAGACTGAGGGCAGGGCTGTGACCCCCTTGCTGCTCTCTCAGAACAACAGGGGGCACAACCCACCTCATATCCACTCAGGGGCCAGAAAATAGTTGCTACCTGCTTGGACTTTGACCAACTGCCCAGTAGCCTCCAGGCTTTGTGCTGTGCTGGAGCTGGTCACATGTTCTCACCTGGGTTTTCTCCTGATGGATGCTCTGGTTCTCACGATCTGTGTCTCTCCTGACCTTGACCTGCCTGGATTTGTCCAGTGCACCTGTCCTTACCTTTCAGAAGAATTACTTGTTTCCAGGTCCACTCTTCTCCCTTGGCCACCAGTTCCCAGACATGCCTATCTCCATCCATGGCTTCAATTCGTAGCATGTGCTGCCACTTTATGCCCAGTACTGACCGTGATGCAGTGATAGCAACATGGGATGAGAAGAAAACATCATCCTGTGGTGTAGACAGGGTCCAGGGACAGAACTGACAATGCCAGAGTGAAAACAGGAGAGAGGGGTTCCAGAATCTGGCATCAGTAAGGAGAAGAGAAATGGAGGAGGTCAGAAACATGTCAGAGGCTGAAAGCCAGAGGTCAAGGAGGGAACAAAGAGAAAGTGGAGTGAAGGGCGGCCTGAAGGAAATAACTTACAAAGAATGCATGTGACCTTATGGGTCAGAGCAGGTGAAATGGAAAGCCCACTCTCCTGAATAGCTCAGCTCTGGCACCTGTGACTTCCTGGGAACATAGAAATGAACCTGACACTTGATGAGAGCATATGTTCTCACTTATTTTCATGCCCATAATCCTGGTGCATTGTAATTATCACAAAGGGGCTACGGAGTCAGGGCTGGTCTAATATCTAGAGTTAGAGCTATGAGGCTATGCATCCCCAAGACATTTGTTGAATATCCTTTTCATGCAACTCAGAAGCAACATGAAAATGGCTGCCCTCCTTTGGCAGGCAGTGAGGGGGAGGGGTGAGGGTAAGCTGTCCAATCCTGGAAGGATCTAGGAGGACTTCCAGAGCAGGAGTCACGAAACCAAGGCCTAAAAAATGATAGCTGTTTGCTGGGTAGGACAGCTCTTCAGGCACAGGAGAAAGAATGTCTCCAAATGCATCACTGTGAAAGAGTACCTTGTGTTTGGCAAACCACAGGTATTTTAGCATGGTGGCGTATAGGAGAGGTATCAGAGAGTGACAGGTGGTAAAACTTAAAACAAAATGAAGCAGAAATTAGATGATTAAGATAATCATCTAATCATGATAAAACATTTGGTATTATTCTGTAGGTGAGAAGAAATATTCCATAAGAAGCTATAGGAACAGGGCATTTTCAACCCAGGAAATACAGAATTCATGGGGAACATTATGCTTTTCCAGGTATCAATGGGGTAAAATGCAGAAATGTAAATTTCCTGTGGGCATTTTGTAAACCTAGAGTCAATGTGTAGAATTTAAAGAAATGCTGTGCATACGGATGCCCTGTTATTTCAGGAAGGCTCTCTAGCAATGAAATGGTATCATAAGGGAGTGAGCCTCCTAGAACAAGATGTATTAAAGTGGAGGCTGGAGTCTGCCCGGGAAAAGCACATAGAAGAAGACGGTATGAAAAGGAGAAAAGATAACCAATAATAACCCTTCCAAGTGTAGGATTTTCTATTGCTTTTGCACTTCAAAATCAGAATGGTGTATGCTTCACAGATACTGAGCAGTAAGTTATCTGCAGCAAAATTCAAAATGAACTCTGACGTAAGCCTTTAACAAGCAGTTTCCAGGCCTCAGTGATTCCCTGCAAATACAGTTATATACCCAATTTCTTTGTCTAAAGAGCCTCTCCAACTTCAGAGGCTGAGATTTCAAGCTAAACGTCCAAAAAGAGAAAGCCCTAAATTATAGCTAAAATAGTTTAGCATTTTTAAAAGTCTGTTTTCTGCTGGTAAGGATATTTTAGCCTTCATTCCACAAAGATATGAAGTTAATTATATTCAAGATTTTAAAACCACCTTCTTGCAATCAGGGGTTTATAACATGGCTTTGTTCTTCAACAAGAAATTGTTCCTATATTCCTCTTAGTCTAATTTGTCTTACTTGAATCATTTTTCATGGAGATTGAGGTCAAAAGGTGTGCCAATCTAATCATTTTTCAGCCCAAATGTGACAACTTCTCAGAGTTGCATTTAGCTTATCAATATGTTTAATGACATACAATTATTTGTGCTAAATTTTAATTATATAAAGGTTCTCAAATGCATGAAAGTCTATGAATGGTGTTTTTTTGATCTCATTTTTTCTCAGTGAAAGAGTATTTGACAGACTAATCTTTTGTGTTTTAATGTAATCAGTTCATAATGAGAATTTTGGAATTGGTTCTTTAATATAGTTAACATTTCTCAAATCCTGTTTGGTTTAATCCAGACAAATTCTGTAGTTCTTAACAATCCAGGCAAAAATACGATACGACCAAAGACAGTTTGTTTTCCTGCATTGCAATTTGTAAGTCTCCCTTATGGAAATTTAACTCAGGAAGGTGAAGGTCAGTCTCTCTGGAGAATTTGTGCCTGTGTGGCTACATCGTCACTTCCTCACCACCTGTTATGTGCATTCAGAAACTTTTCCTATGCCCTACGAATTATCTCATGGCAGTGTTTCCCAAGCCTGACTGCTCATCAGAACACTAGGAAAAAAAAATTAGATGTCTAAGCCTTACCTAAGATTGAGACTCATTGGGTGTAGGGGTCTGACATCTGTATTTTCTAAAAAGTTCCCCAAGGGGAAATGATAAAACAGAGCCATTGGCTGATGTGTCCAGATTTAATGTCAGTTCCTTGTTAGCCAAGTCTTTATTTTTTTGACATCTCATATTCTCTATAAATGTTCTCTACAGTTGTTCTGGAAGTTTCATATCAAAAAATGCCTGCTATAAAGTATCTCTCTCTACTTTGCCATATTGTATTTAAGTTTCTCCAATGCTTTTTCTACCCCTCTATTGGCTCAACTTTGGGATGTTTTCCCCATCACTAGCGTTCAAGCCCTGAGATAACCTCAGAATATTCCTTCTCCATGGTGCCAAACAAATTGTGTCCTCCATAGTTCACCATGTAGAAAAGCCTTCATTTATTTCTGGTGAAATAGCCCTAAGCCTGTGCAAAACTTCTCCTATCTTTTAACCTTTTTTGTTTGTTTGTTTGTTTGTTTGTTTTGTTTTTTTGTTTTAAGTAGGCTCCACACATAGAGCCCTATGTAGAGCTTGAACTCATGATGCTGAAATCAACATCTGAGCTGAGACCAAGAGTCAGACACTTAACCCACTGAGCCAGGTTTCCCAAAACGTTGTATTGTTAAAATCAACTTTACATAGGCATAATTTGCATACAAAAAATGCACCCATTTTAAGTGGACGTCTTGGTGAATTTTGACAAACTTATGTATAAGCGTAATCACTTCTACAATCGAAATTAAGAACATCTTCCAAATGTACCCTGTGTCTCATTCTCCCCCAAATTCCAGCCTCAGGAAACACCTGACTTGCTTCCTGTCACCATAGATTAAATTTGGCTTTTCCAGAATTATACAGTACAGGAGACCCATGGACAACCTAGGAGTTAGGGATATAGTCAAAAATGTACATGTACCTTTCTACTCCCTCGAGAACTTTACTGATAGCCTACTGTTGATCAGAAAGAAACCTTACCCACAACATAAACAGCTGACTATGTATTTTACATGTTGTATATATTACACGCTATGTTGTTTCAATAAAGTAAGCCAGAGAAAAGGAAATGTCATTAAAATCATAAGGAAGAAAAAAATACATTGACAGTGCTGTGCTGCATTTATCAGAAAAAATCTGCACATAAGTGGACCCACACAGGTCCCACCCGCATTGTTGAAGGGTCAGCTATATGCATGCTTTTGTGTAGAGCTGCTCTTTTTAAGCATAACCGTATTAGCCAGTGTTCTCCAGAGAAACAGGATCAGTAGGATGTGTGTGTGTGTATAGGGTTATACAAATGGGTCATACAATTTTAGAGGCTGGCAAGTGCAAACTCTGTGGGGTGGGCCAGCAAACTGGAGACCCAGGAAACAATGATATTGCACTTCAAGTCCCAGGCCTTCTGCTGGCAGAATATCCTCTCACTCAGAGGAGCTCTGCTTTGTTCTACTAAGGGTTCCCCTTATTAGATGAGGCCCACTCACATTATGGAGAGCGATCTGCTTTTCTCCAAGAGCACAGATTTAAATGTTCATCAATGAAACATTAATATAATCCAAACAACACCCTCACAGAAACATCCAGAATAATGTTTGACTACATACTGGGCACTGTGGGCCAGCCATGTTGGCACATAAAATTAACCATCACAAGTATGTTCCTCATATTCATCTGTGTTTTACACAAATGAACAGATCGGTCCATTTAAATATCGAATAATATTCCAATCTGTGAATACGATACAGTTTGTTTACCTCTTCTTCTGTGGGTGGGAACCTGGATACTTCCAGTTTGTGTCTATGACAAGAGAAGGGGCTTGGAGCACATACATGTAAGTATTTGCAAGAACAAATGTTTCATTTATCTTGGGTAAATGTGTATGAGTGGGCATTACTGGGTCATATGATAAGTGTAAATTTAACAATGTAAAAACTGTCAAGTTTTTTCTCACAGTGGGTTTAAATTTTAAATTTCCAAAAGTAATCTAGGAAAGTTCTAGCTGCTCTGTATTCTCGTCAAATTCTTGGTACTTTCGGTGTGTTCTCATTTTAGTGGTGACTAAAAGTATCTCACTGTGGTTTTAGTTTGCATTTTCCTGATAACTAATGATGTCAGGCATATTTTTATGTATTGACCAGCATTTGTATCTTACTTTTAAAGTGTTTCTTCAAATCTGAAGCCCGTTTTTAAATTGTGTTTAGTTTCTATCATTGAGTTGTAAGTGTTCTTTACGTGTTATGAATACAAATCATTTGACAAGTGTATACATATTACAAAGGTTTTCACCCAATCTGTGGCTTGCCTTTTTTTATTTTCTTGCCGTTTTCATTAGAAGAGCAGAAGTTTTTAGTTTAGGTGCCTCCCTGTTTTCCTGTTTTCTTATAGTTTAGTTTTCATGCTATCTTTGCTTACCATAGGCCAGAAAGATGTTTTCCTCTAGAAGACTTTTAATTTTTGCTTTTACATTTACGTCTATGAGCTATCTTGGTTTATTATTTGTGTACCACATGAGAAGAGAACTGATATTTATTTATTTTCCGTTTGGATAGCCAATTGTCCTAACACTATTTTTTATAAGGCTCTCCTTTCCCCATTTAATTGCCTTGTCACCTTTGATGAAAATCAATTGACAAATATGTGTGGACCATTTACTGGTGTCTCTGTTCTGTTCCCTTGATCTATATGTCTATTCACATGCCAACAGAACACTATGTTGGTTACTGCAAATTTCGTGGTGAGTCCTGAAATCAGGCAATGCAGGGCCTCCAATTTTGTTCTGACTTCACAAAATTGTCTTGGTATAATTTTCATTTTAACTCTAGCTGTCAATGCATTTAGTATTAATTTGATGTTTTTATAGGATGAAGTCAACGGATATGCATATGCATAAGCAGAAACATAGCACCCTCTTTCGGTCCTGCATAATTATCCTTTTAAATTTACTTTTCTTAAACATAGTAAGTCTTCAGGGGCGCCTGGGTGGCTCAGTCGGTTAGGCATCAGCTCAGGTCATGATCTCACCGTTTGTGAGTTTGAGCCCCGCGTCGGGCTCTGTGCTGACAGCTCAGAGCCTGGAGCCTGCTTCAGATTCTGTGTCTCCCTCTCTCTCTGCCCCTCCCCTGCTCATGCTCTGTCTCTCTCTGTCTCAAAAATAAATAAACAGTGAAAAATAAATAAATAAAACACCATAAGTCTTTCAGTAGCCCACATGCATGTGCTTTCTGTATTATGACCGGTATCATTGTTCTGCACGTTGAACTACTGTCAGGTTACATCTCTTCTCATCCTCATCCACAATGAACCTCTGCATCATGACTCTATTCCTTGTCCCATATTCTCCTCTCAAAACAACCTCCTCAATGCTTAAACATTTGAATTTCTTTAAACCCAGCCTGCTGCTGTCAACCCTCATTTTCTTAATCTTAAAGACAGCACCTGAGGTCTGACCTTGTCAGAGCTTAGATGCAGAATAATCACCTTATGACATGTACAAATGTCACTGCACATTTTGATGGCATTCTCACTGTGTCACAGCAAATCCAATTTCTGCTCTGCTCTCCCTGAAAGTTTTCTTCTGCCTTAATGATTCATAACTCATGTTAGCTATTACGAATCTTCCCCTCCAAACAATCATGACATGACTTTCTTAAAGTAAATCATGATGGGTGGTTTGCACTCATCTCCAATTATTTATTTTAAAAATAAAGGCTAAAAGAACAAAAGGAGGGTTGAATTTGAATGCCCTATTGTGAAGGACAGGCATGCTGAGTTATTTCTGAGGGTGGGATAAACTTGAGAAATTGCAAATTAAGAGCAGAGGAAACAGAGGAAGAAGAGGAGCTTTGCTCTGGAAGGAACAAGAATTGGGGTGACAATCAAAGGAGCAGGAATTCAGAGAAACAAGAAGAGCTTCACTTGCTTCACCAGCAGCCTCCCCACACCCCACAGCCTTTTCTCAGTAGTCTCAGTCCTGTTATTTGTCAGCACCATCATTTAAATGACCCCAGGTCTGAAAGCTTATGACCCTAGCCCATCCACCCAGCCCCCACCCCCGCAAGTACAAAGGTCACCACTGCCATTTCATTCTGCAACTCCATCAGCACCTGTCCTTATGATCGTGTCCTTAAAAATATAGAAGAGACTACAGAATATGTTCCTTTTTCTTGATGGCCTTGTGGTCCTCTTAGTGTAAGAGAAAATACATGACACAGCGACCCCATGAGTTACAGCAGCCGCCCCCACCCAGGGTCTGAATTCACAGGAATTGAGCATAAGCATTGACCAAGGCAATGCCCGCAGGATGCTTTAGTAAAATCCAGAAAGTGCTTCCAAACAAAGTAGCCACACCTGTCCTCTGTGAGCCCACAGACCAGACAGAAGGGGAGCCAAGCTCTTTTCCCTACCCTCTACTAATAACCAACATCTATGCATTTTGGAAACATCCTCACCAACACAACTATCTAATTCTTGATAAACCCTGAATTTTAGAATCAAAAGAGTCCTTTGGAAATCTTTTTACAGGTGTAAACATTAGAAAGAGAGAGAAGTTAAATGGTGTAAGACCACATGCAAATCTAGTCCAAAAAGTAATTAATGCTGGTTTTCTGTTTCTATCTTACCAAACCAATCTATACCAAAAATATTCTACACCCTCACCTTTCCTAGATCCTTTTGGGGATATTGTTTCAAGGGTGGAAGAAGCATTTCTGGAGACGAGAAATTTCATTCAATAAGAAATATGATATTGGCAGTACTCTCTGAGAGCTGATACAGGACATCGCTTCAAGGAAGCCCAATGTGCTGGAATGAACGATACCTGTGCCAGCTGACTGATAATATACACGGACATCCAATGCCTCCAAAATTAGAAAGAAGAAATTTCCAAAATACAGTGAAGAACTGAAGTCATTGTCTTCATCTATAAAAATAAAAACCTACTTAAACTTTCTATGAAAATTTTTTAGATAGAAAATTAATCATCAATTGTTTCTCCCTTTCATTTTACTCCACATACTTAGAAGAACAAACTTTGAATTTACCAAAAGCAAGATCAATAATGATCTGAGGGATATTTAACAAATCACATGGCCCAGGAAATCCAATGCCATCTCAGCAGTTCCATCCCCTTCCTCCAGGCCACCTGCTGTTGACAAAGTAGCAAACAGTGTTGTTGTGGTTCCTGCTAACCATATAATACCTCCAAACAATAAACTTTGATGGCCTGTGTGTGTCTCTGTACTCCACCCTCAGTGACAGAGGAAAACCAAGTGCCAGCTTTCAGCACTTACCTTGCCAGGCTGTCTCAGCTGATAGAGAAATTTTTCTCCATTATCTTCCCTGTAGAAGGTCTTACATGTTAAATTATAGCCACCTAGAATGCAAAATAGCAATCATTATGATTGTGTCAGGGTCTTGAAAGCTACAGATATTGAGGCATGACTCATTCTCCATCATTACAGATCATAAAATTGATGAATAAATACACGTTTTGGCAAAGGAAGGCCATCAAGCCACATATATATTAAAAGTTTGTAACTTGAAATGAAAGGCGGGCAATAGTTTCATTAACCATTTACTGTTATTGAAGGACAAAATCAACAACAGATGAATTTGGCCAACGGAAGGGCAACTGGATGCAATCTCGTGCAGGATTTCATAGTCCTAGCTCTTAATCCCTCTCCTCAAATTCTAATCAAAAATATGATCTGTCCATACACAAGACACACATAAAGCCAGAGACCATTATAGTCTTTATAAGACATTGAACAAATTCACCTCTTTACAACTGGAAATTGTCAGACTAAATATACCATTTTCTTCAAATCATAAGGTAGTTTATAGGGCAGCACGTTGTTGACATGTGTGAAAGCTGGTAATGTGTGGATTATGATTTTAAACAACCTTAGGGTGCTTGGGTGTTAGGACAATTTGCAATCTGTTTTGGGGTCTATTAGAAGCCACTGATGTAGAAGCAATCAGCCTCTTGATTTGCTTGTATTACTACTGGCAGTCTCCAAAAACTCAAAGAGCTGGTTGGAAAATGAAATTGTTCAGTCAATTATCAGTCAGCTGGTAATAATTTTAGTTCAGGTGAGCATTCTGTGAGCGGGCCAGGGTTTTATTTACAAAGAATAGCATATTTTCTGCCAGAACTCCTGCATTAAAAAGGCTTGTGTATCCATTGTCCATTTTCAAAGAAAGCTGTAAATTATAAATGCTTATGACTATCCGTACCAACAAGTCATCTCAATGGAAATGACATTAAAAAAAAAAAAAAAAACCGATACATTCACATGTCCACTGGAATTATAAGACAGTACGGGTTTTATAATGAGAAGCACCAGTGTTCTCCCCAATTTCCACACAAGCTATCTGCTCCTCAGAGGTCATTGCTTTTAACCATGTCTGTCTTTATTTCTGACTGTTACTTCCAAACTACTCTAAATAATATGCTTATGTCTCCATTTCTTTATTTTCTTTCACCAACTCTACTCCCTGCTATAAAAAATAAGGACTTATTTCTTCATGATACTTCTTTCTTAATCCTTTCAATTTTTGAGATATGCAAAATTTCCCAGTTCTTTTATTGATTGTCTTGGTAGAGTTGAATAATATATCTAAAATTCTGTATAGTTTGCTATCAACTTTAAACAGTCACTTAGATGTTTACTATGTAAAATGTTTATGTTTGTATTCTTTTTTTCTGCCAGTCTTCCAAATTTTGATCTCCAATTTGTGCCATTTTCTCTATTCTTACATTAATAGCACATAGAGGCTTTTTTGGTAAACATGATCACATCAACTGTGTTTTGACCAAAGGCTGATGGTGAAGTTGAAAACTAATGAAGAGGTTACATTGACCTGTCTAGAAAATGCTTAACACCTACAGAAAAGATGAGGGTGTTTCTAGGAAGTTACTGAACGGCTGGCTTTGTTTCCTCCACAGGCCTCACAGCTGAATGACAGAGCGAATGGGCTGTCTCCAATGGAAGAGTGTATGGCCTGGGACACTGACTTCAGGACACAGAGCAGTGCGTATCTAAATGAGAAGCATGTGACAGTGCAGGGTCATTCTCCTCTAACTCCTTTGGAACATGGTCTTCAGTGTGTGGTCCCAGACGGGCAGCAGCAGCACTGTCCGAAATTTGTGAACTGTAAATTCTGGTTATCCACTCCAGAACAACTGCATCAGAAACCCTGGGAGTGAGACCAGCAATCTGTGTGTGAACAAGCCCCCAGCTGATCATGAAGCAAGCTAAGGTTAAAAAAACCACTGCTTTAGAGGAGACGCTATAGGGGCTATAGGGTTTTGCATTGAGGTGAATGCCAAGTAGCAGGCAGAAACAGGGTAAAAAGAGTAGGGCCAATTGGCACTGCTGGTCTAGACCTTTAATTATCTCTGCTCTCTCTTGGGGTCTCACCCTTTATTCTTACCTTTTGGACCAGGACACCCAAAGTGGATTTTCTATGGGGTTCCTTTCAATGATATGCTGGTAAATGATTAACAACCAGCTAATGAGAAGGGAGGGAGACCCTGATCTGTACTCCCCACAAGACCAATTTCAAGTTGCCAACGTGACATCTCTGAAGAAGATGGGAAGACATGGGCACAATCCCAGACCGGTGAGACCTGGTTCCACCACTGGCTCCCTGGGGAACAGATTCTTGTGCAGCTCCCCTCTGCCCATTTCCAGCTCTGTTTCCTCCACCAACGTGCCTTCACAAGCTTCTTTTCTTCCAGAAATTCTGTTGACATCTCTTTCAATTGTTGATGTTTTACTGTTAAAGGTTTTACCACCTTTGACTGTTCTTTACTAACATTCTTCTGGGGTTTTATATGCATGTGTTCAGTCCAACACCTTGAAGCAGAAACCTAAGGATATATTATCATCCAAAGTTTATGACCCATTTCACTGGGTAAAGACAAAGTAACTATTCACCAACGTGTTGTTGAGGTTACCATCTGGTATTTATAAATATGCCGTGACCCCCATGGTAAAGGTCAAAGGTAGCACTGAAATTCAGTGATCCTCTATAATCCCTCATCATTTATGTGTTCAACAAATATTGAGCGCTTCCTATATGCTAAGAATGATTATAAGTGTTAGGAATAAAAAAGTAACAAAAGAGAATAAAACTGCCCTACGATTTTCATCCTGGGGACACTGGAATAATGTAGACAAGAGGTCCAGCCTGGAATGGGAACATCACAAAAGGGCAGCTAAAAGGAGGGTCATGGCCTGGAAGACTGGCCCAACACTACTTGATACCTGACAAAGTAGGTTGGGAGAAATGCACAAGGCTGACTGTAACCATATAAACCAAACATACTGTAAAACAAATGTAAAGTGTGTAATTAATACATATTATTCACAATTTCCAGCAAGATTCAGCTCTCAGTCATGCACATGCATCTCTGATATACCAGACACAGTCACCATTTAGGTACCAGAAGACAGTAGAACAGGATCCTCTAAAAAGATGAAGCTTAAAATAACGACACCAATCCTTCAATGACTTCTTGCCTTGCCAACAATGAACTCATTCCCAGACAAGCCTCTTTTGAACTCTAGTGGGTGTTATCGCCTTTGAGTGAGGGCGCGGAGTTAGAAGGTCAGCTTGGCTATGTGCCCTGGCTTGGCCCCTCCCATCCTCCCAACCTCTGCAGATTCACAGCTCTAAGGCAAAGTGTCTCATCTATAAAATTAATTTGATAACAGCACTTCAGCAACGTGCTGGAAGAGTTGAATGAATAATGCAGGTGGAGGTGAGGCACACAATCCTTGCTTATTAAGTGCTCGTTGTGTGCGCTGAGTTGGCATTCTCTTTTCTGCCCTATTGCACCACAGTCAGTGCTGTCTTCCACCCACTCAACTTTGACACTGACAAATTTGGGGGATGATTTGAACCCTTCTTTTTTTTAACAAAATATGCTGCATGTCAGCTCTCAAAATTCTCTAGTTTATAATGAAGCAAACATTTCCTTTTCCAGAGCCTCGCTGTTCAGTTCAGCCCCCCTGCCTGGTGCCACACACTGAGATTTCCCACAGCCACCAGAAGGCTCAGAAATGGGCCCTTTCTAATTTGTCAGCTCTTTGGGTAGAGCCTGAGTTATCAGTGAAGGCAAACTTTGGTCCTTGGAGGTGAAAAAAATCTAAGTCTTCCTAATTATAGAACACAAATATACATACAATATGGGTTGTATGATAAACAAATGTTCCACCAGAGAGCACAAAACATAAACAAATACACAATTTGTCTGTGGTATTAAAATATCATGGGCTGTCTCTAGGAAAAATTTCCAAAAAGGCTAGAGGGGAAATGATGAACAATATTTGAGAAAGAGAAAAATACAGTTTTCAACTTACAAAGGGGTAAGTTGATCATAGAATTTTTATGGAGAGGGCATTACAGGTCAAAAGACTTTTAAGTACCACCCCACCCCACCACCCCACCCCCAGCAAAAAAAAAAAAAAAAAAAGCTTACTTTACTTCAAAATGCTTTTTAATTCTTACCTGGTCAGTCCAGGAAAGGGCACTTCCCTGCCTTCTACTGCAGCCGCTACAAAAGACAGAAGGCTCTGCAGAGTCGGCAGGAAGAGGGGTTCCTCCACAGTGGTAGGGAGCACATGAGAATATAATTATAACTGAAGCCTGGACCCTGAAGTGGGGAAACAGATACACCTGTCAAGAAAGCCCAGGAAAGACTATGATCACAAATGATTCCACTGTCTCCGTGGAGCCTCGAGGATCCTGTGAGTAGACTGGCTGGGTGACCTTGAAGACCCCTTGATCCAGAACACTCTATGATTCTGTAGGTCAGCCAGGTTCACACAGCTCATCAGCAGCTGGTCAGTGCAAACATCTTTCTCCCAAATAAGCACATATACAGAAAGGGGAAAGAAAGCAAAGCTCAGGGCAATTTAGTGACTGGCATTCAGGTGTCCTTGCTCTAATATATAAATGTTGGAAAAAGTTCTCTCACATATCAGTCCTTGATCAACATGCATCAAATGTCTGCTGTTGGTTTGGTGACTAAAATGCCATGAATTATTACTATGCATTATCAAATTGTCCGAATACTCTGGGTTTGCTGCCCTGATGTAGTTCTGAATAACAGAGAAGCTTACTGGCACTCGCATGTCTATCAATCCCCCAGACACAAATATTCTCATGGGTTGCACGATAAATAAATAAATATTCCACTAGAGCCTACAAAACAAGTAGAATTATACATCATTGCTTAAAGGAAAGATTGTCCTTGAACAGATGAATTGTACTGAGATCTTGATTTTTAAGATATTTTTAGAACTATCAAAGAAATAATTTACTTACTGATGATTCTCCTTCCTTCCTCCTCTTATTCTATCATGAGTTTTTGGCTTTATTAGCACTAATTTCTACAGCACTGTGATTCTAATATGATTACTTGACAGAGTGATCTGAATTTTTACCACCTGTCAAATGAAACTGTATTATTGAAAATAAACCTCATTTTAGTATCTTGAACACTTTTACCAAAAAAAACCACCCCACCTTTTTCATCTAACCATTTCCCATTATTAGAGCTAAGCAGGCAGTGAAACATGCAAAGAGTGATGTGTATCTGCTTATTGTAAATGCATTTGTTCATTCATTGTTCATTTCATGCCTAGAGACCTAAGATTGAATAATTAAAAATAAATAAAGAGAGTAAAACTTTCTCTTCCAGAAACAAAGAAAGGCTCAGTACTTCAAGAACTCAAGATACGGCATCTTGATGGTGGCTCAGCCCGTCCAGAGCCTCTTGAGCCAGGGACCAGCAGCACAGTGTTCACAAATGAGTCTTTTCAGGCTGGTCCTCAGTCAGTGACCCAGTAAATCATCTTCTTCAAACTCAATTTTAAGCGAGGCCAACCATTTAAAACTGATTTCGGTTTTGGCTCTCAGGAAGCCAGAAGTCATGAAGGGACAGGTGGTCCAGAATGCAATATGTCTCTGGCAATATTTCCTCAATAATTCCCCGTGAGCTCTTCCCATGACATGGACTTTGACCTGATTGTGGGAGCAGTTTGGGTATGCCCAGTGCTAACACCTTCCTGGGAAAAACTCAAGTCCCACTGCTGAGTATAAACAATTAGGAAACATAAATATGTACATTCTGCCTCACTAGATTTGCTCCCAGGAAATAGCAGTGAACCCCAGAGTGGTGTTTTCCCAGCATGATAGCCAGTAGGGTGCACAGAGCCAGAGAGGTACCACTGTGCTGAGGTGAAGGGGTCTGAAGAAGTGTGTCTGAAATCAATTCAGCTTCTACAGAACCTATGGGTGATTTTTCTGGTAAAATTCCATTTTGCTATATTTGACATATCCAAGCTCAGATAAAGGGACATGACAATTCATAACTCTTGAGGAACATTTCAGGTATTTTTAAAAGCTTAGGTGACTAAGAGGTATTCTTTCAAAAGCAGTTTTAAAATAAAGAGGGGAGAAAAGTAAAGCTAATTTTACTTTACAAAATCCTACATTTAATGCTTAGAACTCTTTCTTCATGGGAGTTTTTGTTTATAAGTTTCAAGCTATTTTCTGGATTGGTCATTTACACAAGAAGCTCTTACCACAAGATCATATCATGTAAATGTGCCAAGTAGACCACATTTCACATTCCATTGTGTGGGGAATACAAAGCAAGGCTTTTTTAAAAAAAATATGACTTGATTTATTGATTTTCTTGGGATTTCTACTTACATAATGATATTAAAAATTCAATCTCAGTCTTAAATCGCTGTTCTCCCTAAGGGTCAGCAACTGCTCATTTTCTTTTTTTTTTCAATTTAGACACACATACATCTGTGATTATTTGAACAACTTATAGTGACAAAATATGAAGTCTGGAAAAACCAGGGATGCTAGAATAGGTCTCCCTATATTTAAATCCCAGCTTGGCCACTTCCCTGTTTGACGGCCTCTGGGAAACCACTTAATCTCTCTGTGTCTCAATGTCGTGTAATGTCAAAATGTTGATTATGATGATACGAACCTCATAAGGTTATTTGCAGGTTTACATGGCTTAATACTAATGTGCTTAAAAAAGAGTTTCATACTGGGGTGCCTGGGTGGCTCAGTCAGTTAAGTGTCCTACGCTTGATTTCGGCTCATGTCATGAGATCGAACCCTGCATCAGGCTCTGCACTGACAGTGCAAAGCCTACTTGGGATTTTCTCTTTCCTTCTCTCTGCCACTCCCCTCCATGCTCTCTCTCAAAATAAATAAACATAAAAAAAAACCTGGTACCTTATACATATTTGTTGTATAATCAAACACAATAGAAAGCAATGACTCAAATACATGCAAGAACTTCACACATTCATTCAACTGCCATTCAAAATTCATTTAATAATTGTCATTTTCATCTCTTTTAAATCTATAAAATTTTGTTTCTGCATAGCTTTTTGGGGCAGTTGGGTGGCTTGGTCGGTTAAGCGTCCGACTTCGGCTCAGGTCATGATCTCATGGTCCGTGAGTTTAAGCCCCGCGTTGGGCTCTGTGTTGACAGCTCAGAGCCTGGAGCCTGTTTCAGATTCTGTGTCTCCCTCTCTCTCTGCCCCTCCCCTGTTTATGCTCTGTCTCTCTCTGTCTCAAAAATAAATAAATGTTAAAACAAAAATTTAAATCTATAAAATTTTCTTTCTGCATAGCTTTTTAACTGTGTGGCCTTTGGACACATTGTGTAACATATATACACTTCAGTTTCTTCATCTGTTCAACAGGAATAATAAACGTACACATGTCATAAAACTATGCGTGATAAATAACATGATGTTGGTAAAACGCTTAAGAAAGTCCTTACTCTTTCAGCAAAAGATTAACAAATGTTATGTAATCTTAATACTCTAAACAAGGCCTTGGGCATATAATCGATACGATATTTCATATTAGGGATGAACAGATGGCTTACCCAGTAAGTGGTGTGGAGGCAGCCAGCATGTGGGAATGTAATATTAGATTTTCACATTACATCTTAAACCGAAATACATACAAATGTAAAAATGAATCCTTTAAATCTAGCTGGAAATCTAGGTACATTTTTTTAATCACAGCAAAAGGTTATTCATTGATTGGCAAACCTTTTCTATAAAGGGCCACGAATTTTAGCATTTGAGGCCCATAGAGTTTCTGTTGCATTTGTTGAGCTCTGCTGTTATAGCTGCAAACACCTACAGAAAATCAATGACCAATGAGGTATCGATGTGTCCCAGGAAAACATCATAAAAATAGGCTAAGGGCCTGTTAGACTCCAGGACCATAGTTTTCCAATCCCTGTCTACTTCATTCTAGTGTCCCAAACAAAAACTATATAAAACCTTGTAAAAGCCATGTTGGGTTACCAAGTTTGTCATATTATCTCGGGCCTAGACTCTACATAGTATCATGAAAAAGAAATAAATAATGTGTTCTCTACCTTTAAGAGCATTGTCATCCAGTCAACTAGTTCCGGACAAAGTAATGCACAAAATGTTATAAAGAGCACACAGACGTGCGATCGGAATTACAAATGGTTTGTAGTCAAAACAAGTCACGTCAGTGCTTGAAGAAAATTATATGAAATCCAACTGGAAGATTTCCCAGTGGGGCAGTAATTCCATCTGGGGCTCATTTTCCATGGACACCAACCTGTTTTTCTTCAAAAATATGAAGGAACTTGAAGATTTAATGTTCTTTCATAAACTGAATCAACCATTCACATAAAATGTGACATATTTTAATCCACATACTTTTTGAGAATTTTGGTTTTAAGAACTCCAACATGAAAGTACCCTCTTTGGGCTTTTCTTGACAAGTGTCTTAAGACAAGGAGGCTTCTTAACCCCATTTGTTCATGTTTTTCTCATCCCATAGTCAGACACTGCCTTTCATTTCATTTGCCTTAATGAATTGGATGGTAAATTGATTTTCTAAAATGAAGAGTTATCCCTCAATTAACTTGTTAAATTAAATATCAGCTGTGCCATCAAGGAATTCTTTCCTAGTGAACAATTAAGTTTTACAAGCATTATTCTGTCTGTTCATTCTGGCATGACAAATATAACACTTCAGGCATCAAGCTTTTATAAACTGTTAACATGTAATCTGATTCATCATGAGAATGCACATTTTGTCCAGTGGGAAGGGTTCTACACAATGCACACTGAAGGAACAGCAAAACCATGAACTGCTCTGATGACTCGATTAGTCATTTCAAGTTCCTTAAAATCATCCCACTGTCCTACCAGGAATCATTCTGTAATTCCCACAGCCGTCTCTATATTTCCCTACCTCCGAAGGCAGGGGGTTAATGACTTGCTTCACTCCAAGTGTGATTCACTACGTTCCTGCCACACTGGACTTCTTGAACCCCCAATATCATTCTTGGGTCTTTGCATTTGCTGTTTCTTCTGCCTGAAAAACTTTACCTGTAAACTTATTGATGTGTCTCATTAATGAGTGTTCTACAAGTTTTAACTCATCTTTAACTCTTCAAAATACTTTTTCCAGATTACTTAACCTAAAGTGTGACACAAACACACCCTCCATCAATCACCATCAGATGACCCTAATTCATTTTGGTTACCAAGATCTGATATGATCCTGTTTGTAGATGCATTCTTGTATTTTATGACTCCCGTCACCAGAACATAAGATACATGAGTGCATCTTTGTGCATCTGTAGCTCCTAAAAGATGGTCAGGAATACAGTAGGCCCTCAACAGTAGAATAACAAAAAGAAAGAAGGAGGAAACAAAGGAAAGGAAGGCAAGAAGGAATAAAAACCAATAGATAGTGCAGCCTCGTCTGGAACTCCAGAGACACAGAACTTCTCAAAGGCCCTTCCTTATTCTGTCTGCTCCAGCAGGGTAAAAAGCCACTTGAGGTTTTGAATGCAGGTTTGAGTCTGGTTCTCTTGGGAGAACGTCATGTGATATGCAAAGGGAAGACCAGTATGTTAGAGCTATACATGAGTTCACATGGCTAGACATGTTAGAACATGTTAGAGCTGTTTGCTCATGAGTTCACACTGGTGTGTGTGTGTGTGTGTGTGTGTGTGGTTCTATTCTACCCAACAACTCATTGATTACCCTCTGGGTCCAGTGTTTTTTCAGCCCTCTTATTGTTTCCCTTACTTAAGCCCACAAACTTCTTTCAATCTGTATGTCTCTACATAAAACAAAATTTGATTTAAATAACCTCTTTTCATTCTGTGTTTCAAATTTTGATTAAAAAAATAAAAATTAAGTATTAAATTATTTTTTACTAAGTAATTTTTTACATATTTCTGTCCACATATTTAGTCATTATGGAATTTCTTCCATTACCATTCTTTTCCATATTTTTACTAGATTAGCAAAAAGCATTCTCAGAAATAAGCTCCCATAATTCAGTCTAGCATTGAACACACTGTCCCCCAGCCATGACTGCTACAACTGTTTTTAGTGCACATTATAATCACATAAAATTAATTTTTGTGCTAACTATAATAGAGAGAAGAGGGTACAACTTGGGTGTCAAATATTAGTGGAAGACATCTCTTCAATGAAATACCATGCAGTTAATAAATATTATGTGATTATGATGTGTCTGTGTAAGCTCATCAGTTGAAACAAATGTACCATTTTAGTGAGTGATGCTGACAAGGGCAGAAGATATGCATGTGTCCAGGCAAGGAATATTCAGGAAATCTCCATACCTTCTCAATTTTTCTGTGAATCTAAACTGCTCTAAAATACAAAATTTTTAAAAATATAAACAAAGTATATCTGTATTATAATCGAAACTACAAAAAATTAATGTGCACCTGATCTGGGTAAGGATGATAATAAGCACCATGAGAGTGGTCAACAGTTCATGCACTTGAGGGACTTCAAGAGGTCTTTTAAAAAAAAAAAAAATTAACCATTAATTAATTTTATCAATAATAATAAAACAAAATAGCACAAAATTATATTTATACATGAATAAAAGTAAATACCCATCTAAAGTAATTTTCCAATCAATATGAAGATCTTTTTTCATTCACTGAATGCAACCCAGAGCTTTGACAGTGAGGATATTTTACGGATTTCCTACAAAGGCTCACTGTGGTGTCTAATCTGCAGAGCTGATGATATCATAGGGGAGCTTAAAAACAGTTACAAAAATTCCTTCTCTGCCAGATAGCACATGAAGAAGTTTTAATGTGAGCTGCTGCCCTAAGCTGCTTTGTATTTCAAAAGTAGACAGAAGGCTTTGGACAAGCAAAAGAGGAAAGCCTCCTGGCAGAAGAGCCTTTGGGTTGGACCTGAGAGAGGCAGGTAGTCTCCACAGACATCATGGGCACCACATAACTTCCAGTCAAGTGTGGGCAATCCTAGCTGTGATTTCTACGGAATCACTGAATCATTGGCATAAGTAATTGGTTGGATTTAATAAGTTCTTTCTGCCAGAAGAGTAACGTTTCAGCCTATCTATGAAACTTCTTTCTGGCAAGATTACGCTGGAATACAAAGGCTGGTTGCTTTCATACTGAGTATCAGCTTTTCTTCAAATGTGTTTTGCAGAATCCTGACTCCTGGAGATTTTCTGCCAAACCCACCTACCCCCATCACAGATTAACAGTCCTGAAGTCAACCTTTCTATTCTCATTTCACCACAAACCCTTTTGGGTTAGTAGGTAATGCTTATTAACAGCCTAGCAGCATTGTAGAATTAAGAGGCAGTACAGTGTAGTGGGGAGAAGCCTGGACTAGAGACAGCCTACCAGGGCTGTCACTGCAGCTTTCCATCTAGGGCTGTGTGACCTCAAGCAGGTTACTTAACCTCTCTGTGTCTTACATTCTTCATGTACAAAATGCCAATGACAATAATCACTGGACATGGTGAGCACTAGGTAAGGGCTATCCTTAGAGCAGCGTTCTCTGGGTTCTCTGTCAGAAAAAAGAAATTTCTGAGACACAAGCAAATGTAACATGCTCTTGTTGATGTTCACATAAAAATCCAAGAAGGCTGCTTCACCCGTGCCT
Organism: Panthera leo; assembly: GCF_018350215.1. Lineage (NCBI taxonomy): Eukaryota > Metazoa > Chordata > Mammalia > Carnivora > Felidae > Panthera > Panthera leo. The sequence continues at coordinate 322,230 of NC_056689.1, read as the reverse complement.
CTGGCCCCTGGACAGAAGCTTCTGACTTCCCGCACAGCAGAGGCATGAGAGCACAGGAATGAGAGTGGTGCACTCAGGTGTAGGAGTTGTTAAATCTGAGACGGTCTGGTATGCGCAGTAGATGGCAGGCCATGCAGATTTGCAGTGCAGAGCCGAGGACAAGGCTTTTCAATGAATTACCCCTGTTGTCTCTCCTGATGGCTTCAGGACATGGACCCTGTCACACTCACATACGTTCTCTTCCAGGACTGGCTAAGTCTCAATGATCTGCTGAGAGACCTTGGTAAAGCAGTCCTCTATTTATGGACGTGTGTCCATTCCACCAGGGATGTAGGCACTGGTTTCCGAGAGTGTGCTGAACTGCCTCCTCTTGTCATTTATGTGTCCCTTCTTATACCTGCATGGCTGGCTGGCAGCATTTCCCGCCAGAGGCAAACCATAGTTCCGGGTCCCAGACCTGACAGAGTGTATCAGCCCCTGCAATGAGGATGCCTCTGAAAGCATCCTCCCTACCTCCAATGAAGCCGAATGTGGTCCTGTCAAATCAAGTGGACCTGGAGTTTTGCTCTGAGGCTAGAACTGGTGTGATGGCATGTAACAAAGTTGACTGAAAATCTCGAGAGCCAGAGAATGAATCGGAACTAAAGTTTCAGAGAGCACAGAGGCTCAAGGCTGAGAAACAGCCGTCAAATTCCAGGAGTCTTCTTGAGTCACCATAGACCTTTTAAACCACTGATCCTTCTTTAGGAGGTCTGGAGGGGTCTTCCTATTTATTCATTTTTAAATTTATTTTTATTTTTATGTTATTTTATTTTGTTTATTTTATTTGGGTCTTTGTATTTAAGCTGCATTGCCACTGAAATGTTCTGGTCATTGTGCTACCTCAGGTTGGATTATGATGACAATGATGATACCGTGTATCCCAGTGATTCCCAGACTTCTCTAGTCTTCAGAACCACGTGTTTCTGCTGTGAAGCCATAAGGATTCACTGGTTGATATATGTCCCTGATTTACAACACTTATTTGGTTCTCAGTCACCTGAACCTAATGATGTCCCACCAGCAACAGTGGTACACTGGGTGGAACACTGCTGTGGACTGAGTGCTCCAGTTCTCTCCCACCCCTACCCCACACTCCCCATCTCCACACCCCACTCCTGAAAAAATCCATATGTTGATTCCCTAATACCCAGCGTGATGGTATTTGGAAGTGGAGGCTTTGGGAGGTAATTCCATTTAGACTAGGTCATGAGATGGGGCCCATGATGGTATTCTTACCTTTGTAAGAAGAGGAAAAAGACCAGAGCCCCTCTCTGCTATGTGAGGACACAGCAAGAGGTGGCCATCCACAATGAGGAACAGGGTTCTCACCAGACACTTAAGTCCACCAGCATCTTGATCTTGGACTTCCCGACCTGCAGAATGTGAGAAAGACATGTTTATTGTTTAAGCTAAGCAGTATATAGCACCTTGTGTTGACTGAAGCATGCTCACCATCCACGTGAGCATAATGTTAGGGAGTGAGAACACTGAAAAAGATGCCCATGGAATTCTGATGCTTCCCATACTATGTCTCTGAGAATCACTCTTGTATGCAAACTGCTTAGGAGATGCCTATGAAATATGAGCTATTCATTAATCTGCCTCTGCATACAAAGGTATTATCATTTTTTTAATTGTTTTTCTTTTTCTCTCAGTGAATTTAAAATTCTGTAGCAGAGAAAAACCTAGTAAGTTAAACATTAATAAATGGAAGATAGAGATGTAGACTTTGAAAACTCATATGTTTATATGGTTTCTCCTTCCAATTTATCTGTCACAGGCATTTACAATGTCTAGTAGGTGTTGTCAGATTTCAATGTTCTCAAGTCTATAATTGGGACAATGATCTTGCCCTATCTCACAGAGTAATTAAAGAAAGCAAATTAGAAAAAACAACACCGGGGTGCCTGGGTGGCTCAGTTGGTTGAATAATTTCAGCTCAGGTCATTATCTCATAGCTTGTGGGTTCGTGCCCCGCATTGGCCTTTGTGCTGACAGCTCAGAGCCTGGAGCCTGCCCCTCTGCCCCTCCCCTGCTCATGCTCTGCCTCTCTCTTTCTCTCTCAAAAACATTAATTTTTTTTTTAAATTTAAAAAAATAATTAAAAAAATTATAAAGAGAGATACCATTAAAAAATAAATGAAAAGAAAGAAGAACACAAATGTTCCTGGTAGTGTATAAAATATTCTACTAGTTAAAATTGAATTTATTTTAGTTAAATTATCATCATTAGTATAAGAAAGAAATATTTAAAAGTTTATTGTTGCACTAAGTCACTGTTGACACAAATCAATTCTAGTAAGGGGGCCAAAAAGAAGAATAGCCTGTCTTCCAAATGAATAAATAAACAAAAAGCAGAATAAGAGAACAAATTTATGGTGGCCGTACAGGAGGTAGGTAGGGGATGGGAGAAACTGGTGAAGGGGAGTGGGAGTCTACATAGGCTTCCAGTAATGGAAGGAAGAAGTCATGGGGCTGAAAGGCACAGCACCGGAAATGCAGTCAATGATATTGTGATCAGGTTGTGTGGTCACAGATGGTAGTTACAAGTGTGGGGAGCACAGCATAACGTACAGAGTTGTTGAGTCATTATGTTGTACACCTGAAACTAATATCACATTATATGTCAACTAGACTCAAATTTTTAAAAAATAGCCTGTTTTTGCTAAGCCCTTTACTAGTGAAAACTAAATTGATATGCAAACAAATATGATAAAAATGGCATTTACTAGTTGCTTTGGACTTGACCATGAAATAACCAAGCCATTCAGTGCATTAAATTCCATGATCTGTCTTCAACCACTGCAAGTGAATCAGTTGTGTGATACACATCAGTCATTACATCAGCTGCCCTTTTATTTTATTTTTTTAATTTTTTGTATGTTTATTTTTGAGAGACAGAGAGAGACAGAGTATGAGGGGGGAAGGGCGGAGACAGAGGGAGACAGAATACGAAGCAGGCTTCCAGGCTCTGAACTGTCAGCACAGAGCCTGATGCGGGGCTCGAATTCACAAACCACGAGATCATGACCTGAGCTGAAGTTGGATACTCAACACACTGAGCCACCCAGGCGCCCGTCAGCTGCCCTTTTAGACATGGGCTAGGATCCAATGCTACAGGCACTATGTTTATTTCCAGTAAGCACTTTTGGCCTTGGGCAAGTTGTTCCCATTTATCAGAGAATAGGGACAATTCTGTGGTTTCTTAATTGGGTGAGTGGCTTTGACAGCCCTTCAGAAGCATGAAGAAAGTCCAGTTTTGAGGATCCTCAGTACAAGCATGAGCATATGATAGCCCCAAGAGATAACAGACCTTATGCTGCTCAAACGGAACCAAGGTGCTGGCCAGCATCGTGCTGAGCCCATGGACACATTTTGTTATTGTAATTCTATGTGGCATTCACTAAGGATATGCAGTATATTCACATTTCAAGCCTGCAAATAATTCTTTAACCTTTAATCAAGAAAGCTGGAGAATGCTACCCCTTACCCATTGCTCTATTTCATTTAAAAGAGAAAGCCTTTGCTTCAAGCTTTCTTTGAATTTGGAAACCAAATTATCCATTGTAAAATAACATGAAATTTATAGCATATTAAAAGAATTCTCTCTGGACTTATTTTCATCATATCACTGAGAACACAATATTACGGGTGACTCAGAGGAAATAAATAATTCACCAGCATGTTACAATGGCCCTTTCTGGATTTAATTGTCAAGCCTGAGATATTGCATACTGTTTTGGGGAGAAAACCTAGCATAGGAGTTGATTTTAATGAAGAAACAAAAATGTAAGCATTTAAATAGAAGCAGAACTTAAAGTTATCAAGTCACTGACAAAGAAGCTAGTCAAGGACAATTTTACACTTGTGTTAAAAAAAGCCATAGGTTGTGTGTGTCCATTGTGTGTCACACGAGCTGGCTATAGTTTGTCTGTGAAAAATGGAGAGATTTTAAGGGCAGGATAGGGTCTGGCTGGATCACCAAAAGCAGACTTTAAGTGCAACTAACTTTCCAAAGATTCTTTAATACAAATGCTATTTTTATAATCAGATAAAAATAACACACATTCTAAGCAATCAAGTAACTTTGTAAACAATTTTCGCCTCTTGCATAATGTGGGAAATTTTTCTAATCATATTTTAGTCGGTAAACTTTTTAATAAAACATTTTTACCTGAGGTCTAAAATCCAATATACTGATGTATAACAGACAAAGACAAAAAAAAAATGCTTCTCAAGCCTAGGAGTTAACAGAACTAACCAACCTTTTCACCCTACATCTAGTAATCACTCGATTTCAATTTCAACATTTATCAGTCAGGCTTCAATTACTGAAAACAAGATGCATTCCAGCTGGTTTATGCAGAAAGGCTCTGCACCACTTGCAGAATTATTACGGGACTGAAGATATGGTCTGAGCAGCCAGGACGGACTGGACCACCCATGGGCAGCTGACCTGAAAAGATCACAATGGTCTGGACTGAATTAAAGAGCCATCAGCCAGCCACTGACTCCAGTACAACCACCTCTGCTTGGGAAGTTACCAGCCAAACAGGGAAGCTGTTTGGAGGAATCAGAAAATGGTAAGTTCCTCTGTGAAGAAAATGTCTGCACAAGACAGATATTCCACAGCTTCTACCTGGTCACAGAAGAAAGAAGTCACCTCACCTTGAGAAACTAATTCAATATCCATCATATTTAGTCATACCCAACCCCACTCTGTATATGGTTCTGAGCTTATTCCTATGTATTTACCTCCCACTGGAGACTGTCAAAGTCATTGGACAACCTGTTGAACCAAGATTCTAGGAAAATTTGGGATGACTAACAGCTATAGATAAACCTTTATCATTTCCCTAAAATTTTAAGTGTCATTTTTGACTCTACGACACTATTCAGAAATTGGAGCATTTGAATATTTTGCTAACTGGTACTCATGGAACACATGAGGCTTGTATCTGTGAGATTATGACACCTGGGAGCTGAATATGACCTGAGGTCACCTGGCTCACCCGCTTTGCAGGCCAGCACGTCTAGGGGGTGGTCAGGCCACTGTGTTCTGGCACATGCACTTAAGGAGCATGGTGGCAGGTGCGTTATTCGACTTCATTCCTCCCCATTCTTGCTGTCACCACCACCAGGAAGATGGAGCAAGCATATGCCCCTCTCCCTTGTCTCTTCTCAACCTAAAGCGATGGCTTTCCCATCTCTTGTCAGTGGCAATAGGGACACTGTTGGCGTCACACCCAGGTCCTTGGTGTCACTCTGTCCAGTTACTGTGCCTGTTGCTACCAACCGCTTTCTCCTGCTACCTTCTGTAAAGAGCACCCTGGTTGGTGGACTCTGCCTGCCCAGAAGCACAGCAAGGTGATGACAACTGTCCACCATGTCTGGCCGCCAGTGACTGTTCTGTATGAGGGGCACAACAGCCCAATGCTCTTGACCGTGGAGAACTTGCCACAGGAGCAGACCGGAGCGAGACTTCACCTGGAAACACTTGGCTAGCTTCTCTCTCCAGTATCCTTACTCCCATTCAGGTTTCTCTGGAAAGCACTGCCTTAAATACCCACCACAGACATCTGTGTCTCAGCCCCATTTCCAGAGGCCCACCTGCCACACTGCCTGTCCCCGAATGCCTCCTCAGAGACCGTCTCCCAGCCTGCCCCTGTGTGGCCTCCATAACCACTAGCACAGGACATGGCACCCAGGAGACACCCAAGAAATGTCTGATGAAGGAGTATCAATAGCACTTTTCAAGGAAGATTAAAAACTTGTCGTTGCTGCTGCTTTGTACTTTTCCATGACTCCTGAGTTTACTTTCTGAGCATCTCTGACCATGGGGCAAGCTAGCTTCCTCTGAATTATTCTGTGGTTTTACAGTGCTGTATAACTAAATGTATTGTATATTCTAAGTGTATTGGATTTTCTGATAAACACAATTTTTAAACCATACTATGAAAGAACAAAGTTATCCCTTTCCCAGAACTTTTATAGTGCTTTTCTGCAGATTTTGCTTTTGTCAGAAGACAAGAAACTGCCACCTTTATTTAGTGTTACAACTTGTGAACTGCATTAGAATTCAGTCCAGGCAGACAACTGTGTTGGGTGGATGGCATTAGAGTCCTGGTATCTGGGATAGAGAAGGATATGCATCATTTCCACCCAGGCCCATGATGGCTTCCTAAATAGCTGTGTTGTGTCTCATATCAGTGTGACATGTGGCATAAGGGAACATCACGCAGGATGTCCCAGGACTCCCCTCTCTTTGGAGAATAGCACAGTAAAACGGTATTGGACAAATGCATGAACCCAAGCTTTTCAGATTCCATGCAGTGCCGTGAAACCCTGGACACACTTGAGGTCATTCGCTAAATACTGCTTCATACTGGTCTTTCCAGCAACATTTGCTGCTGGTCTGCTCTTCCTTTCTTCCTTCTCTTTTTTCCTATAACACTTTTTCTTTATCTCTGTGAAAGAACATTTGACCACAACTTTCTTTTCAACTCTTTAAGTTTTAATCATCCGTACACAGCCAAATTCCCTCAGCGAACGCTGAAACAGTTAAAGCACACTATACTTGCCAGCCTGCTGAAGAAACAGAGGAATTTTAAATATGCCAGGGGCTGCATTGGTCTGCCCTCTTGCCTTCCCCTGGTTAAGATTTTTCTTTATTCTCTTACTTCCCTTTCTATGGTGTAGAGTATTTTTGTATTTTGTATCTTCGGGCTTTAGGCCTGTTACAGATTCCTTTGTAACTAGACTACAGATAATGACAGATACTCTAAGAAGTCAGGAACAACACAGCTATATTTATAGAATATTTGCATCTTCACTTAGGGAATGTGGTGGAATAGTATATCAGAACAGGAAATCAGAGGAAATGGCTATTCAGCAGTGGAGAACAAATGCACAGGGCAAAAGTGAAAGGGAATATAGTTTATGAAGCACCAGCCAAGAAAGGAAAAAAATGGTGTGATATTAAAATAATTATGAAGGAAAATGAGGTTCTTTTTTCACACAGCATTTACAAAATGTGTTTTAAAAGAATTTAAATTAATTCATTTTAAACGTAGAGAAATGCATGGTTGAAACTTTAATAACATGGTAATAATATAGTAAAGCCCCACAGTCACCAAGCAGTCATTTTTTAAAGAGAATATAAGTTCAGTGTGAGAAAATTTCTACTTGTCTTGTATGACTACACATAACTTCAAAAAATTTTTTTAATGTTTACTTATTTTTGAGAGACAGAGAGACCGAGCATGAGCAAGGGAAGGGCAAAGAGAGAGGGAGACACAGAATCTGAAGCAGGCTCCAGGCTCTGAGTTGTCAGCACAGAACCCAACACGGGGCTTGAACTCACGAACTGTGAGATCATGACCTGAGCTGATGTCAGAAGCTCAGCCTACTGAGCCACCCAGGCGCCCCTGAATATACATAACTTTTGAGCAATGTTATAGGGAATCACTATTTGTTATCAACGGAGGGAGGAATCCCCCTAAACAAGCCACATAAAGATCATCCCTATGTTAAGCTGGTAATGACAATCTAATATGAAAGTTTTTCAGGGAGGTAGTTTTGAGGAAGTTTTTTTTTTTTAATCGGTGAAAAGAGATTATCAGATTTTAACACAAAGTGGTTTCATTGACTCCTTTTAAAGACTACCTAAAGATATTTCTATTAGTTCTTACATACATTTTGAATTCCTATAAATTTGTAGTATACATTGAAGGCAATGTCACTGACACATTTCTATAAATCAGTATAAAGAGAATGATACTGAGGTTAAGAATATAAAAACAAAGCTCCTGATACTTAAATGAAACAGCATTAATGGTTGTATTAAAAATAGCATCACAATTAAAATTGAGTTCTAAAAAAACTGATTTTGTGAAGTATTTTGTCTTGAATATACGAATACGGGCAACATAGTACAATTTCCCCCTTTCGGGGTTTAGCACTGAGCTGGAAGACCAGACAAAAAGACTGGGATTTGAAATCCTCTGCTGGCTTAAATCTACGCCAACTTTACACAGTTCGAGATGCAGAATCTGCTATTAGGTCCCGGAAAGAAGGAACAGATCCCATGTAAGCTTAATGCTCACTGTGTGCCGGGACCAGAACTCAGAGTGTTGTGTTGCCTCAGACCTCAGATGCCATCTGCCAATGGTAGGCACCCTTCCCACCCACACCAAACGGGTGATGTGAAAACAAAATAGAAGTGACTGTGCTGGCACTAGCCATAGAGCTGACAGCCAGTGGCCTTCCTGACCTGGCCTCGGCCTCCACCCCCACGGACCCTGCCTCACACCAAATGGCCCCCTGGCTCTGGGCTCCACAGAGCCTCCCTCTCCAGGCACCGGTGCTTGTTCCCCGCCTTCAAGTTCTTCCCTCCCCCGTGCCCACCCACAGGCTGGCCCTCCTGCAGCCTCTCTCCAGTCATTTCCATTCATCCCTGGATCTTGGCTCCAGTATTGTTTCCTCCCACAAACCTTCTTAGACCCCTTACCCTGAAGTTAGGTCAAGGTCTCTCCCATTCATTCCTGAGGCATCCTTAACACGCATTCAGAGCCCTTATCTCCCTTTCAAGCTTACATTTACATATGATTGTTTGCTTCATTTTGCCTGTCCCAGAATTTTGGAGGAAGTAGGGCAGGATGTGCTTGTCATTTTATCCCCCAAAATGTGCAAAATCATGCAAATTACAGTAGTTTGAGAATGGGTGAGTACAATATTTAATACAGACTCACTTATCTCAGGGAGTTTACATGAAAAGTTATAATTTGTTATATGATATATGCTGAGAAATAAACAACATAATTGCTGTAAATTAGTAGATAGAGAGCTTGTTTGCTGATGTAGTGAACAAGACATCTCCCTAGGGAAGGCTGAATTTGCCTGAACTGAGGCAAGTGGCTTAAGACAATGCTGTAGAGGTAACCTCTACAAACTACAAATAATTGGAATTCACCTCCTCCCCGACCAAAAACAAACAAACAAAAAATCAGATGAATCTATATGACCTTTGCAAGAGAAGTTAGACCATTGCAAGGCTTAAGATCGATCCTGTGATCAAACTTCCATTTCTCCTCCTGAGTCAAAAAAATGGTGGACTGAATTATTAACAACTCTATCTGGACAAACATGAAGTATTGTTCCAGAAGCTGAAACTCACTTCTAACAATTTATGAACATACAACTAATAAACAAATAAAGAAAATATAAATAAGTAAATAAACTGCTTACATGATTCATTAGGATTAAGGAAAAGTTATTTTCAACTAATAAAATGAACTTTATATTTTTAAAAGAAAAACTTTTTCTTAAACTTTCATGCATTTACAAAACCTAGAAAGAGGCTTATCAAGTATTATGTAGGAAAAGATTTAAAATTTCTTTAGAATGTTTTTTATTAGGATATAAGTTATATGAAATAATGCTCTTATGTTTGAAACTTATTCTCTCTGGTGGTTTTATTTATTTATTTTTTTTTAATTTTTTTTTTTCAACGTTTTTTATTTATTTTTGGGACAGAGAGAGACAGAGCATGAACGGGGGAGGGGCAGAGAGAGAGGGAGACACAGAATCGGAAACAGGCTCCAGGCTCCGAGCCATCAGCCCAGAGCCTGACGCGGGGCTCGAACTCACGGACCGCGAGATCGTGACCTGGCTGAAGTCGGACGCTTAACTGACTGCGCCACCCAGGCGCCCCTCTCTGGTGGTTTTAAATATTTCCTTTATAGTTGTTATATTATTGATATTTTAGCCTATCTTTTTTAAAAAATTTTTTTTAATGTTTAGTTATTTTTGACAGAGAGAGAGAGAGAGACAGAACATGAGCGGGGGACGGGCAGAGAGAGAGGGAGACACAGAATCTGAAGCAGGCTCCAGGCTCTGAGCTGTCAGCACAGAGCCCAATGCAGGGCTCGAACTCACAGACCACGAGATCATGACCTGAGCTGGAGTCGGACATTCGACCGACTGAGCCACCCAGGTGCCCCTAGTCTATCTTTTATCTATGAATAATATCAAAATCAATTTAAGTGCACCTATTGCTTTTACAATTACAAATTCTGAATGTAAAATATTTAAACAGTGATTTGTGGTTAAATTTCATTCAGTCAGAGTGCCTTTATTTTTATATGTAGAAATACATTTTCTGGGAATTATATTTTAATGGAATGAAATTGTAGGGTCTTCAGAGTTGGGCTTTCTCTTCTAAAAGTTTCTCAGTTCACTAGAAACATTGTAAAGGCATCAGTCATGGCCACACAGCTTGGGAGAGCTTTATCAGCTGGAATGGGTCAGAAATCAAAGCTCATTTTTATAAAGATAAACCAGGCTGGTTTTAGAGAAGCCCATCCAGTCAACAGTGCCTAGAACCCTGTGAACTCAAGCATCCCCAATGATTTTGACACTATCCATTTTAAGAGGCAGCATTTTTCAAATTCCAAAGAAGCAGTTTTTTTCATCTGATTTCATGAGCATGTCCTAATTTCCATACTGACGTCTCCAGGCAGCTGTGACCTCAGGTTATGGCTCCCTGAGGATTCGTACCCAGCACCTGAATGACCAATCATTAGCCAGGGAGCTGAGAAGTAATAACTTTCCTTGGATGAAGTTAGTTTTAGTTGGAAGTGAAGATTTATTATTTCTTTTTCTCTGGTCCAGGTACAAGTGAATGTGCATTTAATCTCAACTTTCCTGGTTTGCCAGACACAAAGTTTGCAGATTTATTGTTCAGTCCTCATGCTTCAGTTTTATTATTATTATACAATTTATTTTCTGTTTAAATGAATGGAAAAATCATATTCTTTGATGAGGAGCTAGAGAATTAAAATATTAATGCTCTGAGAAAAAGATTTTAATTTCTGACTGATATAAGACTGATAAATCTTTCCACCAGGAGGCATTGCTGGTGGAAATATAAATTGTCATAGCCCTTTTAGAATGAGGTAAAGAATCAGTTGATTAAAACTTCTGGAATGTTATACCATTTCTGGGGCATCATCCCATTATACCAGGCACTAGTACAACGGATACATGTAAAGGGAAGTTTATGGCAACCATGTTTGTAGTGCAAGACAAAACCCTAGACATAAAAATATAAATGCCCACTGCTAAGTAAATGGTGTCAGTAAATGTGCTTCCATCCCACGGGACACTCTGCAGCTGTTCAAAAGAGTGAGTTGTCTTCAAAGCCCAGCGAAATAATAAACTTGTCAGAAAAAACACAAAAAGAAATTGCCAGGTGCCAAAAGCAAGAAGGAAGCAAAAACCAGGACAGTAGGCACATCTGCCGATGGTGCAGCAGCCCTGGGGAATTACTGGAGCAGACAGGGGCTAGAAGTGTGGGACTTAACACCCGCACAGGACAGGGCAGCAGGCCTCAGGCCCATACCAGGTTAGGGATTGGAACTCAGCACTCTGTAGACATCTGGACCCTGGAGGCTACAAATCCAATGCAAGAAACCCTTAATCATTCTGCCCACTGACCCAGAGAAATGACAAAGTTTGACAGATGGTTTCAGTGCCCCGACCATGTCTCCAGAATTCAGACAGCAAATGCCTGAGACTTGTAAAATCTACTTTTCTGAGGGGTGGGTGTGGATGTGGGGCTTCGTGCATAAAGACAGCAAGCTCAACATGTTGGAGACACTGTCCCTCAGAAGTGCCCCCAACCAATGATGGGCAGGAAGTGGCCATATAAACATCTCACCATTCTCCCCCCTTGACTGGGATAACTCTGGTGTAGGCTCTACATTATCCTCAGCAGGATGTGCTTCAGGTGCACCGCGGTAACCTGATTCTATATACTAAACATGGGCATGCAGGAACTAAATGTGAAAACATAATAGCATTTACAATTGCCACTGAACTTCGTTGGTTTGCTTCCTTTTTTGTCTCATGTTAGCCATTCCCCTATAGATGTTTCCTGGGATAACTTCCCAAATGAACTACCTGCATTTGAATCCTTACTTTGGGGTCTTTTTTTCTGGGGGAACCCAAACTAAGATAGATTATGTCTGTCCCAAATATGGAAGAAAAAAAACAACACATTTCTCTGTGAGAAATTACAGGTATGCCTCCACTGGCTTGGAGTCAGAATCTACTACACCTGAGTGACACAGAGAGGCCAAGCCAGTAAGTAATTTTAGAAATTGAAGAAAATTAAGTAATGCTCCTAAGGCATATGACAAAAGCAAATTCAAAACCGTTTCTGAAGAACACTTCCCCAAAACTTGCCATATTTACATTCTTTAAAGGAGAATTTTGGGGGACTGCCTGGATGGCTCAGTCAGAAGAGGATGCTACTCTTAATCTTGGGGTCGTGAGTTTGAGTTCCATATTCAATGTAGAGATTACTAAAAAAAATTAATTAAAAAAGTAGAACTTTTGTTCTTAAAATGACTTTATAATACAGAATATAGATTTATTTTTTTTTAATTTTTTAATGTTTATTTATTTTTGAGAAAGAGAGAGAGACAGGGTGTGAGCATGGGAGGGGCAGAGAGAGAGGGAGGCAGAATCTGAAGCAGGCTCCAGGCTCTGAGCTGTCAGCACAGAGCCTGACATGAGCTCGAACCCACAAACTGTGAGATCAAGACCTGGGCCAAAGTTGGACGCTTAACCAACTTACCCACTGAGATGCCCCTAATAATACAGAATATTAAAACACACAAAGAAACAATCTACCTTGCGTTGGAATCAAAGGACAAAATAAACAGGATAATATCCTCTCCCCACAAAAAAACGTGAAATAACAATTTGAATTCACAAAATAGATATTTTAAAATTATCAAAGAGTGTTTTTTTAATTATAGATCAATAAGAAAAATATTTAATATGACAATGGCTAACTTTTCCTCAATGTTTCTCATGAGCTAGGCTATCACTCATGGAACAAAATAATGTGCAATTCAAGATGAGCTAATAACTTGGCTTTTGTTTACTAGTAGTTTTTGGTAATGACATAGTAATAAATGTATATAATACCACTCTTTTCAACATAGTGCTGGGAGTTCTAGAAACTTCAATAAAGCAAGAAAAAGAAATAAAAGATGTACTTATTGGAAAGCAAAAAATAAAACTTTCCTTCTTGAAGACAACATTGTTGTCTATGCAGAAAATCCCAAGGAATCTAACAAAAAAATCTTAGACTAATAAGTGAGTTCAAGAAGTTTGCAGGAGGGGCGCCTGGGTGGCTCAGTCGGTTAAGCATCTGACTTCTGGCTCACGTCATGATCTCGCAGTTTGTGGGTTTGAGCCCCATGTCGGGCTCTGTGCTGACAGCTCAGAGCCTGGAGCCTGTTTCGGATTCTGTGTCTCCCTCTCTCTCTGACCCTCCCCCATTCATGCTCTGTCTCTCTCTGTCTCAAAAATAAATAAACGTTAAAAAAAATTAAAAAAAAAAGAAGTTTGCAGGAAATAATCACACAAAAATCTATTGCTTTTCTATATACAAATCTCAAATGAATGATGTTAAGTAAAAAAAAAAAAATCGAATCTCCAAAATTTACATACTGTAGGATTCCATTTATATAATTTTCTCACACTATTTTAGAAACAGGTTAGTTGTTGGCAGGAGTCAGGGATGATGGGGTAAGGTAGCTGTGGGATGTGGGTTTATAAGAGCAGTACAGGGATATGTGTGGTTATGGAAGTGTTCTGCACCTTAACTCTAGTGGTGGGTCCATTAAAGTACACATGTAATAAGACTGCATGTGATAGAACTAAATACACACACACTTGGCATGCAAGTAAAAAGGAAAAAAAAACTGGCGTAACATCAGTGGATTGTATCAGTGTCAGTACCCTGATTGTGATATAAACTGCAATTTGTAAGATGTTCTCACTGGGGAAACTGAGGAAAGGGCACAAGACACCTCTGTACCATTTCTTATAACTACATGGGAATCTACAATTATCTTGAAATAAGAATGTAATAAAAGAAAACGCAATAATATTCCACAAAAGCATACAGAAATGTGTGAACTAAAAACTAATCCATTAAAATATATTTTACTAAACAGTTCTCACTTTCTTGGAATTCCTGTACTCTAGTTGGGTTCACAATAGTCTGAACTAGAGACTATCTTAGGAAGGGGTTGCAGTTGACCTAGTAACTCTCAGGAAATCGCATCACCACATATCATAATAATTAAGAACATGATATTTGGAGCAGAATAACCAGGTTTAAATTTAGCCTTTTCCACTTCCTGGCAGCATTACTTTAATAGTCTCATTAAATCTACAATCTTCAATTTTCATATTACAAAATGGGGATAATCACACTACCTAATCCACTGGGTGTTGTGAGCATCAAATTAAACAATGCATGGCAGGCAGTCGGTGCAGGGTTGGCACATGGTAAGAGCTCACTATACTTAAATATGGCTTATGTTTATGTTTGTTGTGGAGCCTGTCCAGTGGCAGCACAGTTTGTACTTGGATCCTGAATTATGGTGTAAGGTGTCTCACTCACATGCACTTTGTCTCTCAATGTCCCTCTCTCCCTCTTACACACACACACACACACACACACACACACACACACACTCACTATTCAGTAGAGAAAGGTTAGGAAACTGTGACAACAAATCCTTAATTTTATTGCAGAACCCCAGGGCTTTGGAGTTTTATTCCATGGTAGAAAGACCAATTTCCACACCAGAAGTCAAGTATGAACTGACACATGGACACCCATGTTGTCCGCCACATCTGTGACGTGTTCCAGTGATGTTTCAGAGACACTCAGGCTGGGGAAACTGCTGGCCGGCTCCCGTTCCGTGCATCAGCAGTTAGCACCCACCTTGACTGTGTGCTCACCACAGCACTGAGGATGGGTGTGTGTTCACTTCACAGTGAGGAAACAGTGAAATCCTGTCATTTGCAAGGATGTGGATGAAGAAGCTAAAGAGTATAATGTTAAGCAAAATAAGTCAGTCAGAAAACGACAAATACCATATGATTTAATTCATATGTGGAATTCAAGAAACAAAACTGAGAAAAGATGGGAGAGAGAGAGAGAGAGACAAACCAAGAAACACATTCTTAACTGTAAAGAACACACTACCAGAAAGTAGGTGGGTGGTGGACAGGGGAAACAGGTGATGGGGGTGAGGAGAGCACTTGTGATGAGCACGGCGTGATGTGTGGAAGTGATGAACCACTATATTGTACACCTGGAAACAATATTACACTGTATGTTAACTGGAATTTAAGTAAAAACTTTAAAAAAAAAGGAAGATGAAGCAACTTGCCCAAGGTCAAGATTACTAAAATCTAAAAGTAAAAACTTACATCCATCTGACCCTAAAACCAAAGGTCTTATATATTATATAAAACCAAAGATAAAATCATAATTACATAAAGTTTTGTAAATATTTTCCCCTTTTATCTATGAGATGGGTTGCCTAATATGGGCAGTATTTCACAAGACAATAGATGTGCTACTAAAGTCTAAACCTTGTCTTACTATAAAACTAACCATTTGGTAAATACCACAGGAAAACTGATTTATTTGTACACTTCTGTACTTTTTTTTGTAATGAAAATGTATTTGCCTTGTAAATCTAAATTCTGGTATATTTTGCTTGCTCACAAAATAATGTACTTATGACCAGCTATGAAAGCTCATTGGACTCTCATAAGTGTATCAGGTTGATCTAAGGCCTCAAACCCCAATAGGAAACAGAACGATATCCTGAAACATACACATGGCTTTGATTTCTAACTTCATCACTTTACAGATAACCTTCCTTGTGTTATATGCATGATATGTCTTGCCCCGTTGTACCTTCACCACAACCCTTTAAGGAAAGTTCTTTCGTTATTCCCATTTAATAGGTGAAGAACATGATGTATCAAGAAGTCATGAACCTTGCCCAAGGACACAGGAGCTCAGTGCTCAGAAGCCAGGGTCAAGCCAGGTGGCATCACTCCTCAGCAGTGCTTGTAACTACTAATGACTTCCAGATTCTTCTGCCCCCTCCTGACCTCAGGAGTCTGTCACCTCTCTAAGGCTCGGTTTGTCCATCCATTAAGTTTTAAAGTAATGCCTTCTCTAAAAGACTTAAAAGAATTAAAAGAGATAATACATACAAGTTGCCTTGGAAAGAAATGTAAAATCTTCCTCCAATCACTGTCACTTTAATTGCCAAGAAGTGTCCACTAATAGAAAAATATGAACCAATGAATTGATTCTAAATATGTAAAAACAGAAGTATAAAGAATAGATATTCTTCCCAGGGCTGTTGGAATGGAAATCCAGAATGTCCTCCCTAACTTGCACACACTGGCTTGCTCTTTCTTGGCCCATCCCTACTTCTAAAGCCAGGAAACCAGATAGCTTTGAATGTGAGCACATGTTCATGCTCCCACCAGGCCCACAAAACAGTGTATGTGCTTGCCGTTGTCAGAAATAATCCTCTAAGCTTGAGGAAAATTACAAGGCAGCTTCACTGGAGTCCCTCTGCTATGCATAGACACACTTGCCCCTCTGTTACAAGTCCACTATCTGGCAGTCATGCTTTTGTGAATCTGTGCACATTATTCTAACAAATAAGCCCCATCTCTGCACACAAGGAATAATGGGGCAATTCTAGTTGCAAACAGGACTAATGAACATGGACATAGGGATATACAAGTTTGTGATGACCCATCAGGGAAGACTGATCTTGCCACTTCAATGATCCCACAGAACACTGACTGACGAAGAGAAATAGGTATGAATAGGTATCAGTGTCCATGTACAGTAAATGCTGAGGATGACAGTGTTCATCTGGATTCTCATTGCCTTTGGACAAGCCAAAATCCAAGGTCCTCAGGTCTTCTTCTTCCATTTGATCTTAACATGCTCTATACTTCACCAGTCCTCTTGATGTGACAGCTCTGGCCGTGACCAGAGAATTGTTACCAGGTGGTGACCAGGGATATGACTACAGTGCTCCACAAATATCAAACACATCTTAGGTTCTATATGGGAAGCCAATTGAAGAGTTTTAACCAATTCCAAATTTTAAGACCCAGCGCCACTCATTATTTTACATACATTTATATAAACTCATTCAGGACCAAGCATAGAATATCATTCAATAAATTTTGAAGTAATGAATGAGTATGTCAGACCTAAGTCCATTCACTAGCTCCTGGTCACTAAAAGTGAACATTAAAGAAACATGTTTGTAGACACTTTAGTTATCAATCTGATAGAGTGATAATTTCTGGATTCAGGAAGATTTAATTGAAACCTCAATTAAAATTAATTGAGCTATGCTAGTGCTGGTGATTTAGAAACTAAATAACAAACCTAAAATATGCCAATTTGCTGATGATTAATTCACATTAGAATAAGATGGTCATTAAACTGCCTTGTATATATGATTTTGATTTGGAAATAGAAATGAATTACATTGATCATGATTTACCAGTTTAGAGTCCAATTTTTACTTTTCTTCCTTAACCCAAGAATTGAATCAAAATTCATAGATAATATATTTAATGTTTTAAATTATTTTTAGTTATCATTAGTTATAAGTTATTATTTTAACTATTAAAGATTTTTGATGTTTTATACGAGTTCTCAATCTATATACAATATAAACATTTAGATTTAGAATATATTGGTGGTTATTCAGGAATTCAATGTACAGGCTATTTTAATAACTTTGTAAAATGGGGAATAATTGTAAGTTTTCTAAATGGACTTTTACTTATCTAACCTTCTTCAAACATCAGCGTGTGCCAGATGTTGTTCTGGGTTGTATGGATTCAGTGTTAAACAAGAAAAAGTCTGTGTTATTAAGGAGTTTACATTCTATTAAATAGAACAAGAAATGAATCATTATAAGCAAAATTTGCCTACGTTTTCACTCATGCTGGTTATTTCTTCCTCTTTATATTGTTCATATCCTTTGTTCATGCTTTGCAAATTGACATATAATTACAAATCAGAAATCACAATGGCATATCAATGTATATAAATAGATTTTGATAGAATTTTCCCTTGATTAGCACTGATGTCTGATTTAAGAGGATATTGTGTTTCATTTTATTGTATATGGTGACTTATGTTTAGTTTTAAAACTTAATCATTAATAACAATTGCCAAATTTGATTGATATCTAATTCAGCTGTAATACATTAACAATCTAGTTCTGACAGCAGAGCATTTAATCATGTGTAATTATTTTAAATAGATATGCATTAAATTTTTAAAAAGGTCACTTTGCTATAAAATATATTCACATGGGAATTAATAACAGATTTTGTGTGAGTTCCTTGCAATTTGACATTTGTTATGATTGACTAAAGAGTCAAGTGTAATTTGTTCCTTGAATAACTTGGCTTATTTCGGCAGTCTTGTTTTGAAAATATCACAATCCAATTCAATGTTAATTTATATTCAGTCACACAAATAGAGACTATTATAAAGCCCATATTCTAAAAGCCTAAATCATTACCTTTCCAACCCTTCCTTGATAGCTTCAACAGAGCAAGATTTGCTAAAAAGGGTACATATCTATATCCATTATGACCTTGGTCTTTGTGCTGCTGCTTATGGCTGAAAGCAATAGATGGCGAACCTTGAGAGAAGCAATCGGAAGGTATAAACATCTAATCTTTGGGGAATGACACTGATAGAAGAAGTGCTAATATCCACACCATTTCTCATCATTCAAAGTGGTAAACGTTCAGTGTCTCAAACTGTCAGCAGTTTTTCACAGAAGCAACAGCTGAGAATGCCAAAATTCATTTGATTTTGAAACTTTAGTTTCATCCCAAGACCAGTCTTTTTTAATTTTTTTAATGTTTATTTATTTTGGAGAGAGGAGAGAGAGACAGAGTGCAAGCAGGGGAGGGTTAGAGAGAGAGAGGGAGACACAGAATCCGAAGCAGGCTCCAGACTCTGAACTGTAAGCACAGAGCCTGACAAGGGGCTCAAACTCAAGAACCGTGAGATCATGACGTGAGCCAGAAGTCAGGCGCTCAACAGACTGAGACACCCCGATGCTCCTCATCCCAAGGCCGTTTTGTAGGGGAGCTGTTGGGTCCATTTCTTAAGAATGAGCTGTATTTAATTCAGTTTGGCTTCAAGTGTGAACATTTTTATGGGATTTTAAAATGACAACTTTTCAACGTTTTTTTTTTTTTTTTTTTTTTTTTTTTATTTATTTTTGGGACAGAGAGAGACAGAGCATGAACGGGGGAGGGTCAGAGAGAGGGAGACACAGAATCGGAAACAGGCTCCAGGCTCCGAGCCATCAGCCCAGAGCCTGACGCGGGGCTCGAACTCACGGACCGCGAGATCGTGACCTGGCTGAAGTCGGACGCTTAACCGACTGCGCCACCCAGGCGCCCCTAAAATGACAACTTTTCATAAGATCTCTAGAAGCCCAGCAAATAAATTACACCACTGAAATAATAATCAGAATAAAAATATTAAATGCTTTGAAATAAGTGTGTAAATCCTCTCTTTTGGAATGTAAGAATCTGAGAAAACTAAGGGAATCACAGGGAAATACATTTGAGAAGGACCGTGTAAAGGCACAGCCTGCCTCACTAAATGGGCTTGGGCAATGGCTGGGCTGTAATGCAAGTCTAACCAAACCCAGCAAGGAAAGAATAAGAAAATCAATAGCTTAGTTACTCAGAACTTTAAATAAATAACTTATACTCTCCATTTCCTTACAAGCCTAAAAACAAATAAGACAACAGATTGCTAATGTAGGAGCCTATCCATTTGAGGGCAATCAGTGTGGAGTTTGGAGCTTTGAGAAAGTGTTTGCTCACTGCTGCACCATTAGGCAGTGACTTCCATATTGGGAGATTGCACACATGTGAACCATTATCGCCAGCAAAAACCCAACGAAGTATATGGCTAATAATTCCTGCCCAGATTAAAACATTTGATTTTAAATTCCCCTAATAACTCTAGGTATTTAAAGATAAAATCAGTTGTTAGACTGAATATTTTACTATGATGAAAATTAGAAATAGTATTTTTCTAAGACCTAGTTCTTGATAAAACCACCATTAATACAACCTTTCCTGTCTGTCAATGATTCTGCATCCTTTTCTCTAGGCTTAGAGGGATGGGAGCTAACACAAAACCCAGCATCTTTGCTTTATTTTATTCATGGGAGTGCATATAACTTGTGCAGGTTTAAGGAATGTGACTTTACACAACTGAGTTTTAAGTGGAAAGTGGGCTACCTGAACAAATCCCTCCCTTTCTATAATTGTGAATTCCAATCTCCATCACAGGCCATAAAAACGCATTTCTTACTACTGATATTCTGGGGAAACAGTATATCCTGCAGGGAGATCTAAGAATTTCCTGTGCTGTAAAAAGGGCAAGGCTTAAAAACATAAATTCATTCCATATAGCTATGTCACAAAGGGTGAGGCCAGACCTCTCTTGATTTACAACTACAATAGACACTGAGCAGTATATTACAAAATATATTCGTTTGCAAATTTACTTAGAACATATTCTTTATGTCTGGATGTATTTCTTTCTATTGTAGTCAGCAAAATAGGACTTAGACTCCAATGCGCTGCAGAGAAGGCCACATCCTCTATCAAAGACAAATGGATAAAACAAACTCACAGATCTTCCTGCAGAAGCAATATTTTAGCAGATCTACCTGGAGCTGAGGCTTTTGCTCCACACTTTATGGGGACAGAGGAGACAATCTAGTGAAAGCTTTGGTAGATTCCAAGGCTCTCTTCAAAAATAAAATATTGGATGTTGTCATGAAGCAGTTCCTATTCCAATAAGTTATTCTACTGATTTTGAAAATGAGAAAGGTACTAGACTATATAAGATATTTTTTTGATTTATGTAAGATACTTTCTTGCTGCGAATAACAGGTGTCCTTCTTGGATGAGCCTAAGCAGAGAGTACATTCATCATAAGGGTGCTGGTTGCCACAAGAACCCACGCTGATGAATGGGATAGACCTCTGCACTGAGCTAGAACCCATGACCCAGAATGCCACTGCAACTATCCCTGTTCCTCTATGCACCCCTATCCTCCTTGTTTCCCTCTAAGCCATTTATCTGTTCCCTAAAACCCTCCCCTCACATGTAGCTTGGATCAATCCCAACTCCAAACGTAAATGGGCCCACTCAATCCCTCCCCCAGGATTTGGGAGCCAGCATGGAACATGTGTCATGTAAATTATGGGGATCTTGATGCAAGGTGCTCTGGCACTCACCTTAGCTGACCCCATGGCCACATGTCAAGTAGGCCACCTCCTTCGTGAAATTCTCTGCCTTTACTTAAAAATTCAAGTTAACATAAATAAGATTTGTGTAAAGTGGTGAATGTCTCCTTAACTTTGATGAGCCTACAGATTTGGACTTTAAGAAGACTAAAAGAAGCAGGAGGTGTTTTCATAATCCCTAACTGTTATAAGTATTTCCTCTTCCCATCCCTATAGGAATACATAAAACCACAGAAATCACATAACAAAAGACCCTCAGAAAATTTTAAGGG
Source organism: Panthera leo (assembly GCF_018350215.1). Taxonomy (NCBI): domain Eukaryota; kingdom Metazoa; phylum Chordata; class Mammalia; order Carnivora; family Felidae; genus Panthera; species Panthera leo. The sequence goes on along the minus strand of NC_056689.1, from coordinate 300,683 downwards.
AGCATATGTGTAAAGCACATTCCCAAACTGTATGCTAGACTTGGGGCAACATAAATGGAAGGATAAACAGGAGGTTGGAAAAATAAGCAAAAGCTTGGAGCACCTGGGTAGTTCAGTTGGTTGAGTATCTGACTTCGTCTCAGGTTACGATCTCAAGATCCATGGGTTTGAGCCCCGTGTCAGGCTCTGTGCTGACAGCTCAGAGCCCGGAGCCTGCTTCGTTTTCTGTGTCTCCCTCTCTCTCTTGCCCCTCCCCTGCTCACACTGTCTCTCTCGCTCCCCAAAATAAATAAACATAAAAATTTTTTTTTAAAAAAGAAAAAGAAGCAAAAGTTTAATATGAAATGAATTCCTGGTATGATTTCAATATGAAATTTTAATTAGCTTTGGATATGAATGCTATTTCTAATGTGTAAATATGTACATACTAACATGAAAAATGTACTTAAATTTTTAATTAGAAGTCCATTTTGTCTTACTATCAGTTTGTATTATTAGTCAGTTCATATCTGGTTTTCACAAAAGCCCAATAAATAAACATACAACAGAATAAAATTCTTTGAAATAATAAAAAAGATAAATTAAAATTTAAATTTACTTCTACAGGTTTCTGCTCAGAAGTTTCCAAGTATTAATTAATTTAAAGAATCACTGAGATAATTCACAGTGAATCCTGACAATATTCAGGATTGTCATTTGGGAAATTCATGTTTATGGGTACCAAATTTGCATGCTGTTCATAGGCTAATTTTTGTTTAATTAAAATTTAGAAAATTTAAAAATTATACAGTAAGTGTGCCTAAAATCCATGGAGTAGAAAAGTTGAAGCATAGTATTGACATTTTTGGAAGGTTCCTCCAGGAAGATATTGAGAATTAATTAAGGGCAGAATTTTTAAAGCATTCAGTCATTTAAAGCATTCATTTAGGTAATAAGATTTTGATGAATGTGACATTATGCTCACCAAACTGAAATTTTTATTCAGGAAGCAAAAATAAATTAATATCTTTAAAGGCAGATAGGAATATTCTGCAAAATATTGGATTTATGTAATCTCTGAGGCAGCCTCAAAAAACACTGGCGTGAAATTAAAATTTTCATCTTGCAAATATGAAACACTCAGGGAAAAACTTTCCTGAGTTAGCTAATTATTTAGACCAGATGAAACAGAAATTCTAGTATCTGGAAAACTGCCATCCAGTTTCTTCATCTGGTGGCACACGCGGGTGCTTCTGTGCCAGTGTGAGCCTCAGGGGACACGAGGCTCCCGTGTGAGGCCATGCACTGCACTCTGAACCTTGGCTGTGTGGCCATCAGACCCCTTGTCCTTTCCTTCTGGCCCTGCCTATGTGTTTGCACCCCCAAAATGACAATCCTATGCTTGAACTTTGCAACATGATGGATTTTTGGAAAGTGTATTGCATAATTCTTTTAATTTTCCAAGTTTTTAATTAAGTAAAAATTGAACCGTGTATAGCATGCAAATATAGTACCCATAAGCATGAATTTCCTAAATGGCAAAAATGAATATTTTATATGGATTATTTCAGTAATACTTTTAATTAATGAGCTTGGAAATTTCTGAGCTATAACCTTTGGAGTAAATTTGATCTTTAATTTATCTCTTCAGTGGAATATGAGCAGAGCCATGGGCACCACCTCACAGCCACACACCTTTGAAATCTTGCACATAACCTTCTGCGGTCAGTCACGTGTACAGGGCCCAGAGCAGGACTCTAAGGCTCTGGAGGATGGTGAGGCCACTAGCCAAAAGCATCCCAGTGCCTAAATAACCATGTGGAGGAAAACCCACTGCAGACCTGCACTGGACTGTCCGGACAGTGAGAAACAAAATGGCACTGGGTAGAACCACTGAGATTTGGAAGTTGTTTATAACAGCTGTTACCTATAGTGAGTTAAGAGCCTGACTTATTTCTAGTAAATGTATCACTAACCCTAGTGGATAAAAACTTGGAGATTTTAAGGAAAGAAGCCCAGACTTACCACCTCTGTTGGGAAGTAAGTACACAAATAGGCTCAAGATATTACTGACATATACTGACTTTTTGGGGTAACACTGTGATTTAATAAACTATAATAACATAATTAATGTTTATAATGCACATGTGTGCCAGATATTGAGTCAAGCACTTGGCACATAGTATCCATACCAGGTATGGGAATTTTTATAATGGAGAGATGTTTCATGGGTGTGTCTTTTTTGGCCCTTTGGAAGAAAATAAGCAATAATATTGCTACGTTTAGGATTTAGAAACTGAGTGAGGTTTACAATAAATAATGAATCAAAGACGTCCTGAGACAAGGAAGGCAAGGCCTGGTCATTTGTAAACTCGGGAACCAATCTCTCTGAGCCTTATAAACCAAGGCCCTGACATGAGCTCATGTCCTCACTACCAGTCTTTAGGAGGATAAGCTGCCAGGAAACACTACTCTGACAGGGCAGGTGTGGGGTTTCAAGCCGTGCAGTGTCTTCCAGGAGCATCTCACTTTTGAGAAGATGAGCAAGCTCTGGGAGCAAGCTCAACCCTAACAGCTCCCATGAGAACCAGAGAAACTAGAGAGGCCCAGAAGAAACCAAGAAGGGTCTTCGGAATGTTGTCACAAACATCCGAAGAAAAAAATCTGTTCCGGAGAAACTTCCAAGCCAGGGTCAGGACGTATGAATAGGGGTAGAGACGATTGCTGTTCACTATGTTTTCCCACTTTCTCCTTAACACCCAGTAAATTTATCTTCCTTTCTGGGGTACCTGGTGCTAACAACTCTTACACTGAAGATAGTGTATGAGTAGCCGAGAGAAAATTGAAAGAAGCTGTCTGTAATATATTAGAAATAATCCAAAAGCAATTCTACTAAACCTGGATATACACACTTTGTTCACATGCATATCTTTTAAGAAACACTTCACTGAAAACTTATCTATTAACTACTTTAGGATTCCTTCCCACTCCCCCTCCTTTTTTTTTAACTTTCAGGCTTGACTTAGGTCTGTCTATGTAACCAATCTTTTTTTTTTTTTTTTAATTTTTTTTTTCAACGTTTTTTATTTATTTTTGGGACAGAGAGAGACAGAGCATGAACGGGGGAGGGTCAGAGAGAGAGGGAGACACAGAATCAGAAACAGGCTCCAGGCTCTGAGCCATCAGCCCAGAGCCTGACGCGGGGCTCGAACTCACGGACCGCGAGATCGTGACCTGGCTGAAGTCGGACGCTTAACCGACTGCGCCACCCAGGCGCCCCTGTCTATATAACCAATCTAAACGAGAATTGCACTCCTCTTTATAACATGCCAGGCACATTTCATAATTTAACTTGGTCTCAGTCTTACCGTAGCTTCAGCTTCTGCTATCATTTAAAGCTTTTTATTTTAAACAACTGGAAGGATTTTAAACTACAGCATAATCAAATTTATCTTTAAATCATGTTTTCTCATTCATAACGAGCATTTACACAAAGTAAAGTGCCTTTCATTTATGGCATTGAGTACTTGCTCTGATGGCTCATGGATAGCGAGAGTGCCAGACACAAAAACAAACAATGGAATAAAGAAAGGAATAAAAAGAGGGTGCAAGTCTACCCAGAAGCCTACTTCTGTGGGTGGGAACACAACTTAGAGAAGGGGTTCTCAGAGGCATCGGTTGCTCTGAGGAATCAGTCGGTGAAAACCTTTCAGAGGCCAGGAGCAGCACTGTGCTGTCCCAGCTGGAGCTGTCACACGGCCACGTGGAGTCTCTCCTGTGTCATTCCCAGGAATACGAGCCACATTAACCAGCTTAAGCTATGCACATCCTTCTGCCTTGGATCAAGCCCTTATGATATGGACACGATGGGAACGGGCTTTTTCTTAACTGGATTAAACCCAAAGGGGAAAAGGTATTTCTCTCTCTGGCTTTGCTTATCCAAGCACTTCACGCTTTTCTCCAGCCTCACATGCTCAGCAACTATTCCTGGCATGTGCATATTGCTGCCACCTTCTTGTTGAGGAATATCTCCCAGAAGACACTCAGCAGTGTCAGAGTTTTGCCAACTGCTAAATGCTTACCAGTTGGCTTTCCATTACTCTGAGCTACAAGGCACAATGAGGAAGGGCTCACGTGCCCTCACAAGTATTTTAAGGATCGATTGTTACGCTCCTGCCACAAACTTCACTATCAGCCAACAGTTGAAGCGCTCAGGCTTTCATCCTCACACGTTAATTTTGATATCTCCATCACATCTGGCAAAGTCTATGTTACTCTGAACCTCTCCTCACACCTCCCCCACCAGAATGCACCCCATACTGCTACCTGAAACCACAAAACTAATAAATATTAAACACTGATGGGGTACATTAAAGCTCTAAACAAATGAAGACATTTACCATGTGCATGGGTGGGAAGAGTCCATATTGTCAGAGATCCACCATGACTAAAACCTTCTTTTCTTCCAAATATGCCATCAGGAAGATGTAAGCAAGCTGCAGACTGGGAGGAAATCTCAACATCTATATTTAACAAAGGCTTGTACACAGGAGATACAAGAGCTCAGTAGTAAAAGAACAAACAACTTCATAAAAGTAGAGCAAAGGACTTGAACACCCCCATAAACACAGCTAGAAAAGCTGCAAGTAAACACATAAAAGGGTGTTCAAATCATTAGTCTTCAGGGAAGTTTAACTTAAAAGCACAATGAGATATAGCTTTGTACCCTCCATAGGGCTGGAATTAAGGAGTCTGGTGATACTGACAAGTGTTGGAGTGTTGGAGATGTGGCCGACTGAAAGCTCTATATATTGCTGGTGGGAGGGAAGAAAGTAAATCAGGGTAACAGTTTTTTTAATTATAAAGTTAGACATGGTCCATATTACCTACCTAGCAAGGTCACTCACAGATATTTACTTATAAGGAAACACACTTTCAGGCAAAGACTTCTCCACAGATATTCACAGTAGCCTTGTTTATCTTAGTCAAAAACTGGAAAGAAAATGAGTGTCTTCAAACAGGGCCATGGGTTAGTATATTCTGGGATATTCACACAATGTAATACCACTCAGCAATAAAAGGACCAGACCAATTAGAGCAACATAATGGATAATCTCACAGACACAAGCCAAGTAAAGAAGCAAGAATTATTTTTTAAGTGCTATACTATGTTTAAATTTATATAAAAATCTAGAACACGCAAAATCATAGTACTAGAAATCAGATCAATGGTTTTCTGGGGGTGGAAGCTACTGACTTCAGAAGGACACGGGGTACTTTCCGGGTACATGGAAACACCCTATATATCAACTGGCTTGGTGATAACACAAACACTGACCTTTACACTTACACATATGAAAAGCATTGTATGGAAACAATGCTTTGATTTTCAAAAGTATGGTAAAGTGTAGAGCAAACAACACTCTCTGTGATTCCTAGATCTAGGGTCAATCCCTAAACACCAACTCCAGGCTATGGAGCAATTGATTGATGGACTAAAGCTGGCAACATCACTGCTGGTCCTCTTTTAATAACACCAATGTTTTCAATACAATATTAAGATCACATGTGGCTGAGGTGTCTAAATTAAGGAACTACAGATTAAGTTATAATTAATTAAAAAATCATTATCACAAGGCCATTTCAAAGTCCCACTGCACTGACACCTATTAAAATAACATAAACTCTGATGAATGGAGTCTGCTTAGTCACACTATAGCTGAAAAGCAAGCTTGGTCTCCAACTATAACAGAAAACTTGAGCATATCTTGTAAACTGGAAGTCATTGAGCACTTTGCCATACAGTACAGACCAGAAATGGCAAATCACTGGTTCGCCTACAGACGTGTTTCATATGGACCATATGTTCTTGGCTACACCTTACTTTAATTTCTAAAAATTACTTGCAAAAACTTAAAATTTGGGAGAATTCCCAAATACATTCACCTATTTTTCCTTTATTTAAGTAATCTGTCCACTTGGCATTCTGAATGTCATTCTGACGTGGCATTTCCACACTGCCATGGTCACAGCCACTCCCTGCTGCTGTTCCTTCCCCGGAATGAGTCCTGTTATTTTAGTAGCAAAGAGGGAAGTGAAATAAACACGTCTTATACCTACACCTGTGAAACAGTGGAAACTGAAATCAAGAGTGTTTTTGAGAAAAGGGAATGAGCACACTTCTTTACAGCTGTGCTACATTTAACATGCAAACTGAGCATGTAACTCATCTATGCAGCTGCTGTATCTTATGTTTCCTGTCTGGCTACTTAGAAGCAAATAACAACTAGGAGCCAAAACATGATGACACATGATCAAGTACTAAACTAGATAAGAAACATTTAGAAATGTGCTTTAAACATTTTTTTCAGAGGGGCGCCTGGCTAGTTCAGTTGGTGGAGCACATGACTCTGAATCTCAGGGTCTGAGTTCAAGCTCCACGTTGGGTGTGAAGCCTAGTTAAAAATTAGAAAATAAAAAAATTGTTGTTTTTTTCAGAGATGGGAAAGGTCAATGTTAACTAAAAAGTTTGGGAAGTGTGTTGAGATTTGTCCTGAAGATTGTTTTTGAATAAACATAACAAATAAATATTGTACATATTTCCATGTTTATGTCATGGGTCTTTAAAAATTTATCACTCAGTATGAAAAAAAAAAGAAAATTGTATTAGTAATATTCATTGTAACACTATAATAATGTCCAGAGAGAGAAATTAATTTACAAAAGATAAAAAGCACAGAAACTAGTAACTTTGGACCCTTCTTAAAACATTATACATAATTTCATTTGATAATTCCCAATTACACTACCCATTGGAGAATAAGGATTGCTATTCAGTCACCTCAAAATGTGATAATTGAAACTAAAAACCTGCCATCATATCATAAATAATTTACTGGTAAAGATGTAAATAAAGTTTCTATGAGACATTACTATCAAAGGTCAATCTTAGAATGCTTCTACAGCCAAAGGAGAAATTTTAACCCAAAATAAGTTATAATAGTGGAAAAATCACTTAACAGGCCCTATATGTATCTTCATATTATATTACCTATTAGACTTTATATGAAGTCAACAAAACCCAGTGATGTGAAGAAACAGATTCTTCACATTCTAACTGTAAAACAATGAATTAGGAGGAGTAAAGAGATTTTTTTTCTTATTATTAAGAAAAACTATAAGTATTTTATAGAAAACTATGTTAAGTATGATTCACTCTTTTCATTTTATTAGGTTCTGGCGAAAGACTCTGTGTGTGTGTGTGTGTGTGTGTGTGTGTGTGTGTGTGCGTGCATGCTTGTACACATGCGCACAAGCACGTGCGTATCTCCTCAAAAGACTATCAATTCTAAAATTCTAAATTCTAAATTTATATACTGTAGAAACTCTTTTAAATGAACTGTAACAGCAATAATTGCTTTTCTCTGGGTCAGCTTCATGGCAAATGGTGTGTGAGTCCACACCTGATGATATACACACAACTCCTCTTTGTGTGGTCCACAAAAATTCAAGTGCTTAATTAGATTATCCTTGATCTCCCAAAAGAGCAAAATAAATAAAGCTTGTTACTTGAGAGGTAAAAAAAAAAAAAAAGGAGATGGAATAAATATAGGCCAACGTAGGAAGGTGCTGCAGTAGTTGCAAGGAAAAAATGTTTTCTGGGAAAGGACTGGGGATGCAGGACTGACAAGGCAAGTAGGTCTTACGTTTGCAACCCCAGAGCTGACATTTGTAGCTTTCATGTATAACACGGTTACATTTATATTTTTATCACATAACGGGTATATAATATATGTTATATATATATATATATATATATATATATATATATATATATATACACATACACACACACCTACTATACAGATACACACAGGCCAAGGTTAGAAAACTACACACAAAATTTAACAGTGCTTTACTCTGAGGAGAGAAATTTAGGAAAATTAAGGATTTTTAACTCTTCACCATATAAATTTCTAAGTCGTTGGACTTATTATAAATTGAACTTATTTTATAATTAAAAAACAAGATTTTTGAAACCCTGTACTTTTAAAAGTATACAGGAAAGATATACATCAAAATGGAAAAGTCTTTGGATGGTAGGATTGTGGAGGAGCCCTAAAAATCTTCCATTCATTTAGTTCTTTAGTAATCACATATTACTTTTAAAAGTGGAAAGTAATCAATATGTTTTATGTATTTTTTTGTTTTTGATTTTTGCTTTTGTTTTGTTCTGTTCACTAAGTTTTATTATAATTCCAGTAGAGTAGCACACAGTGTTATATTAGTTTCAGGTGTACTATTTATTGCACGTGCCAATATGCATGTGTGCTGGTGCATATCCGGCATTTGCCCATTGATCCTCGTCTTGGGTCTGAGCTTTCCTGGGCACCCGAGAATGCTTCCAGACACACCTTTCTAGTGTCGTGTCGGAGTGACCTTTCACCTTCCCGTTCCCCTCAGGGCGGATCTGAATTCCTGCCTCTGCTATCCTGATTGAAGTTACATCTCACCCACTTCTTTGGGTAATAGAAAACTCTAACTGATTCGGTCTTCAAGTATATTTTCTCACCTTTTGTCTGCAAACTAAAATTGTTTAAAAGAATAAAGAAAACCTCTGCATCTGTGGTCTGATGGTCTTGCGTTGTTTGCTTGCCCAGTATTCCCAGAGTAACAGAAGCTGTCACTCAGCCAGGAACTGTTTCCTGCTTCCCAGAGCATCACACCGTTCGTGAAACAGGAGTTTATTGCCTTGCACATCAGCCCTGACTGGGAGGCTCTTTGAAAATGAGAGTGTGACTCTTCAGAGCCACAAGTGGGTATTCTTCTCAAGAGGGAAAGAAGATTCACAATGTGGAAACAGGATAAAAACCTTACATTAACTTAGTTTCATTACTTGCTCCAGAGAAAACATTTCTCATATAAATCCTAAATATGATAGGAAATAAGAAAAGATATTAAGACACATGAGTGAAAATTTGTAAATATGTCCCAGGAACCTATATAAAAATTGGCATTTCTGAAACTTTTCCAACTTAGTTTTACTTAACTATTTTCCAGTTTTTTGGCAGCAGCTTTCTGTATTTCATGTCATTCATACATCTCAAAGCATGTAGGAGAGATTTTTTAATCAGTCTGATTTTACAGAGAATAATGTAGCTGCTGTGATTAGTGTGGCATTGAATGTTTGCACTGACATCATACAGAGTTCCTTTGTCTTAAACAATTCGAAATCATTTATGCTAATAATAATTAGAAGATCCAGTTGGAACGATCTAATTCATGTTTCCAAAACATCTGTCCCCCACTTACGTGTTTTACTTAATATGTTACAGATAAGCATAATGATAAAAATATTTTCCTACTTAGTAAAAAATAAGTTTCTTCCCTCATAATGTCCTTATATAAAGTAACATTATTTATGAGTTTTAAAAACAACAGAGGCCTATCAGAAAAGAAAAAGATGTAAAAGGAAAGAAAAGGTCAAGTTCAGTGTTAGAGAAGAAGGTATTCTTGTCCATTGGTAAGGGGAATGGCAGCGTGGCAATGCTCACTAAGCCTCTAATATGTGCAGTTTTAATCATTTTTGACTCATTGTTTCCATTTCTAGAAAATTTATCCTAGGGAAATAATTAAAATCTGCACAAGATTTAGCTATTAGGAAATGCAACAACAAAAGAACCCAACAGAATTTGAATTTTGAATAATCAGTCCTTCAGAAAGTCTGCTAAAAGTGTGTAATAACATAATATGCCATCTTTTCAAACAACGTTATCAAATGTGTAGTGAGACTGAAGGCAGTCACAAAATACTAACCAAAAACAGAGTGTTACAAACTGTGCATACAGTATGATTTTATCTGTAGTTTATATACATAAAAAGGTTATCTGCAAAACTGTTAAATTCTAACCTCCTCTTCTTGGTCTAAGATCCTAAATGATTCAGTTCCTGCCTGATTTCCAATCTCACATGTCTCTCCCCTTTGCTCCCTGTACTTCACACACACTCAGCCTTGCTTTCTTTTCATTAAAAATAAAATAACTTTGTAGTTGAAGATGCTTTTAGGAATGAAATAAGAAGCTGAAGACTGACACATGAGTCATGGCCTTGAAAGGAAGTGGAGCAAGGTCCTGGGGCAGTAACATCAAATGGGAAAACACATGCACAGTGGGTCATGTTCAAGGAGGGAAACGCAAGTCTGGCAATTGCTCCTGGCAAATATCCCACCATTTTATCTTTCTCAGTACCCACTTGTTACCCCCACTATTTACGGCAAGTTATCAGTGATAACTCCATCACGTGCCTTAACCCTGTTTTTGTCACTCACCACAGAAAGCCCACGACCCTCATGTTATCCCTTTCCCCTGGATCTAAACCCACACAGCTCTGCCCACCCCTCTTCAAAGTGCCGTTCAGAACACAAGGTCAGGCAACAGCCTCTTCTTCAAACATCGTTTCTCGTTCCAACAACAGATTGACTCCTAAAGACCCTGCATCCCTCTCCTGCCACATACAATTTTCTCTTCATTGCTACATCCAGACCATTCTCCCACTAAAATCCCAAGTGTCTAAGACTTGTGCCATGAGACTTTGCCATCACTACCCCTACTTGACCAAAGTCCCTGACTTGCTTCCTTTCACTCCCTGAAGATTTCCATTCTTGCTTCAGTTACTTTCTCCAACCTTGCTTCTGAAGCAATCCTTTGGTGTTTATAAAATTCTGGTCTCCAATTTCCTTGGTCTCTCTTCCAGTAACCTGATCCTCCCTGCTGCCTCCTGCACTATTACCACAGTCATACAGTAGACCCGCACCTTGCAACCATTTTCCTGCCATGGATGAAAGAACGTGACTGTGTGGTACATTCAGGCAAAAGGAGAAGGTGCCCTGGGGCCCTGGAGCTCTGGCCACTCCAGATTTATCTGGCTCTTTGAATCTCCACCCTCCTGGATTAGTCACTGGGAGAACTGTTGTCATTACCAAAAACTTCAAGCTCTCCATAAACATCCAAGTGTCTGACCATACCTTCCGGTCATTCCAAACAATCTCTTTAGCACCCAGTTCCAAGACTGTCAATACCATCAGGACCAACTCTATAACAATCCTGCTCTCACCTTTCATTTCCTCACAGGCTTTCTTTCCTCTTGCCCAACAGGAAATGCAGGATCCACCACTACAGCCCCATCACTTTGTAGAGTCTCAGATCCACTGTCTTTCCCTCACCTCCCACTTTGGTTAAGTTCAGGTCTATGCCTCCATCATGTCCCTTGCTGAATGCATTTGGAGAAGAACACAGCTGGCTCTTCTCACTGTAAATGTGTGACCACGGCCTGGATGGGATTCTTAGTGCTGGTCAGCAGTGTCTACATCCCAAGACACTCACATGTCTGCTTTCCTACAGCATTATTTCACCTCTTCTACCCACACTCACAACATTTCCTGCAGACCTTCTGATGAACATTTCCTGCAGTTCATCTGATGACTAGTTCCAAGTTCACTGAGAACACAGAAGCAATCAGGAAATAAGCTCTGCTTATAAATCACACACATTTTGAGGTGTTATTACTTGTTACATAAATTCATGATTTGTTTTATTTATACTTTAATTCACTCACTTACTAACTCATTCATTCAAGAAGCATTTATTGAATGCCAAGCACATGTCTGTTTGGAGCTCTAAGGAGGATCCAGGAAACAGAGATGGGATCTTTTTTTAAAATTCCTGTCCTCATGTGATTTATGTTCTGGTGGAGAGTAACAGACAATTTAACACATACAACATACATACATGAACACACACATACATGCATGGACGCATACATACGCACATACTTGCGCACATGAACGCATACATGAACATACATGTCCACACGAACATGTACATGCACGAACACATGCATGGATACACACAAACATAAATACACATACATGCACGAATACACGCATACAATGAAAAGACTGGATAATAGAGAAAGATAAAGCAGGAAAGGTGGTGCAAGAGTAGGAGGGTCGCTACTTCAAACAGGCTGATCTGGAACAACACAGCTAGGTTGTGTCATCTGAGTGCTATTGGAGGGGGTGAGAAATTGTGAATGAAACACAGGGAAAACACATGAAAACGCAGGGAAAACACTTTAGGTGGAGAAAACATATCTTTGAAACCTCTTCAGTGAATAGGAGAATATATCTAATTTATATTTATTACCATAGCTAACATCACTGGTTTCAGTATCTAGCATAGAAAAATGATCATTAGAAATATATTGTAGTTAATGAACTAATAAAAAGCTTTCTGATGTTACAGAGTTTCAGCTTTTATCTTCTCTCGACTGCATTTAATGAACTGGTTAATTTCCTTTTATTTCCCTTGCCCCCCCACCTCCAGTAAATTCAGAAGAATCCAGTTTCTTTTTAATTTTCCAAGTCATTGTTAGTTTAACGAAAACTAACTTAAAATGGCATTTCTCAATGTATCAACTTCAAAACCAAAGCACAACTTTTCATTTTTCTTTACAAAAGATGAGGGAAGCAGCGTGACCTATTACTGCTCTCCCCCACTCACTTTTCCAATTTTTGCTTAGGTTCTTGGTCTAATCTAGTTTTATGAAATTATTATTTTCCTTATAACATGTAACTTTCTCCAAGAATTTTAACTGTCATTCTGTTTCTCACATAGAGCTAATGTTATTTAGATCATACTCTATTTTTAAGTAAATTTACTGCTCATCATAAATTCACAGTATGGACTTTTCCATTATGATTTTTTGATTTGGATAAATCTTTGTAAATTCAACTAGACTGAGCTATCCATAAGCTTTTACAGGAGGGAGTATTGGCTTTATTTTCTTAATTTTAGCTCATTGAAAAATATTTCTCTATTCCCTTTATTCATTCAAGAAACAGGTGCAAAAGTTTGGTTCTTGTACATTTCTTCCCCAAATTCTAGAGACATTGTCCCAGTACCTACTAGACTTGAGAGTTGCTGAGAAGTTTGAGGTCAGCCTAATATTATTTTTCCACTTGTACTTGGAAGCTTCTTCTTCTTGGTGGACTGTACAATATCCATCCTGCAGTATATTTTCAGTGTAGATGACTCTCTTGGAACATGGTGAGATTTTTCTTCAAAATGGTCACTCTTTATTTGAGAAAAGTTATTCTCTTTTTTTTCTATGCCATTTGTTGTATTTTCATAGATCAGATCTTTGCTTTCTATGCTCAATGACCACAATTTTCTCTTTAATATTTCTTAATTTTCACTTTTTTTTTGAAGCTACTAGAGTAGGGCTAGGTTAAAGGGAAGGGGAGGGGGAGACATAAGAATGTATATACGTTTCTGCCTGTCCCAGAAAGGAGACCTGGATTTCTCCCACGTCAATTCTGTTTATTGTTTATAATGGGATTTTAACTTCTTCAGTGGTTTAGGTTTTCTTCTTTAATCACCTAAAGTTACTTTTCTGTTTTAATTTTATTCTATTTTCTTATTATTCTTCTTAGAACTCTTGCATCTCTCGTGTTTATTTGTAAGCTTATTTCAGAGTCTCTTTTTTCCTAAACTTCCTAAAAATGCACAGAAATTGTTTATGAATACATTTTCTTTATTTCCAAGAGTAAAACATTTAAAATTATTGTTAAAATGTCTTTTGCATGCTGCATTATTCTGATTTTCAGTAGAATTTGTTCACAAATTTCATTTATTTCTTTTTCTCTCCTAAAGGAGAAATCTTATTCTGGCCTTATTAATTGTAAGCAAAACTCAGGTAGATGCTCCTTAACCCCTGCCCCAACAGCTGAAATACAGTTTGAATGCCCCGATTAAAGATCGAGATAGAGTGCAGAGTAGGAAAGATAGGTATTCTAGGTTCACTAACCAAGTTTCTTAAAATGAACTCGAGAGGGGTTAAAGAGGAAAGAGGAGCAGAAAGCCATGGGAGTTCAAATAGGAATACCCCATCCAGGCTTACATCAGTGTTCAATTCAGGCTTCAGTTCTTCTTTACATTCAGGGTGATGAGGAGACAAGGCCAAGTTCAGTGCTCATGACTCAGAGCCACACAGTGAATATGTGCAGAGGTCTATGCCAAGATTCCACTGAAACCCACTGAACAGCTACCTTTCTTCCTTGCTGCCTCCACTGTTCTCGTTCTGTTGCCCTGTTGTTCCCAAGCAGAAATGAAGGGGACTCCTCATGTTCTCAAGATCAGCCCATGGCCTCAAAGACAGTTTCTGAGCTGGGAATGATTTGGAAAGCCCTTGTGACAGTTTTCACCCACCTCATGCATAAATCATGTGCTCATAACCAAGGAAGCTTGTATTAATGTCTATGTCTCTCTATTGCTTGACAAATAAAGTTGAAGGTAGGTGTTACAATGATGAGTCTCTCAAACTTTCAGTTGCTCTAAAATGACTTAGGACTTCTGATTCACAACTGGGGTTATGATAGCAAGGCAGGCTGTTCATAAACCATACTTTTCAGGTTTGAAAAACTAGACAACACTAGACAAAATTGGGTTCAAATCCCAGCTACCACCCTCTAAATTTGTACAACTTACCTTTCCTATTCATAAAATTAAGGTAATAATATTTACCTCAGAAGTGTTCTAGCAGCAAAATAAATGTTCCAATCAAAGTGTCTGATGTACTACCTAATATTTTTTAAGTTTATTTGTGTATTTTCAGAGAGAGAGAGAGAGAGAGAGAGAGAGAAGAGAGGGAGAGAGCAAGGGAAGAGAGAGGGAAAGAGAATTCCAAGCAGGCCTTATGCTGTCAGCATGGATCCTGATGTGGGGTTTGAACCCATGAGACATAAGATCATGACCTGAGCTGAAGTCGGGAGTTTTATACTTAACTGACTGAGCCACCAAGGTGCCCCACTACCTGATATTTAAAAAAAAATTCCTTCCTTCCCTCTTCCCCAAATTGGCAAGTGTAAACTTAGAAAGTAGTAGCAAAAACGGCACAGACTCATGGACATTATTAAGGGTTAGGATTTTTTTGGTTTATTTTCCCCCTGCTGTATTTCCAAGGTCCCAAAACAATGCTTAACATGCCATAAGCATTCAATAAACACTTTCAAATTAATGAATGAATAAAAGGTGAAGATGAGGGGTGCCTGGGTGGCTCTGCCGGTTAAGCCGACTTCATCTCAGGTCATGATCTCACCGTCTGTGTGTTCAAGCCCTGCCTCAGGCTCTGTGCTGACTGCTCAGAGCCTGGATCCTACTTCAGATTCTGTGTCTCCCTCTTTCTCTGCTGCTCCCCCACTCTCTGGCTGTGTCTCTCTCAAAAATAAATAAATATTTTTTTAAAAAGGTGAAGATGATTTGGAATCAGGATATATGAATTAGAAAATCAGTCCTTTTTGGATTAGTTCTGATCTCTCTGAGCCTCAATGTCATAATTTTAATTTTTTTTTAATTTTTCTTTATTTATTTCTGGGGGGGGGGGGTGGGCAGAGAGAGAGGGAGACACAGAATCCAAAGCAGGCTCCAGGCTCTGAGCTATCAGTACAGAGCCCAATGTGGGGCTTGAACTCATGAACCATGAGATCATGACCTGAGCTAACTGACTGAGCCACCCAAGTGCCCCAGCAATATCATCATTTTAAAAATGGAAATGAGAGTACATATATTACCAAGTCTGAGTAATGTTTACATGAAAAAATACATGAAAAATCTAAAGTCTTATATCACTTTAAGTCATTAGGAATTATTTAATCACAGAAATGTATATGCTTAAGAATTGCCTTTTATTAACCATTAATAAAGTAAGGTCTAAACTGAAGCATTCTTATTTATCTCATATAAATAGACAATTATTCCTAGATCCCTAATATATATCTAAAAATATCCTAGGAACTATGGGGGAAAATTAAAGAAGGAATAATACCTGCTTCTTAGAAGGACAAGTTGGCAAAATGTATTAAAGGTGAGACATATAGAATGAAGTACAAGAAGTACACTACTTTTCACTAGAAAATCTCAGCCTCTAGAAAGACTCTATAGTCATTGTTTTAGGTTATGATTTCTGAAATATATAAAATGAAACAGAAGGTTGCAAGAAGTCTGATTTGTAACAAGAAATATGTGAATTTCTCTGCATTATGATGTGCCTACTTGGACCAAACTACAATTTAATTTATATTTGAGACTGAGTAGAATATTGATAGTAAACTCATGACCTCAACTCATTTTTCATTTCTGAGAATAAACAGCCACAGGGAATAGGTGTCGGGAAGTATGTGCACATACATGGCATTTCAAAGAAGTAATCATCTTGAGTATGTATTTATTGCCTCCAAACAGGAATCGTGTCCTAATGGTTTTTGTTTCTTAGGCATGGTATTTTTATTATTATTTCAAAACAGAAACAGACAATAAACATTACCATTTATTTCTTTTAGTGCTAGAAAGAATTTTTACTACAGTTTATCTATAGCTATTTGTCTAAATCGTCTTCCATACATACACCAACTATTAGTATGCACTTAATAAATACTTGACAGATTGAAATGATGGCACAAACGCATGGAAGCTGTACTAATGGCCCATGAGGGGTGGTGTCAAATTATAAAATCCTATTAAAACAGAACCAGTCCATCTACTTACAAAGTCCTGGAGGGAATATGCCTAACTTTTATTTTATTTTCCTATTACCATGTTTTACATAAAAGCCTGGGTGATAAGCACAACTTTGTCTTCATTGTATAGATAAGGAACTTTATGCTTAGAGTGAATTCTCTAACCTGAGAAAGCTGAGAGATGTCTTCAAAGTCACACAAGAAGTAACTGGCAAAGCTGAAATGGAAACAAAGCCCCACTAATTCCCAACACAGAACCCAGTCCCCTCAAAGTCTGGCTGGTAAAATAAATGTTTAGATGAATGATTCTTATTTCCTTTTTGAACATTCATACTGCAATGAGACATTCTCCCAGCCTCCTCACACTGACATGGTACAAATACTCATTTCAGAGATTATTGAGAAATAATACAGTTTTTAATTATTGTTACTTAATGTTTTAGAGATAATGCTTATTCTGCCTGTGCTTTTGGTTTCACTTTTCATAACTATTATGACTATTTTTTTCTTTTTCTGAGAAAGTTTGATCTGTGCATTCAAAGAGAGCTTCTATGCTTATTAACTCAAAATGTGTAGTGATAAGAGATAATCCCAACTAACTGCCAGAAGCAGCTTGCCACCTTTAGAAAAATCATCCTCTGCCTGTGTATTCTGTTGTGGACTCTGGTTCATCAAAAAGGGCCTACCTTGCACAGACTCCAGATGCAGAAGCTATAATGATGGATTGGACTGCAGCATTAGAGTTTTCCTCCTAAAACTCATGATGTAGCAATGTGAGCAGCAGACACCCCCTCCCCTAGTGCATCCAGACCCCACGTTGAGAACAACCACTGTTCACTCTTCCTTATCCCAAATCACAACTTGTTATAAAATTTGCTCCAAAGAATATCAGTTACAATCTGCAACTTATTTACTTCTTTTATAGAATTACAAGGGAATACAGAGATTTCTGTATTTTAACTGGTGCTGGAAAATATACAAAAATGTGTATTTAAGTTGCCAGTAAACTACTTCAGAAACCACTACTACACTGTATGCTAACTAACTTGAATTTTAAAAAATGAAGTAAAAAAGAAAAAGAAATGATTTCACAGATATGAAAGCAAAACATGTAAACACGAAGTTTTAGTTAAGCAAGGTGAATAAGCTGTAGGAAACAACTATAATATTATGTGCATATCCAACAATGATATATTGTATACTGAAAATTTCTGTTAAGAGGATAGATCTCCAGGGAGGGGCTGAGATGGAAGAACAACATGGAAGTTTCTTTTGCATCTCTCATCCCTAAAATGCAGCCAGACCAACACTAAACCATCCTGCACACCGAGAAAACTGACTTGAGGATTAACACAACCATCTGCACAACCTGAACCACAGACCTCGGCAGGTACGTGGTGTGGAGAGGTGAACTGGGGGAGAGAGAAGCCGCAGAGGGAAGGGAGCTGTTTTTGCTTGTGGAGAGAGGACCAAGATGGGGGCAGTGGGAAGGGAGATTATAGAAAGCATCCCCCCCTTTCTGCCCTCCCAAAAGCAGCTGGAGAGAAAAGGAGACATACACAAGGGAATGAACCAAAAAGGGAGAAAGAGAAAGAAGAGGGTTTAAATTCCATGAAGACTCTATAAACAGGGGGATCGCAGAGTCTGAAACTTCACAGCTCAATACCTGGTGGTGCTCTGGTGGGAAGGGTGAATCCCTGGGAGCAGAGAGGGAAGTCCAGGGGGATCAGGCCACACAGGGAGAGACAGTTCCCCTGCTGGGAGAACATCTGGTAGAGGCTGTGTGGCCCTCCCACAGGCAAAGGTCCCAACAGACCCTGGAGAACAGCCACATTGCTGGTGCTGGAACCAAGACGTTAACGGTGAAGCCTGGTGCTGGATGCGTGCTGTGATTTTTCCATATTCCCTGAAATTCTGCTGCTACACAATCGCATGAAATTTTTCTGGGGCCGGCTGGCACCTGGCCACAGTCTCTGGGCACTGGCAGCAGCACAGTTCTGCGAACGTTCCTGGGTGCTGCAGCACCCGGCCATTGCTCGGTGAGACCCTCCCCCTGCCAGGCAGAATGGGTCAAAGCTGCAGTCCCTCAGAAGTGAGGGGTTGGAAAACACAGCTGCATCTGAGATAAAAGTCAGGAGAGAGGTGCCACCTGGCAACCTGTCGGCTTGGTCATGGACAATGTAAAAGCAGGGAGGGGATGGGAACTGAAGACAAAGGATGGGTGTGCGATTGCTGGTTGGGGAGAACAGAGTTTCCATACTAGAGACTGGGTAGCTGGGTGACACAGTTTTCACAGTTCCTGCGCATGTGCATACATTCATATAAGTGCCACAACAATCCACCCCAGTAAGCTAAGCAGAGCCATCTAGTGGAGAACAGAGCCATTACACTAAGCCATGCCCAACTGGGCCAACCCTGCTCCTCCAGAACACCACAAGTCTCTCCACCTGCTTAGTTTACGGACTATAAAGTGCTTCATAGTTTTACTTCCAATGTAATTTCAATCATATTTCGGTCTGTTTTTTGGTCCATCTATTCAATATCTTTTTCTTTTCTTATTCTTGAATACAGAAAGAGAAAAAATTTATTTTTATTTTCCATTTTTATTAAAAAGATTTTTCTTTAATTTCTTTCTACTCTATTTTTTACTTTTTTAATTCTATTTTATTTCCATCATTTCATTTTATTCTATTTCATTTTATTCATTTTTTAAAGTTTTTCAAACATTTTCCTTTTTTTTCTTTCCTTATCTTTCCCTTTTTTCTCTAATCTATCAAGCTCCTTTCAACAACCAGACCAAAACACACCTAGGATCTAACATCCTTTATTTGAATTTTTGTGTTGTTTTTAATCTTTTATTTTTTTTTACTTTATTAATTCCTTTTCTTTCTTTGAAATGATGAAACAAAGGAATTCACCCCAAAAGTAAGAACAGGAATAAATAACAGCCAGGGACTCGACACAGATACTAGCAAGATGTCTGAACCAGTACTCAGAATCACAATAATAAGAATAGTAGCTGGGGTTGAAAATAGATTAGAATCCCTTCCTGCAGAGATAAAAGAAGTAAAAACTAGTCAGGATGAAATAAAAAATGCTATAACTGAGCTGCAATCTCAAATGGATGCCACAGCAGCAAGGATGGATGAGGCAGAGCAGAGATTATCCCTATAATCCTCTCCCTCTTTATCTAGACACACTTTCTCCAGATGTCTCTTGGTTTCTTTCTCTTTCATGATAATCTCCCTCCATCATTCAGGTATTGCATGTGACAGATTGATAGTTGATATACTACGAATTTAAACATGATAAGATTTTTTTTCTATAGAAGCGGGAAGTCTAATGTTGAGATGGTAGCTCTGAAATAATCAGGAATCCAGACTGTGTATTTGCTATATTATCCTTAGCACTGACTTCAATCTTCAAAGGTGTCTTGCCCAATTTGGGTACTACAGCTCCAGCCACCATAACTGCATTCCAGGCAGGAAGACAGTGAAGGACAAAACACAAAAGGAGTCTGCATCAGAGAAATAAGCCCCTTTGTGTAACACTGGTCAGGACTCTGTTAAATGGCCATCTCGAAGTATAAAGGAAATTAGCAAACACACTATCTCATTTCTTTGAGCAAAGAATGGAAGAATACACATCAGTGAGGCAGCTATCCTGGCTCTGTTTCCTCTCCTCATCTCTCATACTTGTGTTCCAGTCTTTCCACTCTGCTTTTCTATGTGGGCTCTGTTCTACTACAAGGCCTTTCTTCACAATGGGATATATGGCAACTCGCCTGCCTTCCCAGAGGATGAAGGCATGTCTTCCTGGCAAGAGTGCAGTCTGGTCCTGGTTTGGGAACTACAGCCCTCCCTGATCCAGCACCTATGGCCAGGGGAATGAAGTGCTCTGATTTTTCAGTCATAAGTCAAGTGTCTCTTCCTGAGTTGAGAATAAAAAGTATCAAATTAACTTCATCCAAGCATATGGACAGAAAGGATGAACTTGGAATGGAGGGAGATAATTGGCATGTTTCTATACAGACTGTGAATAATAAATTGAATGTAGAACATAATCTAGAGCTAAACTGAACGCTTCAAGCAGAGAATATGATGATCAAGAAGAAAAATCGATTATGGTTTAAGTGATTAATGACAATATCATAATGGGGTATAGGATATGATAAGGATTAATATATATTACTATTGACTTATTAGTAAGATTTAATTGAGAGCTAATAGTGTACTCCAGATTAGAGAAACATCATGAAGAAATCTGACCTTGCATATTTGGGTATTATGAATAAAACTCCCTCAGTGAAATGCAAAGTATAAGCTGGAAGATAAAATAGGATAAGCAGGAATGACACTCAAAATATTTAACAGCCATCTGAGCAGAAGCACAAAACATTCTAAACCATTAGTTCTGAGGATACACAAAAAGGTAAAATTATAAAGAAATAGAAATAATGTATATAATCAAATAAATAATACAAGAAATTAGAGGATTCAGTTGGTCTCCAGATTTAAATGATCAACTAAGTACCCGGAATAATAAATACAAATAATATTAACACCAAAGAAACCAGAGAGAGGAATACAGACAACATGTTTAGAAATACAGAATTAAATACCAAAAGAAATAGCAAGAGGAGTTAGAATGGTGATCATAGGTGAGTAGAACTGGGGAAGGAGGAGATACAGAGGCCTCAACTTTCTAAAGACCTTTCAGGATGATTTGAATCTTAAAATTATGTTTATGTATTGTTTTGATTTTAAAATCTCAATAAAATTAAAAGTTTGAGAAGTTTAATATTTATTTTAAAATAATAGAAAAATAGAGACAAAATTACATAAAAGCAATTTAAATTGTAAACAGGCCTACCAAGCTCCTCCATTTAGCTTCAGTGTACAGGCCACTCATACAAGACATTACATCAGACTTTCCCTAAGCCACAGATTTTCTGTGGAGATTTTCAAGCTGCACACAAAGTTGTTAAGTGCCCGAATATCCTTAAGAGATGCGTTAGATCTCCTACATAGAACTTGCTTAGCGACCTAGAAACTTTAAGAGAAAAAGCAAATTTCATAAACATTTGATAAAATACCATCAAAGCTTTTTAAATGTCTTAATGCCCTTAATATATAACCCTTTAAAGACATGCATGAAAATTCTTTCCACTAAAATTACACCATTAACAACATTTCATGGAAACTCCTTTTAAAGGAGTAATATTCGAAGGCTCTTTTTTTTAAGAATCAATGACACCATTTTGTGCATAATACACAAATCGCATGTAAAATAATTTCCAATAAGGCTCCATGCTAATTAGCACCAGCCCAGAAGTCAAATGATTCTTATAAAACTATTGAAAAGTAAATTGCAATTCTGTAAATCACACAACCACTGTACAGCATAGTAATAATGTCTTATATATTGGAAATGACAGCCCATTTTCCATCCAGTATTATGAAAAGGTATGGATGATATAAACTCATTGCATTTTCTGAGTTAATATCCCATTCTAGAGCCAGCCTGTCTCCTACTTTGTCAATTTTTCCCAAATGAAACAAATAAGGCTGCCACTGGCTCGTGCAGATAACAACTTTCATGATGGTCTATACATTTCATCATTGATGGTTTATGCAGTTCAAAAAAGAAAAAGGTTTGACTGTCCCTGCTTACTAGGTTCCTGTCAATTTGCTACAGGAATTGTCTCTGCTATCAGGAAATGACTGCACCTAGCATTGCCTCAAAGGGCTCTTCCAAGATGATAGTCTTTGACATTATGAAGATAACAATAGAATCTACCTCACAAGTTGTCAAGAGCTTTATATGAGGCAATGCAAAAATTTAGCACAACATCTGGTATATAGGAAGTGTTCAATAAATACTGCAATTATTAGTAGCACTTAAACTGGGGGAATAATATGAAAATTCAAGACCCAGGAAAAGTTAGATAAACCAAGAAACAAGAACTCTAGAATGTGAGGCTTGTCCTGATGTTAAGATTTGTCTCTAGGCGTTTAAATGGGTAAAATGAATGGAAGTAGTCAATCAAAGCAAAGCCATCACTTAATACCATCTACAGAATGTGGCGTCCAGAAAACAGAAGATGCCATTGTAAGGGAAACATCTGGGAGATGTTGTAAGAGCTGAAGTGGGCACTTCATTCTGTGTATTCAAGACTTGCAAGAAAAGTGAACATATTACGTGCGTAGGTCCCACAGTTCAACAAAACCCTATGTGTATGAATACCATCCATTTCAGCTGACCATTCTCAGATTGCAAGTGACACCAGTCACTCACCTTGAGAAGGTGTTTTAATGTCTCAGTGGGTACAGAGTGCTATGAATACAGGAGACGTTATTTCTTCCTTCTAAAGGAGAAGTATTGCACAAGAGGCTTAGCATAACAAAAATCACAATAGTGCAGATTTGATTTTCTTTTGTTTTATTTTAAGAAGCATAAAATTGTATTTGCTAAACAACTTCTAAGCCTCTGAAATGTGCAGAACAATGTTAGTGGATGCTCATGTAGGGCCACATTACAAGAAACACACTCCTATCCTTGGTGGAAATCCTGCCATCAGAAGAGGAACTATAAAGGTCACCACCAGAGTCCTGCATGGGGTCTCAGCAAGCACAGCCATGAAAGGTGATCCAGAACCAACGAGAATACATTTCTGTTTTTTCTGCTAGTTGCTGAACTTATTTTTAGTGTCAAATCTTTCAGGGAGTTTGAGACAATAAAGACTAGGAACAAAATTATCTTATTTAATTCTTTGAATCGCTAGATAAGAAAACTCTCACTTTTACAGAAGTTGTTACTAGCAAACACGAAATACAGAGCTAACTCTAAATCCCTTTAGCTCATCATTGTGCTTCTTACCCGTGTCTTGGTTTTCCTTCTATACCAGGAACAGAGTGGCACCTGCCCACTGCCTAATAGTTCACTGGAGTAAGTGCACCAGATTAGTTTGCCATAAGGTAGTGTCATCATGACAATCTGTGGTAACTTTGTGAAAATCCAGATTCCAGGACCTCATCCAAGACCTATTTCATCAGCATCTCTGGGGTTGAGGGCCCAGGAAATGTTCCACTAGGTTATAGGGTACTTCTAAAGTTCATGCTCTTTTGTGAACTACTTAACTAAATTAAGGATATTTTAATAGAAAAATAACATTGTTTTAGGAACAAATGGAATTTATTCATAATAGTCAGGAAACAAATACACAATAACTTTCTGAGATGTTTGCAGTTAGGAAAGCTGTTTGATTTTGCAGCATTGAGAGTGTCAGAGTCCATAAAGAAATCGGATGGAAGACATTTTGTGGTCATTTTTAAAATAAATTCTAATTTCTTTCTACCAGGATGTCAAAGAATGTAATGGAGTCATAGAGAAAATAAGAGAGGAAACCAAAACAAACAAACAAAAACCAAGCAGAGCAAAACACACAGGGAAAAGATAACAGGCATATTGCAGAACGTATGCCATATGCAGATTTTTAAATCTTAAATTCCAATTAATAAAAAGAGTAAATATACTCCACAAAAACTGTTTCTTAAGCCGTGTTACCTATGTACAAACTTTGAATGATAACATATGGAGAAACTAAGAATTTTTTAATTTTTGTTATGTTTTATTATATATTTGAGAGAGAAAGAGACAGAGACAGAGACAGAGCACGAATGGGTAAGGGACACAGAGAGAAGGAGACACAGAATCTGAAGCAGGCTCCAGGCTCTGAGCTGTCAGCACAGAGTCTAACCTGGGGCTTGAAGTCACAAACCATGAGATCATGACCTGAGCTGAAGTCGGATGCTTAACCGACTGAACCGCCCAGGAGCCCCAAGAGTTTTTTAAATTAATACCAAGATCCTTGAAACAATATATGCAGTAGCAAATGTAAGATAAAGAATACAAAAGAGAAGCAGTAAACTAAATGAAGATCCAGAAAACTGAAGGAAGAAGATGAAGACAAGGACAGAGATCTTTCCTATAGGCATCCTCAGGTATAAAGGCTTTCATTGGGTCATGAAGTTAAGAAAAGATCAGACTGCATATTATCATTGCTTACATATATCTATTAAAACTAAAGGACCTCTGGGTGGCTCAGTCGGTTAAGCCTCTGACATCAGTTCAGGTTATGATCTCATGGTCCCTGGGTTCAAGCCTGTCTGTGCTGAAAGCTCAGAGCCTGGAGCCTGCTTCAGATTCTGTGTCTCCCCCTCTGTCTGCCTCTCCTCCATTCATTCTCTCTCTCTCTCTCTCTCTCTCTCTCTCTCTCTCTCAGTCTCTTTCTCTCAGAAATAAACTTAAATAAATAAATAAATAAATAAATAAATAAATAAATAAAAGTAAAAATAATAGATTAAGTAAACAATGCACAGTTATATAATTTCTCTGTAATGATTCATAAGTAATAGTTTTGTGACATTAAAGCCACAAATTAAAGTATCCCTTCATGTATGTTGAAACTCAGATGTCTAAACTGAGTTAACTGGTTCTACTTCCCAGTAATACTTGAATAAATTTCTAGGAATGACTCCCTCTCACAGATAAGAACTATAAACTGCAGACACGCCTACCCCTCAAAAAAATTACATGAACATATTGGAGAACAAACAAAACCAGGAATAAATATTTTTCAGGGGAGCTGACATTTGAAGGAAGGTACTAGCACTGGGTAAACTCCCCTGCTTTCAGAGCTTTTAGCTGAGAGCAGGCTTTGCAGGCATCATGCATAGTAAAAACTGCTGTCTTTCTAGCTTAAGGAAGTTAAGCTTGGAAGAAGTTTGGAAGAAGTATAGCCACTGGAAAGTGAGAGAGCAAACTGGAAAAGAGAGATCCAGGGAGGGAAAGCCCCAAATTCTGTGTATAAATTCTGCCCAAATACCTGGCAAACTCCTGAAGAATGTGTGTGTGGCCAGAGTTCATGCAGCCCAGCTAAGGCAAAAGAAACTCAACTTGTAACTAAGTCACTGTCCAACAGTCAGAGCAATAGTTTGAGACCAATCAAATAAATTGCCACCTAAAACAGACTAAATAGGATTTTAAATGGAGAGATAAGCCATGTTCATGGATCAAACATTGAACATTGTTTAGATGTCAGTTCTCCCCAAACTGATCTTTAGATTTGACACAATCTTTATCATAACCCTAGCAGACTTTTATATAGAAACTGACAAGTGTATTTTATAATATATATAGAAAGACGAAGAACCTAGAAGATCCAAAGGAATTTTTGGGGGGGATTGAGAGAGACAGAGAGTGTGCGCGTGCACACACACACACACACACACACACACACACACACACGAGCGGGCAGGAGCAGAGACAGGGAGAGAGAAACCCAAGCAGGCTCCATGCTGTCAGTGCAGAGCCCAAAGTGGGTCTCAATCTCAAAACCATGAGATCATGACCTGAGCTGAAATCAAGAGTTGGCTGCTCAACCACCTGAGTCTCCACTGCTAAAAGAATTTTTTACAAAGAGGAGTTAAGGTGAAGAACTAGGCTACTTGACTTCAAAAAGTATCACTAGAACACGTTAGTAGTCAGACTATGTGGTACTGGCATAAAGATTGAAAAATACATCAATGAAATAGAGAACCCAGAAGTAGATTCATACTTATGCTGTCATTTTATATTCAAAAGGGAGGGTAGGGGCATCAAAGTAATTCAGAGGGGAAAATAATTTTTTTTTCAATAAAATGTGCTGAAACAACTAGATATCCATATGAAAATATACAATGACCCTCCAATCCCTATCTTATATCATACACAAAAATTAATCAGAGATAAACCATAGCCTAAGCCTAAACACTAATTACTAAGCTTTTAGAAGAAAGAAGAATATCTTCATGTCATGGGAGTTGGGAAATTGTCTTAGACAGAAAATTTTAAACATAAACTTCATCAGAATTAAAATACTTTGGTCTCCCAACTCTACCATTAATCAATTAAATTTGTGAATTACAAACTAGAAGAAAGCATTCATACAACATATCTCTGACAAACAACTGGTGCCCAGAAAATATGAACTCGTACAACTTAGTAATTAAGAGACAAATCTCATATGAGCAAAAAATTGAAATGTACACTCTTCAAAAGAAAATATATGTCTGGCCAGTAATCCCATGAAAAAGTGATTAATGCATTAATGATCAGGGCAATGCAAATTAAAACCACAATGAGATAATCTATGGACATCCATCAGAATGGCTGGAATTAAGAAGACAAACAATACTAAATGGTGGCTAAGATGTAGAAAAACCAAAATGCTCATACTTTGATGGCAGGATTGCAACATGATGTGAGCTCTTTTGTAAATGTTCTTGACAATTTCACACACACACAACCCTCCCCTGTGACTCCATAGTTCCGATATTAGATATTTTTTCCAAGAGAAATGAGAACACACCCACAAACAGACTTATACAATAATGTCTATAGCAACTTTATTCTTAATAGCCAAAAACTAGAAAGGGCGCAGGCATGGGTTAATACACAAATATATTAACAGCTAACTGTTCAGCAGTAGTAGGAAATAAACACTGGGGCACCTGGATGGCTCAGTTGGTTAAGCTTCCGACTTCAACTCAGGTCATGATCTCACAGCTTGTGAATTCAAGCCCTGCATCAGGCTCTGTGCTGACAGCTCAGAGCATGGAGCCTGCTTCTGAATCTTGTCTCTCTCTCTCTCTCTGACTCTCCCCTGCTCTCTCTCTCTCTCAAATATAAATAAACATTTTTAAAAGGTAAAAAAAAAAAAAAAAAAGAAGCACTGATAAGAAGCAGAATAGATGAATCTGAAAAACTGAAGCCTCAAACCAAGGCTGAAGCCTCAAACAAAAGAGAACACACTGTATAATTCCATTTATATGAAACACTAGGCCAGGAAAGATCAATTTTTTACGTAACAATATCAGAACAATGTGAGGGAGAGACCAGTGGGAATGGGAATCCTGTGGGAAGGAGAAGGAAGGAACTTTGAGGTATTTTTTATCCTGAAAGGACTCTTGTAGAAACAATGTCACATTTGCAAAACTCACTGAATAGTATATTTACGATTTATACATTATCAAAAGGAAAAAACTATAAATAATATTGAAATCTAATTCATGGTAAGCATGCCGATGTGGTCAGGTGGAAATGTATTGATGTCTGAAAACTACTTTGAAATTTATCAAAAAATAAGACCAAATGATGGATGGGTGGTAAATACATGATAAAAAAAAAAAAGTATAGAAACTGTTAATGGTAGAAACTCATTGGTGGATAAATGTTTTTTTCGCTATTAAATTATTTCAAAAATATTTCCACATTAAAAGTGTTTGAGGAAAAACAAATTAACGCAGGAGCTATTGTAATGAACAGACAGACCTGAAAATCAGCACATTTTACTGATGGTACTTTAATAATGATCATCGTAGTTTACATATTCATATGGTTCCATAGATAAAGTGTAAGAATAACTACCTTATAAAATTAGGTGTAAATAACCTAGACAAAAATTACTTAAATTGCATATTGCTCAGAAAAGACATTCATACCATGTGCAAAAAGAGGAGAACACGTGAGTATCATGGGGGCCATTAGAACTGCCATGTAAACCCCAGCTGGGTTCCCTCCCTTCTTGAAATCAGGCGTCCAAGCTACTTGCTCTGCACAATGAAATATGAGCACGAGTGATATCTGCTGCCTCCAGAAGGAAGCTTTAAAAAGCACTAAGTGAGAACTCCTTTCTCTTTTTTTCCAGCTAGGACAGTTCATAAGGTTGAGGTCAGCGGTGTCTACTGCATTATGGGTCTAGAGAGCAACACCACTGAGTAGGGCTCTCTCTGCCCCTCGGGGAGCATGCTGTGTAGGCAGGAAATAAACCCGGTTCCTGTGGCATAACCTGGTAACTGAGTAAAATCCCTATGCTGTTCCTTAAAATACATATGAGCCCAAAAAGCGCCCTTTTCAAATCCAAGTTCTAAATTGGAAAGAATTTTACAAAATATGTGTAAAAATAGTCATTTCAAGAGCAGCCCACAGTGAAAATTCAAATCCCCCTCATGTGTGCTCCCCTGAGGACTGAAGAGCCCAGGGCACAGGCCTGCACAGTACAGTCCTGGAGAAGAGCTTGGGGCTCAGAGTGGAGTGTCACGGAGGGTGGGGCACAAGGGCCACGTGGAGTTGAGTCCCGCTCACAGCAGCAGTGGCCACAGGACTTTAGAAAAGCAGGGGCAGATACTTCAGGCTGTGACCATACCAGCGCAGCAGACTGGTTACAGAAAAGTCGCTCTTCTGTTGACAGGAGTCCTCTGCCAGGGCCACAAGGACACAAGGGACTGCAGAATCACCAGCGAAATCACACTCATCTCAGGGCATCACATTTACACGGACTGTTTGTGAATAAATAGTTATAAAAACCCTTGATGGTCCCAGGCTGCGTTCTCAGCAGGTTATAGATTCCAGGGCCCCATAAGACAGGCCCCAGCGATTTCCCACTTCTCCTCTCCAAAGACTCCTGGGGGGTCTGATCACATTTCACAGACCCTCCCCTCAACGTTCTTCTTTTTTTTAAAAAATTTTTAATGTTTTATTTATTTTTGATACAGAGCATGAGCATGAGCAGGGGAGGGGCAGAGAAAGACACAGAATCTGAAGCAGGCTCTGGGCTCTGAGCTGTCAGCACAGAGCCCGAGGTAGGGCTCGAACCCACTGACTGCAAAATCGAGACCTGAGCCAAAGTCCAACACCTGACCGACTGAGCCAACCAGGAGCCTCAGCCCCTCAACCTTCTTAAACTGCACTTTATCACCCTTCAGTGGGCTTTTCCAGAACCTCGTAAGCACAGATACATTGAGTTTACATAATGGCAAAAATAATCTGAAGTGCTGGCCTTGTGTTTTTAAACTCCTGCTGAGCAGCATGAGAACCTATCTGTAAAACACTGGGCACAATGTCTGGCATGTGACAGAAGCTCCCTCCTCAGCAGCCCTACTTCACAAAAAGCATGCCACCACCCTGTGTTGTGACTTCACATTCCAGCCTTTGGCACAGCAATGATCAATCTTCCACATAAATAAGATATGTTTAAGAAGCAGTACAGCCCCCCAGATTCCCTTCTTTTTAGTTGTCAGAACACATTGTTTAACACACACAAGACAAAAAGAGAAAGTGGTTTCTTGGGTCATGTTTTTCTCAGTCACAATCTCCTATTTTACCCAAAATGTACTCTATCACTCTCAGTATATCTTCTTCCAAGGTTTATTTGTTTGAGACCAAAACCTCCTGGTTATTTAATCATTAAAAAAGGAAAAAATGCATAATATGTAGACCACCGTTGGTTGCTTCCCCAAACTATCTGTGTTGAAAGTCTCGTCTGAAATATGCCATGCTTCCCACAAGAATATATGTCTATTTGGCCTGTATTTTAGAACTCCTACCTTTTCAGTCTACAAACTCTTTGCACAAAGAGTGGTTTTATCTTCTACAATGACAGATATCAGGATAAACTTTAACAAACAAGTAACTAGTTCCAGAAGGCAGTTCCCATGAGCTAGAGTTCATCTCACAGATGACAGATGACAGATCCTTTGTGGACATTTTTCACAAAAGAGTAAGTTTTGAATCAGCAGTAATTCTTTCCGAAAAGAAACTGAGTCAGACTGTGCTATCTACCATAACATAGCTTATTTATTTAAGTCAGCAAATATTTATTGCCTGAATAATTTATTTCCTACTGGGTAAAGCACAGACTTTCAAATAGGAGACATTCACTTTCATGGCCTACAGACAAACACTAAATATACATAATCCTCAGTCTCCTCGTCTCGCAAATTAGATGAATTTCCATCCCATAGGATTCTTGGAAGAAATAGAAATAATACATATAAATCTCTTCTCACAGTGCTTGGCGTCTAGTAGACTCGTAATAAGTATTTGTTTCCACGGTAGCTTTGTTTCCACACCAATTTCTTCCCCTTCCAAGGGCTCAAATTGCATGTCACCCATCTTCTTTCCAGTTTCCACGGTAGCTTTGTTTCCACACCAATTTCTTCCCCTTCCAAGGGCTCAAATTGCATGTCACCCATCTTCTTTCCAGTTTGGTGGCACCAAGTGACTACTTCTGATAAATAGGCAGACGTATTGGTGAAAGCACAGACGAGTAGAGACAAGTCTCTGCTGCTCCTACAGATAAGGGAGCCTGGGACCCCTGAGTGAGACTGTGTAGCAGATTCACTCTCCATCCAACCCACGATAGACATGTTGCCATGAAGGAGGAATGCACTTGGATGTATCGTGATAAGCTACATAGACCTGGAGAGTGTTTCTAGCCACATCACAGCCTACCCTGACTAATACAAAAATTGGTACCAGAAGTAGAGAACCACTACCCATATGGTATCACACAAACTTACCCACCGGGGACAACTAGAAAAACTGGGTGGAATACAGAAAACACCACAAGGCTGATAAGAGAGCCAAGACTTGGGAAGATAAGAGCACAGAGAAAAGAGAAGTATGTCTTCGTGAGCCCGGCACTCTGCACTGTCTTTCTCTCAGAGTCTCTGTGGAGCAGGAGGACGCAGCGCTGCCAGCGGCCAGAGCAGAGACAGAAAAGTGGACACAAAGGGCACAAGAGTGAAATAGGGGTTCTGTTTCTTGAGTGTCGTGTTGGTGAACAACCGCATATATTGGACAAAACTCATCAAACTCTGCACCTAAAAGGGTTTTTAAATTATGTACCAATAAACCTGTTTTTTTAATGTTTGATTGATTTCACTAATGGTTAGGGAAATAGAAATTAAAAGATTATTTTTTTCACCTATCAGGTCGGTAGAGATTTGGAATATTGATAACTTCCTAAAAGTTTGCTTTTCTAACTATAAGGTTATGGGGTAAGGACACATTTTCATACACATTGTGGGTATAAATTAATACAAACTCTCTAGAAAGTAATTTAGCAATATGTATCAAAATTTTAAAAGAGCATTTCACTTTCAGAGAAAACTGAATATATGTTATTTTGCTTATGTGATGCTGCATGTGTCAAAGCTGCTAGCATAGCTCATACTGGTTGGTTGTGAAAGAACCTGACGCACTGTCTATGAGTTCATGCCCAAGGTGAGCTCCTGGTGTTACTGTTGGAGTTCACAGTAGACTTATTTCAAGATATTTTACTAAGAATTTTGTTAGGTCCTAAACTCTATACTTTCTTTGACAGAAGGTATAACACTTACATATTTTAATGAAACTGCCACCTGGCTAAAGCTCAATGAAGGGGGATTCCCATCACAGCTCATAATAAAAGCAACAACATTTTAATCATCAAGATGTATGCTACCTCTACTATATGTTGATAACTGGGCTTTAGGAAAATGACACAATTTATATCAGCTAGGCATCAAACACTGACATTTAATCTGCAGATTTTGATCATCTGTAACTATAGTCAAGACAACAGAATGAGTTATTACTTACATACAAAATTGTCATGAAGCTTTTTAGGAAGAGGTATAAATTAGAAAGATCTCATAAGTCACATGTGACTGTAGCAAACCTGTAGAAGAAATCTTTGTCCAGAAGTCATATTCCATACTTCCTTGTTAGTCTATCAAAAACTAAGATTAAATGTAAACCAAATTCATCTCAACTCTTAAGATGAACTAATACTGCTTTCCTTTCCCAAATTAGATTCTCCTACTCTGTTCCATTTAGGTTTTGAATCAATCCTACTTGTTTCAACATGTATCAAGTGCTATACATTCAAACACATAGGACAAGAGTAGGAAAGAAGGATTCAGAGCTAAACAAGAGTCAGACACTGGGCTACTTGCCTCATAGGTCATACTGAAGAATTAGGATGATATTCTTTGGGTAGTAAGAGCAATGTAATTAAGCAGGGCAGTCATAGGATCACTTTTCCGTCTTTGAAGAAATCACATGTCTGCGATATGAAGCATGAATTTGAGGTCATGCCAAAGGCGGGAAGACAACTTAAGATTTTCAAGTAAAGTGCACTTAAGAAGCTATGGAGAAGACGGGGCAAAAATGAGAAGAGGGGAAAGGCAGGACAGCGGTGGAAGGAAGGGCACAAACAGAGGAGGCAGAGTGTGACCCCACCTGCCATCGCTCCCATCAGGAAATGCAACCCACTCACACTCCCTGCCTGTGAAGCCTGAGGACCCAGAGGGAAAGTGGGGTCAGTCCCTGGACCTCCCCTAGAAAAGGAACATCCAGTAGAGATGAACTCACTCACAAATGATCCACCAAGAACATCACAGTTTGAAGTTTTCATTTTCAGAAAGCGTGTGGAAGGAAAAGATGAGTAGTCGTCTACTAAGGCCTAAAGTGCCTTCCAAACAGACCTGGTTAGGAGATATGTGAGTTGTCTAAGGAAGCCACCAAATTAGCTTCCAACTTTCACATGATCCATTACAAAGCTTCCCTGCGGTCCCTGAGGCTGTCGTGTCTGGAGGCAGAAGTATAAACCCCTACACGCCTACCACATGACTCTCTCGGGAGAGTCTAAGGTAGCGTCACGGTGAAGAAGCGTTTAACCTTAGGACTGATTTCAGAACTTCTAACTTGTACAGTCACATGACTGCTCTTCACTTGAACCGGCAGTCACATCATGTCAACCGTCAAGGAAGAGAAGGAGACAGAAGGAGTGGACATACAACACACAGCATCAGGGAGCGACAGCTTCAAGGTGACCCTAGAATAATGAACCATTTCAGCAGGAACCAGACAGGACCAGTTCAGTGTTTTTAATTTTCCAGTACTTCTGGTACCATACTTTGAGTTTCATGGAGGCAGAAAATACACCTCGCCTCTCCTAGATGTAGTCATGTGGTGCTTTTAGCCCCACCGTCCAGAGTGGCCATAATACTCCTGTATCTTTGCACAGAGTGTGCTTCCATCTGTTCTGAATGGTTCATGGGGAGAGTCCATCCACTTTATAGCCCAACAGACACAACTGCTTCCTGGGGAGGTACCAAAGTGTGATCACATGTACCTCAACACAACTGGCAAATGTCAAACTGGTCTATGAACTTCTTACCTGACATCTAATTCTGAGCCAAACACTTGAAGCAAACAGATCATCAAAGATGCCAGACCTTAATGTCCACAGGTCCGGGAGTTAATCAGCTACTTCACAACCTCCAGTAATTTATTCATCGGGTGGCTTGCAGTGTCTTGTCCCCAGCTAGTATGACATTCAGCATATTTCAACTTGAAAAACAAGGGAAATTAAACCTGAATCTCCATAAAAATAAAAATTCTTCAAAATTTCATTTCTTCCAACTTAAAACATCCAGAAGTTACTCCTTGTTCGAAGTTATATCTTAAATATAACTGAGCCTACTGGTCCCACAGTCGCCAGCCCCCTAACTATTGAATAGTGTCATGGCCTGCCTCATCTCTACCCTTGAGCTAACACAGACACAGCAGTCACACAGGTCATGCAGAATCAGCCCACACTCCTCATTTGCTCTGGAACACTTGCCACTGCTCCCAGAAACACAGCTTTGCTCATCCCTACTATCCCACTGGGCACCAATTCTGCGATTTCTCCTGAAGCCTGGCCATTCAACCTGATACAATGTACACTTCTGAATTTATACTTTCTTCAAATAAACTCCCTGCAGCTACACCAGAGGTGCTGTCTCCAATAATGACTTGTAAATTTTCTCCACCAACATGATCATTATATCAAAACAGCCTACTCAGCACCTCGTGGACTTGCTTTGCATACGAGTCAAGTTGAGTATGAAGTTGATGATGCTGCCTGCACGGAATGTTATTCATCCCTCAAAAGTCCAGGGAGCAATGACTTCAAAGAGAACTTGAGATCAAAAGAAAAAGCTGCAGAGACGAAAATCTGAAGTCAAAGAAATGGAGAATAGCCTAACTCAAAGGCATCAGAAAACACACACACACACACACACACACACACACACACACACACACAAAACCACAAAACTCTATATCCTTTAACCTCCAGTTGCAGAAATGCCACAGATAAGAAGCTGTAATAGATGCATGTGGAAGTCCCACATTTTCATGCCAGTGCTTTTCATACCTTTATGGTGATTCTGGATTTGTAGATCTTGTGCTCCCAAAATGCAAAGATCAAAGGAACATTCTTAAAACACTAAATATCTGAACCACAGAGAAGTACTCATTTGAAATTTGCAGCTGTAACTCTTTTTGAAGCATGAGAACCAAGGCATTTTTGAGACAAAAAGGCTGAATGTCTTCTCTAAAACATCCAAAGTTCAAGAAACTGTGCGTGTTCGGGAAAAATTTTACCAGAATATTGCATCTTGTCAAATTGAAGATGTGATAAGAAGGTGCTCACAAATTTTGGTATTAAATGTCAACCTGCAGGGCGCAGACTGTCACAGACAAGTAAAGACAAATACTGTACAGTGTCATTTACATGTGGAATCTCAAAAAGCCAAACCCATGAAAACAGAGGCTAGAACAGTGGTACCAGGGGTGGGGGGGTGTGGGAAATGGGGAGATGCTGGTCCAAGGACATACACTTCCATTTATTTGATGAACAAGTCCTGGGGATCTGATACATGGTGTAGGGATTATAATTAACAATATGGAATTGTAACCAAATCACCACGATGTACACTTTAAATAACTTACAATTTAATATGTCAATTATACCTCAGTAAAGCTGAAATTTAAGAATATATTTAAATAATCATAATACTGTATCATATAGTGGGAAGTTGCCAAGAGAGTAGATCCTAAGTGTTCTTGCCACATACATAAAACAAGGTAATTATGTGATGCCTGGAAGTGCTAGCTAATGCTATGATAGTAATAATTTTGCAACATACAAGTGTACCAAATCAACATGTTGTATAGGCTAAACTTACACAATGTTATCGTTAATTTTATCTCAGTAAAGCTGAAGGAGTAATAAAATAACATAAAATAATAACACGAAATAAAATCCATCCCGTGGAAAGCAATCTGCTGGAAGACTTGGTTGCCAGCTACATCGCCATGAGCCCTGATCCCGGTACCCGTTATGCTGAACTCCCTACATATTCAATGCGTGGGTTCCCAGTATTTTCCCAGTCATGTCACCACTAAATTGTGACAAGAAGAAGAAAATAGAATGATGGCTTTTTATTTCTGAAGCTTGCAGTGAAACAAAGAGGACGGGAAGACAAGGGACAGGAACTATGCACTGGTTTCGGCTCTGGCCGCATCTTCGTTGTCCTTGAAACCCTCCCCGCTGTGAGCGGCTCCTACAGTCTGACGATGGGAAGACAAGCCCGTGTTCTGTACAGCACAGGCAATAAAACATCCCAAAGCTCTGCCTGAGTCCACTTGAAGTGATTTCTGTTCATGTGTCCTATCGTCTTACATTTCCATATGGATTGTGTAATGCTCTTTTGTTCTTTCATCTTCTTTCTCCATTTTTAGTGACTTACAAGACCCTGTTGATTTCAAACCTTATCTGAAAGAAGTACTATCTTAACATAAAGCATCATTAGGGCAATGAAGCTACACGCAAAATCCCTGTCTCCCAACTTTTCTGAAAATGGTGCCCAAGTTCCGGGCAGACCTGCAGATGCCGCACAGGGAAATGCAGAAAGCATTGTAAGAATTATGCTTCTAGGTCGTACTAGGTACTGAGTTTTGCAGTGAGTCACGTGACAGAGCAGTTTATTTACCATGGGGAACCTTAAACTTAACAGAGAAACAAGGCCAAACCTATTTCATCTGCCCAGTAACAAATATTTCACAAGAGATTATTGGAAAATACAAGCTCAGAATCAGCAACAGCAGCAGCACCTTGTTTTCAAGAGACATGTAAATGCTTTATCGTTTGGATAATTTTTTCTGAAACCTGACTTAGTGACAGATCACATTTCTTTTTATAAAATAAGGCTCATCATAACTGTAAAAAAATATGAAAAAAGAAAAACAAGCAGAAAAAAGGCAGGCAACCTTGAGCTTTCCTTTATCTTGGTGACTTTTCTATAAGGAAAATAAACGTTTACATGATGAGAAACATATATAAATGGAAACAAGCAGAAGTACATGAACATGTTCACACAGGCAGCATGTGAGAATTGATGTATCTCCAGATAGGCTGGGGCTGGAGGAAGAGCTGGCTTGTGTCCAGAGTCCTGAGACAATGCAGACCGGCCCCCTTGCAGAGCTGGCCAGGGACGGGGAAGAATAAACTGGATCATTACTCGGGACTGAAGTGAATGTTAACACCTTGCCTTGAGGCTTTGCACTTTGCAAATGGGAAGAAATAGGACACACCCCAGGGAATTACACAATAAATGCAAAGCCTTGCAGTTGACGAATTTTGTTTTGTACATAAGCTTTGTTTACAGCTTTGTCTGGGGTTCTATGTTTTAGAATTATTATTTAATTTATTTTATCAATACAACTGAAAATCTTGAGTTGATGGTTTTGTGGTTTTCCTAAGCACCCTATCTTTGTAACAGGTGAAAATGTTTACTTGTATTTCATACTTACAAAAATGTAAATGCTATTTTCTAAAAACTGAAGAAAAAAAAAAGAACCAGACCAAAAAGAACCAGGCATGTGGAATAGGCAGTAGACATAGCATTGGAGAGGTGAGCAGAGATACAGAGATATTTAGAAGCTCAAAATCAGTATTTGTTCATTAAGTTACTGTTGGTTCACAGCAGAGAATTGGGAACAACAAGAGTTACCACTGATCCCTGTGTCTTTCATGTTTCCACCAACCAAACTTGGAGATGTGGATGTGGCTTCACATGGTAGAATTTGGGACATCTTAGGACACTATCTTGAAAATGATGGTAATGATAATAAAAGCAGTTACCAAAGTTACTATTGCCAGCTATCTACCATGAACCGAGGCTGTACTAGGAGTTTGATATGCAATATTCTATAATCCTCACACCTACCATTATTTCCATTTTTCCAAAAGAAATTGAGGCACAGAGAAGCTTGGTAATTTGCCCTAGGTCACACAGCTAATAAGTGGCAGAGCCAAGATTCATGCCTAGACAGTTTGGATCTAAATTTCATGTTTCAGATCCAGGAGAGAGGGCCCAGAAGAATAATTTTATAAGACGGAAAGAGAAAAGGGCAGAACGACACTATGCGAACATAACAAGCCTGGAAAAACTGCAAGTGAATCCCATCAGAATGACCTTATTTAAGAACAGCTTTGTCCAAAGCAGGACTGGCCCCATACTTGATTGGGAGTCCTATACTTTTTTGTGAGGCCTGACTCTGCTGAGCATCACTTGGAGGGTGTGTAATTCGAGGGGAGTTGCTCAGTCTCCCTCCAGCCTCATTTTTATTCACATTAGAACAAGGACATCATGCCTCATGGGCAATGAACCCCCTCCAGTTCTACACTTCTGATATTCAAAAGAAGAAACTCACTGAAAAGCATTATTTTTTAAAGATTTTATTTTTTTAAGCAATCTCTACACCCATCATGGGGCTGGAACTCACAACCCTGAGATCATGGTCTCCTGACTGAGCCAGCAGCTGCCTCAGAAGAACATTATGGAAGCAATCATTTCCAAGTGCAGAGGAGAAACCTCGTAGGGCAGTTCAGATTTATAATAGCAAGAAGGCAGATTGTTGCCCTAAAGGTAGAATGTTATTATATCAATATTTAATCTGAAGTGAATACAAACCTTTTCCTCTTCATCATCTGATTTAAGACTATTAAAATATTTTAAGGTAGTATTCAAGAAATGAATCCAGCACTTTAGAAGGAAGCTTATTCTATTGAATCTAAACATTTGTCAAACACACCAGGCAACCTTCCAAGGTCTTGAGGTGCCATCATGAGGGAATATTCACATGTTCTTTGGTGCTGGTTCCAGTTTGTACATTTAGAAACCCCTTCTCTGGGCCTCTAATGGTTAGTCACTGATGATAAAATAATAGTGTCATCTTCTAAGCTCTAAGCATCTCCCATAATTTATTTTACAAAAAAAAAAAAATTGTCCTCTTACTCACTCACCAACATACTTCCATATGTAAGAGAAAAATCTTACAAAAAGGAAAAGCAACTGTGTCCATATGGACCTATGCCTAGGACTATTCATCTCACAACGAATGATTTCAGCATTGATAACACAGGATATGAATTTTGCCATGTGATCTTTTTAATTTCAGCTGATTTAAAGTCACTGTCAAATGATCTCCGAGAGGCCGATGTAGTGGTTTCTTAATGGATTCTTTGGGGGAGGTGCTCTGTTTTCCTTAGATCAGACAGCCGGCAGGAAACCCAAGCATGTGCTCTTAGCACTGTGAGGTGGTATCTTTGTCAGTGTTTTACTGCACAGGCCAATCAGACAACCCTTCCACAAATGTTTCTAAGGACCTCTGTGATCTTAAGAAACTCATTCAGTGTCACTGGCACATTCACTGCCAAGACAGCAGTAAAAAATTTGAAAATCTTTGTTTGAAGATTTCAAAAAGTCCTTTGTTCAAGATTAAACTCAAAGGAGGTTTTTAATAAACAGTTGACTGTTTATTAATAAAAATAAAGAATGCTATTCACCTCTATTGTTTGTTCATATTGCTCTTTCATGATTTTTCCATAGCAATACAATTGGTGGAAACTTTCAAAAAGATGAATCCTAGGAGAAAATTCTCTGAAATGATTTTTATATTGGTATCTAATTATAATGGGCATTTTAGTCTTCCCATCATACCTTTTTATAAGCATGAAGAAATTCTTGTGTCTGGTATTCATGCAATAAACTATATTTTTCAGTAACATCTATTTCCCTCAATGTTTAACATATGTTATTATAAAAATCCCAGCTTTTCTAGCAAAGAAAAATTAATCATTCCTGCCACTTGGGTTGATTTCTTTAAATGATCATTAAAATGCATGGGAAGTTCTGTTATCTTCAAATGCATGGTCTAAGTATGGTTTCTATGATATAAAATGGTAGGTTTCATGGCTTATGTTGATAATTTTAGGATTTGACAAGGGACATATTACCCAACATATTGGGTAGTAGGGACAAAACCCTTCTACCCTTCCATGAGTATAAAGAGAAAGAGAGAGAGAGAGAGAGAGAGGGAAAGAGAAAATGTATACTCTCTTTCTTGATCTTGAAAAAAATAGTATATAGGATTAAATAGAAATAATCTCTGTTAAAACTTACTTTAAACACATTGAAGAATCTGTTTTACTATGTAATTAAGTGGTGATAATACTGAAACGTCTCATGCTCTTAAGGGGAAGTTGATTTTGAAATAAAATGATTAAAGCATTGCCATCACCATGCTGGTATTGTTCATTTCAGCATTTAAGTTCCTTATGTACATGGAGCCTAGTATTATCCACATTACCTACAAGGCAAAATTGATAAATATTTTCAAAAAGAAGTTGGGAACATAAAAGTAATACACTAAGAATCTTAGTTAAAATATATTTTGATTTTAAGACACAGAGACCCATGCAGACTAGCCTATATAGTAAGAAGATTATCCCTCGTGAATACAGAATATACGGGAAGACTCAGAGGGCAAATCACAGAACTGAAAGCAAATGGTAGAGAGAGATAGATACATTGGGCAATGGAATGAAGAACTGGAAAGTCATGGCAAACCCAGACAACACTCTCCTTTGAGATCACATGGGCTCTCTTCTCTACTTCTATCTCTGACTCTGTTTCATTCCTCTATCCACAAATAAACTCTTTTTCTTTAAATATGGGGTCAAATATAGTTACTGGGACACTAAAACAACATGGTCTCCTTACTTCAGTGCCTCCAATCAACTAATCAGAAAACCCTATCACAAGCTCTCAGAGAGAAAATCCAATGGGGCCAGTCTGACCCAACTGTCTACTCATCCTTCAGATGATTATAGTCCTGTAAAGCCACAATGCAAAGAAGGTCCCAAAGGGATAGCACTCTAAAAACAGAGGAACAATTTTCAGAGAAAGGCCAACATGGCAGTATAAACTAAGAAAAGAAGAAAAACAGTAGAGCAAAGTGTTAAAGGTGCTGATTCCAGCACCACATGGGTTTGGAGGCTAGCCTGCCTCTTACTATGAGACCTTGGGCAAGTGACCCTGCACTCCCCATGTCACACTCTTCTCATCTATAAAATGGAGATAATCAGAGCACCTACTTCTTAAGATTGCTTTTTGGACAAAGCATATAAAATACTAACTACAGTGAAAATGGTAAATGCTCAATGAACGTTACCTATTATGTTAAAATCATACTGAGTGTGGTAGGTAGAATAATGGCGCCTCAAAGTTGTCAATGCTCTAACTTGAGGAATCTACAAAGATGTCAGGGGTACATGGCAAAAGTAAATTAAGATTGGAGATGGAATTAAGATGGATAATCAGTTTACATTAAAATAGAGAGATTATCTTGGATTATGTGTGGGTCCATTGTAATAGTAAGGGTCCTTAAAAGTAGAAAAACAAATCAAAAGAGAGAGACAAAGGGATATGACAATGGAGCAGAATCAGATACATGTAACATTGCTGGCTTTGAAGATGGGGGAAAAGGGGGGCCATAAGCCAAGGCATGTGAGTAACTTCCAGAAACTGGAAAAGTCAAGGAAACAGATCCTACCCAGAGCATACACAAAGGAATACTGCACTGCCAATGCCTCGATTTTAAGCTGGTAAGACCCACGGCTCATACGCAGCACTGGATGAAGATTTAGCTGGTGGTAACTTGTGCTCTGAAGAGCTCATTGACACAGATCCACTGACAGAATATATATACTCTCCTGGCAGGTCTTCTGAGGTCTTAGGAAATAACACTGAAAATAGCAAACTTCTCCCTGTAAGCCATAGATGTTTCATTAGTATCCTGGACAGTGGCCAAATCACCTCTTCAAAGTACAAAACTACTAACCCACCATTTTAAATTTGTGCAAGGGCACAAAAGAGAAAAGGAAAAGAACCAATGTACGTGACCAAGGGAAAAAAAATGGCTATTTTTCTCAGGCTAAAAAATGGGGTCTACAAAGGAAAGAAATTAAAAAAAAATTTTTTTCTCAAAAGACTTGGCTGCTTTACTGTTAGGACCAGCATATTGCATTTAGCTTATTCTGGAAATAAATGTGCATAAAAGAATGGGCTTTTTTTATGTACAAGAAACTTCATTATTCCTCTACAAAAGACTTTAAGCAATATATAATCTTCAAAGAATAACAGTAAAAAAGAATCCATACAAGACATTTCAACACAAATGAAAATAAAAATTGATAGTTCTGACCGCTTTCAAAATATTAGCCAAATTTCTCCCATCATCTGAGAAGGCAATATTATAGAATCAACAGATCATTTCAATTTATTAAAACCAAAAGTGTTCCAGGTTCAAATTTAATAACAGAGCCAAACAACACATCTGTAGTACTCAGCAAATAGTGTTTACACACCAATGTTGAGATCGTAGGCAAGTATCCAAGATTCAAAGAGAACAGTGAGACCCTCCAGGGAAAAAAGTCACAGAGAAATAACAACAGTATATTAGTAATGAAAATGGGGGTGCCTGGCTGGCTCAGTCAATAGAACACATGACTCTTGATCTTGGGATTGTGAGTTCAAGCCCCATGTCGGATGTAGATACTACTTGAAAAAAATAAAATATTTTAAAAAACATTAAAAATAGAAAATTAATGAGGAAGGAAAAATGAATGGCATAGGTGGGCTCAGAGACAACCAGAAACTGACACGATACAGAAAACAGTAAGAGGTGGATGGATCTGAGGCAGTAGATATGAGGGACTCATGGTCTGGGGTGAAGCCAGCAGGCTGCAGTTGGCTTCTCAGAGTAACCAAGACAAAGGATGGCTGTTGAGATGGGATCAGTTAGACCCATTATCAGAATTCAGGACACAAACTGAGGATTCCAGCTCCTCAAAGGAGTTTGAAGTTAACTCCTTCAGAATTTATGGATTTAAATAAAAACAAAAGACCTATACAGGGCAAAAACATAGTCTTGTGAGCAAGAATAAGTGAAGTGACCTGCCAGCTTTGTGACTAGATTTACAATATCTATAATATCAACTTGGGTAGAAATACAAAATATCATCTAAAAGCCCAGGTCTGAGCTGGGCTTGATGATACCAATGGGTAAATAGTAAAACTATTACAAACCCCATATGTAGAGGGAAGGGGGAGGGAGAGAGAGCAAGAGAGAAAATAACAGCAAAAATCTCTCTTAAAAGGTACCTTTCTAAACCTGCAAAGAGATTCATCTAGTTTAGCCAATACTAAAAAGCTTACAAAATCAATAATTGAGGTGTAAATTTGCTCCACACGAAATCATTGTATGATATAAAAGTAACACAAAGACTTTGAGATAGGATAAACTAAGAATAAATATCTATTAAATCAGAATAAGAAATTATGACACAGAAGAGGCATAAATGAAATAAAGACAGGTAGATATGAAAATAAGCTCATTCATTCCATTTATTGAAAATAAATAACATAGGGGCGCCTGGGTGGCGCAGTCGGTTAAGCGTCCGACTTCAGCCAGGTCACGATCTCGCGGTCCGTGAGTTCGAGCCCCGCGTCAGGCTCTGGGCTGATGGCTCGGAGCCTGGAGCCTGTTTCCGATTCTGTGTCTCCCTCTCTCTCTGCCCCTCCCCCGTTCATGCTCTGTCTCTCTCTGTCCCAAAAATAAATAAAAAATGTTGGAAAAAAAAAATTAAAAAAAAAAAAAAAAAAGAAAATAAATAACATAATGATTAATATATAAAATAACAGAGAAAAATAAATGTAGCCCAGAAGCATATCAGTAATTAGTGAAAGAGAAAGTCAGATACAGAGACAGAGAGAAAATCCTGCATCCCAGAAACAGAGTACCTATTATTTTGAAGTATACAAGAGACTCTTAAAAATATTGAAGATGAACAAGGAAATCTCAATAGATTTCAAAAAGAAAATCAACACCATATAGAGCACAACCTCTTACTAAAATCACAATTATAAACCAGCAATAAGAAAAA
This sequence comes from Panthera leo, assembly GCF_018350215.1. Taxonomy (NCBI): domain Eukaryota; kingdom Metazoa; phylum Chordata; class Mammalia; order Carnivora; family Felidae; genus Panthera; species Panthera leo. Next base: position 257,142 of record NC_056689.1, on the reverse strand, counting down.
ATTTAGAGCATTAGATTTTAAAACTCAATACCAAACAACTATAGAAAAGCTAAAGTTCTGCATGTCAGTACTTGTGGGATACAGTTAACACAGACGTGGAACAATTTGCTGCTGTTCAGATGTAGAATACTTCAAAAGACCACCGCCAGCACCCAGCAATGGAAGCAAGCTGGATAGGCTACAAAAACTACAGTTGTTTTAAAAACTCAGAGAGTTGAAGATTCATACACAATAAAGTAACCTACATAAAATATATTCCAGAAAGACGTCTCTGGCTAAGAAAGAAGAGACCCACAGCTGCTATCAGCCCTAACCAATCAGCAGAAGGAAGAGAAACCTTCCATAGATGGGGAAAAAAGAGGCCAGGTAAAAACGTAGTGAATTTTTAATGATAATATAAGGCACGTATGTGCTAGTGTGACAGATTAGAATAGCTCCAGAGAACGAATGAGTCTTCATCCACGGACAAAGCCAGCGCCATGGACCTTCACTGCAGGCACCAGCAGCTTGCGGAAGGCGGGGTGCAGGACCCAATTGCTGAGATACACTGGGTCTTCCCAAGGGCGGGGAAGTAGCTTCAGGAGGCCAGGGGCGGAGCAAAAGCTGCTCGAGATCTTTCCAAGGCACACTGAGCATTCCTAAACCCCCAGGCAGGTGCAGTCCAAGAGTATGTGCAGGTCAGGAGAAGCCAAAGGTAAGACTGTTATGATTATAGGACAGCAGCTGCCTGAGCCCCGATGGAACAGGAAAGCTGGGGAAACACCTCAAAGAAGCACGGGTCTTTACCAAGTGCACGTCTGGGGTCCTCAAGGTCTGGGGGCATCGTGAGCCTTCACCAAGTGCACTTCTGGATCCTCGAGTCTGGGGGCATCACAGGTCTTCACCAAGCACACTTGGGGGGTGGGGCAGAGTCTATGGGCGTCGCCTTCACCAAGTGCACTTCCATATCCAGACGTATGGAGGAGAGAGAGCCCTCTGGAGACACAGAATGTGGAGCGAAGGACTAAAGAGAAAACTGTAGTCCATATAACCCAAAAAGCTGGCAAACAAGTTATAGCGCAGATAAATGAACACAGTTCTGAAAGCTGATGGTAGAACAAAAGATCTCCAGAGTATCATGAATACTCAGATCCCTAGTATTTGTGAAGAGTCTTGACTCTACCTTCTAACCATTATGTGACAGAAGTAAACTGAACTAAATTCAATGTCAAACAGAGGCGGAAGCAGCCCAACCGCACAAAGGTGTAGCTCAGCCCCCACACAAGTGACATGGTAGGACCACACCTTATTTTAGAGGTAAGTGTTATTTACTTCTCTCCTTCCTTATCTAACCTATGGTCTGACCTCAAATAAAAAATACGACATACACATAGTAGGAAGAAAATGAGAGCCCTGGTGAAAAAAGACAGAAGTCAATGGAAGCAAACCCAAAGACGGTGCAGATGCTGGAATCTATCCAGGGGCTTTTAAATGATGATCATAAATACATAGACAACATACTCACAAGATGAGGAATTTCAGAAAAGTTATAGAAATCTTTTTTTTTTCATTATTTACTAGGAATGAAATATATTAAAAACGAAGAATCTATCCAATGGACCTAACAGCCTGTATACAGCAGAGAAAAGGACAAGAATCTGAACCCAGTCAGTAGACCTATTGAAACTGAAATACAAGAGGAAAACAAGTGAAAAGTTGAACAAAGCATCCAATATCTCTAGAGCAATCTCAAATGGTCTAGAGTGTCAAGTAAGTGTAATTGGTGTTCTAGGAAGAAGACAGGGAAAAAATGAAGCAGAAAAACTTAAAGAGTTAAATGTCACAAATTTTCCAAAGTATATTGAAGAAGTCAACCTATGGACTGAAGAATTTTTTAAAACTGCAAGAAAAATAAGTACAAAGAATCAGACATCTAAGCACAGAATACTCACACTGCTGAATACTAACATGAAAGAGAAACTTAAAAGCAGGCAAATGAAGAACATTTTGTATAGAGATGTTTTTAAATGATAAAAAAGGAAATTACAGCCAACTGCTCAGCGAACACAACAGATGCTGAAAGTCAACATACGGTATTCTTAACGTGGTGAGGAGGGGGGAAAACACTTTCACAGTTAGATCTTATATCCAGTGAATATATTCTTCAAACATGGAAGTAGAATGAAGACATTTTCAGTGAGACAGAATTTAGAGAATATTTCTCCAGCAAGCCTACATTATAAGAAATGCTAAAAGAGGTAAATACACTTGATAAGAGAGCCTTGTAATATTCAGGAAGGAAGCAAAACTGTGAATTATAGTCTTTGAGAAACCAAGAATTTATATTGTAACATCTAGTTTAATCAGTAAGACTACATTTGAATACATATACAAATTCCAAGATGTTACAGAAGGGAAAATGAAATAATAAAATCATTTAATCCAAAAGAAAGTAAAAAAAATAAATACAAGGAAATAGATCAGCATTTATTAAGATGTATATTTAAATTCCAATAGATTAGTAATTATTTACATATAAATTAACTTGATCCGATTAAAAGACAAAAAATCAGAATAAAAAGATATATTTGGTTTGCAATAAATTAATCTAAAGAAAAGGGCAAAGGATGAAATATATATATATATATATATATATATATATATATATATATATATATTACAGAGAATGCACAGGGTAGAGGAAGATTTTCCAGTCTATACTTTTCTCATACTTGCTCTGTATCACATAACCTAAAAGGTTCAAAATTTCACTTTCATGTGCTGCCTAAATTCTAACAGAAAGTAAATGAGAAGCAATTACTTTAACCAACTGAATTTTCTTTTTTGAGACATAAAAACAGTATTGACACATTGTAGAGATTAAACCATGATTAGTACCATTTTTTTATAACCAACAATTTTAGAATATGCATGTGGACTTTATCCTGTTGTTATACACAAAATATTCCTGGTTTTCCCTGAATGAGAAAATACAAAAACAAGTAATTGATTAGCTTTTTTTAATCCAGGCCCCCCCAGTCACATTTTCCTTTAACCTGCACATGAGCACAACACAGGCATGCTCTTCTGTGGCTCTCGCAGCCAGCCTTCCAGGCAGCCCTGTGTTTTTCCGGCCACACCTTTCCATACATACTAAGAGGAAAAAAAAATCAGGAAAACAACCCATAATAACCCCAGTTTTATTTTTTTGAAATTTATTTATTTATTTCAAGAGAGAGAAACAGTGTGAGTTACAGAGGGGCAGAGGGAGGGAGAGAGAAATCCAAGCAGGCTCTGCGCTGTCAGTGCAGAGCCCAGCATGGGGCTAGAACTCACGAAAGGCAAGATCATGACCTCAGCGAAATCAAGAGTTGAAGGCTTAACCGACTCAGCCACCCAGGCACCCCACAAATATCTATTTTAAAGTAAATTTAGTTTTTTGTTCCCTTTCACTCCTGCTGTTAGTCCACAGCCATGATCATTTTCTCTGTGTACATCCCTTGGCTTGCCCATCCTCTGAGGTCATAAGCTGCCTACTCCTGCATGCAAGGCTAACGTAGATGCCAGGAGAGCAATGTGATGGGGATATGAAACCCGCCCAGAGGACACCTAATATCACATGGCCCATTAGTCACTCCCCATAATCTTCCCAAACACACTTATGTTTTCATGCTAATGACGTTTAAATCACACAAATCACAGGCATAAAGCATTTGGGAAGAAATTTCTCTCTTTAAAAGAAGTCTGAGAGCCATGATTTTAGCAAGAACATTTTCTTCAGACAATACATACAGAATCCCAACATTCAAAGCAGATAAGAACAAGTTTTGTTGAGGAAATGGCAAGAGGACACAAAGACTGTCCCCTTAGTTGCTCTGTCACATGGGGTGAGCCTGGACACACATCCTCAGCATGTTCAAGGTCAGCTTTCAGAGTGGAATGTGGAAACATTGAAGGTTCTGACATATCTCTGCTTTTCCTGAGCCTCAGGGAAGAGAAAAGGGCAGGTCATTAGCTGCTTGGCGCCACTTTGTAGAACAGACTGAGGGCTAGGACCACAGTCACAGTTTTCTGACCCAGCGCCAATGTCCCTTCCATGGTCCACTCTCCCCCTAAAAGGAAGCATGAAAGAACCATGACTAACACCCTTTTCTAAGCTGCAGCCTGGAGGGCCCCATTCAGTCTCTGACATGCACACAAGATGGGCAAATGCCAGGAGTCCTGGGAAACACCATACTCTGTCAGATGAAATATTCTAAATATCTGGCCTTAGGAAGCATAATCAAAAGTTAGTTGAATGGCAGAGTAAATACATTATATTTTAAAACAGATACATTAAATGTATTTGAAACTCCTACTTTGAAATATTCATTTTTTAAAAAACTTTCTATAATATACTGACTTCATTCTGTCCTGTCGTATAGCTTTTCTTCATCACTAGTTTTAAACTGGAAAACAGCAAGAAATCACACATAGACATATAAGGTGAAAGTCTTTTTCTCAATGATTGTTACATTTTATACACCCAAAACTGTCAGATGGCAATGATATTGTCAAGTTGCATGCCGTTTAAAATGTGAACTTTAAACATGAATAATAATAAGGGGGAGGAGCCAAGATGGTGGAACAGCATGGAAGCTTTTTGTGTGTGTCTCGTATCCATGAAATACAACCAGACCAACACTAAACCATCCTGCACACCTAGAAAACTGAATTGAGGATTAACACAACAATCTGCACAACCTGAACTACAGAACTCAGCAGGCCTGGTGCAGAGAGGTGAACTGGGGAAGAGAGAAGCCACAGAGGGCAGAGAGCTGTCTTTGTTTGTGGAGAGGGGATGGAGGCAGGGGGAGAGCATGGGAAATCACCCTCCCCCCAAAAAAAAACAGCTGGAGAGAAAGTGGAAAAGTGGAAACAGCTGCAGGGACTGAACTAAAAAGGGAGAAAGGAGAAAGGAGAGGTTTAAATTCCATTAAGACTCTATAAACGGGGGAGCTGAGTCTGAAACTCCACAGCTCGATACCTGCTGGTGCTCTGGTGAGAAGGGTGAATCCCCAGGAGCAGAGTAGGGTCCCTGTGTCTTCAGGCCACATGGGGAGAGGCAGTTCCCCTGCTGGGAGGATACCTGGTAGAGTCTGTGTGGGTCCCCAAAAGGCAAAAGGCTCCAGTGGACCTGGGAGAACAACCACATTCACCGGTGCTAGAACAAGGTCGTTGTGGGTGAAGCCTGGTGCCAGACGTGTGTTGTGATTTTCCATAATCCCTGAAATACTGCTGCTACATGCATGAACTTTTTCTGGGGTGGGCCGGCACCTGACCACAGTCTCTGGGCATCAGCAGCAGCACAGACGCGCAAACGTTCCTGGGTGCAACTGGCATTTGGCCATTGCTCAGTGAGACCCTTCTGCAGAGGGGCAGAATGAGTCAAAGCCACAGATCCTCAGAAGTGATGGGTTGGGAAACACAGCCACATCTGAGATAGAACTCAGGAGGGAGGTGCTGCCTGGTGCTCAGTCACAGACAGTGTAAAAGCGGGGAGTGGACAGAGCTGAAGACAAAGGACAGGTGCGCAATTGCTAATTGGGGAGAACAGAGTTCGGATACCAGAGACTGGGTAGCTGAGTGACGCCATTTTCACTGCTCCTGCTCATGCACATACACACCTACAAGCCCCACAACAATCCACCCCAGTAAGCTAAGCAGAGCCATCTAGTGGAGAACGGAGCCGTTACACTAAGCCCTGCCCAACTGGGCCAAGCTCTCTCTTCAGGAACACAAATCTCTCTGCCTGCTTAGTTTACAGACTATAAAGCACTTCATAGTTTGACTCCTAGGGGAAAAAGAAGGAATTTCAATCATATTTCAGTCTGTTCACTGGTCCGTCTATTCAATTTTCATTTTCCACCCTCTTTTTTGTTTCTTTTCTTTTTCTTGAATACAGAAAGAGAAAAAATTATTTTTAATTTCAATTTTTATTGAAAATATTTTTATTTAATTTTTTTCTACTATATTTTTTTGCTTTTGTGTAAATTTTTTCAAATTCTATTTTACTTCAATCATTTCATTTTATTCTATTTCAGTGTATTCATTTTTCAACTTTTCAGACAATTTCTTTTCTTTCCCCTCTTTTTTCTCTAATCTATCAAGCCCCTTTCAACACTCAGACAAAAACATACCTAGGATCTAGCATCTTTTATTTGCTTCTTTTGTGTGTGTGTTGTTTTTAACTTGTTAATCTTAATTTCTTTTTTCCTTTTAACTTTTTCTTACCTCATTAATTCATTTTCTCCCTTCAAAAGGACAAAATGAAGGAATTCATACCAAAAGAAAGACCAGGAAGAAACAAGAGCCAGGGACTTAACCAACACAGATACAAAGAAGATGTCTGAACCAGAATTTAGAATCACAATAATAAGTATAAGCTGGAATCAAAAATAGATTAGAATCCCTTTCTGTGGAGATGAAAGAAGTAAAAGCTAGTCAGGATGAAATAAAAAATGTAACTGAGATGCAATCTAGAATGAATGCCATGGAGGCAAAGATGGATGAGGCAGAGCAGCGAATCAGCAATATAGAGGACAAACTTATGAAGAGAACTGAAGCAGAAAAAAGTGGAAGACTAAGGGAAAAGAGAATGATTTAAGTATTAGAGAAATTAGTGATTTATTAAAAAGTAACAACATCAAAATCATCCCCAGAAGATGAAGAGAGAAAAAGAGGTGGAAGGGTTATGTGAGCAAATCATTGTAGAAAATTTTCCTAACCTGGGGAAAGACACAGACATCAAAATCCAGGAAGCACAGAGGACCCCCATTAGATTCAACAAAAACCAACCATCAACAAAGCATATCATAGTCAAATTCACAAAATTCTCAGGCAAGGAATGAATCATGAGGGTAGCAAGGGAAAAAAAAAGTCCTTAACCTACAAGGAAAGACAGATCAGGTTTGCAGCAGACCTATTCACAGAAACTTGACAGGCCAGAAAGGAGTGGCAGGATATATTCAATGTACTCAACCAGAAAAAGATGCAATCAAGAATTCTTTATCCAGCAAGGCTGTCATTCAAAATAGAAGGAGACAATAAATGTTTCCCTGACAAACAAAAATTAAAGGAGTGCATGACCACTAAACCAGCCCTGCAAGAAATTTTAAGGGGGACTTTCTGAGGGGAGAAAAGTAGATAAACAAACAAACAAACAAATACCAAAAACAACAAAGACTAGAAAGGATCAGAGAACACCACCAGAAATTCCAACTCTACAAGCAACATAATGGCAATAAATTCATATCTTTTGGTACTCACTCTAAACGTCAATGGACTCAATGCTCCAATCAAAGATATAGGGTAACAGAATGGATAAAAAAAAACCCAAGATCCATCTACATGCTGTTTACAAGAGACCCACTTTAGACCTAAAGACACCTTCAGATGGAAAATAAGGGGATGGAGAACCATCTATCATGCTAATGGTCAACAAAAGAAAGCCAGAGTAGCCATACTTATATCAGGCAATCTAGACTTTAAAATAAAGACTGTATCAAGAGATACAGAAGGGCATTATATCATAACCAAGGGGTCTACCCACCAAGAAGACCTAACAATTGTAAACATTTATGCACCAAATGTGACGCACCCAAATATATAAATCAATTAATCAAAACATAAAGAAACTCATTGATAGTAATACCATAATAGTAAGGGACTTCCACACCCGACTTAAAGCAATGGACAGATCATCTAAGTAGAAAATCAACAAGGAAACAATGGCGTTGCATGACACATTGGAGCATATGGACTTAACAGATATATTCAGAACGTTTCATCCTAAAGCAGCAGAATATACATTCTTCTCCAGTGCACATGGAACTTTCTTCAGAATAGACCATATACTGGGACACGAATCAGCCCTAAGTAAGTACAAAAAGATCGAGATCATACAGTGCATATTTTCAGACCACAACACTATGAAACTCGAAACCAACCACAAGAAAAAAAATTGGAAAGGTAACAAATACTTGGAGACTGAAGAACATCCTACTAAAGAATGAATGGGCTAACCAAGCAGTTAAAGAGGAAATTAAAAAGTACATGGAAGCCAATGTAAATAGTAACACCACAGCCCAAAACCTCTGGGACAGCAGCAAAGGCGGTCATAAGAGGAAAGTATATAGCAACGCTGGCCTTCCTAAAGAAGGAAGACAGGTCTCAGATACACACTCTAACTTTACACCTTAAAGAGCTGGAAAAAGAACAGCAAATAAAACCCAAAACCAGCAGAAGACAGGAAATAATACAGATTAGAGCAGAAATTAATGCTATCAAAACCAAACCAAACCAAAACAAAACAGTAGAACAGATCAATGACACCAGAAGCTGGTTCTTGGAAAGAATAAACAAAATTGATAAAACACTAGCTAGTTGTATCAAAAAGAAAAAGGAAAGGACCCAAATAAATAAAATCAAGAATGAAAAAGGAGAGATCACAACAAACACAGCAGAAATAAAAACAATAGTGAAAAATATCATGAGCAATTATACAGCACTAAAATGGGCAATCTGGAAGAAATGGACAAATTCCTAGAAACATACACACTACCAAAACTGAATCAGGAAGAAGTAGAAAATTTGAACAGACCAATATCCAGTAAAGAAATTGAATTAGTAATAAAAAATCTCCCCAAAACAGGAGTCCAGGGCCAGTTGGCTTTCCAGGGGAATTCTACCAAATATTTAAGGAAGAGATAACACATATTCTCTTGAAGGTGTTCCAAAAAATAGAAATGGAAGGAAAACTTCCAAACTCTTTCTATGAAGCCAGCATTAGTTTGATTCCAAAACCAGACAGAGACCCCACTAAAGTGGAGAACTATAGACCAATTTCCCTGATGAACATGGATACAAAAATCTTCAAAAACATATTAGCCAACTGTATCCAACAATACATTAAAAAAAAATTATTCACTACGACCAGTCAGGATTTATACCTGGGATGCGGGGCTGTTTCAATCTCCACAAAACAATCAATGTGATTCATCACATCAATAGAAGAAAGGACAAGAACCATATGATTGTCTCAATAGATGCAGAGAAAGCATTTGACAAAATACATTGTTTCTTGATAAAAACACTCAAGAAAGTAGGGATAGAAGGAGAATACCTCGAGATCATAAAAAACCATATATGAAAGACCCAATGCTGATATCATCCTCAATGGAGAAAAACTGAGAGCTTTCCCCTTAAGGTCAGGAACAAGACAGGGATGTACACTCTCACCACTATTTTTCAACATGGTATTGGAAGTCTTAGCCTCAGCGATCAGACAACACAAAGAAATAAAGGGCATCCAAATCGGCCAGGAGGAGGTCAAATTTTCACTCTTTGCAGATGACATGATACTCTAGATGGAAAACCTAAAAGATTCCACCAAAAGACTCCCTGAACTGACTCATGAATTCAGCAAAGTGACAGGATATAAAATCAATGTACACAAATCAGTTGCAGTCCTATATACCAACAATGAAGTAACAGAAAGAGAAATCAAGAAATTGATCCCATTTACAATTCCACCAAAAACCATAAAATAACTAGGAATAAATCTAACCAAAGAGGTGAAAAATCTATACACTGAAAACTATAGAAAGCTTATGAAAGAAACTGAAGAAGACACAAAAAAATGGGAAAAGATTCCACGCCCCTGGAAAGGAAGAACAAATATTTTTAAAATGTTGATACTACCCAAAGCAATCTACATATTGAATGCAATCTCTATCAAAATAACACCAGCATTCTTCAAAGAGCTAGAACAAATAGTCCTAAAATTTGTATGGAACCAGAAAAGACCCCGAGTAGCCAAAGCAATCTTGAAAAAGAAAACCAAAGCAGGAGGCATCACAATCCTGGACTTCAAGCTGTCTTACAAAGCTGTAATCTTTAAGACAGTATGGTACTGGCACAAGAACACACACTCCGATCAATGGAACAGAATAAAGAACCCAGAAATGGATCCACACACATATGGCCAACTAATTTTTGACAAAGCACAGAACAGATGAACACAAGGGAAGCAAAGATAATATAAAAACAGGGAGGAGTACAAAACATAAGAGACTATTAAATATAGAGAACAAACAGAGGATTACTGGAGGGGATGGGGGGATGGGCTAACTGGGGAAGGGGCATTAAGGTATCTACTCCTGAAATCATTGTTGCACCATTGCTAACTAACTTGGATGCAAATGAAAAAAAAAAGAGAAAAGAAAAGAAAAAAAAGATGAATAATAATAATAGTATTAGTTAAAATATACTTAATTTACTCTGAGCAAAGATTTATTCTAATATTGTTGGTTTTTCCCTAAACAGATAGCCAACATCTGACCAATTCTAAACACCTGCACTGAGACCTTGATGTCAGCCACCATAGTGTCATACTGGAGAATTGCAATAACTTTATAACTGGCTTCTACCTTTGCCCCCTTGGCTCAATTCGCAAATCTATAGCTAGACTGTTTCTTTTAAAGCACAAGTCACGGGACTTCTGGGTGGCTCGGTTGGCTAAGCGTCCGAGTCTTGATTTCAACTCAGGTCATGATCTCACAGCCATGAGTTAGAGCCCTGTGTCGGGTTCTGTACTGACAGGCAGAGCCTGTTTGGGATTCTCTCTCTTTCTCTCTGCACCTCCCTCTCTCAAAAATACATAAACTTAAAAAAAAACTCATAAATCAGTTCTTGCCACATGGCCGCCACTTTCCTCTCAGCATCATTGACCCTGAAGGTGACTAATATCCTGCATACCTTCTCCATCATTAGATCTCCAGTCACTCCCTGGCCAAGACTGAGACCAAGCCTGCCATCAGAAAACAATAAAATATCCTAAACTTTAAGGCTGTGCAAGAGAGAGGTGTTAGCTCCAAGAGCAGAGAAGATGGCTGTTGACCCGCACTGGCCAGTGTTGACTCTGCTGCAACTCCACTAAGTATTCTGAACGTGCTCTTCAAAGATGTTGAAATGGGTCATGTAATCTCAGAAAGGGGGTTGTCCATGGAAGAGGAGGGAAATAAAAATTGTTATGTTTTCCTAATTCTCTGCATTTGGCCCTTGAAGAAATTCAAAAGCAGTACGAGCTGTTAGGATCCTGCACTCAGGGCCCAGCTGCACAGAGGATACTTATGCGAAATGGAAGCAGCATTTCCCAGTTAAAACTGGTGTAACTGATTTTTTCAGCAAAACCATCCATCCAAAATTCCGAAGCAGGGGTTGTAACCTTGTGGAGTAAGCCTTGCAATCGGAATTTAGCTGATGAGGTGAAGACAAAACACCCTGAGCTTTCAAGAGAGCAATTCTGGAAGCCCACGGAGGCTCTTACAATCAAAATGACAGAGTTATGATACATAATTCATACACTCACAGTTCATCCCTTGAATCTTAAGGAACCAAAGAATAAGAAAAAAAAAGTAAGATGGAAACATATGTGAAACAATATACATGGAAAATACTCCTTAGAAGAAACATACACAAATTAAAACTACTGAGAGAAAAAAAGAATTTTTTGGTGCTAAACAAGTTGAAGATCACAAATTATCTATTCATCTTAAGAATGGGGGGTGGACAAAATAGCACTTCTAAGTACAAAGAATCAGTGGAAAGTCTATAGTGAATTGTATGAGTTATGAAGTGAAAATATCTGGGGTGCCTGGTTGGCTCAGTCAGTTAAGTGGCTGACCCCGGCTCAGGTCATGATCTCACAGCTCATGAGTTCGAGTGCCACGTCAGGCTCTGTGCTGACAGCCCAGAGCCTAGAGCCTGCTTCAGATTCTGTGTCTCCCTCTCTCACTGCCCCTCCCCTGCTCATGCTCTGTCTCTGTCTCTCAAAAATAAATAAAGATTTTTTAAAAAGATCTGTGAAGTGAAAATATCTACTAATTATCAGTTTTATGACAATGTGCGTATGTACCCTCTCTATGTAGTAAAGAATGTGGCTGGCCTTTGTCTCTGGTTCCTGGGAGGTGAACTCTAAATCCTTGGAATTTCCCAGATGATTGGAGCATCTCTGTTGGTCATGGTGGGCACCTGGAATCACATCCGGTTGTCTGCACGAACAAGATGACTCAGGATGGCCAGAAGGACCAACTTGTGATTAGCAAGTTGGGCTTTCAGCAATAAGGTATCAGCCCAAACTCAGAGGAGGGGAGAAGAGGTTGGAGATTGAATTCAACTATGAGGCCAACGATTTAATCAATCATCGCTGTGTTATGAGGCTGCCACAAAGACTCTGGGCACCACACTACTTGAGCATCTCCAGCTGGCAGTACTCTGAGTATCATCACACTTCAATGTGGAGAGGATAATGCATCCCCAAAGATGAAAGGAACTTCACACTCGGAACCCTTCCAGACCTTGCCTTATGCATGTCATTTCCTTTGGATGCTTCTAATTTGTATGCTTTTGCGATAATAAATTTGTCATCTTTAAATATAGCACTTTTCTGAGTTCTGTGAGTCACTGTAGCCAATTATCAAACCTGAGGGTAGTAGTGGGAAATGCTAAACTTGCACCCCACTGAGTAGACTAAGTGTGGCCATGTGCACTCCCAAATATGTGCCTGGTAACTGACATGAGGCCAGTCATATGGGGATTATGCCCTCAGACTGCGCACTTTGCTTGACTCCAGGTACCACAGCAAATTTCGTACAAACTCTAAAATATTTTTTAAACTGGCATTTTATAGTAGGATCTAATTTTTCTTTTTACATATATATGCTCAAAAGAGAAGTCAGATAATGACACTCCTCTGTCCCAAATCCTGGAGGGACTCCCATTCTACTCAGTAAAAGCCAAAGTCTGTTCAGTGGCCCATGAAGTTGAACTTCTCTGGGCATGTGCCCCCTCCTCCCGCTTTGTGAGACCCCTCCTCCCACTTCGTGAGACCCCTCCTCTCAGCACCCTGTCCTCTGTGCTGCTGCTGGGATGTTCCCCATGTCCTTGCTGTCTCCATTGCTGGGATCTTCTCCCCACCATCAGCACAGCTCACTCCCTCACCAGCTTCCAACTTTTCCCCTGGCTTCTCTAAGGATTGTTTTTTCTCGATCTTCAATTTCCTGTAGTGTGAAAATGATACATCAAGGTTTAGTTTTTCTGCCATGTATCCTGCTTAGTGTTCTCTAAGCTTCCTGGATCTGGGGTTGGATATCTGACGTTGAATTAGGAAAATTCTCCATTGTTATTATTTCAGATATTTCTTCAGTTCCTTTCTCTCTTTCTTCTCCTTCTGGTATTTGTACTACGCAAAGTTACACCTTTGGAGTTGCCCCACAGTCTGTGGATTTTTTGATTCTGGTATTGTGTGCTCAACATCAGAGATGGTTTCCTCAACTGCATCTCACCCACTGAGTCCATCAAGGACACTCTTCATTTCTGGTAGTGTTTTTGATCCCTGGCATTTCTGTTTGGTGCTCTCTCAACATTTTTCTCTCTGCCTACATCACGCCCTGGTTCTTCATGCTGTCCACTCTACCACTGTTGTAAATTCCCAGTCTGATGGCTCCAGCACCCCTACCACATCTGAGTCTGGTTCTTAGGCTTTCACTGTCTCTTCAGACTGTGGTTGGTTTTTTTTTTGTTGTTGTTGTTGTTTTTTGGGTTTTTTTTGCACTTTACTGTGTCTTGTGATTTTTTTTTCTTGATAGCCAGACAGAAAGGGCTGGGTGAGAGGAAGGCTATAAACCAGCATGTGGTATTGAGGTGTGTGTGTCGGGCAGGGGGGTGGAGGGCAGGTGTCCAATGATCACGTCTTGGCCTTTCAGTGAGACTCAAGACTGCAAATGTGTCTCTCAGCTCCCCTGCCCCCTTAGGTGGGACAGGATGGCCAGAGGGGGCCAGAATTAGGGATTTCCCTTCTTCCAAGTCAGTTATACTCTGTTTAAATGGTTTCTCATGAGGGCAGGTCTCCACAAGAACAGATGCCCTGGGTTATTTCAAAACAATTCCTTTTCTGTCCTCTGGCTGGAAGCATGGCAGGAGTCTTCTCTGATATCCACTGTGCAAGGCTCGTAGAGCTTTCAGAATTAAGACTCACAGAAATGTGGGGATCCCCCATCACTAGGTCCCCTGGAGTTTTTATTTCTCAGGCTTGCCCACACCGAGCTTCCAGCAATTCGTCAATTAGATTTTAGGTTTCTTACTTCAACACTGGTTTCTTCAGGGGCTTCTGCTCTGGTGGGTTGTGATTATCTGTATTTATCAGTGAGCCTCACAAATTGGGGGTGGAGAGTGGTTTGCCCTGTGACCTCACTTCTTTCGTGTATCTAAGAAGAGTTGATTTTTCAGCTTGTTCAGCTTTTAAGGCAGACTGGTGACTTTCAAGCTCCTTATATGTGGGACCAGAAACCAGAAAGTTCCTCTTTCCATCTCTGCTGAATGTTCCACACACTGCCCACTCCTGTCCCCTCTGAAGATAAGTCTCTAGCACAGTGCTCTCTGACAACCCCATCAGAAACTCTGGCACTGGGATCATTTCCTCCTTTTCTTTCCATGTATGTTTATTTTCTGTGTGGCCCTGACATGACTCTCCAGGTAGTGACATAGCTGTGGGTCACCACCAGTCTGCCTTCTTTTTTCTATCAAAGGGAAGCTTTGACTCAAAATAACACAATGTACTAGAGATTATGTCTCTAGATCCCAGTAGGAGTGGAGATTAATGGCTAATATACGTCTTTTATGATTCACCAGGGCCTTGAAAGCAGAGTAAAGAAAGCCAGAATGACAATGGAGACCCAATGACTCCAAACATAGACCAGAGACTTTAACAGTGGAGGAAACGTTCTCTCTCAGTATGAAATAACTTTGTACTGTCCTTGGATGGAAGGTGATTACTCTAACATGCCACTACTTTAATAACAACAGTAAAGGAGCAGCAGGCCTGGAGCTCCACTTCGAGGAAGTGTTGAAGAGGTAACATGGGGAACATGTGCATCGGAGCCAACTTTCCTCATCTCACCTCTGCTTCCCCCACTCCAGGTGCATGTGACCCAAGGGGTCAGCAGGATGAATGTTGAGTTTATTTTAAGATTGTGCAGCCAAGATGTGGAGAATTGTATGGGCAAAGGAGGGTGGGATCCATCCAGAGCAAGCTTCTCCCTGTGTGAGGGGTTGCAGTTGTGCACCAAGAAATGTGAACAGGGCTGCTTGGGAGCAACCTGTGAGTAGGAGAGGTGGGTCAGGAGGAAGGATGGGACATGGAGACCCTCTTCCTGGGCCCAAAGGAAAGACCACCTTTCCTGGAACCTTAAGCACATGTTCTTATAATGTAATGCCTTTCTGAACCTGCCCTAATCTTCAGCCAAAGGAAAAAAAAAGTGTATAAGTAAACCAATAATACATTTTATCGAAATGCTGAATGGCAGAGTATTTAAATTAAACCTCAACCAAGCAAAGACCAAAGCTGAATATCTTCATCACAGAAGAACTTCTGAGTTGAGAGTATATCTTAACTTATATCCAGAAATGTAAACTAATATTTGAATATCTACTATAGTATAAACTGTTACAATACAGTGGACTGTCTTTAAATATAGTCATCAATTTTTTTAAAGTTACCATTAAAGTAAAAGGAAAACGGTCTCGGCACTGTCACTGGCTAATCACTTCTACAGCCGCCAAACTGCACACTCACAACACTTACACCCATGCTCACTTCCAACAAGGTCATTGGAAGAAGCAAACTGTATCAGTTCTGCCACTTTTGTTTCCTGCTGCGTCTGCTGAGGTACCCACCAAGTTATTATGCATTCTTTATCTCTGATATCTCTTCAACTCCTGAACCAGACACTGATGGGAATTATGATGATCAATTTTATGCATCAACTTGACTGGACCATAGAGTACCCAGATATTTGGTCAATATTATTCTGTGTGTTTCTTTGAGGGGAGGTTTAGATAAGATTAACTTTATATTGGTATCCTGAGTGAAGCAGATTGCTCTCCCAAATGTGGATGGGCCTCATCCAGTCAGGTGAAGGCCTGAGAGAGAACAATGGTTAACAAACCCCCAACGTAAGACTGAATATTTTTTATGTGAGTGCCCTCAAACTGAGACCTTGACTTTGTTCCTCTCTGTGAGTCTGAACTGGAATACTGGCTCTTCTTGGGTCTCAGGCCCACCAGCTTTCAGACAGGAACCACACATACATTCTCTTGGGTCTCCAGCTTGCAAATTCACCCTGCAGATCTTGGAGCTTGCCCACCCCCAATTCTTTATAACAACTCCCTTTATATACATACAGGATATACCTGTATACTATAAAAAAGGGTAATATACCTCTTTTGTGATTCACCTGAGCCTTGAAAACAGAGTAAAGAAAGCCAGAGTCCCTCAGAATTACAATGGGTACCCAATGATTCCAAACAGAAGACAGATAGATGATAGATAGACAGACAGACAGATGGATAGAGATGATTGATAGATGGATAGATAAAACATAGATAGATGATACATAGGTAAATAGATGATAGATAGATGATAGATATTTAGATAGATAGATAGATAGATAGATAGATAGATAGATAGATAGATAGATAATCTCCTATTGGCTCTGTTTTCTCTAGAGAACCCTAATATATGATGCTACAATTTTATTGATGCAATACCCAAACCAAAGCTTTGTGCACTGCTTGTGAAAGATGCTTTCTATTTTCAGAAGCAAATTTAAGGCCCTTATTTATTTCTATTTGTAATATAATTTGCAGGCCCTTGATGTTTCACACAATCACTTGAGGAAAATTAGTGCTTAAACCTCATACAGAAAAATGTGCCAATGGAGATATGAACTTAACTTTCAAGATAATAAAATTCTCTCCAAATTTCCATCTGCAATTCAGTTTTCATTGCACACATGCCCACTTTAGCATTTTTCCTGGAGTAGAAGAGTAGGAGGATTAAGCAAGCTTATGGAACAAATACCTGCCCTCACAAGAAGTGTCAGCAAGTTCTGGTAAAATGAACTCTTTTCTTTAAGGCCAGTATTGATTGTTCCTAAGTCTGTTCTGGTATCACTAAACCAATTAGTTCATGGAAATATTGTTAACTGCAAAGTACAGTATTAAAACAATTTGTCTCAGTTTTTTACATGTAATTGCAGTTATTCCAAATTATTTGGTTATCATAAGGCAGTTATAAAACTTCCTGCATATCATGCAGTTTGTCTATGGCTGAAGAATGATTAACAGAGGCCCTTTGCCTCTCTCAGCTCTGATCAGTAATTCTGGAGTGTGTTCTGTGCTGCATTTGAAATGCGGGAATAAACATGAGGTTTCCAAAATCCTTCGCAGCCCTCATCATGTGTGTTGTATCATCAATAATGTCTGCATGATGTTAAAGTCCATATGCAATTATTGTTTCCCAAAACTAAACCATGCATCAGATTTGGGCAACTGCTGAGATGACAAACTAAAGCCAAAATCAGTGCATCCCAAAAGCAGTCTTGAGAGACACAGAAATGAAGAAGTAGAGATACAGGAAAGGCTGGCCCACTATCTCCTGTCTCTGGCAGAAAGGCATGCCTACGGGGTGAGTGGTGGTCAGTGCTGCTGGGGGTGAGCCATATCCAAGGCCCAACAACACACTGGAGTGACTTTCCAAGGACCACATGGGCAAGAAATAATCCACAACCAAACTTCTGGTTACACCTACAGATCAGAGGACAGTTCTCTCATGAGAGAAGGGCCAGCAAGCAACTGGGTTGCAGATAAGATACTTTATTGATGAGGTGACTGGCATATGGGTTTCTGTGTACATCCTAATGGGCATCTGTCACAACTTGGCAATAAGAGACTGTTGATGGTAATGTCATGGCTTCTCTTCTTAAAATATCTTTTTACTTTTCTTTATAAAGAAAAATGAACTCAACCTGATTAAAAATATGAGTTAAAATGGCTACCCATCATAATCATGTAGAAAAATGGCCTCTAAAAGTATAGACACATCTATACCAGGGAAGTGGGAGCATTTCCCATGATGAAAAATTTGTTTCCTTGTTTCATTTGGTTGTAACCAAAAGTAATCTAGAGCTCAAACATGAGACAGAGAAATAATGGACTGCTGAATTTTTTAACCAACTGAGCCATAAATGCTGCACTCATTCCAGATATTTTGGTTCTCATTTGGGGAAGATATTTATGTGCTTTTGTGGGCTCTGTGATAAGACTTTATTTGAATGTGTTACAATATCCATTTGCTTTACTATGAGAACAGTTCTTACAGCAGTGAAAGAGGGCCATAAATCACAATTACCATTTCTTTCTACAGGTCAAGTTTTCTGGGTCATTTTCTTTGCAAGACCATAAGTTTTCTTGGCTACTGTTGGCCAAAGTTATCACTAGTTCTATTAGAATCAAGAGCTGAAGTTGAGTGTTGGTAAATTTAACTTCTCCTGGGTCATTGCAAAATTCTCACTTGTTAAAGTAAATGTTTATTGATTTTTACTTACCACCCAAATAAATTTATGCCAGTTGTGAAAATTTAGAAAATATGAATAGAAAAGATATAGAATATGACTTATTCTATCATCAAAGACAACATTCATACAGCCCCATAGACTTCAATTTAAATAAAAAATGCTAGAAATAAGTTCATTTTGCTGCCAATTTACACTTCTTCTTTACCATCACATTAATATTATCTGCAAAACTGAAATATATGATGTTGGAAACATACGAAGTTTTCATGCATGAAGGGCCACAATTTAGAAACTTTTTCTCTGTAGCTCCTTAAAAGATTGATGAAGACAGTAACCATCTGTCTGTACTGAGGAGGTAAATGGACCTGTGGAGGGGGTGGGAGGGTCCTGGGTCATGTAATCACCTGCTTTTCCAATCTCTAGTGTTAGACAAGAACACTTCCTGATTGATAGCACAAATGCAAATTATTTTCACATACTAATGGCTTTCCCCCAAAGCTTCTTAATAATAGATATAGAGGTTTGTTGGATTTTATTAAATGTTTCAATAAATATGAAAATAATTTATGTTCCATGTTTGGTAATAAAATAACACATTTAAATGTGTGTTAAAGTTTTACTATAAAACCTTTAAAACAATCTAATATAAATAAGGGAATATAATATTGTATTAAAATATATCATGGAATGTACATTTAAAATGTGTATATATATATATATAATGATGATGTCTATAATACCTAATGTGCCAACATAATGAAGTCCTTTTCAATGATGTACAGATTTTATATTGAAAATTCATTAATGATATATTCCTATAATTATATCAATTTTGAAACATATCAACTTGACATAAGATAATTCTAATGTTTTTAAGTTTATATATTTATTTTGAGGTAGAGAATCTTAAGCAGCCTCTGCACTGCTACTGCAGAGCCCCATGCAGGGTTTGAACTCATGAACAGTGATCATGACCTGAGCCGAAATCAGAGTTGGATGCTTAACTGACTGAGCCACCCAGGTTCCCCAGTTTTAAATAAATATTAGAAATAAGACATGGAGCAAAATCAAATATTCTTTACCCATTACTGAATACAACACAGTTTATTAACAGCATAGACCACAGGAACCAGCTCTTGTGAGAGCAGGTGGTAGGTCCTAACAGGACTCCTGCAGTCCAGCAGCCAGGAAGCCTGAGTGGCTGTCGTGAAGGTCAGTCCTGTCAGCGCTCCTGGAGAAGTGGGCCAGACAGGACCAGGTTGCACCTGGTTTCATGGGTGGATTCAAGCCCTATGTCAGGCTCTGTGCTGACAGTACAGAGCTTACTTGTGATTCTCTCTCTTCCTCTCTCTATGCCCCTCCCTTGCTCATGCTCTCTCTTTCTCTCAAAATAAATAAGTAAACTTAAAAAAACTTAAAAAGAAGTCCTTATATTAAAAGCCACAGATGTAATGTCATCATATGGATGCAGTTCTGAACCAAACATTTTCCTGTTTTGTGGGAAACAGTGGGCTTAAAGAACAAGATATTTGAAAGACTTCTTAAGAATGAAAGCCTTCATTTCAAAAATAGCAAAAGGGTATGAATGGTGCTGTTTCCATCACTATCATGAAGTGAAGGTTATATGCTATTGTTCTCAAGAAAATTAATGTTCTCCAACATGTTCTACTATGCAAGCGAGAAGAGATTCTGCCTCCAACTGATTAGTGGTCACTTGATGTGAGAAACTGAGTCACACCTGTTTAAGCAGAGCAAGAAAACAGCCACCACCTTACATGCACAGTATGCTTATATAATATTATTTATAATATTTATGTAAAACAAAGTTCTTTATTCACTTTTATATGTAATCAGATAACCAAAAAGAAAAAAATCTTATGATTTAAAAAGATGAACTGCATAATATCTCACCTTAACTATAATAATCACCTTAATCTATTATATCAGAGATGTATTTTAATTGTTTTAAGTATCAAATGCAAGAATTCCGTTCAAGCATTAACAAAATATTCCTTCTATGATAACTTTAGTCCCTCAACCCCACCTCACCTTACTAAGTCTCTCAATTTTATCTCCTGTTTGAGATCCAAAGAAAAGCATTCCCATGAACACATCCCCAGTAACTGAAGAACTCAACTCCTATTCTCCTCCCAAGGAAGTTCCTTATTCACATTAAAGCAGTGATTCTGCTTATACTTCAAGTATAATGAGCTCCAATAACAAAGAGCAAACAAATAAACAAGCAAAACCTCACATCCTTTGCTCTAGTGACTAAAACATCTTACGCAGGGTATATAGGTTATGTTATGTTATAGTACATAGAGTACATATGTTATGTACTAATTGATTACTAAGTACACGTCTCTACTAAACCCTTTGAACAACAAGCTTTCAGTTGTACAATCTGTCCTTTGGGAACTACAATTAACTGTCAGGCTTATCATGATGGTGTTCACCTATTTTTCCTCTGTGAGCATCAACCAGATGACCATACCCTCCCCTGTGCCAGTGTCCCGAATGGTCAGAGTCCCTGCAAGCATTCTTACTCTTGCCAACCAGGTGGTCCTCTCACTGATCTTAGTCTGATCACCCAATATCAGCCTTCTTCTCTAACTTAACCCAACTCTTTTTTTTTTTAATTTTTTTTAACGTTTATTCATTTTTGAGACAGAGAGAGACAGAGCATGAACAGGGGAGGGGCAGAGAGGAAGGGAGACACAGAATCTGAAACAGGCTCCAGGCTCCGAGCTGTCAGCACAGAGCCTGACGCGGGGCTCGAACTCACGGACCGTGAGATCATGACCTGAGCCGAAGTCGGACGCTTAACCGACCAAGCCACCCAGGCGCCCCTAACTTCACCCAACTCTTAACCCAACTCTTAGCTCCAATCCAACTACTCTCCAAATCACTCCACCCACCTGATTTGATCCTTTCGTTACTCTGGAGCACCTAGCTTGTGCTCAGCTGGGTTCTACTGCCTGTAGTCATCCTGTGCATTGGTCTTCCTCTGGTAATGCTGATACTTTTCTGCCTATTAACGTGGAGATGGATAAAGTCACTATTTCCAGATGACCTATCGAAAACACCCTATACTATTAAAGGAGCCACACTGTTTAAAGACAGTAATGTATGTTAAAGTCAGGTCACTATCCTAGATGATAAATCTCAGACATTTTCTTTTCCTTGGTTAGCAGTGGCATATATTATATGTGGCATGTCAGCAAGGACCCAGGAATACGACCTCAAAGCATGAGCAGCTGAGGTACCCTCCATCTGCTCCTGGCTCTCTACCTTCTAGGCACCTGGCAGGACTTCGCTTCCCTGTCTCTATGAGGCTGGGTGTGGCTGTATATTTCTACCGAAAGGGGAGTAGAAGTGTCCGTTCCAGGTAAGATCTCTAAGAGCCGGTGTGAGACCCACCACCCTCTCTCCCTGCCACTGGGGCAATCCTGAAAACAAGCATCAAATGCAATTGAGAGATGAGCCACGTCCTTTGCTGGGCCATGTCAGCACATGACAAGAAATGAACTTGAGTCCAGTCACTAGGATTTGGGAACCGTTTCTTCCTCCAGCAATTCAACCAAAACATTGCCAGCTCTGTGGAATATAGGAATGAAGGGAAACCTAAAGGACTGGAGTTAGACAGGATCATATATCTGACAGAATCTGTAATTAGCCAGAACTAAGGGAGTCCTTATACATGAAACAGCCAAAATCCAGGTGCCATCTTCTCAACTTTAAATAGAAATTGACATTCTCTCCTTATTTCAACTGAAAAATATGGTAGCATTTAGACTCCAGACCTTCATCATTTCTTCTAAATTAATGGTACAAGAAATCAAGGCCAGTATTTTTACTTAATACCATTTGTAAAGACTGCAAATCTATAGGACATAATTAACCTTAGGGACATCCCTCAATTTATGAATTCTAAACACACATATATTAAATTAGGTATAAATTAGTTAATCTGTAGATTTTATATCTATAAAGATTATAATTTAGTACATTTTATGAAATTATTAGAAGTCTATCATAAATCTGTTTCTAAAACTATCAGAACTATTTCTAAAACTATTAGAAAGCTGTTTCTGTTTCTACTAAAAATAACAACATTCTAGGCGCACCTGGATGGCTTGGTCAATTAAGCCTCCAACTCTTGATTTTGGCTCAGATTATGATCTCATGGTTTGTGGGATCAAGCCCCGTGTCAGGCTCTGTGTTGCCATCACAGAGCCTGCTTGGGATTCTCTTGCCCACTGTCTGTACCTCTCCCTAGCTGGTGCTCTCTCTCTCTGTTTCTCTCTCAAAATAAATAAAACGAAAAAAAAAAACATTCTAAATATTCTTAGCTATTAATAAATGCTGAAACATTTTATTTATTCATTTATTTTTAGTAAAGAATTAACAACTTCATGATCAAACCACCCAGTGATCAAATTCTTTGGAGCAACAAATGTTATCTTTGACTAAATACTAATCCCTGACAATATCTATCAAACAATATTTAGTCAAAATGTGTAACCAGAGCTTGTTAATGATGTTAAAAAAGAAAAATATTGAAACTATCATCTTTTGTCTGTGAGGGACATAGTCAAGCAAATGAAAAGAGAGATACTTGCAGCCACATAAGCATATGCAAATCTGTTGCAGTGGCCCTAATTAGAACATATTTTTCCTATTTTATGCTTTCCCACTTTGACTGAAAGAGTTTGTATACAGTACTTCTAATTAAATAGTTCTTTAGTGTCTTGTTCTTCTTAATTTTCTATTTTGTTTTTCTCTGTTCAACCTAATCATCACAAAATTTCATCTGAGTTTTATAGTCTGATGTTTTCTCTGACAGTGTTTATATAGTTTCTCAGGATTTACATACAAAATTCAGCTATGTTCATAATTGCTATAATTTAATACTTTCTAAAAAACTTTTTAAGTTTATTTTTTGAGACAGAGAGTGAGAGACAGGATGAGTTGGACAGAGGCAGAGACAGAGGGAGACACAATCTGAAGCAGGCTCCAGGCTCTAAGCTGTCAGCACAGAGGTGATGCAGGGCTCGAACTCACTAACTGTGAGATCATGACTTGAACTGATGTCAGACACTTAACTGATTGAGCTACCCAGGTGCCCCACAATTTAACACTTTATTAAGCAGGACCTTATGGGGTCTGATGTTACCACCACGCAAACCTCCTCATTGGGGAGCATATTTCTGGGAACTGCTAGCCCCAAGATGGACAAGGACAGGCCTTGTGCAACAGGCCCGGAGGGTCTGCAGATGGAAGCAAGTAAGGAGGAGCAAACTGCAAGTGCTGACACCCAGCTAACCAGCACCCAGGATCCCTGGATCAGTCCTGGGCCAGGGCACCTAGAGACACCAACCATAGTTGGGACTTCTGGGGGACACTCCCAAATCCAGGCCTTGGGGACTTCGGGGGTTACCCCAGGCCTGCCTGGCTGCGTGGGGTGGGAGACACCCAGAATCACCATTGCTAGACAGGCCCCAAGTCTCACAAAGACAGCAGGGCCAAGTAGGGCCTGCCAGTGACCACCTCAAAAGTCCCCGTTGGTGGTGCATGGCAGAGAACTGGGAGGTTGGCCTGGCCTCCCAGACTGTCCAGGTCCAGCCATGCAGGGATACAGCAGCCACAGGCGGGGACCCACCCACTGCCAAGGTCCATCCTGCCCCAAAACGGAGCTGCTAATGCCCTGAAACCAGATCTCAGGGGCAATTTACCCTGGACTCCAGGTAGTACCAAGGAAACTGTCTACTGCAAAGGGAGTGTATGTCTTCCCAGGGCAGAGCCATAAGGGGTAATGGGTCTAGCTCAAAGGACCTTCCGTGTTTCACAAAAAAAAAAAAAAAAAAAAAAAAAAAAAAAAAAAAAAAAAGAAGTAGAAAAGAAGGAAAGAAAGAAAGAAAGGAAGAAACAATATTCTACAAGCTGTCTTTATCTTTGTGTATTAAGTTAACCCAGACATCCCTAGAGGGCCATGGCTACTAAAACAGGAATGGATATGGCATGGGTAATAATTGTCAAAACCACAAATATAATTTACTACATTTTTTATGGGGTGTGAAGGGTAATGACCCTAAAGATAGGCATGATTATTATCTTCATTTAATAACATCAAAACAATTTTACTGAGGCAGAGCAGTTGGCCCAATATCATACAAGGAGTAAGAAGAAGAGTAAGAAAAAGAGTTTACCCAAGCCTATCTGACGTTCAATCTGATTCACTTGGACTCACCATGTCCCTGACTGCTTTTTAGGACACAGCCATGAACAAGATAGATGTGAACCCAGATTCCATGGAGGGCATATTTTGAAAAGATGGAGTAGGAGTCAGGCCCCAAAAAACAAAACAACAAAACAAAACAAAACAAAAACCCAAAACTATATAACATTTATATAGAGGGATGATAGATAGAGATTATTTATGTATAAATCATGAAAAGATATGTTTAAAACACTTTTGTTTTTCAATAAATATAAGAGATGAACAAAGATTTGGTAGAAAATAACTTGGAAGGTGCCCCTGGGGAATTTGCATTTTAAAATGAGACAGGAATGCCAAAGAAATAGTCTTCTGTGAAAGAACATCTTAGGGCACAATTGCTAAGGTAGAAGTGAAGCCAGTGCCTAAGCAACCAAAACAAGGACAGTATGACTGGAGCACAGTGGAACAGGAAGGAGGAGAAGAGAAGGGCCTGGGCAAGAAGTCTGGATTTAATTCTAAATGCAATGAGAAGAAGCCTCTGGTGGCTTTAAGCAGGAAAGTGACATTCCAGGTATAGGTGGCAGATGATAGGGAAGCACACAGGGAGAGAGTCTAGTTAGGAACTGAATAAGCTCCTCCAAGAGGGAAATGATGGTAGCTTGGACTAAGGTGCTAAGGGTAAAAGTGGAATTAGAAGGGTAAATTCTGAACATGGAAATAGAGACACAGAGTTTATGGGCCTGGCTCCCTATTGAGTAAACATCCTGAAAATCACTGAGGAGACCAGTAGCACTGTTATCTTTCACAAAATAATTCCACTTTAGTGGACTCAGCAGAGAGCTAATGTCCTGTCGAATCTTGGTTGAGGTAGTTTAGAGTTCTTGGGAGAATTGCTCCTACATGTCAGCACCATTATACTCTTTGTTGAGTTCATCAATGATGCCATTCTATAATGGTAGAAATAAAATTAAAGTGAAATAAAACATTAGAATACCATAATCATCTTAATAAACACATATTTTTTAAATTCCTCCCTGCATTTTATTGCATGATTATAAATATGAGTGAGACTCAGAAACCAAACTAACCTTCTTTAAAATTGCCTAAGTGCATTTTGTAATATATGAGAGTTCTGTTAATCTCATTAAATGATATAAGTAAGGAACTAATAAATAATAGTGGCTCCTTATTCTTAAATGCTTACAGAGGTCCCATTTTCCTTTACAGGCTCTTAATGAAATTTAAGCAAAGTGGTTGCCAACAAAGTGGGAAATTGTATGATTTTGAATTCAAATCGGGGTATTAAATAGTTTTATAAATCTCAGGAAAAATACATTCATAGATAAAGTTCCTATCAACCTACTTAATGGGAATATTACTAAACTTCTTTTATGTAAATATGATTAGTGAGATCTTATAAATTACAATTTAAATTGAAGATATCTGCATTCTTTCACTATCAAGACAATGAAGTGAGGTCAACAATTACTCTGAAGACATCCAAATTCCATGTAGAGATTCCATCTTTTTACATTTAAAAGTATATATACTGAAATGCCCTTAAAATTTTTCTACTCATTCTGCTTCCCTTGTTTTTTATCTTACAGATCTTCTGTGGTTCTATTCCCTATTTGCTTGACCTTGTTATCCGGGTGGGAAATTTATAAACATGTATTACTAATGTAGTTTGTTTTTTATTTGTGCCTCTATTCCTCTATTTCTTCTGAAATTTGTATACTTCTGGATTTGAGAAATTTTGAGCTGATAAAGACTTAAATGTTTATTCGTCTGTCATGACATTTTAATACCTCTTGTAGGGTAGGAAAATAATTTCACCTCTACTATTTTAGGTCCTTGGCTGAGATCCTCTGTAATAAAAGAACAACAGGAGAAATATAGAAGTTTGATAACACATATGCCTCTTGTATACATGGGTGAGACCCAGGAAAGTGGAGTCATTCCCTAAAATGGCCCAAGCCATCACCTTAAATACCATCATCTAAAGACAAAAGAGATTTGGGGGAGTGGGGATCCAGTTATGGGAGGTGACCAGGAAAAATGCAGTAAACAAGCATAAGATTGTTATACATGCA
The DNA here is from genome assembly GCF_018350215.1 of Panthera leo. NCBI lineage: Eukaryota > Metazoa > Chordata > Mammalia > Carnivora > Felidae > Panthera > Panthera leo. The sequence goes on along the minus strand of NC_056689.1, from coordinate 230,395 downwards.
GATTTAACTCATTGTTTTCTCCCTTGATATAGAGTTTCCAAAAATTTAGTCATCCTCTTCTTCCTGGTACAGAAAAAAAAAAAACAAAAAAACAAAGAAACACCCTTACAAATGGATATTTCCCTCCTAAAAGTAAATATTCCTTCACTCAGTTTTTAGCTCTTCTCCAGTGCCTGCTATTTCTTGAAAAAAATAACCAGTTTAAGTAACCCTTATGGTATAAAAGGTACATTTTGGGATGGCAAATTCTGTTCCTATTCACTATCAAAGTCTTAACCTACAGAAAGTAGAGCTTTAAGGAAAGAATGTCTAGCACTCTGTGATGAGTAGGAGAAGACACAAGAAGTCTGGGTTCAAAATATTTCACTGTGTATCACACACAAAAAAATACATCAATATAAGTGAGAAAAGGAGAGAGAGCCTTGACCAAAGTCAAATGAAGTCTATTAGTCTACATAGGGATGTAGTTTGTCTTGTGCTTTCTTTATCCATTCCCATTTTATCTATCACCCATCAGACCACCATCACCTTTCATGTTGATTATGTAACTGTAGAGGAGCAAAATTTGTCAATTCAGAATGTATCTCTTTGGTATGTGGATTATTTTAGGCTGATTATTTTTCAGAAACATGGGGCTCAGAATGAACTTTTTACCTCATCCTAACTGCCTAAAAGACTTTAGACAGAGGAACTGCCTGAGGAAGGAGGTATTATCATAATTAACTACAGTATATTATAGGTAGGTGTGGTAGAAAGGGGGAAAATTAGCAGTCCGTTTGTTAAAATTCCTCTCTATGTCCCACTGTCCCTGTATGGCCCAGAAAACATTTGTTTACTTTTTCATCTTCCTGTGAATTGTCTTTCTTTCTTTCAAAGTCCCAAAACCTACTCCCCTCTCTAGCTCTGGATGTCACATAAACATCTAATGCCTGCCTGGCCTCATGTTCTTATGGAGCACCCATACATATGTAATTAAATTTTATTAACTCCTGTTAATCTGTCTTATGTCAACTTAATTATTAGACGAGCCAAAAGAATCTTTGAGAGTAGTGGAAAATTTTCACTCTCCAACATAAGGAAAAACTGAAAGGTAGTGGTTGTCTAAGCAGTGACTAACTCTTTCGTCTGGGTTATTCTCCACCTTTTTGAACCATTTTACAACCTTGTAGGCTATTTTACAATTCTGTAGTAATAGAAGTTAATTTATAGAAAACTGAGAGTAGTGCAAACAATTCTTTTCCATGGAAATTCAAATTATATCCAGTAGGATACAATTGTTACTCTCTAGATACTGATCAGATTTGGAGCTTTGCATCCATTTGTTAATTTATTTCAGCATTCCTAATCTGACTATAACGTGGTATTTTGAATTCTCTTTGCAACCTCTTGCAAAATTAAAAATTCCTTCATTAATTGACAGAGTAAATAAATTTTTGGCATGTGTTTATTTGTACATTTCTATAAGATTCATGATTGTATTCTATTCTAAATTCATCTTCTCTAGTACTCTACCCACTGTAGGAATTCCCTCTGCTTTTTCCTTGAGAGAAGATCCTTCAGTCTTTGCTTTGGCAAGTCCAGTGAAAATGAACTCAATACCACACACTGAACCATCCATTTTTCACCCAACTAAGTTTGTGTTGAAAATTGAGTTAAATGTATTTATCCATATTTTTATCCATTAATATCAGTTTTTCTGCACAGAGGGAGCTCTTAAGAAAAAGATGAATTTCCTTTCAATGTGATAGCCATTCAAACACTCTAGGACTTTGCTATCTAATACAGCAGGTGCTAGCTACAAGATAGTTACTGAGCACTTAAACTGTAGCAGGTCAAAATGGAGATGTGGTATAAATGTAAAATATACACCAGATTTAGAATACTTAGTACAAAGTACATAAAATGACTCATTAACATTATTAATGGATTATATATATATATATATATATATATATATATATATATATATATATTATACTATATATTATATATTTATTATATATTATTAAAATATAATAAATAGAACATATTAGATTAAATAAAATATTGTAAGTTAACTTTACTTGTTTCTTCTTACTTTTTTAAATGTGGCTACTAGAAAATTTAAAATCACATACATAGCTTACCTCTGTGGTTCACATACTATTTCTATTGAGCAGTATGGCTCCAGAACTTCAATCCTTCCCTTGTAAGTCCCCCCTTACTCAGAACAAGCATCCCCAGATCCAGCACTGTCAAAAGTCTAATTTCCCAACTTCTTCGATGCCTGGATGTCTCATCTGGGCATATTTCAGCTCGCTAAAATTTCAAATCAAGCATCTGCCCAAGATCAAATCACTAGGGCACCAAAGATTTCTTTATGGACACTTTTCTTTTTGGAGAAGTACATCCATTAACAGAGATTTATATCATACCATATTTTAGTAGGAGATTCTTTTCCTATAACTAGCTCTTAAACCAAATCTTTCCCCATCTAGTATCTAAATTATTTAAATCTTATTCAGTGTATGTATATTTGTGTCTGTATGCATCTTCTTGGAACCTATAAGAAGTAAGTAAGCTCCCCTTACTGAAGAATCGTTAAGTAACCCTATTATCTTTTGCTGTCTATAAATGCAAAATGCATGTACCTCCTATTCTGTGACTCTATCCACATTACAGATCAGTAGTTCTCAGTCAGTGATCCTCGCTACACCATGTACTACGAAGTCTTCTTAGGTATGGCACCAAAAATGTTGCTCACAAAAAATTTGTTTTTGCAACGAACAGGCTGAAAAACAGCTCTATGTACCTGTCATATGCAGCACCGAGCTAACAAGGTAGAAGTAGGTAAAGAATGCACACATTTAAACTGAGCTCTCAGAGGTGAAGGTAATGCCACGCAGGCCCCAGAGATACAGAACATACAACATTGTCGCCTCACGTGTAGGTTTGAGAGTAGAAAAGCAGGTAGGGCATCCAGCAGCTCCATTTTAATAAGTCTACTCTAACAAGGAGCTGGGGAGAGTGGCCAAGTGAGAAGTCCAATAACTATGTCATTTAACTATTTCAATCATACTACCAAGAGTTTTAGATTTGAAAGTGGGCTATAAGTAAAGAAAACACTGAGAGGCCACTGGGTGCCTCCGTCAGTTAAGCGTCCGACTCTTGATTTCACCTCAGCTCATGCTCTCAGTCAGTGTTCGTGGGTTGGAGCCCCGTATCAAGCTCTTTGCTGCCAGCTCAGAGCCTGGAGCCTGCTTCAGATTCTGCGTCTCCCTCTCTCTCTCTGCCCCTCCCCCACTCATTCTCTCTCTCTCTCTCTCTCTCTCTCTCTCTGTCTCTCTCTGTCTCTCAAAAATAAATAAATATTGGGGGAAAAACAAAACAAAACAAAACACTGAGCACCACTGTTATGGATTAAATTTCAAAGCCCAGTCCCAGAGGACCCAGCCCCGATAACTTCTTTCAGGATGACATTGAATTCAACTGCTCTACAGACTGAGTATAAATCCAGCCACTTCTGTCATAAGCAGATCTATATGTTATTATCTTATCCATAATTGTATAATCTGTAATCAAAATATATCTACAGTATTCCTCTCTTCTACCAGTTTAACACTGTTTCTGGAACCAGGTTTAGCATTCTATTTTTAATAAGCCAATGTTCGCTTTTAATTGTTCCTTGTTGCTTTTACAAGTGTTCACCAACTATTTAATGATCACTTTAAATTCTGGATCAGCATCAAGCTTATGAGCTTTAGTTTCTGGGATCCAAATTTTTCTTTTTTGAATTTTAAAATATTTGTTCACTTCTAAGCTTTTGGTACATTTCCGGAAGTTTGATATAGACCAAACCATTTAAATTTTTCTTAAATGTTGAGAATGTTTTGCTTTATTTAATATATAGGAGCATTTTCTTTGTTTGATTATCTAGTGTCTGACAGGAACATAAGGATTATATTTTGAATTACAGAGTTAAAAGGAGCATTAAGATACATTGCTTCTATTTTACAAATGACAAAACTGAAACTCACACAGCATCCATTTGACTTGCTCAGGATCACCTCTAACATAAGGGCACACAGGAAGTTGAGCTAAACGTGTATACTAACCACCAAAACTTGTATACTGTTGTTTTCCTTATTTTTGTTTGCTGGAATGGTTTATGCATTTCTCTGGAAATACTTCATAAGTATGTGTATCATTCCGATTTTCCCATAGCTTCCAAAAATCAAACACATTTGATAAGGGATAATTTAAAATTTACTATCAGTTAATCACATGCAGACAGTGTTGTTATAATAGAGTTGCTAACAAATAAACCTCTATTTTCAGTAAAGAAAATTGCTTCCAAAAATTTTTCAGCGTCAAAGTTGTTAATAAAATATTTGTTGATTTTCTGTTTTATGTTGACCTCTTATCTTTCCCCCCAAATCATAACTTTTAATAGGACAGGGAACAAGTTATGAAATTTATTTTTTTAGCCAATATCATTTGCAACACATGGCTATGCACTCAATAAATACATCTTGAAATGAGTTTTGCTTACAATTTTCTCAGAGTTTTGGGCAGTTATGTAATTATTCACATCCTAGAAATTGTCGTTCCTTGAAATTGGAAAGAAAAATGCATGAGACTTACATGGATCTGGAAACAGACCTTCGTCCCAGGTTTGCAGGTAGAAAGCATGGGATGGAGTGGACAAGCAGCCAGGCTGGGTTCAAATCCTACTTCTGACATTTATAATCCACGTAATTCTGCAAAATTGCTCAAGTGCAGCCAGCCTCTCCATCTGGAAAATGGAAAATAAATCCCACTTTGCATGGTTTTAGTGTGAATTATAGATAACTTGGACAACATACTTTGTTTTTTGATAAGAACTATTATTTTAATTATGCAGATTTAAAGATATTTTAACTCTATGCAAATAGTGTATTCTTAAAGGTGTTTATTGTAAAGCAATATTCTTCATTCAAATTCTCTTCATCATATCGGCTTTAGTTACAGTTTTTATATTTGATGGGATAGGGATTCTAAAACATCTCTTAAAACTTTATTTAAGCCTGTGAAATATTTAAAGCAAATATATAAAGGGGAGGACTGTGATCATTTCTGGCTAAGGGAAAGATGTTCAAAGTACTAAAAGCTTATACAAAAGGTACATAGTAAATATATTTGGGGTGCATGGGTTTAAAGCGGAAAATGGAGCTCTAGACAGACAGCTCAGAACCCGGTGGACTGAAATGAGAATCACAGCATGATCTGATAGACATGAACTGTAACAGAAGCAATGAAAAATAACTTAATTTTTAAAAAATAAAATAAACCACTGTACTCAGATTGTCTTGCAGTATTTTGGGGTCTCAGTCTCTTCATTTTTCACAGGATATGTTTGGTTAAGACAATGTCTGTGGCCCCTCCAGCTATAATATTCCCTGACTCACTTATTGGGTACTGGAGAGTATGAGAGGCGTTCATAAAAATGAGGTTTGTCATCACAATCTTCCCCAGGACAAAAGTTTTGTGCCAGCTCCAGTTAAGTATCCTAGCCCAAAGCAGTTGTTCTTAACCTTCGGGAGGTCACAGAACCCTTTACAAAGCTGAGGAGAGCTATGAAGTCTCTCATGGGAATAAAGTTCATAATTCTCTATAATATGTCAGGGAACTCATATGGCCCAGGTTAAGACCCTGTGCATTAAAGAGTTTCCTGCTCTGGGGAATGTCTTAGCTAATTTACTGTAGCAAAATATCATAAACTAGGTTTGCTCATAAACTACAGAATTTTATTTCACATAGTTCAGGAGGCTGGAAGCCCAAGATCAGGGTGCCAGCCCTGTCAGGCGCTGGTGAGAGCCCTCTTCTGTGTTGCAGACTTGTCACTGTACCCTCACACCGAGGAGAACAGAGGAGGAGGCAAGCTCGCCCGTGACTCTTGCAAGGGCACTGAGTCCCTTCATGATGTTCCAGGCTCATGACTTCATCTAACCCTAACTATTCCCAAATGGCCCACCTCCTGGGGTTTCAACCTGAGAATTCCGGGTGGGGTGAGGGAGCATTCGGTCCACAATCGGGGAGTTCCTGGGGGCTGTCCACAGATCCCTGAGAGAACAGCTGTGAGAGTTTACATGGACATATCTAGATAAAACCACAGGTAGCTGCTCAAAGGCACATTTTGCCTCACAACTTCAAGGCTTGCTTGAGGTTTTTCACCTTATTTGTTTGGTTCAAATTTCTACTTAGCTTTATCCATTCTCAGATTGAAAGTATTTTTATTAATTGAAAAGAAAGAGGTCACAATTACAAAAATCTCTCAAAATAAGTACTTGAGAAATATCTAACACATTGCTCTGCGATTTTCCCCTTTCTCTCGAACATATTATTTCTCTGTAACTCAGCTTCCCCGTCTATGTGATGGGAATGATAACACATCCTCTATCACCCAGAAGAGTTGTGAAGACCAAGTGAGAAGGTAAATGCAGTAACAATGATGGGATTAGCAGTAGTTGACAGTGATTGTGAATTTAGGATGTGTGGAGCACTGTGCTGAATATCTCACGTGGGGCACTGGTATCACATGATGGCTATTTCAAGGAATCCTCCCAGTACCCCTACGGGCTACCATAATCCGTATTTCTATTTCGCACATGAGGAAGAATAAAGGCATAGAGATATTAAATAACTAGTGCAAAATGCAGGAGCTTATTAGGCACAGAGGAGGATACAAACCACAGCCATCTGATAGCAAAATTTAGGACCCTAAACTCTATTACCCTGAACTGTCTTACATAAGAACCATGCATTCAAATTGTGTGTAAATCACGTGAAAGATATTTTACCTTTATGTGCTACCAGGTGTGGTATCTGTGATGCCACTAGAAGTACACAAGACAGTGTTTTATTTCATACAGAAGAAATAAGTGATCACCTACAAGGAATATGGCCCAGCAGACTTGGGTCTGAATCCAAGTTCCCCTACTAACCAGCTGTGGGGCCTTGGCCTTTATGCTAATTCTCTGAGCCTCTGCGTCTTTGCCTCAGAAGCAGACCCTGAGCAAGTAGTTTATTTGGAAGAAAATTTCAGGAAACACTGGTAGGTAAGTGGAGAAGTGACAAGGGAGGTTACCCACACTTGGTAACTCAAATTGACACCATTGGGTGCTCCAAATTTTTGCGTAGAAGAGGCAATCAAAAGTAGCCCACCTGGAGGGGGAGCTGGAACAGTTTTACATCCTTTCCTAGCAGCCTTGGGGGAGGAGCGCTGCCCTGAAACATACCACTTCTTAGGCATTTCTGGATTGCAGTCACACAGATCTGGAGCCTCCAGCTGCTAGGAAACAGATAGGGTGCTACTGGTAACTGAGGTCCAGCCTGCCTGCAGTGGTGGGGCCCAAGCACATTTGTGTAGGGCACAACCAGCATTTCTTTCACTCGGTTTCTCACCCATGAAATATGGAAAAGACCTATCGTGGCTGTAAAATGAGCAACTAAATATGTTACTTGCCTGAACTCAGAAGGCCTCTAGCATCTAGTCCCTGTTCTTCATCCATAAAGCTAATTCCCTTCTGGCAGCTCCACCTTTCAGTTCCTATCAGTGTATAGAAAGTAGCTAATCCACCTGGGTCGCATGCATACTGTGACAACTATAAATTTAACACATGATACGTTTGGATTTCCAAGAAAGAATAGTACTATTTAAATTCAAACACTCTATTATCCTTTATGTTGTAAAGAGAATCCAAGGAAATATATAGAATTATAAACATCCTTGCAAACAGGTAAATCCCGTCTTCTGCATACACTTCAAATCATGGTAAATATAGCTCAATAGGAAGATATCCAACATAGCTTAGAAACCATCTGGCATTCACATTGCGTTTAGAGGGGCAAGAGCCTCAGACAAGCTGAATGACCTTCCAAGATCCCACAGGTAATTTCCGGCACAGCACAGCCCCTGGTTCACTGTCCTTTTTGTACACCATTCAGCCTTCTGTGGCTTTCCCATGGTTATAGAAGTGAGCCAGTCATTTCCTGGAGTGATTATTTGCTTTAACACTTACATTTATTTCATGTCTGGAGAGCTTCACAAGGAGCTACCTTCCTAACTGGTTTCTCATTTCAATCAAAACTACAATTTAAGCTAACACTGATTTCCAGTGAGCTGATCTTTACAAAAGATTACAAAATTGTTCTCACTGTTGCCTGCTATCATAATTCACGTACTGAAAATAATACACATTTTCCAAATTAAAACACATACTAAAATGTGTATTAACCTGACAAACCAGGATGTATTATTACTCAAATGAACTATAACATGCATGGCTTTCTGTGTGTTTCTTAGATGTAACTTGAGCAAACAACAGGTATTAGATAACCTTCCAACAGATTTTTAAGTTCGGCATTATATGCATATTTGCTTTAACAGCAATGAGTAAAAGCAAAACAATTCAATTACAGTTCCTTTGGGGTGTGCTTGGGAATGCCTCCATCCAAGGAAAACATCCCCAAAGAGCTGTGCACTGTGATATCTTTCTTCCAATGAGAGGATAGCTCAGAAATAATGTGACACTTGAGGTGGAGTTGCTGATAATTCAGCACATATCTTCCATGATGGGCGGTCAGACCTTGACAGGACAACAGAAGAGGGAGACTTTATCTGACCTGACTTAAAGTAAGAGCAAGTAGTTAAAAGAGCAACAGGCTTTGGGGTTTGTAGAAAGAAAGAAAGAAAGAAAGAAAGAAAGAAAGAAAGAAAGAAAGAAAGAGAGAGAGAGAGAGAGAGAAAGAAAGAAAGAAAGAAAGAAAGAAAGAAAGAAAGAAAGAAAGAAAGAAAGAAAGAAAATCCTGTCATTTAATAGCTGTGTTACCTCAAGCAAGTCACTTCTCTGTGTCTCAGTGGTCTTTGTGACAAAAGAGAAGTCTACGTGGTGAAGTGTGAGGGTCACATGAGATAATGTATACAGACTATGAATCTCAGTGACCAGCATGGAATAGACATTTTTCATAAAAGTTGTAAAGAAAAATTATCCAGCCGTCAGATTGTTCTCTGTATTTACAGATCTGATTCTGATTTTTGTTTTATTCATTTTGTTTTTCAACAGCATATCAGGAGAGATGGTAAGCTATAATTGTGTTGAGCATAATATAATGTATAAATTTGTCCAATCATTATGTTGTACACCTGAAACTAATATGTGCACCAGCTATACTAGAACATATATATGATGAGTATATAAGTATATATAAAGTAATAAGATATATATGATGGATATATATCATGTGAAATGTATGTATGATGTATAAAACATATACGATGAATATGTATAATGTATATATAATAAAAATATATATGATGAATATATATCATGTGTAGTGTATGTGTAATGTATAAAATATATATATATATATATATATATATATATATATATATATATATAATGTATAAAGTGCCCCTGTATAACTCCAGGTGCAAATTAAGATGTTCAAAACTCATCCAATAAATTTTAGCCACTTTTTTTGCCAAAAAAAAGAAAGAAAATATAATTATCCAAGCTTGAGGGAGAAATAAAAATATATAATTATATGCTCTTTTACTGTCACATTAGGGACATTTTTAAACAAATCAGCTTCAGAGTCATCAGATGCTATGGAAGAATGTAAGTGTATTTGCATAACAATTAGCACACAGCATTTTACTACTCTGAAAATTGTTAATGCCTGTGTAGTGGGTTGAAAGTTGTCACCTCAAAATTCATGTCCACTTGGAACTTCAGAACATGACTTTATTTGGAAAGTGGGTCCTTGCAGATGTAGCTAATTAAGGCTTTCAAGATAAAGTCATTCTGGATTCGAGACAGCCCTTAGTCCAGTGACTATGTCCTTGTAGAGGAGAAGACACAGAAATAAAGAGGGAAGACAGCCACGCAAAGGTGGGCGCAGGGAACTGGATGTCCACAAAGCAAGGCTTGCAAGCCTTGTTGGCCTTGGTTGGGAGAAGGAGTTTGGAGGGAGCACAGCTCTGCCAACCACTTGATTTCAGACCTCCAGCTTCAGAGCCGATGAAAGAATAAATTTGTGCTGTTTTAAGCCACCAAGCCGGTGACAATTTGTCACAGCAGCCTAGGAAACTAATAGAGTATGCTTATTTTGTTTTCTGTTTAGTAGAGAAGAAAACTTCAACAATATGGTTTTATTCCCCTGTTTTTGTTCCTATTTATTTCTACCGACTAAAAAACAAACAAACAAGGATAAACAAGGCCACGCTTTTGTTCTTTTTTGAAGCTGTTCTCTCATGCTGCTGGTATCTTCATTGATGCATTAAATGAAAGTTAACAAATGGTTACATTTTGTATACGAATTGTGATTTTAACATTTTAAAAATTAAAATGACAAAGGATGTATTGGTGATAATCGAGGATGGTGCCGGAGATGGTGAGGATAGAGACGAGGAGGAAGAAGATTCAAGTGAGAACTGTTTTCTCACCGCGCCAAGGCTTCACTGGGGACTTCACTAGGCCAGGCGAGTGGGAGAGAGCTCCTCACATGTCCACGGTGGTGCGCACAGCAGAGACTGAGCCACGCGCTGACCTGGAGCGATTATGTCCCTGATTCTAGGAAAGAGTAACTTAAGTGCCCACCAGCAGTTTTTGAAGGCGCCCTGTCTCAAAGAGGCTACTCCCCACAATGCTCAAGCTACATGCCAACTGATGCTCGTTTTTGGATCTGGAACAACCCAAAGAGATTTCAGGGAAGTCCAACCTGATTCTCTTGCAGCTTTTGTGTGGGATAATTCAATGAAGATAGTTTCCACTTGCACAGATGCTATCTTATGTAAATACTGGTAATCGTAGGTACAAGTTGTATTATAGCTTAAGCCGATTTTTTTCACATCTCTCTGAGAACATAGAATTTTGAAAAACATAATTTTATCATCCTCATCAATGACAAAATTATTTGATTCTCAAATTATAGTAAAGAATAAGCTTGCCCCATGTGGAAGAAAAGTTCTTTTAATTTCGTGAGAAGCTGCGTATTTCTTTTTCTCCTAAGAGGAGACAAAAACAAATGAATAGATACAGAAAAATAACAAACCTATTACTTTATTCTGTGTTCTTTTGGGTTCCAAAACCACACTTGCTGGGTCCTGATTGGTTTGGAAAGAGGAAAAGTAGCAGGATAATAACCCTGGAAGGAGAGGATTATGTCCTTATGGCACAAATCTGTCACTCTCACTGCTGGTGAGTGGTGAGTATCCTATTCCAGTCCACTGTCCAGTGGTTTCCTTAACCCTCCTGAAAGCAATCTATGCTGATTACCTAAGAAATGGGGATGTCCATCTTCCTCTATTTCATTTATAAAATAAATGGATGGTTTTCAGTTGCTGATCACCCTGTGAAAAGCATTTTGTCCATTTCACAGCAATTAAGAGTGGTAATTGCTCAAGGCCATTTTTCCCCTTTTCATTTCCCACCAAGAGAGTTTTGGTCCACTGGGTCTCTGAGGCTCAGAGCAGAGAAGGCTGCATTCCAGAGAAACACTCTATTTTGACTGCAATTTTCTCACTTATGCTCCCCTCGTCGCAGGTAAATCACCCATCAGATCAATAGCTCCAAATGACAGTCTCTACAGAAATCCTCCTTGGAGATGCGAGGTTGGGTGTCAGCAGCAGGCACAGGAGGTGAGGCACTTAACTGAGCATCAGACACTGAAAATGAGGCCTCGGTTCTGTTTTCTGCTCTGACCCAGCTGTGGTAGGAACTCAGACAGGACATTTACCCTTCCGGCATCTGTGTAACCTCATCTGACTGTTTCAACATTTCTTCAACTCATGTCTCGGGAGAGAAGACTCAAATCTTGTGAGAAACACATACATATTTAAATTTAATAATCTGAATGAAGTTTGAAATTGTATAGAAGATCCAAAAGATGGAATATCATGTAGCCGTTAAAAATAACATTTAGGGATGCCTGGGTGATCCAGATGGTTAAGTATCTGACTTTGGCTCAGGTTATGATCTCAGTTTGTGAGTTCGAGCTCTGTGACGGGCTTTGTGCTGACAAGTCAGAGCCTGGAGCCTGCGTCAGATTCTGTGTCTCCCTCTCTCTCAAAAATAAATAAACATTAAAAATTTAAAAATGTATAACATTTATGAGCCTGGGTGGCTCAGTTGGCAGAGCAAACAACTATTGATTTCAGCTCAGGTCATGATCCCATGGTCATGGGACTGAGCTCCAGGTTGGCCTCTTCACTGAGCATAGAGACTGCTTAAGGTTTTCTCTCTGCCTCTCCCCTCCCACCTTGCATGCAATCACAATCTCTGTATAAATAAATAAATAAGCAAATAAGTAAGTAAACATTTATGAAGGATTCTTACTGAAAGAGAAATGCCCACAACTTAACATTAAGTGAAAAACTGTGGGAGGAGCCAAGATGGCAGAACAGCATGGAAGTTTTTTGTGTGCCTCGCATCCATGAAATACAGCCAGACCAACATTAAACCATCTTACACACCTAGAAAACTGATTGGAGGATTAACACAACATCTGCACAACCTGAACCACAGAATTCAGCAGGTACGAAGTGCGGAGACGTGAACTTGGGAAGAGAGAAGCCAGTGGCAGGCAGGGAGCCACTTTTGTACGCGAAGAGAGGACAGAGACTGGGTTGGGGCAGAATACGGGAAAAGCACCCCTCCCCAAAAGCAGCTGGAGAGAAAGTGAAAATTAGAAACAGCCGCAGGGACTAAACAAAAAAGGGAGAAAGGAGAAAGGAGAGGGTTTCAATTCCATTAAGACTGTAAACAAGGGGGTCGCAAAGGCTGCAACTCCGCAGCTCCCTACCTGGCGGTGCTCTGATGGGAAGGGCGAATCCCCAGGAGCAGAATGGGGTCCGGGAGGTTCTCGGGCCACACGGGGAAAAGCGGTTCCACTGCTGGAAGGACATTTGCTGGAGACTGTTGAAGCCCCCTGGTCCCGGCCGACCCCAGAAAACGGCCACATTCGCTGGGGCTGGAACAAGCACCCTCGTTAAGGGTGAAGCCTGGTGCCAGATGCGTGTTGTGAGTTTCCATCATCCCTGAAACACTGCTGCTACCCTGTCTCGCGAACTTTTTCTGGGGTGGCCTGGCACCCGGCCACAGTCTCGGGCACTGGCAGCAGCAGGGTCGTGCAATAGTTCCTGGGTGTGGCCGACACTTGGCCATTGCTCATTCGGCCATTGCTGGGTGAGACCCTCCCACAGAGGGGCAGAACTTGTCAAAGCCCTGGTCCTTCAGAAGTAAGGGGCTGAGGAAAACAGCCGCGTCTGAGACAGAACTCGGGAGAGAGGTACTGCCTGGGGCCTGGTCACGGATTGAAAAAGCGGGGAGTGGCCGAGAGCTGAAGACAGAGGATGGTGCCGATTACTGACCCGGGAGAACAGACCGGGTAGCTGAGTGACACCATTTTCACCGCTATCGCGCATGCGCATATGCACCTATGAGCACCACAACAATCCACCTTGGTTGACTAGCAGCGCCATCTAGTGGAGAACGGAGCTGTTACACTGAGCCCCGCCCAACTGGGCAAACCTGGCTCTTTAAGAACACAAGTCTCACCGCCTACTTCGTTTATGGAATATAAAGCCCTACATAGTTTGACTTCTAGGGGAAAACGAGGTAATTTCAGTCCTATTTCAATCTGTTAGCTTGTCTGTTTATTCAGTTTTATTTGTTTTTTGTCTCCTTTACACTACTTTTCATTTCCTTGAATACAGAAAGAGAAAAAATTCGTTTTTATATTCTATTTTTATTAAAAATATTTTTCTTTAATTTTTATTATATTTTTTACTTTTGTGTAAATTTTTTCAAATTCTTTTTATTCCATCATTTTATTTTAGTGTGCTTCAGTGTATTCACCTTTTCAAATTTTCAAACGATTTCCTTTTTCTTTCTTTTTCTTTTTTCTCTTTTTCATTTCTTTTCTTTTTGTTGAATGCAGAAAGATAAAAACCTTATTTCTACTTTCAATTTCTATTAAAATATTTTTCTTTAATTTTTTTCAACTATATTCTTTACTTTTGTGTAAATTTTTTCAAATTATCTTTTAATCCCATCATCTCATTTTAGCCTACTTCAGTATATTCATTTTTTTTCAAACTCTCAAATGATTTCCTTCCCCTCCCCCTTTTTTTCCCTCTAATCTGTCAAACCACTTTCAACACCCAAACCAAAACACACCTAGGATCTAGAATCATTTATTAGATTGTGTGTGTGTGTGTGTCTGTGTGTGTTTAATTTTTTAATTTTAATATTTTTTAATTTTGTTTTTTTAATTTTAATTTTTCTACCTCATTAATTCCTTTTCTCCCTTCGAAAAAAAAAAAAGAAGGAATTCACCCCAAAAGAAAGAGCATGAAGAAATGACAGCCAGGTAGTTAACCAACACACATACAAGCAAGATATCTGAACCAGAATTTAAAATCAAGATGATAAGAGTACTGGCTGGAGTTGATAATAGATTAGAATCCCTTTCTACAGAGATAAAAGAAGTAAAAAATAGTCATAATTAAATTTAAAATGCTACAACTGAGCTGCAATCATGGATGGATGCAGTGGTGTCAAGGATGGATGAGGCAGAACAGAAAATCAGCGATATAGAGGACAAACTTATAGAGAATAATGAAGTAGAAAAAAAGAGGGAGATTAAGGTGAAGGAGCACGATTTAAGAATTAGAGAAATCAGTGACTCATTAAAAAGGAACAACATCAGAATCATAGGGGTCCCAAAAGAGGAAGAGAGAGAAATAGGGTAGAAGGGTAATGTGAGCAAATCATAGCAGAAAACTTTCCGAAACTGGGGAAAGACACAGACATCAAAACACAGGAACCACAGAGGAACCCATTAGATTCAACAAAAACTGACCATCAATAAGGCATATCATAGTCAAATACACAAAATACTCAGTCAAAGAGAGAATCATGAAAGCAGCAAGAGTGAAAAAGTCCCTAACCTACAAGGGAAGACAGATCAGGTTTGCAGCAGACCTATCCCAGAAACTTGGCAGGCCAGAAAGAAGTGGCAGGATATATTCAATGTGCTGAATCAACAAAACATGCAGCCAAGAATTCTTTATCCAGAAAGGCTGTCATTCAAAGTAGAAGGAGAGATAAAGAGTTTCCCAGACAAACAAAAATTAAAGGAGTTTGTGACCACTAAACCAACCCTACAAAAAATTTTAAGGGGGACTCTCTGATGGGAGAAAATATGAATATCTATACATATAGATATAGAAATAAATAAATAAATATCAAAAGCAACAAAGATTAGAAAGTACCAGAGAACACCACCAAAAACTCCAAGTCTCCAAGCAACATAATGGCAATAAATTCATATCTTTCAGTACTAACTCTAAACATCAATGGACTCAATGCTCCAATCAAAAGACATAGGGTAACAAAATGAATAAGAAAACAAGATCCATCTATATGCTGTTTACAAGAGATCCACTTTAGACCTAAAGACACCTTCAGATTGAAAATAAGGGGATGGAGAACAATGTATCATGCTAATGGTCAACAAAAGAAAACCGGAGTAGCCATACTTATATCAGACAATCTAGACGTTAAAATAAAGACCGTATCAAGAGATGCAGAAGGACATTATATCATAATCAAGGGGTCTATCCACCAATAAGACCTAACAATTGTAAACATTTATGCGCCAAATGTGATAGCACCCAAATATATAAATCAATTACACAAACATAAAGAAACTCATCGATAATAATACCATAACAGTAGGAGACTTCAACACCCCACTCAGAGCAATGGACAGATCATCTAAGTAGAAAATCAACAAGGAAACAATGGCTTTGAATGACACACTGGACCAGATGGACTTAACAGATATATTCACAACATTTCATCCTAAAGCAGCAGAATACACATTCTTCTCCAGTGCTCATGGAATGTACTCCAGAATAGACCATATACTGGGACACAAATCAGCCCTAAGTAAGTACAAAAAGATCGAGATCATACACAGCATATTTTCAGACCACAATACTATGAAACCCAAAATAAACCACAAGAAAAAATTTGAAAATGTAACAAATACTTGGAGACTGAAGAACATCCTACTAAAGAATGAATGGACTAACCAAGTAGTTAAAGAGGAAATTAAAAAGTATATGGAAGTCAATGAAAATGATAACACCACAACCCAAAACCTCTGGGACAGCAGCAAAGGCAGTCATAAGAGGAAATTATATAGCAATCCCGGCCTTCCTAAAGAAGGAAGAAAGATCTCAGATACACAACCTAACCTTACGCGTTAAGGAGCTGGAAAAAGAACAGCAAATAAAACCCCAAGGCAGCAGAAGATAGGAAATAATCAAGATTAGAGCAGAAATTAATGCTATCAAAACCAAACCAAACCAAACAAAACCAAACAAAAACAAAACAAAACAAAAAACAGTAGAATAGATCAAGGACACCAAGAGCTGGTTCTTGGAAAGAATAAACAAAATTGATAAACCACTAGCCAGATGGATCAAAAAGAAAAAGGAAATGACCCAAATAAATAAAATCAAGAATGAAAGAGGAGAGATCACAACCAACACAACAGAAATAAAAACAATAAGAGAATATTATGAGCAATTATATGCCAATAAAATGGGTAATCTGGAAGAAATGGACAAATTCCTAGAAACATATACACTACCAAAACTGAAACAGGAAGAAATAGAAAATTTGAACAGACCCATAACCAGTAAGGAAATCAAATTAGTAATCAAAAACCTGCCAAAAAACAAGAGTCCATACCCAGATGGCTTTCCAGGGGAATCCTACCAAACATTTAAGGAAGAGTTAACACCTATTCTCTTGAAGCTATTCCAAAAAATATAAACGGAAGGGAAACTTCCAAACTCTTTCTATGAAGCCAGCATTACCTTGATTCCAAAACCAGAGACCCAACTAAAAAAGAGAACTATAGACCAATTTCCCTGATGAAAATGGATGCAAAAATCCTCAAAAACATATTAGTCAACCAGATCCAACAATACATTAAAAAATTATTCACCATAACCAATCGGGATTTATACTTGGGATTCAGGGCTGGTTCAATATCCACAAAACAATTAACGTAATTCATCACATCAATAGAAGAAAGGACAAGAACCATATGATCATCTCAATAGATGCAGAGAAAGCATTTGACAAAATACAGCATCCTTTCTTGATAAAAACCCTCAAGAAAGTAGGGATAGAAGGAGCATACCTTGAGATCATAAAAGCCATATATGAACGACCCAATGCTAATATCATCCTCAATGAGGAAAAATGGAGATTTTTCCCCCTAAGGTCAGGAACAAGACAGGGATGTCCACTCTCTCCACTGTTATTCAACATAGTATTGGAAGTCTTAGCCTCAGCCATCAGATAACACAAAGAAATAAAATGCATCCAAATCAGCCAAGAGGATGTCAAACTTTCACTCTTTGCAGATGACATGATGCTCTAGATGGAAAACCCAAAAGATTACACCAAAAAAACTGCCTGAACTGACTCATGAATTCAGCAAAGTGACAGGATATAAAATCAATGTACACAAATCAGTTGCAGTCCTATATACCAACAATGAAGCAACAGAAAGAGAAATCAAGGAATCAATCCCATTTACAATTGCACCAAAAGCCATAAAATACCTAGTAATAAATCTAACCAAAGAGGTGAAAAGTGTATATGCTGAAAACCATAGAAAGCTTATGAAAGAAATTGAAGAAAACACAAAAAAATGGAAAAAGAATCCATGATCCTGGATAGGAAGAACAAATATTATTAAAATGTTGATACTACCCAAAGCAATCTACATATTCAATGCAATCCCTATCAAAGTTACACCAGCATTCTTCACTGAGCTAGAACAAATAATCCTAAAATTTGTATGGAACCAGAAAAGACCCCGAATAGCCAAAGCGATCTTGAAAAAGAAAACCAAAGCAGGAGGCATCACAATCCCAGACTTCAAGCTATACTACAAAGCTGTCATCATCAAGACAGTATGGTACTGGCACAAGAACAGACACTCAGATCAATGGAACAGAATAGAGAACCCAGAAATGGACCAACAAAGTGTGGCCAATTAATCTTTGATAAAGGAGGAAAGAATATCCAATGGAATAAAAACAGTCTCTTCAGCAAGTGGTGCTGGGAAAACTGGACAGCGACATGCAGAAGAATGAACCTGGACCACTTTCTTACACCATATACAAAAAATAAACTCAAAATGGATGAAAGACCTAAATGTAAGACAGGAAGCCGTCAAAATCTTTGAGGAGAAAGCAGGAAAAAACCTCTTTGATCTTGGCCACTTCAACTTCTTACTCAACACATCTCCAGAGGCAAGGGAAACAAAAGCAAAAATGAACTACTGGGGCCTCATCAAAATAAAAAGCTTCTGCACAGAGAAGGAAACAATCAGCAAAACTAAAAGGCAACCGACAGAATGGGAGAAGATATTTGCAGATGATGTATCACATAAAGGGTTAGTATCCAAAATCTTCAAAGAACTTACCAAACTCAACACCCAACAAACAAATAATCCAGTGAAGAAACAGGAAGACATGAGCAAACACTTCTCTAAGGAAGACATCCAGATGGCCAACAGACACGTGAAAAAATGCTCAACATCACTCATCATCAGGGAAATACAAATAAAAACCACAATGAGATACCACCTCACACCTGTCAGAATGGCTAACATTAACAACTCAGGCAACAACAGATGTTGGCGAGGATGCGGAGAAAGAGGATCTCTTTTGCATTGTTGGTGGGAATGCAAGCTGGTATGGCCACTCTGGAAAATTGTATGGAGGTTCCTCAAAAAACTAAAAATAGAACTACCTTACGACCCAGCAATTGCACTACTAGGCATTTATCCATGGGATACAGGTGCACTTTTTCGAAGGGAAATATGCACCCCGTTTTTATAGCAGCACTATCAACAATAGCCAAAGTATGGAAAGAGTCCAAATGTCCATCGATGGATGAATGGATAAAGGAAATGTAGTATATTTATACAATGGAGTATTACTCAGCAATCAAAAAGAATGAAATCTTGCCATTTACAACTATGTAGATAGAACTGGAGGGTATTATGCTGAGTGAAATTTGTCAGTCAGAGAAAGACAAAAATCATATGACTTCACTCCTATGAGGACTTTAAGAGACAAAACAGATGAACATAAGGGAAGGGAAACAAAAATAAAATAAAAACAGGGAGGGGGACAAAACAGAAGAGACTCATAAATATGGGGAACAAACTGAGGGTTACTGGAGGGGTTGTGGGAGGTGGGGTGGGTTGAATGGGTAAGGGGCACTAAGGAATCTACTCCTGAAATCATTGTTGCACTACATGCTAACTAATTTTGATGTAAATTTTAAAAAATAAAAAATAAAACAAGTTAAAAAAAACTGTGGGCCAGAACTCATTTTACATTATGTCAATATATGATGAGAAGGAAATGCATCAAAGTGTTAATATGTGGTTGCATCTGATCATTTTTTTCTTTACACTTTTCTGAATTTCCCACAAAGAAAAAGGACTATTATGATTAGCCAAGTAGCTATGGAAATACACTGTTTATATGCATAGAAAACAGTTGTAGCAGAAGTATCTTAAGAACTACTTCTCTCTCATCAATCTCTAAATCCCCCCTACCTCATTGTCTTATCTCAGTACCCAAACCTGCAGGTTCAAGCTAGGTTCCTTAAAGAAATAATTTTCTTGAATGTTACCGCAAGGAAAACCTGAAATTGGTCACTTACAGAAGTTCTAAAAGAGAGGATGCTCAAAGATGCTCTCTATGCTCAAAAAAACAAAAGAAAGATTTCGATCACCATGATGCATACCTGACAAGTTATTATATCTTCTGATGGACTTACAGATTGCTTTGGGCTTGCTCCACATCCAGCCCCAATGACTTAAGATCCTCCTTCAAAAGGTGTTTTTTTTTTTTTCTCTCTCAATAATTCCATCCTTTGAAAGGTTCATTCATGGTGATAAACCTACTACCTCTCAGTAATTCTCTCCTGCTTTTCTTCCTAGGCCATTTTCAATTGGATATTTGTTGATAAATGAAATAGTGTACACCTAATTACTATCCAAACAACATCCACTGGCAATGTCTTAAAGTGTAATCCATCAATCTTTCTCTAGATATATAGCTTTGAAGACAAGGGTTACAATTCTTAGGTAAACTTTCCATATCAATTTTAGTTGGCACATAACAAAATTCAATAGATTCTTTTACTGTGAGCTTTCTGAAGACTATCATTACTATTAATATACTAATGAGAATTGCTAATATGGAGAATGAACATTGTACTCAGTATTTATTTCCCCAAAATATTTAACCACAGAAATTGTTTTTCTTCTCTTGAGTTTCTAAAGTTCTGGTGGGAACAGTTTTGGAAGTCCTACTCTAAAGGGTGGATTTGATTTGTGAGGTTTGACAGATGAAGCACGAATGAACCAGTCCATGACACATAATTCAACTTGTGGTACAGATTCAGAATGAATTGGACAGCCTGGCTGACAGCATTCTGTTGAGTGGTCAGGAGTGGGTAGTGAAATGAGAGGCAACAAACCAAGGTGAAGGGGAGGCCTCTGCCTCTCCCGTGTTTTATGTCTTCACCAGAGCTGTTGTGATGGGGGAACTCATGAGCCTGACCTTTACTGGAAGGACCCTAGAGCCCCATCTTACATGAGCTTCTTACAGTCCCAGCCTCCTCCTCCTCTATCTGAAAGGATCATGGCAAAAATGCTCTCAACTGAGAATTACTGGCCACTTAAGAGACTCCCAGACTCAAGTATTTCTGTTAGCAGAATAGTTGGGCTGGGCGAGGGAACTCATGTTCACCTAAGAGCAGTACAGTTGTTCAGTTCCCTCTGATGGCCGCCATGTGAAAATGGGGGTCCAGGATTGCCAGGCAGTTTGGATTTTTCAAAAGAAACTGGAAATATAGATTTGTAATAGTTTTATTGAATGTACAGCTGACCCTTGAACATGGGTTTGAACTTCACGGGTCCACTTATACATGGATTGTTTTTGATAAATGCAGCACAGTACTGTAAATGTATTTCTCTTCATTATGATTTTCTTAAAAGCATTTTCTTTTCTCTAACTTACTTTATTTTTAGAATACACTATATAATACATAACACATACAAAATATGTGTTAACCAGCTGTTTATGTTATCAGTAAGGCTTCCAGTCAACAGTGAGCTGCTAATAGTTAAGTTCTTGGTGAGGCACCTGGGTGGCTCAGTTGTTTAAGTGTCTGCTCTTGATTGTGGTTCAGGTCATGATCTCACAGTTCATGAGTCTGAGCCCTATGGTGGGTTCTGTGCTGACAGTGTGGAGCCTGCTTGGGATTCTCTCTCCCTCTCTCTCTTCCCCTTTCCCACTCATGCTCTCTCTCTCAAAATAAGTAAATAATCAAATCACCACAATCTAATTTTACTGAAATTTTTCAATTTTTAAATGTTGATTCAAATATATGAGAAATTAAGTACAAGTAAAAAAAATACATCTGTTCTCCAAGGTCAGCCTGTGGGCTACTAATTGATGGCATAAATAAAAAGGAAACGAATCACCATATAACTCTGGCTTTTTTCTGAAATTATAACCAGGTGCTAAGTTGAGACAGAAAGAAAGTGTTGACTAACAGTCTATTGGAAACTTATTTATTGTGTAATTTGGGACACTTTCATACACATTAAACACAAGGGAATACTCGGACTTTATGGGTTACCTGCGAGGAATTTTAAAGTGCTAAAATACAACAACAACAAAAAACATATTTGGGGGATGGGAAAAACATATTTGGGGGATGATTCATCTAGGCATGGCCAGTGCTTAGCATGCATCTGGCCCAGAGAAGGCACTTGTCAGAGAGTAGTATAACTCTACTCAGGAATTTGTGTATAGCATGGGATTGCTTTCCTTGCACTGAGGACTGTCATCTTTCAACAGGAATGTAAGAGAAGATATTCTGGAACAAGATGAGAAGATACACAAGAAAACACTTAGACTCCATGATTCTACTCCCTAGGAATGTTTTCAAAGTAATGCGTGTTAGGGTTAATATAAAACGCATGGACATTTTCCTCATTCTCATCAATTCCCTGCTAAACAGTACCTCAATGCTCTAAATGCTTCTGGATCACCCTGTTAACAAAGATAAACATTGGAGGCAGAGGAGCAATAAAATCCTTGAAACCACAGCATTACACATCTGGGGAGAGGAACTAAAGGATCGGCTGCTGCCGAACAGGCTCCAAATTGGCTGCTGTGGTCGTGTGATCCAGGACCACTTTCTTCTAGCTTAGCGGAGGCTTAGCGAGTGTAACCAGGTGAGGTTCAAAGCAACTGCAGAAGCAGGGCTCCTATCATTCTAGGTCGTGTCTGGAGGGACCATCAGCCCCTCAGGTAATAAACTAGACGTACACCGCCAAGCCACTCACAGAGCCAGCCCAGCTTCTGAAGGGATTCAGTCTCATTTTGACCCATTTCAGATTGGAAAAAAAAGTATCAGTCAGGCTTGATGGCACTTCCAAGGCAAAGTGAAAACCAAAACAAGCAGGGAGGACTGGAGGGTTGGACCTGTTGGCCAACCAAAAATTGAAAAGACTGGTGAGAGAGTAAAGAGAACAAAGAAGACATGAGTGTTTTCATCTAAATCCAGCAATAATATAGTATGAAAACCACAATCAGAGCAAATATATTCTATGATGTATGAATTTTTAACATTAAGGCCAAGTTAAAATCTTTTGCAAAATTCCAAAAACTTGAGAGTGAACCTCCATTCTGACACTGGATTCAGATCACTGTCCAATAGGCAACAAGTAATCAATGTCCAGAAACCAAAAATATCAAGTATAGGTATTGCCTCTCATAAGGAAAGCAAGTATTAAACTATTCAAACTCAATGACAAATATGTATTTCTGTCACAAAAAAAAATTCTCAGTTACATCAGAGGATTTATAAAGAAGGCGACTTTTAAAGTAAAATTTTACATGCAAAAAAATGGACTTACACTGCAGGAACACATCTAGATCCCATAAATATAAATATTCTATTAATATATAAGGATAAATATAAATATTCTAGTGATATATAAGTATAAATATTTTGCAAATATATAAGTATATTTATAAACATACAAAAATATTTTTATAACTGTATAAATATTCTATAAACATATTTATATGGCCAGAGACATTGCCATAATCTAACTCAGTGCTTTTTTCAAGATATTTCCCCACACACATCCCATTGCTATGGACATTTGAAGACAGCACAACTTCCCACTCTGTTTTGTTTTTCAACCTTTCCTTTGAAAGCCTTAAATGCCTAATTTAGAGAGCTCAGGATTTCTCAACCAGCAAATATGTACACCCAATCCAGCATCTTTCGCCAAGCTAGCTTGTACTGTCTTGCTCTCTCTCTTTCTTTGACTGTAAAGTCTGATCAACAAAAAGAGGAAGACAACAGACTGATTATTTTCATCATCAATATGCATTCTCCGTACCCACCATCAAAAGCATTAAGAACTTTTGGAAATCAAAGGATTTGAGAAATCAAAAGGCAATTCCTCACCTGAAGTAGATGGCGCCCCATTCTCTCACTGTGATCTGGTGTTTTGCAAGACATCTTCTTTCTGCCCCTCTCACCCTGGATTGTCATCAACCCCTGAAACTTGAGGGACAGAGTGTTTATTAGAAGCTTAATTTCATTTGATCCCCTGAGCCCTTTTCTTCTCCATGACACTCACACTAACAGTTTAAAGAAAACAAGTTTTGTGCAAAATTCTTCCTAGGGCAAAATTAGCCACAGTTCTTAACTGAATAGTGAATTTTATGACAACGTCTGGTCATAAAACTGCCTGGGTTAAAGCTGGCAGTGAGAAATACTTTCAGTGAGAGAAAAATTAAGATAGCTCAATTTCCCCACTCCTACCATCTTTTGGCGTTCATTTATACATGCGATATTTTCACTTGTCCATTACATAGATATTCTGATCCTTGAGACCCACAGAGGAGGAGAAGGGAGACCTGGACTCCGGCATCTGACCAACAACTCCTCTCTGATTTTCATGCTAAAAGCATTTTCTTTTGTCAAGGAGCACTTCCAGAGCTGCTGCCTTAGCGTTTTGAATGGGTCTGATGAATTGGTATTGTATTTGTAGCATATTGAATTATTTCATTTATTATTCTTTTTTTCCCCAAACTGTTCTGACCACAAATAGTATGACTAAAAGGACATTAGTATTCAAATTCACATATCACCTCTGTGTAGAGCTATTGTTTTCAGGAAGCCATTACTGCACATTGCTAGGCAAAGGAATGACTGCAGCATTAGACAAGGCATCTGTGACTCTAGCAGACAGCCACAACCTGTTTCCTGAAGCAGCGATTCTCATTTTCTTTACTTGTCATATAAATTAAAATGGCCAACATCTAGTAGTGCCAGATTTATTTTCTTTGGAATTTCACTTCACCTTCATTTTAAGACTCAAATAAAACAGGCCACAAGAGGGTCATGCAAGGGAGGATGTGATCACTCCTGTGTGGTGGAGAGGGGACCAGGACGATGTGCTCCTAAATCAGGTGATTCACAAAGACTCACTCCTCTGAATATTAAGAAATATAGTCTAGTGGCCTAAACATAAAAGATGAAAAGATGCTGTCTGAGCCTAGATTTGGTACTGAGTCCCATTTCTTAATAACATCTGCCAATCATGAACTCTCTGGCCTTTTCATGAATATGCCTATATATATATATATATATATATATATATATATATATATATATATGTATATATATTCTCATACACCAAGCCATGAGTATATCTGTTGCCTCTGAAGTTTGGACTTTTGCACAAAAAGAAAGAGTGTGTTGCAAAGTAATAATGTTTTATGCAATGTTCTCGAATTTATTGTAAACATGTTTATGCTTTATACAAAAATCTTGTGATGGTTATTAGCAATGATTATGAAAAAAAGTTCTTGAAAAAAATAGAAGTGGGTGGGGAAATTTAGAGCACAACCATAGATTCTTAGCACAAGCGTGGACTTTAAAGACTCTCCTTGTCCCCGAATCCCTTCTACACAATTCCTGCTGGAATACTTCTGGCCAGCAGGAGGCTCTCACCCATCTAATTGTTAAATACCTCTAATGCTTAGAAGGGTCTTGAAACCCATTCTTGGGGATAAGATCATCTGTAGCAAACAATCATTTTTACTTCTTATAGAAAACAATGATTATTTTCTTCTTATAGAAAGCAAATATGGAAACTGGTGCAGTCACTCTGGAGAGTATGGAGGTTCTTCAAAAAGTTAAAAATAGGGTGCCTGGGTGGCTCAGTGGTTGAGCATCCAGCTTCAGCTCAGGTCACGATCTCGTGGTCTGTGAGTTTGAGCCTCATGTGGGGCTCTGTTCTGACAGCGCAGAGCCTGGAGCCTCCTTCAGATTCTGTGTCTCCCTCTCTCTCTCTGTCCCTGCCCTGCTCATGCTCTGCCTGTCTCTCTCTCTCTCTCTGTCAAAAATAAATAAACATTAAAAAAAAAGTTAAAAATAGAACTACCCTGTGATCCAGCAATTAAACTACTAGGTATTTACCCAAAGGATACAAAAATACAGATTTGAAGAGGTACATGCACCCTGATGTCATAGCAGCACTATCAACAAGAGCGAAGCTATGGAGAAAGCCCAACTGTCCATCCTCCAATGAATGGATAAAGAAGATGTTGTATATATATATACAATGGAAGACTACTTAGTGATTTAGAAAAGTGAAATCTTGCCATTTTCAACAACAGGGATGGAGCTAGAGTGTATTAAGCTAAGCAAAATAAGTCAGTCAAAGAAAGTCAAATACCCATATGATTTAATTTGTATGTGGAATTTAAGAAACCCAACAGATGAACATATGGGAAGGAGGGGAAAGAGAGAGGGAAAGAAACCATGAGTGAGTTTTAAAGATACAGAACAAACTGAGGGTTGATGGAGGCAGGTGTGGGGATGGGCTAGATGGGGCACTTGTTGGGATGAGCACTGGATGTTGTATGTAAGTTATGGATCACTGAATTCTACTCCTGAAACCAACGTTGCACTGTATGTTAACTAAGTAGAATTTAAATAAAAATTTGAAAAAAAAAAAGAAAGCAAAAAAAATGTACTAAATCAGATATCAAAAACTCACGTGTTCCTTTATAGAAGATAAACATATTTGCAAAAATTGCAGGAAATATAAACTATCCACAAATCCTTTGCTTAAATCCCTCCCTTTTTAATTTTAGAAATTATATGCTGTGTTTTTATATTCCAACAAGAATAAAGAGAAATGTATATTTCAGTCTCCAAAATGGGAATTGTGTTTTCATGCTGGGCACGCAATTTCCACTCTGAGTGAAAAATCCAGGAGTTCCAGACCCTCCACAGCAACCCACCTGCTCCAACCCCCAATTATTGCTGGTCAGTGGTAAGAAAGGTCAGCAGGGAGTTGGCTTCACGTGGTCCCTCAGAGACCTGGACTGATGGAGGAGTCAGCATCTTTTGCCCACACCATTCAGAAAATACTGTCTGATAACCACAAAAGAAATGGTGGCACTGGAGGTTCCCAGACCCAGAATGAAATACTGCAGTCTGGGAATGACAGCATCCCTTTCTTTCCTGGTCCATTGATCAGAATTACTCACACAATGTGTACAGCTGCAAAGGGGCTGAGAAACATAGTCCTCCAGCCTCTCTGGTAATGACTGCCGCATGTCTCCCTGGGACCTTTCCTTTTCCCAGTTGAGCATCCATAATTCCATCAACTGATTTTCATACAGCACCACCTCCACAGCCCCATCTTCCCGATTGCCCTCCCACTGATCATTTCTACCTTCAAGAGATCTCAACTGTGCCTATAAACCCTCTGAAATTATGTGATTTTTGTGAGCATGTTTATACCCTGTAGAGAAAAACCTTCGAAGGATTAGCCTGAGAAGGTTTCAGAACACCACTTTACTTCTTCATTACCTCTCAGGGTAGTTGTTTAGCAACGGTCTGAGCAGTGGTGAATACAATCCTTCATATACACATGACTTCAACAAAAATGCAACATTCTATGAAAATAGCCTAAAATTGCATTTGATTTCTTGACAGAATACTGGACTATACTGAGTTTATGGGCACCTAAGACACCACAGTACACACCACCTACACTGCTGTGAGGCCAGGTAGCACCAATTCTGAGTTTATAAAAATTCTTTGCGTTGTTTTAGTTATTCCCCTGGCCCTATTCTCACTTTCACTCTTTGCTTTAGGCTTAACGTTAGTTCACATCTACACAAATGGTTTTGAATCTTAATTCTATCCTTAAACATATTATTTGTTCTTCCCTCCCATATTTGTGTTTTCTGATTGCCATCTCTAATACGGATTCATCCAAATCAACTACACAAAATGTTGGGGAGTTCAGTGCAAAGGACAAAGCCATACGGCACACCCCACCAGAGCCCCTCGGAGGGGACAGGACTGCCCCTCGGCACATCTGTCACTGCCTTGTCCTGCTCTATTCCCAAGTTTTCCAGTTTCAGGAATATGTTTACCTCCCTCTCATGGACACTTACTCCACCCTTCTAGGAGTGAACAGGCTCCTGGCCACATCCCAGTCTCAGTGATAACCTTCAGTCCAGTTGGGCTTTTTATTTTTTTTCAACTTTCTTCACTCAAAATATGTTTTTTAATATTAATATTTTAATCACAATTTTATACCAAATCTAACACAAGCAAGTTACTTAAGGACTTGGGGTTCATTGTATTCATTAATAAAGAAATCTTATAGCCCCTTGTGACTCTAGGAATGTAAGATTCTCTGAATTTTACTAGATATCTCCCTCTGTGGAGTGAAAATCATCCCAGATAGAACTGTACCGATCCTATCAATAAACAAGCCAACAAACAAATAATAGAAAATAAAAACTGGAGCATGATGATGAGGCTTTCCAAACTGTTGCACCCAGTTCCTTGTGGGATTGGGAATATAATCCCACCCAGTATGCATTTGCCTTAAAAAGAAACAGTATTTCTTCCTCTTACCAGACATTAAAGTGGCCCATGTGCCACCTGTAGCAAGAACTGCTTGATCTTGGCTAATGCTGCCTATCAATTCACATTACTTTGGCCTGTTAGCTTCAAAAAACCTCACAAGGTTAACTATGCAATAATTCAATGACATTTATCTAAGGATCAAAATATTATGAGATTACAGTACAGAAAATAATACAGGTGTCATACATTTGTGATGGCTACTCAGCAAAAATGGATAATTTACAGCTATATTGCTCTGCCCACTCCTGTATGAAATATTTATCCCAGCCAACCACTGTTCTCAGATTAATGCCATTTAATCTTATTTCAAAGGGTTGACAGCAGTGCCCCCCACTGAGGTCCTGCCTGACAATCACATAATAATCCAGAAGAGCCTCTTGATTAAGTCAGCAGAAGCCATTGGACAGGTTTCAAGGAGCCCCCTTCCTTTCAAGGTGAGAGAAAGGACATCAGTTTTACTTTGCCATATAAAAAACTATAGTGTATACTCTAGAGCTCAAATGAACAGATAGTTTGAGTACATTTCTTAATCTATTTCTCACTTAAAAATTATACAAAGCTATAAACTCTGTGCCTTAGATGCCAGACCAGCCACTGATGCCTCTGGGAAAATAGGAGTTGGTTTCAGGAAGAAATTGAACTGTTCAGTGTTTGTCTGTCTCCTTGCCTCTGTTCTCTTCACTCCAAACAAACATTCCTTAAAAAAGTAATCTCTCATTGAGGCAGATCCAAACCATCTTCATTATGAGAATAAACAAGTTTGTTGCTGGTTTAGGTGTAAGAGGGCCACATTTTCCTCAATCTCTAGAAGTAATGAAGCCACTTTGAGTTGAGTGTTTGTAAAAGGCTTTCCGCAGGCCCTTTGTGCGTGAAAACTTGAGTCAGATAGAGCAGGTCAGTCATTATGAGGTCCTCTATGAACTTATCGCCCCTTAAGAAAAATATTTCTGGAACCAACTACCTGCTTCTAAGGGAATAGACAAACATTCTTTGCTCACGGAGGCAGAAATATGATTTTTACGAATTGATAAGGCAATAGTGGCCTGCATATTGCAGGTATTCACTAAATATTTGTAAATGTGTTGCCTCAAGAATGTTCATGGATTCAGTACCTACGATGTTTCTAGGACCAGAGAAAATAATTAAAACTTTAAGGCATGGCATGGAGCTTCAAAGAGTTTATAGTACATCTGTGGAGAACAACGTGACATATTTAATATAATCGAAAATCAGTACTAGGAAAATGAACACTTCACAGATTTATATTATAGACTTTAAGTTATTCGTAGACTTTGGGAAGGAAAGCATGAGCTAGGGTGACATGAAAGTCTTCATGGAAGAAGTGGACTGGGGGCTTCTATTACTTTATGCTGGGTTACAAGAGTAGAGTCAAGAGATGGCCAGGAACCATTGGCCTACCAATCGCTAACCATTCATTTCTTACTCACATACATACTAACCCAGTGTTGGCTTTGGCTCTCCTTGCTGTCTTCAAGGGACCCAGTCTGAAGGAGCAGATTTATTTTAATTTGTTGGCACAGAGAAGTAATAGAAATAACAAAATCACACGACGGCTCTTAAAGCTTCTGTGTGGTCATGGAATATATTACCTCCACCCACAATCTATGGGCTGAAGCAAGCTGTATGGCCAAGCCTGCCATCAATAAGATACTGAATATATTTTTCCTACTGTGAGAAGCACAGTAAGTCAGTTAGCAACCAGTGAGGATATATAACCCTCTTGGAGGGAAGGCTGCCTTACCATCACGGTAATATATACATTACTGTGGTGTAATCCAATGATATAATCTTCCAAGAGCGGTACCATAATGTATGTATGGAATGTGGCTTGGAAGAATGAATGGAGGATTATTCTGAAAGTAGAAACAGTGGAAATATCTGGACCAAATGGTATATCCATAGCGGTTTTATGTGAGATTTCTAAACAGCCCTCCAAAAATTTAATAATTTACATTCCAACCAACAGTGTGTGAAAGAATTTTTCCAAGCCTACATATTGCTAACATATTATGTATTATTTTAGTTATATATTGATAATATTATATGTTGATATAATATATAATTCAATATATAATTCAGTATATAACTGAACATGGTAATTTGTGTTCTCATTTCTATTTATCTCATTATGAGTAAGGATGAGCATTTTTTTTCATTTGTTTATGGCTATTTAATTTTTATTTTTTGCCTTAAAAACAAAAATCTTTAGTATGAAAACTCATACAACATGTTAAAATTCCTTATAATCTGTTCAGACTTGGCCTTGGCTAGTGGGATCAAAGCCATACACCAAGTGAAGTAAAATGGTTCTAAAATCAAGGACTGGTGTTTGTGTTGAAATTCATTCTGTTTCCTTATTTAAAATACTTTAAAATACTACCCCCAACACAGTCAACTTTCTGAGCCAACCTGGAACAAAGTCTCCTGGGAGCAAAGATCACAGATTTTAAACGCCAGTTCCTGGCCAGAAATGTATTGTGCCTGATTCCTAAGCAGATGAATCCCCTGTCTTTGGAGTTCTGGGAACGCCATTCTCCTAACATGGGAAAGTGTCCACATTCTGCATTTCTTCTTTAGACTCTCCTCATTTGTTCTCTCTACTCCAGTGTTTTCCAAACTGCGTATCATGGGATATTCATCCTGGGAAATACTGCAGGTGA
Source organism: Panthera leo (assembly GCF_018350215.1). Lineage (NCBI taxonomy): Eukaryota > Metazoa > Chordata > Mammalia > Carnivora > Felidae > Panthera > Panthera leo. Next base: position 199,587 of record NC_056689.1, on the reverse strand, counting down.
AAGGTGGGGGGTGAGTTTATAGTCAAATAAATTTGAGAAATACTGTGTACCAATCCTGTCCTCAAACGCAGAAGGTGGGTGACTTTGAGGAGTGACCTTATTTCTCTGGTTTCAGTTCCTCACGTGTAACATGTGTAACCTGTGCTAATAATGGTACCTACTTCACAGTGCTGTTGTAAGGGCTGAAGTAGTGAACACATTCAAAGCATGTCGAATAATACCTGGCATATAGAAGTGCTTAATATGTGTTTATTATTGCTGTCAGCATCTACAGGCTCTGGAAAATCTTGCAGCAAATAAACCTGTTTACCTTTGCTTAATTCAGATTTTTTCTCATTAAATTTTTTTCACTTAATTCATCTGCCTTTGAGCATTCTTCTAGTGTCACCTAACACCTGAATCTTCAGTTAGGGTGGTAGGAACTGTCTCAAACTCCAAGTTGCCCAATGCCAACCAAAGATCAACCTCATAAGCAGGCTTTTCATAGGATACTAGTCAGGCCAGCTACATTGACTCTTTTCTGCACCATAGTGAAATTCCATAAATCTCTGGGATCCTCTGCCTTCACCTACAGAATGATGTATATTTGATTTTCCCATTGTTCCTAAGGTTTTGAGTCTTCACATTTTTTGAAATGACTGCTGATCCTGACAGAGAAGTATTCAAAGAAAACTCCTCACAACAAAGTTAGCAAAAAATACTGAAAAGTGTTACATTGACTGACTTACAAAAATAAATTTACATGGCATCAGGAAAGATGAATATTATCATGACACTAATAGGTAGCTCTGAAATATGTACCAACTTAAATTCAATAGTGTGTAAATTTTTTAGTTAATTGATATATTTTTATGCTTGATATTTGAGGAAACATTTAAGCCAATAGACCTTTATGTTATAATATAAATGTATGAACAAGGAGGTTAGCATAGATAAAAGCAAAATCTAATATTTAGATTATAAAACTTAAAATGTAGAGCAGATAATTCAACTTGAACACATTTACTTACCCTGGCATGACTCACATTTTTGTACATACTTGGAACATAAATTTGGCATATGATCACACATTTTATTACCGTCCTTCTTCCCTATACCTTCTTTTACAACAGCTATTTGAATCACAAAATCAGTATTTATAATTTATAAAATCCTGGGAAACATGTAGCTTCGTGCTACCTATGAAAGTTAAAGATAAAAAATAAGTAAATTAATCATATTAGTTTAATCCAAGGAGAGTGTTTACCTATCTAACAGAACCTATTGTCTTCCTAGTTTATTCAGTGTGTCCTAAGCAAATTCAATATGTCGGGAACTGTGCTAGGGACCAGACAAAAATACTGGATAAGACATGGATTCCTCCCTAAATTAATTAACCTCTAATGGGGGAAATGGGCTCTTAAATAAATGCAGTAAGCGGGAGACTGCTTCAATAGAGTGATGTGTGCTGGGCATTAAGCAAACTCAGCAGGAAGAGAAGGGAAGGCTTGATCATGAGAGTAGTGTTTGAGAAGTGTGGGTGCAAATGGAAACCCATAGCAGGTAGAGTGTGCGGAAAGTTCCTCACAGGTAAATTCCAAGGCTTCTGAGGGCAGGCCTGTGTTTGCAGAGCTCGCCACTCCTCATCCCCTCCTGGGCCAGTTGCTGGTGTCCCTGCAGCTTCCTGCACTTTCCCCCTCCCTCAAGGGCTCGCTGCTGTCCCTACTCCCAGGGGTGGAGGACTAGGCAGAAGCAGGGGCTCCACAGCTTTCCTTTGTCTTTATCGGCCAGGCCCCCAGGGGTTCATGGGTCAGAACCCAGTTTCAATGGGAATTTCTTGGCTTGGAGGTTTTAGTACATGTGGATATTATTAAGATTCAACTTGCCCCTGCCGCAAGTGGCCTTGGGATTCTTGTGGTTAAATTCCTTTTGTGATTGTTCTACCCAGATTCCTGGTCAGAGACTTGCTTCCATGAGTCAGAATGGCAGGTTTTTCTAACAATCATAGACTAGTTCCTATACTATGCATGGATCCCAGGAGCCAGAAAGAATACCATTTAATTGGCTTTGACATACTAATTATTGATCATTGTTATCTATTCTTAAAACAGAAACTCTACTAAATATTTTGTTAGCATATTTCTGGTGAGTTTTAAAATTTCAAATCTACACTTCTTTTTAAAATTCATTAATCTGTCTTTTTATTAATTTAGCTCTAGTTTTCCCCATGAATTAATCCCACTAGCAGCATTCGCCATGTACTTTTGCTCTATCCACTCAGAGAGGCTGTTGTGGGCATGGTGTTAACCGTGCTAGAGAGAAGTTACAATAATAACTACCATTTATCAAGTATTTTCTAAATGCTAGGCATGTATTGGGGCCCTTGGGTGGCTCAGTCAGTTAAGCCTCTGGCTTTAGCTCAGGTCATGATCTCACGGTTCATGAGTTCGAGCTCCATGTCAGGCTCTGTGCTGACAGCTCAGAGCCTGGAGCCTGCTTCAAATTCTCTCTCTCTCCTCTCTCTCTCTCTCTCTCTCTCTCTCTTTCTCTGCCTCTACCCTGCTCACACTCTGTCTCTGTCAAAAATAAACATTCTTAAAAATCTTTAATAAAAATTTTAAGATAAATGCTAAGTATGTATTGTTTCACTCAAACATCATAACAACTGTATCTTGGGTCCATTGTCTTACAGAGGCTTACCCGTACCACATGTTATAATATGTGAGCTTCCTACAATGCTCAAGGGGATTGCAAAAGGCAGAATTTTGAGGAAAACACACTTCCCTTAAAAAATATATCTTTTCCGGGACACCTGGGTGGCTCACTCAGTTGAGCCAATATGTTATAATTCAGAGCTAGAATTCCACAATGCGGATTTGTTTGACTGTTAAAGCAGAGACTAAACACTGAATGTACACAGGACATCAATCAACACTAGAGATTCTAAGACAAACTATCAACTGCAAAAGCAAACTGGAAACCTGAAAGGAGAATCTGAACAAATTCTTGGAAAATAAGTTCAAAGATCTACTTCAGGGTTCATGTTCCTTAGTATACCAGGAAATCTTGGGCACTCCTGCCCCAGCAAACAGGACTTGCCATTTTCTTTACAACAACTTTCCTTCATCTGGGAAATAGGTCTGCTTTATAAACTTCCAGCAAGAGTACAACACACCAGGGAACTTGGGCTGGTCCTTTCCTAAGATATAATACACGTAACTTAAAAGGAAGGGAGTGAAATGAGAAGTTCTTCAAAATCCTGTATCATACGCTGTGTCAGATAATGTTTTGCCTGTTTGCTGCTTTGCAACATTGTTTTACACAAGAAGGGAACCCTGCCTCTCAGTGCATCAATGAGGACTAGGGAGTTGTAACTGATATCAATCATCTTGGGTGTAAAACAGGGAGCCGGGGGGTCATCTGTGGCCCCAGAAAAGCGATGACAGGTTTTGCGAACAAAGCTAAGACTGGAGGTAAAGAATGAAAGAAGGAGATAAGTCTGGCCTTTAGAAAGAGTTCAAGGAACAGAGAAACAATCAGGGAATAAGGCAGTTAAGTTTAGATGTGATTACTAATTAATATTGAGAAACTCTTTAAATGCTGCCAACTTTCAGTGCTAATTCAAGAAAGAGCTAATATTTAGCTTAAGACTTGACAAGGAAAGCAATGCAGTCTCTTCTGATATTTAGTCAGAAAATTTCCTAAAACTTTTACCTTTTCTTTGGCCACAGAGACCCAGGACAACGATGACAGTGATGGTGGTGGTGATGGTAGCAAACTTTTATTTAGAACTTATTCTGTCACTTACTTCTCATGACACCCCTAGACATGGTATCAGTTCTAGTTCATCTGTTGTTGGCAAACATTGCATTCTACTGTGTTTTCTTTGGGTGAATAAGAAAAGAGCACTCTCTTGAGGATCTGCCTGAGGAATAGTGTCAGTATCCATGTTGCCTCAACAACATGGTTATAGCACTGTCAACATGTGATTCAACCTATTTTACAGAGAAATGGGGTTTTCGCTATTTGTTTCTTTCATCAGAGACACTGTATTGGTGTTAAATATTTTTAGATCTTTAATGACTAGGGAAAGACATATATTTTTTAGTGTGTATTTATTTTTGACAGAGAGAGAGAGAGAGAGAGAGAGAGAGAGAGAGAGAACATGAGCGGGGGAGGGGCAGAGAGAGGGGGAGACACAGAATCCCAAGCAGGCTCCAGGCTCTGAGATGTCAGCACAGAGCCTGACGCGGGGCTCGAACTCACAGACTGAGACATCATGACCTGAGCCAAAGTCAGATGCTCAACCGACTGAGCCACCCAGGTGCCCCGGAAAAGATATATTTTTTAAGGGAAGTGTGTTTTCCTCAAAATTCTGCTTTTTGCAATCCCCTTGAGCATTGTAGGAAGCTCACTGTATATATCAGTCTTGTGTTAGTATTTTATTGCCATGTAAAATCTTTACTATCAATGTAAGAATTGAGAACAACAAAATCAGTTCACAGGTCTGTAGCTCCGAAGTCTGGCGCCATATGTCCGAATTCTCACTTGAGATCTCACAAAGAGGATGCCCAAACTACCAGCACGGCTGCATCCCTTTCCAGAGAAATGGAGAAGAACCCACTTGGGAGCTGATTCAAGTTGTTGGTAGAATTCAGTTCTTTCAGCTGTAGGCTGTGGTCCTCCTTTCCTTCCTGGCTGTTAGACAGGAGCCACTTCCAACCTCCAGCGGCTGCCACGTCCCTCCTCCTGGCCCTTCCAACCCAAAATTCTACACCAGGTTTCAACTTTCCCAAAAGACAACTCTCACAGCAGTAGGAAGCCCGTTTGTCCTCACTCCCTGACACACAAGAAAGCAAAGGAAAAAATAAACACTCAGTACCCAAGTTCAGAAAGTGATAAGCAAGACGATATATCAGTAATAGTAAGGAATCTGACAGAAAGTGATCCCCAGGCTTCTTGGTTCATCTTCACCAGTAGTTGTGAGTAAATTACAATTGTGAACTAATCTCTGATTGGTTCACTTACACCTAAGGCTATTCATTTAAAAAGTAAAGGTCACTTTTATTTGTGAGAAAGTGACAAACAGCCCCAGCATGTGACAGGTAGGCCTAATGCTCCCAAGAAAGTATCAACAACTCGATGAGATAGGGCGACAGAACAGAGATAAGACAACTCTGATGGTGTCTGAACCCAGAGACAAGGACATCCTGCAGCCAGCCACACAAATATCTGGCGCAGGTGGGGGACCTTTACCCCTTGACCAACGAACAGTGGCTCCACTTTAACTCTTCCACCTCCAGATAAAACTTACCAGAATACTCTCTCACCTCCAGAACTGACCGCACTTCCCTTAAAGACTACTTAAAATTACCCAGCACAACACACGTTCCCCAGCCCCTTCTTACCAGAATGACCAAAAGCTCTTCCTGCCTTCAATGAGTTAGATAAACCTGATTTTGTTTGACCACAATTGAGTCCCTTCTAGTCTTTGCTTGATGGGTTTCTTCATGTAACAGACTATCTGAACGGCAATAACTCAACATCCTACATCCAAAGCCATCCATTATGTAAACAAGAAATTATGACAAGAGTCTTCAGAAAATTCTCCATTCCATACATCATTTGATAAATGATTTTTACACAGTATGGAAGACTGTATTTTCCAAAATTGGCCCAATAATATTTCCCATTTTACATGCTCTTCTGCAATATGACCTTGTTCTCCCCCATCCCCCATGTCCCCCAAGTAAAGCCTGATTCTATTCTCCTCAAATCTGAACTGGCTTTCCTGACTCTGCAGTGGAGGAATGTTGTGTGGCTTTTGAGTCCATGTCTGCATAAAGTTCATGCATCTTCCAGCCAACTCTCCCATAGCATCAGCTCTCTGGATGATCCCTCCCTAGATCTCCCTATATTCTTCTTAGAATATAGCCACCATGCTGTCAATAACTGATGCCACATGGAGACCCAGTGTTTGGTGCTCCAGTTAATAGACCCAGCTGAGCCAAACCCAGGTGCCAAAACACATGAACACAGAAGCCTCTTTAATGAGTCCAGTCTTCAGCCATTGGGATCTGCCTGGCTGAGACCCCAGACATCCTGGAGAAGAGAAAGACTTGCCCACTGTGCCCTGTACAAATTCTTGACCTATAGAATGTGTAAGTAACACTTATTGGTTTTGGAATCGGGCAGGGGATAGAAGTTGGATAGGCCTCAAGGAGAATGTGCCTAACAGCTTAGAGGACACTGAGGAGAATGCTTTTGGAAGCTGGAAAAAGGGGGATCTTTGTTATGTAGTGGGAGAAAGTTTTGCAAAAACTATCACCTGAAGAAACATGGAAATTATCTAATGAATTGATGGATCTAAGACCATTTCAAAGCAAAACAACAAAACCATCAACTGGTTTCTCTTAGCTGCATATAATGAGATACAAATGGAAAGAGAGGTGCTAAAAAGGAAATTATTCCATTTTCCAGAGGAATTAGAGATGCTAAAAAAGAGGCATGCTTTCCTGAATTCAACAATAAAACTGATTCTCAATCACAGTGTCTCTAGAAAGCTAAAGATTCTCAAATTAGGAAATGGCTTCAGCACAAGAGCAAACCCAGGCTGGGCTGTAGGATCTTTGCTAAGCCTCAGAAGGTGGCGCTCCATGAAATCATTCAGCTAAAGGCCTTCTGAAGGCCTTGAGGATGTGTGTGGAAAAACCCTCCCTGTTAAATAAACAATAGGGTTCCTAAGACAGAAGAGGACTTGACTAAAAGAAAAGTGTAGTGGCTTTGTCTATGGAATGAACTCCCATAAAATCAGAGAATCAACACAATTTTGGAGAGATTTGTATTGGTACAAACACTGTCAACTGGACATGAAAGGTACAGGGAAAGTACAAAATGGAGAGAGGTCTTCAAATCCTCAAACCTCTGTGGGAAAACTGTGCAGTTGCAAACATAGTCTCATTTTTACAGAAAAAATAGGATGACTTCAAAGGTCAAACTGAGAGAACAGGGTGGGGCCAAGAGCCAAGAATCATCACCATGAAACAGCACTAAGTTCAAATCATGTAACTGGGATATCATATCCCCCAAACCATGACTGAAATTTTGAATACCTAATGGGACAAATAAAACGTGTAACATAGTTGCATATGGTCAATGGCCCATTAGGTTTTCACTCTCATTTTATGTGACCAAGGGAGCCATGTGCTGGAAATCCCTGGAAATTCAGGAAGAATGATTATGATTGATATAAAAACTTCATAGAAAGTCAAGCTGATCTGTAGGAATATTTATTGTTTTTTATACATCGTAAGTTTACCACTAAATTCTCCTACTTCAAATTGAATTTGTTAAACTGAAGCTGTCAAATAATTACATTCAAGATCAAAGAAAAAAATAGAAAATTCAACAAGACACATTAAATAAAAAAATCAAAACTTCAAGATCAGTTCATTGTTTGAGTTGAAAGGATCATAGAAAACCTTAATCTAATCCATTTATTTTATTTCTAGAAATAATGAAAGCCAGAGAGGTTAACTGGCTTGGCTAATATCAGACAGTTAGCTGTTAGCAGAATCACTAGGAGGCTTCTATCTGCAAAAATCCATGAAATGGTGAGACATTCTCATCTGATAACTGAAGACTGAGTGGTGAAGGAACAGGTCGCTTACCCATCTCTATCCAAACATCAACAGCAAATTTGCATTGGACTGGGTTTTCAATAGAAAGTGCCTTTTTATATTTTATTTTATTTTATTTTATTTTATTTTATTTTATTTTATTTTATTTTATGAGAAAGAGTGAGAGCAGGGGAGGGGTAGAGTGAGAAAGAGAGAGAGAGAGAGAGAGAGAGAGAGAGAGAGAGAGAATCTCAAGCAGGCTCCACACTGTCAGCCCAGAGCCCAACATGGAGCTCAAACTCATGGATTGTGAGATCACAACCTGAGGTGAAATCAAGTCAGGCACTTAACTGACTGAGCCACCCAGGTGCTGCAGAAAGTGTCTTGTTAATTTAAAAAAAAAAAAGGGGGGGGGGAAGGAAAAAAAAAAGACTGGTTTCTGGGCCCTTGACAGGCCACTGTGAGGTGCATTGGATCAGAGAGATTTCAGATGCCCTCAGATAACATTCAGAGCCCACCTTGAACCACCAAAAGGGCCTTGAAAAATAAACAGAGCTACAGAAGATTATTAAAATGAGCTTTCAAAAATAAAGGCACTCAAATAGTCCTAAAGTTTGAAGCCATTCCTTGTCTTCTCCAGTATGTTTGTTGTACTTTGTGACTGAAAACTTACATGTGCCCACAAACTCATATTTTCTATGCTTTCTAAATGCAGTTACTGCATACAGTTGCCTCGAGAAATTTGAAATTGGCTTCACTTTTATGATAATGTTTCTGTTGCCACCATTCCCACCATGACACAGTTCTGACTGCGGAGGAACTGAGCACAGAAAATATCTAAAAATTACAGGAAAGCAAATGGATATAATGCTTCAGCGGCAAGATACTTAATGCTCTCCCTTGCAAACTAGCACACACACACACACACACACACCCCAAAACAAAACAAAACAAGACAAAAAACACAAAGAAAAACCAACCAAAACCAACCAACCAAACAAAACCCCAAACCAATAATGCTCCTTTGGCACAGCTTTTTCAAATGGTGAGATGTTGCACAAGCTCATTAGGGCTCTGTTTGGGGCCTGACCATCAGTGATGAAGGGCTTCCTTAAACTCCTTTGGTTTCAGATGCTGACTGAGATAGAACTAAATAAAATTCTTACTTAAATGCTAATAACAAACCGTTTTAGTGGAGACCTTTGATGTTACCTTTGCAGAGTGGATTGGAGATTCTCTCTTAATAAATTAACAGGTTGGGTTTGTTACTTTTCCAAGTCCCCCTCTACCAGTGAACTACATTGAAACTTTTGTTTTCTTTCATATCATTTGTTAACCAAGGTTAAAACAGACACTCATTTTACTACACTTATTTTACTACGGGCTTGTTTTGTTTTGTTTCTTTTTTCATTACACGATAATGCAGAAGCAAGTACAACTTGAGAATTTTAGGGTCTCAGCTGAGTGATCAAAAACCTGATCTTGAAAAGAAAAAAAAAACCCCGTGACTGACAAAGATCAGGATCAGATGTCCAGATTTAGTAGAACATTGAAATTTGTCAAAGGCAACAAATAAGAAACAACGTTGCTTACTGACAATGCTTCACTGGGAAATCCTGAAGCTGTGGGCAGGGTGCTTCTTTCAGGAAGTTCTCAGGAGGAGCTACATCAGATTCACCGCAGGCTCTGTGGTAAATCTCTTTTCAAACACGGATTCTTGGGCTTCACCTTAGATTTATTGAATCTCTTTCTTAGAACCCACATTTTATTAAGTCCTATAACTGACTTAATATGAAATTTTTGAAAATCACCTTTATAGAGGGACACAGAGTGCTGTTTTCCTACCTCCTCAAATAAATTTAATCTAACTTTGTAGTTAGGATTTGTTCTTGGGGCAGAGAATTTATTTTATCATAATAATAGTCAGGAACTGGTCTATCAGATTACCATGCACAAAATACTTCAATTAAGCATTCTTAATAAATGCAGTTTTATTAAGATCTTCAGCTTTCTAATGCACTAATTTGTCTTTAGGAGCAAAAGCAAAGGCCGCAAAGGAATAGAAATGACTTTATTCACTTTATCAAAACCAAATTTACAGACCTCTAAAAGAGTTTCTAGAGGTGGCTTTGGAAGAATAGGCTGTACAACACAGAAGTTAATTAAATGGGTTTGGGTTAATATGCAAATGATTGGTCCTAGATGACTATGTATGATGAAGGACGTCATTAGTGCAGAATGAGGATGTCAGTGGTAGAATAGAATGGAGAGGTGCCCTGGCTTCACCAGTCACCTCCTTCTGGAACCCTGAAGAACTCAATTAAAATTCTACTGCACTTGTGAGTGACGTGCTTTATTAATGTGCTTCCAGTAAATATTTGCTCTTGATAATCTTAATACAGTTTACTGAAGGGGAAGCCCTTACATGAAAAGATGTTGTGTTTCACAAAGGGCTGATTTTGATTTTTCTGCAAATCATTATTGCTACCTCTCCTGGCCTGGAGAAGCATGTTTGCTATTACCTACAAAAAAGGGGAAGTTTTTCAAAATAAATATCTATGAAACAATTATAGTAAATGAGTCATTGTAAACTTTTACATATATCTGCATAGTTATTTTTAAGAAGACAGTTATCAAAAATTAACTTTTCATTTGTGCCAAGAAGTAATGAAATAAACAAGTTACATTAATGTTATAATGTGATTTTAATAGCCAGTAAAAATTTGGAAAATATCTGCCTCATCAACCTCAGCCCCCAAATAACAAACCATTGCTTATGGTCATTAAAAACACATAAGCACATCATGCAAAATTAGATTAACCTATCAACTGAAATTAAATTATGACCATCCGTTTTGCTGATTTTTATCAATAAATTAAGTATTGAAAGCCTTAGTCCTATTCAGTCAGATGCAGTTTTAATTGGAAAGAGACACATGGCTAAGGAGTAGCTAATCTAAATTGGTAAATCTTGATTGAACAGAACAGTGAATTATCGTGATTTATCATCCTCAGAAGGCTTTTAGTAATAGACAAGTCTTAATGCAGGAAAATTTGCTTCTCACATTGATTCAGTTTTTTTTTTTCCAGGAATGAGTTGAAAGTAGAGAAGAGCAGATATTCTATCGTTATGTCGTTGCCTGCCAAGTTTTCCCACTATTGAGAAAATTAGTCCCTTGAGCATTCTGAAAGGCAGGTCTAATAGCAAGAACCAAGGGCTCAAAATCAGCTAGCTGGCGGTCAGACTGCACTTTCCACATGACACACAATCATGTCCACTGAACTGCTCACTGGTATCGCATCAGAGACCTCCTAACAACATTTTCTACTTTAAACCTCACGATATTTGAAGCCAAATTATTCTGTATAATCCCAGAGTCAACCTCTCGATCACAGAGGAATCATACATTAACATCGCAGGAAAATGAGCACAAGGTGAGCACAACCCGGTCTGGTCACACGGAACTAGCAGAGCATTCGTGGGGCTTGGCAATTCCTCTAGCTTCCGTGGGACTTGATTTCCTCAACTCGACACAAATTCTCATCAATGGAAGGAAAAAGATCTTTAAGACATGTGTTGCTGTTGGAGAGCAAGTACAGGAATGAAATGGTTCCATGTCTGAAACAGAGAGACACTTGAGGGTGTTCAGAGCTCAGTAAGTCTATTGCTACTCAACTACTTCAGGATGTGCACAGACACAGAGCAGCTATGAAATGGCTTAACACTGGTTTATGTACCATGATAATATATGATTCCTGTAACTATCCCCATACATGTGGGGGTAAGTCACAGCATGTCGCCAGCCAATTATTAAAATCAGTTTATAAAATTTAGCCTAAAAGAGCACTATTCACAGTAACCAAAAGATGGAAACAACCCAAATGTCTATTAATGGATGAATGAATCAACAAAATGTGGTATATCCATATAGTGGAAGATTATTCACCATAAAAAGGGCTGAAGTACCCATACATGTCACAACATGTTGTGACAAATGAATAAATCTATAGAGACAGAAAGTATTTTAGTGGTTTCCAGGGGCTGGAGGATGGGGACTGACAGCTTAATGGGGATGAAAATATTTGAAACTAGACAGAGGTGATTCTTTCACAACATCATGAATGAACTAAATGCTGCTGAACTGCACACTTTAAGAGAGTTAATATTATGTTATATGAATTTTATGTCAATTAAAAAATTTAGAATAAAGTAAAAGTTAGTCCACTAAAATTTTATTATACTTAAAAATATTTCAGTTTTTTTTTAATTTAAAGCATTTTAAAATTTATTTTTCTTTTGGAGAGAGAAAGAATGAGCATGAATAGGGGAGAGGGGCAAAGGGAGAAAGGGACACACACAGAGAGAGACAGAGAGAGAGAGAATCTTAAGCAGGATCCATGCTGAGCCCAGAGCCTGATGCACGCCTCCATCTCTCGACCCTGGAATCATGACAAAAGCCGAAATCAAGAATCAGATGCTCAGTCGACTGAGCCCATATTTAAGATCTTTTTTAAAAGCAGGGAGAAGATAATAATTTGTTATCTGATTTATTATGTATTCTAAATGACCCAACATTTAAAACTCATATGAATAAATACGTTTAATTAAAACTATGTTCAGCCTCTCTTTCCACTATTGCACATATTTTTCATATACCAATTCAACAGATATTGTACTTGGATTTTAAGCAAATAATATGTGACTACAACTGCTTTCAAACTATATGTTCTACCTTATGTAGGGATATTTATGGCCAAAATAGCATAGTAACAATCACTCATCAGTCCTTTTCTACATGTAAGCTTGTGGTTGGTGAACCATCCAGTGCTGGATTTTCCTTTTCACTTACAGAAGCAATAGCACATCTCAACCTTCAACCTTCAAACACTTTAAACCCTTGCACAAAACAATGTTAGAATAATGTAGAAATTATTGATTCAATATAAAAAAATAAATATTCAGCCAAGCTCAAAAGTAAGAAAAGAAAGACTCCAAATGAGAGAAATAAAAATGGGACTCAAAAACCAGATCAGTGAATAGTAGTTGAAGCTTTATCAACTGATATACTCATTAGGAGCTAGGGTTTTAGCACCCAATTAAGGACTGTTTTATTTATTTATTTATTTATTTATTTATTTATTTTTTTTTTTAAAGACTGTTTTAAAAACTACAAGCCCATTCTTAGTGGAGAGCTGCAATTGTTTCCCACAAAAGGTGAAAAAAAAAAAAAAAAAAAAAAAGAAATTACCCCTCCCCAGACTAGTAACCAAAACAATCTATCCATTAGTTCAAGGTCTTAACTTGGAAGTGGAGCTTCCTGATCTTTTCACAAAAAGTCAACTTTGAGAGTTCAAAACATGTTTGCCCTGTGTATCTATGTAGAGCCCAAGTTCCCACCACCTTTCAGCTACCCACAAAGTACAAACACCCAAGCAGAGAAACTAATGCAAAAACTATCTCCACAGTCCAAGACCCAGAGTAGATACTCATAGAAAAACTTCCCACTAGAGATGAGCTTATAGACAAAATTAAAAAGAGCGAGAGCAAACCAACCAGTAGGAAAGATGGCCAACTGTGTGGCAAATTAGAGAATTCATACCTGAGATGGTGACTACAGAATAACATGAAAGAATCTTTAAAATAAATGTGTTTTAAATGTCCAAAGAAGTAAAGAAACACATGCAAAAGTTTTTTAACTTTGTTTCAGGCATGATGTTATGACAAACTAAGAAGCAGATTTGGGGAAAAAAGAAATTCTAAAAACAAATAAAAAAGTTATTCAATGTTTTTTAAAGTTAATGTAACTGTTAAATAGTGGGCTAGACAGTTGTGTGTTTTTTTTTTTTTAATGTTTCCCTATTTATTTTGAGGGAGAGAGAGAGAGTGAGAGAGTGGGAGAGAAGCAGACAGAGGGAGAGAGAGAATCCCAAGCAGGTTCTGTGCTGTCAGCACAGAGCCCAACATGGAGCTAGAACTCACAAATGGTGAGATCATGACCTGAGCTAAAATGAAGGGTCAGACACCTAACTGACAGAGCCACCTGGGCATCACAGGCTAGACAAGGTTTAAGAGAGAATTGATGAATTTGGAAGACAGAGCCAAAGTCATTATCCAGAACACAACACCGAAGGATGGGGTAACACAGGGACAGAGTGGGCTATTTTAAATATTGTTGGTAAAACATAGGGCATTCTAATACTGTGACATCAGAAGACAGGCTGGCTGCCGAGTAGTAACCTGTTAAACTGAATTGACTGAGGAGAATTCATCAGGATGTACAAACTGGTCCCTGTGGGCTCCATTTCAGGTTGAACTCAGTGTTGTCACCAACCTGCCTCACGGTCCAGCCTGCTGATACCCCTCTTCACTACTTCCTCTTGTCTCCTCTTGGTTGTGCTACTTGTTAATATTTTAGATTTCAAATTCACAGTCTTGAGTCACAACTCCACAGCTATCTATCATGCAACCACCCCTTAAAACTGCTTAGAAGAGTAGACTTCCCTCATTGTGTCCATGGACACTGGGTTTCAAGGATTGATTCAGGGGAGCATGAGTTTTGACCCAATGTAAGAGTGTTCGGTTTCATCTAACAGAAAGAGACTTTTGATTTCTTACTTGTAATCTGAACCAATGACTACATTTTCTGTCTCACAATTTTATTCTCTTCTGTGAGACTTAAATTTTCTACCTAGGCTCACTTCTCTCTGAAAGAAATTCTGTGCCCAAGACCCCTATTGAAGAAAGTGTCTCTGCTTTTTTGCAAGACTGGCACCAAATAAAATGTGCCAAAGCTTGGACTCACATAGTTGCATGGGGAAGGATAGGTCCATATAATTTTAAGAGAAAATTGTTGGAAACCAAGAGGAGTCATCAGGCATCAATCAGTGTCTGCCAAGAGGAGGAAAGGAGGCAACAATGATGCTGTTATGCACTCTGATCCATATTAGGACCAAGGGGACTGAGTTCTTTGCTCTAGAGTCACTCAGAAGATGGTAGAGTAGCACCAATCACCTTGGGACACTTGACCAGGATCTGAATGGCTGCTCTTCCTTGGCAATGACAGACATAATGAACACAACACAGCTTTACGTGATCCCCATACATATGGTCCAGGGAGGGTGAGCAGTAGTATGGAGGTTGGATGTACCTAGACATTGTTCTTTACAGGCTTTTTGTGGGACCCAGGGCTCCAGATCGCCATGGTCAATCACACAACACGATTGTGCTAAATTATACTGATTTGTATAATTGTTTTTTTATAAAAAATTGTTTTTTAGGCAGTTGATGGGCCATCCCCTCCAAAGGAACCAGATCTCTGAACTCAAAGATGAAACAGAGGAGTCTTGAGAGGTAAGCTCCAAGTTGGTAAGACAATTCTACTCATATTTAAGCAAAATATACTTATATACTTCGGGGTCTGTTTCATAGGGGAGGTGGTAGCGGAGAGCTCAGTGTACCACAGTTTATTTGTGGTGGGAGACTGTTTGAAGATGAAGTTAAGACTATTCCTTTTTGTCACTGGTTCTCAAGAGAAAAGTAATGCAAACAAAGTCTTATTTTTACTGACTGTGAGATTAGTTCTGGCTACTAAAAGCAGACACCTTGCCTATTGGAGGTCAAGGCTGAACTTCTGTTCCATGCACTGTGAGTGGGAAAGGCACAATAGTACCAGCAGAGCAAACACACACAGGGGCTTCAAGCGTCCATGTGGTCCTGAAGCCTCTTCACTGATAAATGCTTGACCCGAGCATCTCTCTGTAAAATAACAATGAAAAGGTGCAGCAAAGGTTAAATGAAATCATGTCTAATGAAAGGATTTTTGAAAACCAGAAAGGATTGTTGACACCAATAAATTTTGTGTTTATTTATTTTGAATCTGAGTCAGTATATTTTATCAAATACTTGGATTTATGGTAGAAAGCCAGGCAGTTTTAATACAAGAGAAGGAAACAATGTGTTAGAAGAATTTATACTTAAACCTTTCTAAATATGACATCTTTTTCCTCCATCACAAAGAGCCAAATATTCTCATATCATCATCAAAAACAAGATCACTTTTAGGCAAGTCAGAGTCTCTCTCCTGGAGCCTGAGGTGAGTTGTGCCCTCTCTGGGGCCATGCCATCCAGGATTCTCCTGTCTCAAGGCACGTTGGTCAACAACCCGACAGCGGGCACCCTCAGCTTCTGAAACACTCAACTCTGAGGGAGATCCCTGAAAGATATCCAGACGGACTTTAAATCATCATGGTATGCTGGGAACAAGGCTTGTCAGCAGTGTTTCTACACAGGCAGCGGCTCCTGTCAAACACTGTTTAGAAAGATCGTGTCCCTTGGGAGGCCAGGATGAAACAATGAGGAATGTCCCCTAACTCCAGAAGGTAGGGAATATGTGCATAGGGTCCACAGCTGCAGCCTCAGAATCAGCACCAAGCCATGCAGAGCAATGAGTCAGGAGACAGATTGCATTTGTTTTAAGCACATTGACCTTCTGGACAGAAGATTAGCTAGTAAATGGTAAATAGGTCATCAGGTGTTAGTCTACGCAACAGATTGCAAATACAAACTTTCGCCTTTGTTGTTTCAGAGCCTCAGCTCTGATGAAAACAGTTTACTTGTTTTTTGGTTCAAAATTGTAGCCTCCAGCTTTTCTTTGTTTTTCCATGCACGTGTAGCCATATACATTATATCTTGTTTACATACAGTAGCTTCTAGAAAATAAGGATTATTTTGTACTTTCTTTTACAAATTATAAGTTGGGTCTTCAGAGTGGAACCAAAGTAACCAGTCTGCGCATTGAAACCCTAACAGTCGTCAGCACAACAGCTGCCATTTTCCACCAGGTCCTCTGTGCATTGCAGGCCTCCTCCCGTGGAATCCCTACATAATTCCTGTGAAGTCCGTATTATTATTATACCCATTTTGCTGACAAAAAGATGGCTTAACATTCCCCTGAGCTTGACTAAAACTCAGCCAGATTTCTCTGTGACTCCAAGCCTCCGTCCTCTTTTGTCTCAGAGCATTTCTTTACAAAGCCCGTACGTACTCATGAATTCTTTCCCTTTTGAGATGCAAATTTTCTGTCAAGGATCTGAGAGACATTCCTTTGAAATAGGATATCTTCAAGGAATGAAGCATCCTCACCTCCCAGTCTTTGGGGGAAGGAAAATACCTCCCGTCTCTAAGAGCCAATTAGCAAACACAAATGGCCTAATCACCCAGACCAACCTCTACCTTACCACCTACCACTAGCTCACCCCAGCACTTAAACACTCTCCTGAATTTCCTCTGAGCAGAGTTGATTTCAAACTCCCACCCCTCTTGCAATAACCTCAAATAAAGTCTTCCTTGCCTGTTTAACTCTGTTCTGTACATTTTTTTCTTGGGCAGTTCAGTTGAAGAAACGGAGCTGTAGAAAGCTTCCTTAACTTGCCTTATCTGTGAGGCTGGAAATCAATCCCTATTACAATAAAGGTAAAAATAGATGCCCAGAGGGAACTTTCTGAGCATTCTACTCTCCACAAGAGAAAGGATGAAGACCAGTGAAATGCATTCTGTTTCTATCTTGATTCCACTGGATTCTCTTTGGTGCGTGGGGAACACCTGTGCTCTCACCTGCCCTTCCAGGCTCCTAGTGCCAGGTGCAGATCCGGGAAGTCATGGGAGAGGACACGCTCTCCTGGCCTCCTTGTTGGGTCCTCTCAGAGACTTCACGGTGGCAGCCTCTTCCTCTGACCCTCTCCCCATTGTGTCCATCTGAGGAAGTCCCAGGAGAGGGAAGGGGCACTCTTCAGGAGGCAGCTTCCCCCTCAGAGCTGATACCATGGTGGCGGTGGGGGGGTGGGGGGGTGGGGGTGGACAGATAGCCCTTCCGGGGGAGCCAGGCTTGCTCTCCACTACTTATTCCTGTTGCTCCCAGAGTCATATGAAATCTCTCTCTCTCTCTCTCTCTCTCTCTCTCTCACACACACACACTCGCACACATAGCTTAATTTCCACAACCTCAAGGGGGAGAGTTGGCTCCTTCCATCCTTAATGTCCATCCATCCACACATTTGCAACCTTCTGGAATCTAAGACCAGTATCTGGATTCTTAAGTCATGAACTGTTGTCCTCATCATAAAAAATAATAATAATAAATTTTAAGAAGAGCATTTTGTAAACATGATGAATTTGAATAAAACTTTTGAGACAGTGGACTATTTTTTCCTAAATGCCACACCCCCTCAGCTGGCCCTGCAGGGAGCCTGAGCCCCCACATACTTGTCCAAACCTCCATGTTCTCAAAAGGAGAAATTTCAGAGTGTTTCTCTTAGAGAATCCAGGATCTTTCCAGTTTATTTTGTACAAATTATAATTTGTCCTCTAAAAATACATTTTAATTTTTTTAAGTGAAATAGCATCATCTCAGTTCATTTTAGTCCAGGCTACCTACCAAGGGGTTTCAACCTGAACTGACTGCAGAATCTGGTCCCCACAAACAGGAGCCGCCCAGCAAAATCTTGCATGGTCCCAGAGTGCCATCTACAGCCCAAACTGTGAAATGACCGCCTCCAGGTATAACGACCTTTTCCTCTGCAAAACCCCGTGCAAAGTGCCAGGTGCTCATTCTCTTCCCAAAGTGGTCAGATCAACTGGTCACAATAGCCATACACACGGGGGGTTAACATGTATGAATGAAGTGATTTAACTGCATTTTAAAAGGATCCCTCTTGATATTGTGTCAAAAACTGCCTGAATAGTAAAGGATGGAGGCTGTGACAGCAGCTGAGAAAATACTAGAAATTCCAAGCAAGACCCAGTCACAGGTTACAGAAGAGTAGAGGCAGTGGACCCTTGCTGAGAGCTTGCTGAAAGATGAGGAAGGGAGCAATCACAGACAAATCTGAAGTTTTTAACCTGAACCATTAAAAGAATCGTATTGTCATTTGCTAAATTGGGACATATTTGGTGAATCTCAGTCTAAAACAATCGAGTAACTGTATAAACAGAATTGCATTCTGATGGGCTTTAGCTGGGCTGTTGAGTAAAGGCACCTCTCTCTGAAATAAGGGCTGATGGTTCTCAGGAAAACGGTAAGACTCTGCAGAGGGGTCATGGAAACTCATCAGTGTCCTAAATATTCTCAAGAGCTTACAAGATCCTTCTATAGCAACTGTTCAGAATAAAACATGCGTGAGTCCTTTTACAAAGGCCTGGCACAGCAAAATCAGCCCAAGAGGTAACTCTACAGGCTAATCTGAGTTCTCTGATTACAAGGGATTAAAAGAAAACTCAACAACCATGCAAACCCCAATAATCTAATTCTCCACAGTCTCTGAATGAACTAAAGCCAGAGTCCATGACGCTCATAGACAACAGGTGAGTTTTTGTCAGAGTCTTATCCAGGACACTCCCCGCAACTCCCGGGTGCTCCGGATAATTTCAGGGCAGTTAGGAGCCCCTCTCTACCTGAACTTTGATTATGATCCCCATGCACAGAGACAGCCCTGAGCAGTGAGAGGCCTGGTAAAGAAATGCCCTTCTTCTAAGGATTATCTTCTGTCTGTGAAACTCTTACATCTGGACCCAGTGGACCGGTGTGGGCACTCCTCCAAGAAAGCTGGAGCCCAGCATTTGGACTTGCCAGGAGCGGATGATAGATGAGTGAGGAGAGAGGAGGCTACATCAGCAGGTCAGCAGCCTCAGAGTTTGTGGGGGTGAAGGAGGGTGTTCCTTTGAATGAAAAGAGAGAGCATCAGAGAGGCAGCATCGGACTTCGTTAACACTGCCTGAGAGGGTCACCTGGAGACGTCAAAAGACCCCAGCAGAGAGGAGCTGAAGCCACCACCGGGCGGTCCACAACCTAGGAAGGATTCACGACCTTCCCACAGTCGTGAGGTAAACAGCACGGCCCTCCCACACCAAGGGAGCTACCCCGGAGGGCCCAGGTGCCAGAGGAAAAAGGAAGAGTGTGGTGGAACACCTGCCTTGCCCCAAGAGCACAAGTCCTGCTAATGACCGCACTGCCAGTGGGGGACCTCTCTTGTTCCCCTTTTCCTGTGGACACGCCAACCCCAGGCATTCAGAAACTGTAGGTGATGGCTGAGGGAGAAAGGGCAGTAGGTGAAGAGCAGAGCAAGCCCCCCACGTGGCCTCCTCAGTGTGCCTCATCTCAGCCGGGCCGGAGCTGGAGGGAGTGGAGCCTCGGTGTTCAATCCAGACATGTTTGCTCTCACATGGGAATGGGCATTTTATCCACTCATCTCACCTAAACATACCAATGCCTTGCAAGGGTCCAGACAAGCACAAGGCAAGGTGCTTGCTCCTTGCATCCCTGGGTCTTGCTCGTTGGAGGGCACAAATGGAAAAGTACTCAGTGTTAGCTGAGTGTTAGCTACTTGCACCATCGCTGTTCCCTTGTGCTTTGCTGTGTCTTGCATGGAGGAGGTGTTCATGTCTTTACTGTCCATCCAGATAGTTCTGAAGGAATGTCCAGGTGGCAGCACAGTGACCAGGAACCAGGTTAACATGGCAGATGAGTCGCTAAGAGATAACTGGAAAAGTGAAGAGTGTGAATTGCTCTGTAGAGATACACAAGGGGCCACTGGAATAGAACGAGGAGGGAATCGTGTCTAAGAAGTTCAGGAGGTAACAGCAGAATAAATGGTTGAACTGCTAGAGATACCTTTGTAGCAAAATACTTAGATTTAGATGGGGCAGGGAATGTGGATGGTCCCCGTGGTGAAGGCCAAGAAAACGCTGGTGGAAAAAGGTCTGCACCAGGAGTAGGGCTCCTGCTGCAGACACCGAGCTGAATGCATCCAGGGTGTGCCATGGACTCCTGTGGGCTCCCGTGGGCTCCCGTGGGCTCTCATGGGCTCCTGTGGGCTCCTGTGGGCTCCCGTGGGCTCTCGTGGACTCCTCTGGAAGCAGCCTTACCATTAGGTGGTACCTGGCTGGTGCTTCCTTTCAGGCTTTCAGAAATAGTACACAGAAACCATGTATGCTTCATCCTAAGAGTCTGGTGCCCAGTAAAATGCAAATACCTCTGAAAGAGTAGATTATTCCATTTATATCAACATTTTAGCACAATGGACTATTGGACTGTTTTTAAGGATAAGTTTGATTCACAGAAGATGGTGATGCATCATTATCTTGGGGCATCAAAGGAAAGAAAAAGAGCACTTCTCCCTGGTTCTCTAGGAAACTACCTCTTTGAGATTTGCGAGAAGCTCTATGAGGGATTGTCCTGGGGAAGAAGAACTGTGAGGGAGGGGAGAGGTGCGGTTGGGCAGATTGTGCCGAACCACAGGGCAGTTCCAACAAAGGCATCAGTGGACCCTGGTGCAATCTCTGGGCTGGGGTTGCCTTCAGACTGTCCTGATATACGGGGCACAGGGGACAGGATTTTTGAGTCCAGCATGGTCCAGTCCCTGGGTGCAACTGCCTCTACAGGGAAAGTGTGAGCCTGGCAAGGCAGCTTTCTTCAGCCTCTGGCAAGCCCCAGGAAGGCCCCAGCTATGAGCCATCAGCAAGTGGGGTCAGGAGCATCTCTATTGTAAAGAAGAGTGTAGAGGTGTGCCACAGTGTTTGCTGAAGGCACCTCGGAGGCCTTAGAACCAGAACATAGTGACCATGCCCAGAGCTGAGCACAAAATCCCCCCTACTCTGTCATTTAGCCACATCCTAATAATTTATCTGTCTGCTCATTTGAAGTCCTTCCAGTATTAGCTGTCTATAGTTTCCCCTAGCTCCTGAATATTCAAGCCTCTCCTCAGGCAAACAAGTAAGACATGTTATTTCAAGGTCAGGAGATCAGATAGAAAATGAGTCAGGGATTAAAGTAAGTGTGGGATTTATTGGCCTCTCTGCTCAGAAGCACCCTTCTGAGGATTGACCCATGATAGGCCAGGGTCAGGGAACAGCTGGTGCTCAGAGATGCCTTCATGTACATCATCAGCACACCCTTGAGTTATTATTTCTAACTCTATAAGTCTCTGGATATCATTAAGGAGTTTCATGGGCCAGAAATTTCCATTGTACACTTTACAGGTCTCTAGAGCGAGAAAATTTGTTGCAGTCCATGGGCCAAGTCCATTGGGCTTGGATAAAGCTGTTATCCAAAGCCCCCTTCATGGGCAAACAATGCCTGCATCCATTTGTTCACCAAACAAACATTTCCTCAGTGCATACTCTGTGCCAGGAAATGTGGTTGGCACTGGGGATAAAGAGATAAGCAAGACACACAGCCGCCTCCTAGGCCCTTAAAATACTTATAGATAAAGGCATGGATGGGGCTTAATGCTATCAAGCAGGGCACTACCAACGTGTTGGGCAGGAAGCCACTCACCAGGCCAAGGCAATCCATTCTTCCAACAATACACTGGACTCTGCCAAATTATGCCACGTCCTTGCCAACATCCCAACAGGAAGCACTATCACCAACCCAAGATGCGATTCCTTTGAAACAGGGCAATCTATAAACTTCTCTGTATTAGCAGGTGGTTTTGTGAATCCTACAATGGGCTCTATGATGGGGGGGGGGGTCCCCATTCTCCCAGCTACCAAGGACATTGTACCTTCATGCCAGGCCCTTTCTCCTAAAACAAGGTCAAGCCATTGGAATCTGCTCCCTTTGAGCAAGAGCACCAAGATTTGGCAGTTCTGACCAGGAATACTTCTGCGTCTCAAACTCTGGCTCCCCAGAAGAAGAAATGTTTATGTATACTTGCCAGTTCACCTTCCTAAATTTTCAATCAATAATTAATCTGTGGCTCATAACAATATAATTAACACAGGCCATAGAACATGTAAATTTGCACTATTCAACTCAGCAAAATGGAAATTAAAATTGTTAAAATTCTGCATTCTCTATGAAGGAGAGCTTTTTTTTTTAAAGTTCTTTTTTATTTGCAGATGTGTCCTTTAAAGAAATGACTAAGTAGCTTTTACAAGTCAGGCCTATTGTTTACTTGATGCTGCAAGTGTTGTTGAGGCTAGTTTGTGTGATGCAATGTGTGTTCACAGTGGGAAATGTGACCAGATGGCTCAGAAGAAGCCTGATAACTGAAGGCCTAGGGAGCCAGGATAAATGATTTGTACTTGATTTTCCAGGAGGTAAAGAGCTAATGAGGCTTTCTGAGCAAGTCAGAGGCCTGATGAACACAGAATTTGGAAAGAGCAAAGGACAGAAGGGGGTGCAAGGTGAACTAGAGTCTGGGCAGAGTCAGAATATGACCTATTTCCAGCAGACACAGATGATGGCATATGACAAGAAACAGAAAGCAGATGTAAAATAAAAGAAGGAATTCAGAGAAATAAATCCAGTATATTTGGATTCTGATTTCTTCCTAAAACTTTCTTACTTGTTTCATCACTTACTAGCTGAGCTACCTTGAGGACTTAATCAGCTTCTCTGGTCTTCACTTTCTTCATCTGTAAAATAAGGATGCTAACTAACCATACCTACTGCAAAGGTACTATTCCTGTGGTATTAAGTGATGAAATATATCCATAGACAGAGGGAGGAAGCAGCAGAATGCTGGCACATAGCAAGTGCTTAACCAAATACAGCTAATATTATATTTAGTAAAAATACAAATGAAATAAACATAATATTTCCCTTTTGGATAATATTCAGGCTATAGTATTCACCAATTTTTTAAAGTTCCAGATTCATTTAAAAATTATTTCTATATATAGAACATCTCTGGAAGGTGCACAAGAAATTAGAGTATCTGGTGGAAGAAAGGACTTGGAAACAGGATGGAAGGGAAAGAGTTCTTATCTACATTTGTTAGTATTGGTGAGATATTTTCTACCATGTTCATGTACTACCTATTCAAGAAAATAATAATTTAGGGGCACCTGGGTGGCTTGGTTGGTTGGACATCCAACCATTGATACCAGGTCATGATGTCACGGTTCGTGACATTGAGCCCCACATCGGGCTCTGTGCCAACAGTGCAGAGCCTGCTTGGGACTCTCTCTCTCTCTCTCTCTCTCTCTCTCTCTCAATAAATGAATTCCTTAAAAAAGAAAAGAATGATGTAAAAAGGGTAACCTATGGCCACACAAGAAAAGAATTGGTGTCTGATGGCTAGATGCTTATGTAGGGTAAGAAATGTAGCCCTGAAAGCAGTGTGTGCTGAGCATAGATGCACTTGGCAACTTTTAGCTGTTTTGCATGAACTCCATCAATCAACCCCCATGATACCATATGAGGTTAATGCAAGTGGTGTCCTCAAGTACAAACGATGTAGCATTGACATCCCCAAGTTACAGACAAGGCACAGCAAGGTTTAATAACTCACTAAAATTTACTCAGCTAATCAGTAGCAGAACCATGACTGACACCTGGGCAGTCTGTCTCCATGAATGGACAAATTCACACACTCATCGTTGGAAAAGACTTTAAGTATCTTGATGGACAAAGGAGACATGGTAACTAAATGCAATGCGGGATCTTAGATTGGATCCTGGGACAGAAAAGAGGGGTTGTGGAAAACTGAGATCCAAATAAAGTTTATATTTAGTTGTAAGTACTGTACCGGTGTTAATTCCCTAGTTTTTACGAATGCAGTGTGTGGCCATACAAGATACTAACATTAGGGCAAGCTGGACGAAGGGAGCTCTCTGTACTATCTTTACAATTTTTACATAGATTCAAAATTATCTCAAAGTGCATTTTAAAAAAGTCTCCGTATGATCACAGCTGCCAAGTGTGAGTGCAATTTCAGAAAGATATTTCTGTGAGGAGAAATAGTCCATTTGTTTTCAAATTCTGGTCCATTCCCTCTTGGATCAGCCCCAACTCCATGACCCAGAGACTGGCCACATCTGGACAACTTATTGCTCTTTCTGGTATTTTAGAGGAATTTTACACATTGAAACCATTTCACAGGAGAAAGAATAAAGATATAATCCATCTTTAAAAGAATAATAATAAATATCTCTGGTGCCAGACATTGATCCTCTTCATATCCAAATTAAATGTCAGAATCCAACACAGTAAAGTAGTAAGTGTTTTCCTCCTTCTTCCAAGTTGTTGCAATTCCTTTTTAGATGTGTCTGTTCTGCACCTGCCAACTGAAATACTGAATATATGCCTGGATACAAAAGGCTTAGGGAAAATGTTATTTTAGGAGCCTTGTAAAACTTCTGTATGATGCTGGGTCCATTACTCTCCAATGAAATAAGACTAGATTTGGAAGAAGAGTGCTCTAACTACAGAACCTGACTTTGTTTTTCAAGATGTTATTCTACCAAAATGCACTTTCTAGAAAATAAAACCATGTAATTTTTTTAGTTGTCTTTAGAGAACTGCCTAATTTCACAATCTTATATTGAACCACCATCATAGGCAGAAACTCAAGGTAAAGAAGATATCACAAATGTATGCATAACCCTAAAATGGCAAATTACTGCACAGCTTTAAGCAAGGGCTGATGAAGCACTGAATGCACAGTATTAATGTTCAGCTTTGTATGGCTGTGAGATCATAACCCCCCAGGAAGAAATTCTGATCTACTTATTACTTATTTCACTTTCAAATCAAGACAGTTAAAGGTGTATTTTGTCGTTCAAAAATCTTAGGATATCTGTGAGAGCTTCTACAGCAAAGTACAAGCTTTTATTTTTATGTGAAACCATACAGGCAACTTGCTTATAACCTGCTAGGTCAGCTATGAAAAGGTCTCCAGTCAGGTTTGCTCAAAGCAGACCCTGTGGTGGGAAGAACTCATGTGCAAATGGTTCATCTAAGAATGCTTCCACCAGTAACCAGTATAGGAATGGGAAAATAGGACAGGACAGCAGAAACCAAGCAAGGATGAAATTTCAGGCAAAGTCCTCCAGGTGGTAGCTTTAGCCTGATCCTGCAGAGAACTCAGAAGTACAAGCATTGACCTAGAATTCGTCCTGGTTTGAAGCAAGGTTGCTGGGTTGGGGTACTGACCGGACACCAGTCAGTTGTTGGCTAAAGCTCACCCTGTATGCATAGAAATTCCCAGGTATTTCTGAAATGCACAGGCAAAGTAGCTCCAGGGCCCAAGGGCAGGCCTCCAAAAAGAATCCTGGGTGTGACAACAGAAGCAAAGCATTCAGGAGCCTGGGAAGGGATATGCAAAGGATAAAAGAGGAAGAGAGGTTCTGAGGAGACCTGGCTGAGCACCACAAAATTTGGTATTCCCATGTTGCATGTTATCAAAGTTTACTGAAAATCACAAGTAAGCATAGCAAGGCTCTCATGAGGCATGTGTGTGTAGGTTGAATCCCTAAGTTTCTTGCCAGAACATAACTACCATTGTGTTGTTTTTCATTATTTTCAGTTGTTGCTGCTTTCATTTTTAATTATAAATTATTGTTGACAATACAGTATTGTATACTTGGAATTTGTGAAGAGAGTAGATCTGAAATGCTCTCACCATCAAAAAAAGGTAGGAGTAGGGGTAATGATGTGAGGTGACAGATGTGTTAACTAACCTTATTGTGGTAATCATTTCACATTGTATACATGTGTCAACTCATTAAATCTTACACCTTAAATTTACACAATGTTGGCAGTTATATCTCCATAAAGCTGGAAAAAATTACATAAACAAATTTTGAATTGCACTTGGTTTTGTATAATCATGATCAATTTACTGTGTAGTGAGTTGTTTTGTTGGCTTTTGGTACACAGTAAAATGTATTTGAATCAACAGTGCTTTCGACCTATAATTTTCTAATATCTAGACTTTTATGAATTTGCATATATCAGGAAGAAACGCATGAATTATCATATGCTTATTGGTAAAGCACATGTGTTGTGTATGAGCTCCCAAGATATTTTTGTTCAGTAGCACATCAATACCATCTTTTTCCAAAAGTAGGACCAGGTGGGGGTGTGTATTGCAGGGAGGGGAGCTCAGCGTCTCTTCCTCCTTGAACACTGGGCATCCACTTCTGAAGTTGATGGCATCATGCTGCCTGTTATACCATCACTCTCTGTTGAGGGGAAAGACCATACATTCAGTCAAGAAATCCATGCTTTTGAAAGGACGGGATTGGATTTTAATAGAATACCACAGGACATCTATTCCCCAAAGAAGAATCATAGGTATTTCTGGCTTCCTCTCTAAACTTTTGCCAGCTCAAACTAAATGAAAAATACACTTCTGAAAAATTCCTAAACCAGTAGGAAACACCAACTCCACTTTGCCAAAAACATTTGAAGCTCCTATTTTCTATACAACAGTTTATGAAATGTTAAAATGGAAGGAATTGTAAACACTATTATGACACCTCTTCGTTTATCAGTTGGAAAAAGGAGACTCTGGATGGTTGTGTCTTGTTCTGAATATAGTTCTGTGTATTTCCAGGCCAGTGATTCCTAAGTAAATCAAACAAGTGGTTGCTTTTCACCAAAGTCACAATTAATAATCAAAAAGAAACATACAACAATTAGCAATTCAACTCAAATATCTTGGTTGTATCTCCACACAATAAGTCTATTACATGAGAGTTTGGGTTAAAAATTTCTATGAACCAGTCCTTAGCATTGTAATTTGACTAAATACTTACCAAATAGGAACTTTCCAGCATTATTCTATACTTGTTTTCCTGCCAATAGGCTAAATTTACCAACTGCACCTGCTGTCCCATTTATTGCTGGCACTTTTAAATTTGAACTATTTCTCCCTTTCACTTATCTCTTAGGATTTTTTTAATAGACCAGGGAGTGAAAAATACAACACAATAAACCCAGAAATTCAAATTTAAAAATCAAATGTTCATTTGTTTGTTTGTTTGTTTGTTTCCCAGTTTCTTTCCCTGAGGAAACATAAATTAGGATTTGTAAGTTTCTGACGTGTTTCAGACCATGGCAATTTATTCAACTTTTGTCCATCTTCTAACTATGCAGAGTCTCTTGACCACCAAGTCAACCCTGGAGCCCTAACTTGTCTGATGATGGGACCACAGCCTCGAAGTCCATCCCATTCTCCATGACCACATGTTTTGAAAAGCTGGCTTTCTGTTTAAAGCATGTACTCCTGGAGACCCTAGATACGTTCACCTCAATGAATTATGGAGTCTTAGAAATGCCCAATTAAATGACCAGAACCAATGAGATGCTGATGTCCTGCAGCCATGCATTTCTTTGTTCAAATTCCAAGTACATCAATGGCTTTACATGTAACTCCACTTAGCATCAGTTTCTTCATCTTTGAAATGGGAGTAAAATTAGCTACTTTACAAGATTGTGGTGAGGATTAGAAATAATAATTGAAGTTGTCTTATAAATGTCTGGTATGTAGTAGACACTCAAGAGATTGAGGTCTGTAGCACTGATTTTTTTTTAATGTTTATTTTTGAGAAAGAGAGAGGGAGAGAGCACAAGCAAAGGAGTGGCAGAGAGAGAGGGAGAGAAAGAATCCCAAGCAGGCTCTGCTCCATCAGCCTAGAGCCTGATGAGGGGCTTAATCTCACAAATCATGAGATTATGACCTGAGCCGAGACCAAGAGTCAGGCGCTTAATTGAATGAGCCACTTAGGCACCCCTAAGTTATTTTCATTGAAAGGGTAAGTACCCAATCCCACAAATCTCTGAGGCAGAACCTTTGCTATTGCAGCTCTCCTGAGGAGAGAGTCTTGACCTCATAGACTCCCCACAGGGCTGGACATCAGGGATGCTGAGATTACAGGAATTTGCCTGTAATATGCCAAGAACAAATGATAGCCCATTTCCTGGACTACCTATAGGTCATTATTCCACTAGTTCCATCCAACATTCACCACTAAGTCTGCCTAAGTGACAACTTCTGCATAGAACCATGTGTGTATTTGTGTTTATATACCTCAGTGATTTACTAAGGCTGTCCATTTTCCTTGGTATGTGTGCTAATTAAACCTCTGTATTCATTGTACTCTACACACGAAAGATAGTGTTTTTCCAGGATCAAGATGGCTCTTTAAAAATTACTGGATTTCAGCTACATCAAGACTGGGGATAAATTGGGTGTACTGAATTCACATCTGTAATTGACTGACAATATTAATATTGGACAATATCTATGGAGTACTTACTATGTGCTGTGATTTACCTTTATACATGGTTATTTATATAAAATCAAAACTTCCACCATCTCCATTTTGATGATAAGAGAACTAAAGCAAAGACAGGTTAAGCAACTTGTCCAAGGTCACACAGCTGGGATTTGAACCTTGTTCTCTATGATATTCCTGCCTCTGAAAGATCACAGAGAAAACATGGAAATGATTATCTAAGCTGAACCTACGTAACACTGAAAAAATCAGCTAAAGGGTAACACAATGCCATAGACCTCCCCTTGCAACCTCAGGGACTATTTGCAGAGCATGTCCGCTCTGCCAGGTGCTGGTTGTTTACCATTATTTCTGGTTAATTTTGCATGAAAGCCTGGTCCTGATCATTGAGTAGACTGAGTGCTGTGCAGGGCTACACAATAGAACACCTGTGTCAGTTCATCCTTCCATGAATTTCCTCTGCAATTAGCTTCATGGAATTTTGCTTTTGATAAAATGCTCTGAGACAACATCACATCCCCACCACTGTCCCCCACCAACCTGCCCAGAATTCCTGGGGGGATATGAGCTCTGAGTCAGACACACCTGTCTGTCCTCTGACCTGTTGCAAGATTATTGGAATAATGTTGGGACAAAATTTAATTCACAAAAATATATATAATGCACAGTAATTAATTATAGCCAAACTATAATGGGAACATTAAGATGAGGCTTAGAGAATCATTCCTTCCTCACCAAAGATTACTCCTTTCAAGTGAATAGAAAATTAGATGCAAAGAATTCAGTCTGTCTCTCTCCTGAACACTGAATTAAACTCTCTTACTACCTTCTGCATTTTTGAAAAATCTCCATTCTTCAAAGGCCTTCACTGGTCTTACAGTGGTTTAAGATAGGAGGGTCTTCCCAGCTGCGTTGCATCCTTTCTGACATAGCCATATGGAGTCTTCCATTCATTCATTCAGTCAGTTATTACTGAGAACCTACTGCAGCTTGTGCTTGTGTTGGTCTTGCCCTTGAGGAGCTTATAGTCTATTGAGTGATGCAGACTTTAAACAACATCAAGGTATAGAATGTGGTCATTGTTTTCAGTAGTTCCAGAAGCCACAGAAAGTCCTATTGCTGTCGCTTGACTGTTAGAAGGTGGAGGAAGGACAGTAAAGTATCCTCCAGACTGAGAAGGCACTTTGACACCAAAAACACAAAGCAAGCCACTCCATACCATTTACAAAGTTATTCAGGGTAGCTTACTGACTAGCAGTTGGGCAGACAAACAAATCAGGCACTGCACAGGTATTCTCCCATAAGTCTGGACCTTAATCCACAGCTGTAAAGAGCAAAGGGCTTTGTGCTGAGGTTGCAGGGGAGTTATCTGCAGTGACACCATCTGGGCACCAGAGAGAAGACTAAACCAAACCTCCCTTCACTCTAGTAGGGGCGTTCGTTAACCTCCATGGGCCATGGGCCATGGGCCGGAACACATGGCCCCAAGGGAGGTCATCGCATGGGGGTGAATAGGATGGGGGGGGGGCAACACTCCTCCACTGACTTCTTCTGCCCTCCCTCTGTGTCCTGTTTTGTCTTTTCCCAGAACTTCGGCACATCTTGCATTTGCCCTCAGACCCCCTGTCCACCCTTCTTTGCAATGCTGGGTGCCCAAGGTATGTGCAGAGCATATCAGAAGGCTCCCTTGCCTTTGGCTCATATTGGGCTCAGCCCCAAGGAGTGCTGACCGGGTGTTTAAGAAGAGAGAAAATGTGGTTGGGATACTTCTCACCAATGCCTTCCCTCGGCATCACCGACATCACTGTGGGGTGGCTAGAACCCTGTCCCTCACCTCATTCCAGTCCCCACGTGCTGTATTGTCTCTTGTGTTTCCAGTAAAATCTCTCCATACTTTGTAACTAACCCTTTATTAAACTCTCCTCAATTCACCCATTTGGGGTATGCTAACTATTTCCTGCAAGGACTCTGACTGGCACAGTTGCTTTGAATTTCTGCTTCATTGTGACTTTTTCCCATGCAGAGGACTAATCTTGACATTTTGTAACATATTTGACCCAGTCAGCTAAAAAACCCTTTACCGAATGTCTACCCTGTGCTTGACTGTTCACTGCAGATTGCTAACCTGGACAAGGACTTTGCCCTAGAGAAATCTGGTGTAATCACACAAACAGGTACATAAATAGGGTACCCCCAAAGTTACTCCCAAAATGTATGCTCTAAACTGCAACAATTTTAAAAAGAAAGGCAGTGCTATTAATTAGAGGAGGGCATAAGTGCAAACTCTAAGAGTCCTAAGTTCAGCTTAGACCTGAACGGTCAGTCATGATACTGTCACGAGCACTCGATTGGGGTTTTCACAGGTGAACAAAGCTAGGCCACCTAACTCAGCCTTGAAGAGGGGTCAGGAGAAGTCCTGAAGCATTTGTGTATCCTCCCCCAAAGACCCCACTTCTCTGCACACTATGTGTCACATCTTCTTGGCTAGACACCCACCTGGGCCACAGCCATCACCTTGAGAAATCAGGGCTAAGTACACCCTTATGTCAACAAGAAATACAAGATTCACTCTCTGACCTCAGAAATATAATATTTAAAAAAAATTTTAATGTTTATTTATTTTTGAGAGAGAGAGAGAGTGAGAGAGAGAGAGAGAATGAGCAGAGGAGGGATGGAGAGAGAGGGAGACACAGAATCCGAAGCAGTCTCCAGGCTCTGAGCTGTCAGCACAGAGCCCGATGCAGGGCTTGAACCCACGAACCGCGAGATCATGATCCGAGCTGAAGTCAGACATGCAACTGACTGAGCCACCCAGGCACCCCAGAAACAATATTTTTTAAAATATATATTTAAACATGCACACAGTGACAAACATTTGTAGGTTGCATATCCCTTAGTCTGCAAATTAAAGAGTGAAACATCATTACTCTGTAAGATTTTGTAATTGCGCTAGATGCACAATTCTGTGAGTCAGTTCAGTCCCCCAGAGTCCGTTCTCAAGATTGGTGTCGGTGTGTCCGCATGCACTGGGGTGAGGCTCTGTAGAGGTTATTGGTCCTTCATGCTGCTGAGCTGTGTTTGGGCCCCATACATCACCCCTGGTGTCTCCTCTTTCCCCTGCACAAGGCCTCTTCATCTTGTCTCTCTCAGTCTCTGGACTATGTCCAGTCTCCTCTCCGATCATCTGAGCTGGATGAGTGGGGTTTAGGCAGGGCACAGGGCTCCTACTCTGAATATTACTGGCTTGAATGTGCTGCCGACACCTGTCACAAGCAGGGGAGTTTTCACACTGGAGGTGCTCTTATTAATTTTGTATTCTTCAAATCTTTGTCCTCTGCATCTGGACCTATGATATCCAAACTCAAGACTCAAGGTTTTTTTCCTTCATTATCAGGACCTGCATTATTATTCCTTCAATGAGAAAATTAATACAGAATGCTCAGCTGCCCAAAGGAAGGAAGGGTAGCAGTAACAGGAATGACTGGTTGGGGGAAAGAGGAGAGGCATTCATTCTCACTTGCAACATTCTTCCACCTGAGATTCACTGCATGTGATCTATGTGCCCAAGAACCGGAGATACAGAGATGAAGAGGAGAAGTGCTTGCCCTCTGTAGGCCAGAGCCTGTTAGGAATTGCAGAACCAAGCAAATAATTTTTCCAATGTGACAAGTACTTCTGGAGGAATGGGCTTTTCAGAAGACTAGAAAACTGAATGGAAAAAATGTATTATTCATGGATACATGGACATTAACTGTGCTTTGTCTCTGATGTTCTTTTCAGGGATCAGGAATGTCATAAACAACCCTTGAAAAGCAGGCATATGGATTGCCAGAGTAAGTTTTGTTCTGAACAGTTCAAACGCTGCTGCTGAGTGTCCACCACATGATTTGCTTAATTATTGGAATAGCAAAAACTGAGGTTTCCAGATTTGGCCAGATTCTATCATGAATAGTCGCTGGCCACTCTCAGACTTGTTCTAGTGAGACCTCCACTGTCCTGGCATCTCTACCAGGGAGTGAGGGCTCTGCATCAGTAATCACTTCAGGACACATAGTCTAACCCCAACCCCCACCCCGTGTCTTCAGGTGACAGTTCGCTTGTGAGAGAAGAGAGCTGGGAAGGTGATCTGGAGATCTCTGTTGAGTTAAGTCACAATGAAAGTACAACACACACACACACACACACACACACACACACACACACACACAATGTGCCTCAGCATCAGGTTCCTTAACTCCCAGGAAGTTCTATGCTAGATGCACTTTTCTTCATCCCTAACCCTGCTACAAAAGGAAAAGTGGTTCATATATGGTCATTTTCCCTTTTTCTCAAGAAAATCATTAAGAACCACTAGCTTCATGACATGTTTGGAAACTGTCAATGCGCTCTGTACTGTAGTCATTCAACATGAAACCTCAGAATGCACAAGTGGCAATTTGGCTCCATTTTCAGACAGAGAACTTCTGTTACTAAGGCAATCCTTAGGATTAAAGCCCCATAATCACGAATTTATAGACAGGTAGATAGATAGATAGATAGATAGATAGATAGATAACAGATAGAATGAATCGGCTTTCGGTCATAAAAATGACAGTGGCAGCTTATCACCCACATAATCCCCCCGAATCAGTAAACCAGTTAGGAACTTAGAGTCTGAGAAACTTCTGCCTTTCAGACCAAACTATCTGAACTTAAACTCTGAGGAGACTGGACCTTAGATTCAGAGCTGTG
Organism: Panthera leo; assembly: GCF_018350215.1. NCBI lineage: Eukaryota > Metazoa > Chordata > Mammalia > Carnivora > Felidae > Panthera > Panthera leo. The sequence goes on along the minus strand of NC_056689.1, from coordinate 166,233 downwards.
GTTTGATTTAACTTTAATTCTTTTTTAAAGAAAATTCATCTTTTTCCCCAAAGGATTTCAATGGCTATCTGGCTAAGTAAGAAATCTTCCTGACAGTCTGGAACAACCACAGTGAGAGCAGCCATGAAAGAACAGACAGAAAAATCTCACTGTAATCTCTACTGACAAACAAAATTCTAGAAAGGGCACCCTTGCCTTTGAGTAGTGACACTCAGCCTGCCAGCTCCAGGGGTGCAGAAGGTAATAAGTATTTGCAACTCTTGCAAAAGAAGAAAAATAATTGGCTGTCCCTTATCCTCCTCTGGCTCACTGAAATTTTAATGCCTAAGCAAAAATGGTATTCTAAATATTGAGGGGCTTTTATTTTATGGGGATGGGTTAAAACTTGCTGATAACTGTTTTGAAAATATCAATTATTAAATTGTCATAAGTTTGAAATAAATAGGATCGCCTAAACTTACTCTTCTGTCTTCTGAGTTGTTCCCTAGCAATCTCAACAGCCAAAATCTTGATGGAGACACTTGGATTTTAACCACACACACAAATATATTTTTAAATATTGGACATAAAAAGAATCAGAGTAAAATATAAAAATGGTCTGTGGTCATGAGACTTTTAAGATATCTGTTTGTTATTAAAAACACCATATGCTGCTGGAAATCAAGTCCAGGATATAGAAAGACTAGGTACAAAAGCAAATGAAGATAGCAAAAGGTTTGGGAGAAAAGTAAAAGTTACAGATTTTTTTCCAAATGAAATCCCGGTGGATAAATTCAGCAGCAGTTTTTGATAATGAAAATCCTAGCAGAGTATGGAGATGAGGAGAATCCTCTATATGGCAATGGAATCTGCTAAATGCCCATAACACACATAATGACATTGTCCAGGCATCCTTGTGGAAGATCAGAGGCCCCCTAATATGTGTGAACAAAGTAGAATGGAAGGTTCTAGGCGGTGATGAAGGGAGGGCAGGAAGGAGAGGAGAGTGAGGGGAAGAAAGACAAGAAGAGAGAGGAAGGGAGGGCAGAAGAAGGAAAGAGAGAAGGAAGGAGAGAAGGGAAGAGAAAGTAAGGGTTGAGGGGAAATAACATTATCAGTTTTTGCAAATAGTGAATATTCTACACATAAAGCCCTGGGGCCTGTACGGGAACACAAGGGGGATGCATGGAGTAAGAGTTTCGTAAAGCAGTGGTCCCTAAGAGTTCCCCCAAGCAGCGGTTGGGGAGTTTTGTGAAGAAACAGAGAGAAAAAGTGACTTCTGAGCATGTGGAGGTGGGGATACATTAGCGGCTGCACATGTAAAGGTCATGCTTCATCATGCATTGCATGATTAAATACGTGTTACATCACCACAGCTGGGCATGAGTTTTAGTGAGATAATGAGGGGAGAGGTGGCATGGGGTCAGCGCTGGGTCCACCTTGAAGCTCACTGGTTTGGTCTGGTCCTTGCTTTCTTTGTACTCAGCACCCCCCTTTCAGTAAACATCCTCCATCCACACTCCTGCAAGATGTGCTACTAAAGGACACATACTTTTAGCTTTTTCCTTTTTTCTTATGGAAGGAGCCAAAGAATACTGGGTTTATGGTCAGGGTGGAGGGGACCCAAGCCCCTTCTCTGTCTTATGCAGACCAAAAATTAGAGACAAAAAGAAGGGAAAAATGTCTGCTGAACATAAAATCAATAAAAAGTAAATAAAAGTCAATTGCCTTCCTATAAATAAATCACAATTAGAAAATGTAATTTTTAAAAGATGCTATTGAAATTATTTAATCTATGAGATAGTTAGAAATAAATTTAGCAAACATGTGCTAGAATTTTATTGACAAAAATACAAAACTCAATTGAAGGACTTAAAACTTAAATATTTATGGGGACAGTGAAGCTTGATATCTTGAAGATGTCACGTATTACCAAATTAATCTATAAATTAAATATAATTCCAGTCAAAATTGGACAGGCTTTTTCATGCAAGTTGGCAAGCTGATTCTAAAATTTATGTGGCGGCAACCAGCCAATTTTAGTATATGTGCTGCCGAAGCGAGCACAGCAACCAGCCAGTTTTAAGGAAAAAGACAATTTTGAGGAAAAAGGACAATGTAAGTGGTTATTCATCATATATGTAAAGATGCTAAACAGGGATAGTAATTAAGAAATTATAGTATTTACAATGAATAGACAATTAGAACGACAGAACAAAATAGCTCAGTTCCTGAGGTCTTTTGGCACTCTAATGGCCTTTCAATGGAAGGACATTATAGTTTCTTCTTAACGTTTACCTGTATTTTCTAAATTTTCATTGACAAACACACATGACTTGCAAAAATAGAATTAAATAAAGCTTTTTTTTTGTATAATAAATGACTTTTTGGTAGACATGGACAAGCTTGTTCTAAAATTTATAGAAAGGCAAAGAAGTTAATATTGGTCGAAGAGTTTTGGAAAACAAGAATAAAGTTGGGAGATCACTCTATTTAGGCTGAAATGTTGAGGCTTACTCTACAGCCACAGTTGTCAAGGGCATGAGGTATTGGTGAAGATTGTTTCTGAATGGAGCAGAAAAGAGAACCCAGAAATAGACCCACAAAAAATCTCACACTGATTTTTAACAAAGCTCCAAAAGCAATTCAATGGAGAAAGGAGAGCCTTTTCAACAAATAGGATCAATTAACCGTGTTAAGGGAAAAAAGAGAACTCCAATCTAAACTTCACACTTTGTACAAAATTCACTTAAGATACATCACAGATTCAAGTGTAAAATGCAAAACTATAAAACTTTTAGGAGAAAATCTTCAGTGCTTAGGGTCTAGTGAAGAGATTCTGGACTCAACACCAAAAGCACTGTGCGAGAAAGAAGAGATGATAATGAGGACCTCATCAAAAGGTACAACTGCTCTGAAGACCCTCTCAAAGAACAGAAAGATAACTTAGAAGCTAGGAGGAAATACTTGGACACCATATGTGGATTAAGGACCCCTGAAACACAAAAATAAAAAATAAAAAGGTAATCCAATGTAAAAATGAGCAAAGAGCATAAATAGACATTTTACCAAACAGACACACAGATGACAAATAAGCACATGGAAAATACTGAAGATCACTAGCCATTAGGGAAATGCAAATTAAAACCATAATGAGAGGCGCCTGGGTGGCTCAGTCGGTTAAGTGTCCAACTTCAGCTCAGGTCATATCTTACACTCTATGAGTTCAAACCCTATGTCGGGCTCTGTGCTGACAGCTCGGAGCCTGGAGCCTGCTTCGGAGTCTGTGATTCCTCTCTCTGCCCCTCCGCCTCTCACTCTGTCTCTCTTTCAAAAAATAAGTAAACATTAAAAAAAAGTTTAAAAAAAAACCATAATGAGAGAACTATGTACCCGTCAGACTGACTATAAAATAAAATAGTGGGATTCCAAATTTTGGTAAAGATGAAGAGACACTGGCTCATCATACGTTGCTGAGTAGGAATGTGAAATGATACAGTCACTTTGAAATATAGTTAAGCAGTTAGAAAAAATGAATGCACATTTAGCATATGACCCAACATCATACTCCTAGGCATTTATGCCAGAAAAATGAAATCTTATATTCACAAAAAAAATATGCACCTAAGGGGCACCTGGGTGGCTCAGTCGGTTAAGCATCTGACTCTTCATTTCAGTTCAGGTCATGATGTCATGGTTTGTGATACTGAGTCCCGCATCAGTCTCTGGACCAACAGCATGGAGTTTGCTTGGGATTCTCTCTCTCTCTCTCTCTCTCTCTCTCTCTCTCTCTCTATCTCTCCCCCTCTCCTCTCCTCATGCTTGCTCTCTCTTTCAAAATAAATAAATAAACATTAAAAAAAATATGCACCTAAATGTCCATAGAAACTGTATTTAATCAGGGTTCTCCAGAGAAATAGAACCGATAGCATATAAAAATGTAGATGGTTAGATAGATGATAGATAGATATTGATCAACTGATTGATTTTAAGGAATTGGTTGACTCCATTGTTGGGTCTGGCAAATGCAAAATCTGCAGGGCAGGCCAAGCAGGATGAAGAACCAGGGAAGAATCGATCTTTTGCAGTTTGAATTTGAAGGCAATCAGTTTAGAGGCAGAATTCCTCCTGTTTGGAAGATCTGTCTTTTCTCTTAAGACCATCAACTGATCGGATGATGCTCACCTACATTATGAAGGGTAATATGCTTTACTCAAAGTCTTCTGATTCCAGTGTTAATTACATCTAAAAGAGACAGTACCTTTGCAGCAACATATAGACTAGTATTTTGTTTGGTTGAGAGATAAATTATTTCTTTGGATTTACATTCTATGAAATTCAAATGCCGATTCAGTGAGAAAACATCTCAAATGATACCGTTTTTCATAAATACGAATTATTTTTCCCAAGTCTGGATTTCCTGGAAATCACATCCCTCACAATAAGCCCACCTTCCATTTCTGCCATTCGAAGGCTGTTTTATTTCCGGTCTGAACCAGGGGAAATGAATAGAACCCACCATAATTGTCCAACACTTTGATAGAGCTGGACTTTCCAGCTCCCAGACTCAGACAATTCTCCGCTTCCAGCCACCTCACCACCAGTGCTTTACCCCAGGAGTCATTTTTGACATTAGGCTAGTTGAAGCTTATGTGCCTCTCCTTCCCCCCATTTTAGCTGGAGGCCAAGGATCATCACTGCTTTCTTTAAGGATGGGCTGCATTATCCATCTGGCAATGCATTATCCAACTCTCATAGGGGTTTATCAGGTACTTTTCCAACACAACATACTGCAGGACAAGATGGCCACATCCCGATCATACATTGATTGGCCAAACCAGTCACAGATGGCCAGGGTCTGCCAGGTGTGTGTGCGGACCATGACCTGGCCATAAATGTTGCCCTGGTTCATCAGACCTGAACAGTGAACCTGAACCACTCTCAGTAGCTCAAGATTCTACGAAGTTCCAGTGGATAGTCTTAGATTTAATTTCCCAGACCATGTCCAGGAAAAAGTTTTCAGTTACCGAAGTATAAAATCAGTCATGGTCTGAATTGTTTAGATAAAGATGAGCCTCAGTAAAGATATCCTTGATTTTTCAGGGAAGCCCTTTGTTTTATAATTAGCACCATATTCTTTTATCCTGCAGCTTGACAACACTGATACCACAGCATCTCTCAATTGCTCAGTCTGTGTCAGTCTTTTGAAAGAGATGACATGCGAGCATCACCCTCAGGAGGAACATAGGCATCAAAGACACCAGCTATAGAGACCAAATGTGTGGGTGCTTCAAGCATTGTGGAGGAAAGACCAGTCCTGCTTTGCGGGGCATATTCTATAAATTCCTTTTCTGATTTGTATTTGGATTCGTAAATACAGGGTGTGAAACATTTTATAGTTCTCACTTGAACCACAGCTATGGACTGAGTCACCAGGATTAGCTTCCAAGAGCACCACCCTACACCCTGGATAAACAAGACAATCCCTGTGGCATGGCATCTTCCATTTTGTCCATGCCAAGGCCACTGGGATGGGGACTAAGAGTGAGGAGCCTGGCACAGTAGACAAGAAGCAGATGCTAGGGCTAGCCTGGGTGTGTATCTAGGCTGGTGTTTGATCAAGCAACTGGGAACCACAGCCCAGCCAAACTGATGCATAAAATTAACCATGCCACAGCTTTCTTTGATAGCCCGAAGTGGAAATGACTCAACTATTCTTCAATGTATTAATGACTAAAGAAACTGATACATGCATGCCATGGAATACTACTCAGCAATAAAAACTATTGATACACCTAACAACTTTAATGGCTCTCATAGAAATTATGCTGAGTAACAGAAGCCAATTTCAAAATGCACTTTATGGTTCTATTTATATAACATTATTAAAATAGCAAAACTATGCAGATGTAAAACAGATCTGGTTACCTGGAGCTAGGAATGGGGAGAGGAGATGGGTGTAGCTATAAAGGGATAGTAAGAAGGAGTCTTCTGGTGATGGAGAAGATCCATATTTTGATTGTGCTGATGGCTACACAAATCTACAGATATGATAAAATTTCACAGAGCTATGCACATGCCTGCACAAGTGAATGCAAAACTGGTAAAATCTGAATAGTCTTAGTAGACTGTCCAATGCCATTTCTTGGTTGTGATGTCATACTACTATTACCCAAGATGTTACCATTGGGAGAACTGGGTAAAGGACACATGAGACCTCCTTCTAATATTGCTTTTACAAATTCCTGTGGATCTACAATCATTTCAAATTAAAAAGTTTTTAAAAGCACATGGTTTGAAATTGTTTAGTTTTCCCATTCTTAGTTCGTACCTAACCAAATAAATTAATCACCAATGTTTGTGACCTGATCACTATACGCTGACTACATTATACAGAATATCTATTTGCAATTTTGTGCTCCATTTTAAGAATCCATCAGGCTCTGAATATTTCTCCAGAACTAATAATTGTCATTGAAGACCCCAAAAGAAGCTTCTTACCATGAATCTCTGTTCCCTACGTCTATCCCATGGCCTGAACTCACCTACCGTTAACCCGTTAGTAATTGTTATAACATATAGAAGGATGCTGTTAAAATGGAATGGTCTACACTTGCTGAGCTAAGAATGGCCCTTTTGAGGGTCATTGTGTGCCAGGAAATGGTAACTGAATCCCTCTCTCGGTATTCAAAATAGGTCTACAAAATCCTCCTGCTGCCTTGTGAAGGCACTGACCACATTCTTCATGTCTCCAAAGTGAAATGCTTTCAGACACAGAGCCTAGAAATTCACAGGCAACTCTTGTTGCCATGACAGAGCAATCTTTGCCCAAGTGCAAAACAAAATCATTTGCACAGCTTCCTCTGCTGTGTTACTGCCTCATTGAGCCTGACAGCTCCATGGCTGCCTGAGGACAAAAGAGACCTTGGAGCAGGAATCTGGCCACATTCACAGCCTTGTGGTCCTAATGCAGCCTGGGGAGAGCCTGCCATCCCTTGTCTCTGTCAGTGCCTGCCTGTGCCTGCTCATCTGTGGTGAACTCGCAAAGGCGGCTCTCCTCCCAGGCTCCTCCGTGCTTCTCTTCTTTTACCCACAATTTCCTGCTCCAGTGGGGAGGGAGGCACAGGAGTTCCTGTGGCTGACCTGGTGTTTGGCAGCTGCTTAGGAATGAAATTGGCCTGTGCTGGGCAGCTGAGACCTGCAAAGCAGCAGGTGCAGAGAGAGAAGGATGGGCCTGGAAGACAAAGACTGTGTACAGATCTATTCCTTGCATACAATGCAGCTTCAGGAATGACTGCTAATACAGGGCTAAGCACGGAGGTCACCGTTTTATGATTAGTAAAATTTTGACAACAAGGGGGGCAAGTACCTAAGGCAGAGGGCAAAAGGGATGGTGATAAAAAGACCCACCAAAGATTAAGTTATGAATAAGCACAAGGCTCAAAATACAAGATTAATTTCAAGCGATGATAAAAGTTTGCGAAGTCCTAGGTAGGTTTTCTGAAAATGTAAATTGATATGCATTTACATATCATGTATCTGTCTATATGATTTCCCATTTAGATTGTAAGACCTCTGAAAGTAGGACCCTCAGGGGGTCTAGCTTGGTGCATGTGCTGACATTCAGTAAATTAGAGCAGGATACTAACATTTGCTCAGTACCTGGTGTGTGTTCTGTTACAAATTCATCCAGTTTAACCCTCACAACAACACCCTTAGCACAGCTCAGCACCTGCGTTTTGCAGATGTGGAAAGACACTCAGTTTTAGCAACAGGCTCAGGACTTACAGAAGTGAGTGAGCGGGGTGGACATTGAGATACAGGTCTGCACCTCAGATCGTGTTCTCTTGTAGCACCATCCCATCTCCCAAATATTTATTCATGTTATTTCAAATGTGTGCAAAATGTATACATGTATAAGTGTTCTTACATGTGTGAGGTGGCCATAAGTAAAGCTGTACTAACCAGCACACATTGAACGATGTAGGGATGTGTTCATGATTAAAGTTCTACTGCCACAAATATTCTCTTACGTGCTTTCTGAATCAAGCACCATTACTATAGGCAGTACAGGGACAGCTATTCTGCATAGAGAACATAATATGTCTGCAGTGCTTCCCAACACAAAAAGTGATGCCATCAGTAGGAGGGAGAGAAGGGAGGGGAAAGGGAGAAACTCAGAGGAGTCAACACAGGAAGGCCGACCCTTTGGGGGCTCCAGAAGGAACATCCCCTTCCCCCTGGCATTGGAGCACAGTCATTGTGGCAGCTTCCAATTACAAAAACACCTTGGCTATGTCTCACATCTTGCAGGAAAGCTTGCAGGAAAGCATTCGGGACTGGGGTGGAGACAACACAAACACATATGCTTTGTGAAGACAGAAGTTACAAGGGGTAGAGACAATACAAACACAATTGCTTTGTGAAGACAGAAGTTACAAGCCGGGACCCATGCAAAACTTTTACTTCCAGCCACCAACCAATCCCAGAGGCATTTTTTTTTTAGATGAAAGGCTAATAGAACACAAAACAAAAATATCTGATCCAACTTCTCAAACAGAGACAAAATTGGAGCCAAAGTCTAATGGAAAATATGGAGTGAACTGCATTAGCTGCAGAATATGTTGAACTTCACCCTGCACTCCTGGAAAATATAGATAGTCAAGGAATCTCACCACCACTCACATGATTAGATGTGGGGGCTCTGGAGTGAACAGTCAAGAAAGAATTCTTGAGATGTTTTCATTACAATTAAAAAATGTGGTTTTATTAAAGCATGGTGATGGGACACTTGGGCAGAAAGAGCTGCACTAGGCCGTGAGGAGAAATTGATTATATACTTGGAAGTTGGGGGAGGTAAACACAAAGAAGTTTCCAAAAGAATTTTCATATGTTAAAGAAGACTTACAGCATCCCGGAAGCCTGGCTATTGTGAAGCTAAGGTTGTTTCCTCTCTAGCAAAGCATTAACATTAAGACAGTAGGGAGTTCATGGAGGAATGTCTTACTCTGCCTGTCAAGTATTTGTCAATGGCTGCAAGTTATAATGAGATTTAACTTTATCTACATTTCTTTTGCCTTCGTTCTCCACATCACTACCATCACCCTTCTGTATTTCAGAAAACAACTTACTGCAAATTTATTCCACATATGACTTCTCTAAGACACATGGTTGACCCTCTTTATCTGCAACAAGACCAGACACAGACCCTCCAAATTCTAGTTCTTTGTCTTATAATGATTGTATGTTGAACACTTTGTCCTCACTGACCAATCTGGACAAAATGACCACGAGCCTGACTTGCCCAAACTTTAGTCTGACTTCTCTCCCTCCTCTGGACCCCTGAACTCTGGCCTGTGAGCTTAAGGAAGCACTGGGGGCTTAAGGAAGACTGGACTGCAGAACATTATCCCTCCCCCCAACAGCCTCTCCTGAGAACCAGCCAACCACAAACACTTTTCCTGCCCCACTGTCCAGTCACAGCACCTGCTCAGCCAGTCTCCACAGGAGTTCTTTCTAGCCTGTTGACTCCTTGCTTTGAAAGAACAGCTCTATCTGCCTGACCTCTGAGACACCTGCAGATATGGTGCCTGTGTACCCCTACTGTCCTGCCCCCCTTTACCCACCTGCAATAGCTTCAAATCAGGTCTCTCCTTACCTTCTGGATTTATTTTTTATTTGAAACTGCCTAAAGATAAAGTTTCTAATAATTTTTAAAATTATATTTCCCCTTAGTCATATTGGCTTTTATTTATGATTTCTCTTTTATGTATTTTAAGTTGTTCATCCCTGATTCAGAAGCCACATAGGCAGAGGGATCAAACCCTGCATCAAGCTTCCCACACACCTTAGGTTGAACCAAAAATGAATAGGTAGGAGGGCTGCTTCCATATGCAAACATCTCCAGATAATCAATTTTATTCTAATACCTTGCTAGCTTCAGAACCTTCTTGCTGCCTCTCGGGCCATTTAATTCACTTCCAGCTGATGCCTGGGGAGGCAGTGCAAAACAAAGGAAAACGAAAAAGTATATCAAACTAAAGTATTCCATTAGATCACACAAAGTTAAAAGCCTGGCCAACTCCAAGTTTCAGAGAGCATCTCTGTTGTAGTATCCCTAAACTGACCAAAATAAGAGGTTTGCAAGTGTCTGCAAACTATCAGCTTTGCATTCTTGAAAACATTTATGTTATCATCTAAGTTTCGATAACATTATTTTCAAAAACAAATGTAAGGATATATAGACTGGCAAAGAATCTTTTTTGACTTATAAATGTAGTAATAGGTAAAGTCACATGTCAGTTAAAAATTGCAAACAGCATTTAATTATGCATTGCCCACTTAAAGAATTGCCCACTGAAATCGTAACATCCAGGCTACCTAGCATCCATAGTACAGGACACTTTTTCTGGATTCTTGCTTGGAAGTTTCCAGAGCTTACTGTCATGGATACCAGGATCACTAGGATTCTCAGAAATGTTTAACAACTGGCTCTGGGGGAGGAGGTCAGCACTTGCCGATTTCCACCTTGTGAACACTGCTGCCACAGCTGATTTCAGGCTACCCATGTGACTGTGCTTGGTGTTGAGGAGAGATGGCCAGCAGCACATGAAAGTGCAACAGACGTGAATAACTTCAGAGCACAGAACAATTAAATGTAGTAAATAATTAGGAAGGGATGAGTTTTAAGTATATACAAGTTTGGTTTTAATGTAACTTATTTAACTGTAAATTTATATAATTTAACTTTTAATAATGGTTGTGTGGAACAAATGGCTTGCAAACTTCCTGGAAACCTAACAGTCAGCTTTTGTACTCTGGAGCAAGCTGTAAACCAGTGCATGCCAGTGGGTGCAGGACCCATCCCTCACCACAGTCACAGCCAAGATGACTAGTGTGAAAAATAAGCCCATCAGTGCAAACTAAGGATGGACGTGGAGAGAGAATCAAGCACAGTGAAGTGAGGACTTAATGAATGTTCTTGCAACCAGTGGGTGTCTGACCTACAGGCACACTCAGGACGGTTACAGCAGACAATTTATCTCCTAGCCTGAAGTCCCTCCCCTGGTTCCTCATTGGCTGAGTACTACAAAGGTTACAGCCTTTACTGGATGTCACCTATGCCCACCTAAGGCAAAAAGTAGTCTGATTGGAATCTTTCAGTCCCTCCTCCCTTTATGCTATGATACATGGTCATTGTAAAGCCCAGGAAACTAAGTCTGTGAAGCAGAGATGGAAAGAAGAACCAGGAAATGAAGTGTCCAAGGGTATGGGGCTCCATTCTGGGGTGGGGGGGTGGTTGTGGTTCATACATATTTCCACTAGGTTGTAAACCTACTGTTAATTAGACAGCACAACTTTTATTTGGTGTTTATGAAAATGAATCATCTCCCTTAATAAGACAGAAATTATTTCATGCGCAGAAGCTTAAGAGATTTTACTGACCAAAAGACTCATCCTATCTGTGGTGGGTTAAATGATGGCCCCTAAAAGATATTTCCAACTGGAACCTATGAACATGGTCTTATTTGGAAAAAGGGTCTTTGCTGATGGAATTAAGGATCTGGAGACGAGAACTCTTGGATTATCTGGGTGGGCCCTAAATACAAAGACCAGTGTCCTTATGAGAGAAGATACAGACAGAAGAGAACACAAAGAGACTCCGGGAAGAAGGCCATGTGGCGATGGGGGCAGAGATTGGAGTGATCCACTAAGAGGCTCAGGAACACCAAGGATTCCCAGTGGCACTGGGAAGTTAGAAGGGAGGTGTGTAACAGGTTTCCCTCTGAGCCTCCAGAAAGAACCAAACCCACTGATATTTTTATTTGGGATGACTGGCCTCCATAACTATGAGAAAATAAACTTTTGTTGTTTGTAGTCACAAAGTTTGTGGTAATTTATTATGACAGCTTTAGGAAACTAATACGCTACCAGTGACAATTAGTCCTGGTCAAACTGGGCTCAAAGAAAAAGGCTTTCAAGATTTTAAAAGCTATAAAATAATAATTTGGAGCACCTGGGTGGCTCAGTCAGTTAAGCTATAAAATAATAATTCAGAAAATTATGCAATACTATAACCATGAACAATCATAACGGAGGAGGCAGGTGAAATTTAAAGGGAAAGACAACTTTGCAGGTATGCTTTGTTCTAAGAAGTCATCTCATATCTTAACAATCTATTTAGTCAGGCATGGCCAGACTCCCTGGTAACCCAGACACAGCCTAGAAAGTACCAAGAGCCAGAGCTTACCTGCTAGGTGGGGGGGACATGTTCTTAAAATTCTCAGCTATAGCCTTCTTTTCATCTCAAGACTGTGTGCTCTTATTTAACAGAATATGCTATTAACTGGGGGGAATAAAGTAACGAAAAAAACTGTGACATCCAAGAGACTTGGGAAAGAGGAGCAGATATAAAAATTTCCCTTTGATTATGATTATTAAACTGAGTATATAATTTGTGGGACCCAGTGCACAGTTTCAAGACAATTCCAGCAGAGCATTAAGAGAAGCATAGGGCCTTGCATAGCCACAGAGGTTACAGGCACCTGAATCCAGCCCTATTAATGGGCCAGCAAGCCTACTTACTACAGATTAGAAATTTTTATTCCTAATAAATTGTGTACCTAATACACGACTGTCAAAAATTTTTAAGAGTTATTTACATTTAGGAATAACTTGCCATATATTGCAAATAAAAAGAAATATGCATTGACTTATTTTACATAAATGTTTATAGAAGCTTTATTCACAACCACCAAAAATATGGAAACAACCCAAATATCTTTCATTGGGTGAATGTAAAACAAAAATCATGCAGTGGAACACCACCAAAAAGCAACAACATGGATAAATGTCAAAGACATTAGACCCAAGGGATCCCAAAGAAGCCCACCTCCCAAGGTCACATCACACACAATTACATTTGTGTGACACCTTGGAAAAGGTGAGAACCCAGAGAAGGAGGACCAATCCCTGGTTGCCTGAGGCTGGGGTGGCCAAAGGGCTTGACTACAAAGGGGAAGCTTGGAAGGATATTTCGGAGTCACAGCTGCTCTGTGCTCTGATTGTGGTGATGGTTACAGAAAACCATACCAGGTATCAAAACTCTTAGGAGTGTCAGCTTTATCATATGTTAATTTAGAAAATTTTTAATGAAAAAATATATATATAAAGTTCCAAATAAATTAGTCTTAAGAAGTCCTTTAAGAGATTTTTTCTGTCTGGGTAAAACAGACAGAAAGGCAGCTTTCTGGGGCTCTGCCACACCAGCCCTGGTTTTGTGTGGCTGGGTTTAGTATTTGAACTAGAAGATCAGTCCATAGCAGTGGGTTTTCTTAGTTCTTCTCCCCAGCTGCATCCCTCTGTGCGCAGGGCAGGAACACGTCTGGAAGGAAAGGACTGTCAGCCCACACTGGGCACAGGCCCCATCGCGCGGCATCCACTGGTGCAGACGTGCTTTCCTTTGTCTGCTATGGTGTCTGTCTGCAGCCTCTTGGTTAGACCCGCTACCCCAAACCACACCTGCTGGCACCCGGCAAATGTGAACAATCCCAGTTCCCCACAACTGGGCCCACTGGTCTGTCCCGTAGGCAAGCAGCCCTGGGTCCCTGTGGTTAGCCAGACTGATCCACTGGTTGTAACAGCCTGTGATTCTAAACACTGCGTTTGAGGGGGAGGTGGAATCACGCCTCTGGCTTCACAAGTCTTGGATACACATGGATCAAACACAGTGGGAATTCTGAAAAGGCTGCTGAGTCTCGGGCTTCCCCGCTATAGTTTTCTCCTCCCACAGAATGGTTTTCCAGAAGAGTACTTGGTAAACAACAAAGGATCATGCATACCTGGGGAGGCACTGCTGTAAGGGTGAGTGTACTGAGCACAGACCAGAAGGACCTGACAGTGTCATTCATGACAGGAGGTGGCCTTCACTCTAAGCAAGCACTGAGTGCCAGGGACCCTGCCACCATCCTCACAGTGACTGTGTGAGAGAGGGGCTGTCATTGCTGTGACTGGTGAGGAAACAAGCTTCAAGAGGAAGTGACAGGTGACAGAGCTGTGCCCATAACCTTAGCCTCCAAACCAAAGTCTGTACAAGGAAACCTTGAGGCCCAACGTAAAGCGTGATGAAAGGGACTAACCACCTCTCATAAAAGGCTGCTTGGACCTCACCAAAATCATCTTGATATCTTGTCATTTGGAACAGCACTCAAAAAAAAAATTTTTTTTTAATTTTATATAAGGAAATACTTTCTTCAGAACCTATCTTATGCTTGCGTGTAATCTATAAACCCAGGGTTTGCAGTTACGCCAGTGTGGTCTGAGGTCCCCAGGACTCTGGAGAGCAGCCAGAGGCCACTTATGCTGTGAAATGGCCTTTACTCTGACAGTCACATAGGGTGCCCAGGGGTCAGACTGGCAGGGGGGGTGCACTTCCAGGCCTGCCACGCACTGGGCATTGGGTGGCACACCTGCGTCTCATCCTCTCTGACTGGGTGTCTACAGTCACACCCCAGCACTCAACGTGGGGGATGGGGTGAGGGGACATGTCCACTATCTTGCGTCTAGTGTTTTATTCTTCAAAGAATAAACTCACGGTTAAAAACTGCAGTCACCCTCCCATTTTACTTGCCCTTGTGAAAGCCATCTGATTTTCTGCATCAACAAACGCAGAAAGTTCGAATTCAGATTTTGGTGCAGGATCCACCGCGCGATGGCTCCCTGACACCTTGTCCCCGGTGCTGCGTGGCCTTCAGGCCCAACAGTGGGGATTCGCCGGGCGGGGGCGCACGCAGTCCTTGTGGGCGCAGGGTCAGCCGGCCACATGCACCTGTACAACCCAAGTCCTCGAATCCACAGCTCTCCGCCTCCCCGAAGCGCTGGTGACCACAGTGACCTGGCTGCTGGACGGACAGGCCTCGTGACTGATGTAGCGTCTGCCGGACCGGGCTGGGGCAGCGCAGGACCGGGCGGGACTGGGGCGGAACCGAGGGGTGGTGGGTCCAAGGACCTAGGGGCTCCCCGGGAGAGGAGCAGGTGCAGCCTCACACCCTCTGGACCCGCCACGCCGGGTGTCTATTGCCCAACCGAGGCCGAACCGAAACGACATGGTCACTGGATCACCTCCCGCCACCGCCCGAGGCCCAACGGCCGCCCTGATGAAGAAGGCAGTGCTGAACTTTGTTGAGCGTTTTAAATAAAATTAGGTAATTCCTCCAAGTTTACCAACAGAAGAAAACCCATGTGGTCAACCATACTAGGAGTTAGATTCAGAACAAAAACTACTGCGAGTGGGAGTCTCTGCATTATGAATGGGTCCTAAGCCAAATGCCCTTCCTGGAGCTTGAACATGGGTAGATCCCGGTGACTTGGGATCCTTTCAGTCATGTCCGTCTAAAACCCGTGGCAGTTGGGTCCCAAAAGCCAAATGAAGGGCGCCAGAAAAGCAGCCTGTAAGTCAGAGGCGATAATGTCCTCAACTACCTGCAATATTTGCTGATTTTTCAAGAGACATCTGTGATGTCTTCATAAAAGCAAACAATTCATGTAATCTAATTCTTCTCAAGTGCTTGGACAGTCCACATTGTTGATGTTACTGCTGGGATTTGGGATTCCTGATTCACCAGACTGGAGCCTAGACCCTTGGAAGGGAGCCTGGCCCCACCAAGTCCTGATTCTGGACTTCTGGTCCCAGAACCAGGAAAGAATGCAGTTCTGTGATTTTAAGCCACCCAGTTTGTGGTGCTTTGTGCTGGCAGCACAGATGCCCTCTGGTCTTTTACTCATGAAAGCATGCCTCAGTGCCCTGAGAGGGGCAGGTTACAGGAACAGCTTGGAATTCACTCTTTAAAAACAAAATTACCTCCCAAACCATACCATTTTAAATGTCATCTGTAACAAATTCCGGTGATGCACTTTACAACCAATCACAATACACCAAGCAACCCAATGCCTGAGAGAGGGACTGTTAATCCTATGGAACACTTTGATTTCACTGAGCTTTAAAGAGATCAAATGGGTCACCAAGGTGACATTGCTACTTAACTATTTTCCTTGTCTCACCTGACCCACTGTGCTCTGAGCACAGGTAGGAAAAGACAACCCCAGGAAGGTATAAGACACCTCATCATTACTCATACCAGTCCCAAAATATCACCCTCAAGTCAAGTTTAAATCATTTTGTGCAGGATGGGTGAACGCTGAAACATCCATAAGTAATTCTGCTCATAACTCTGACTCTAGAGGCTGATGAAGTGATTCATTCAGGATGCTGTACAAATGGAATAATTGCTCAGTGTGCTGGGGTTAGGATGTGACACAATATCCTGTGTCAGGGCATAGATCTCAGACAGGAGAGGAAGAGATCAGCCCTGTGATATTTCCTTTAAGAGACTCAGACTTATTATTAAACCCTCCTTGGATGGAAAGACCAATGGTGAATTTGTCAGGAAGCTTGAAATATAATTTTGAAGTGATTGATTTTTGTGCACTTCAAATAAGAATCTAATATAGGCCTCAAAGGTAGCCAAGATAAAATGTCAAAAATCTGAACACAAGGAATTTATAAGTGTAATTAACTAATCTTTAGCCTGAAGAGATGTCCTCCCTGAAAGGATGCCCTTACAACAAGATGACTGCTGACCTGGATTTCTCACTGCAATAGTCCCATTTGCTGCCTGCCTAGCTAAGTGCTAATTTAGTTTTCATTCATGTTTCACAAAATAATATATCTTCTATTTTTGAAGCATAACCAACATAAGAAACCAACTGCTGTGCCAAGAAAAAGTTCCCATCCATTCTTCTAAGAGATAAATTGAAGAATCACATAAGTAAGGTAAACATTCAAACAGCACCTCAAATGGGGTCGAAATACTCACCAACATATCTAGTAATGGAGTTTAGATGTAAAGACCTAAGTTAAAGTGGGATAGCGTTTCTGAGGCACTCAACAAGGAAAAAGTCGGGGGAAATCTAGAAAGACATCAAGGATCCAGAAAAGCCAGAAGACCTATCTTCTAGCCAAAGGGGTTGCAGTGGTATCTACAAGAGAGATAAAATGAGGGCCAGGAACCAGGCAGAAAGAAAGACAGTAATAAAATTGGAAGAAAAATAGAGATGTCCTGGACAATTTAATAAAATTGAAAGGTCCTAAAATGTCAGTCAGTCAAAGTGAATTAAAGGTATGATGAGGTATGTTTCCTAATGCACACATCTGACTTTATTTATATATTAAACACGAAGGGTCATTTGGTCTGTATAAAAGTTGGTCTTCTCGAAACCACTTACATATTTAGCCAGTCACATTACTGTGACTTCTTCTAATCTATAAACATGCCTGCCTCATTCTCACTGCTGAAGCAATCCAAAGCACACATTATTCATTGTAGGATTGCTGTGATTGGCCAGATCAATAGGACACACTAGATCCAAGACCAGGCAATCCATCTAGCCAGCACATGATCAAAACATTTCCTCAGGAATTTAAATTAAGAGATATCCCAGCTGTACTCAGTGGGTAAGGCGTAATTGAAGCGAAGGGTCTTGTGACTCTAGGCTCATTGTTTTGGTACAGACAGATGTGTAAACAGAGGACACTAATCTTCAGGAAAAGAGAATGCAGCAACATCAAGAAAGAGGCAGGTTAGGTGCTTGAGAGCCTGTGATCCAAGAAACAGTGAGGGCAGGAAAGAAGAAGACTACCTGTCTTGGCAACTGATGGCATAGCACTGTGCAGTCACGATTTGCATGAAATATCTCCATGCATTTTGTTTCAGTGAGGTTTCTGTATCCTTTTGTCAAATATCTCTTGTACCCAAAAGGACTTTGGCTAGAACAACACAATTCGTTATTCCCAAGTACATCCCCACTGTTATCAGATGGCCTCTGGATAGGTAGAACTGTCTTCTAGAAAGAAAGAGAACCCTGGGGAAACTATATGCTAAATTATCAAAATTGCACTCTCAAAATGCATGTTCATATACACATCTGCATGGAAAGCAGTATAAAATTTGATAGATTCATTTGTGTTAAATGTGACAGGCTTCAGGGGCGCCTGGGTGGCTCAGTCGGTTGAGCGGCCGACTTCAGCTCAGGTCATGATCTTGCGGTCCGTGAGTTCGAGCCCCACGTCGGGCTCTGTGCTGACAGCTCAGAGCCTGGAGCCTGTTTCAGATTCTGTGTCTCCCTCTCTCTGACTCTCCCTTGTTCATGCTCTGTCTCTCCCTGTCTCAAAAATAAATAAAAACGTTAAAAAAATTTAAAAAAAAATGTGACAGGCTTAACTGTCACCTTTGGGAAAGCTACAGTGAGCCTTTACCCACAGATAACCATTGTGCATCATGACCTCAGATTCCACTGTTATACACGTCCCTTTCTTTTCCTCTTCCTTAACCCTCAAAACAAGGAAGAATATCCTATTGCCTAAGGGAAAAGCAATGATACGTGTTTCTCCAAGATGAATTCTAGATGAGAAGAAGTGAAAGGCAAAATTTTTAAGCAGGCAATTTCATCATTTTTACAAACTACAAAGACAAAAGTGGATCATTTGTTCCTGAACCTTTAGTGGAAGGCAAAATTCAAAAGGGAAATTCTGCTGTGAAAAGAAAAAATTCTGAAGCTTTTTGGCTAGAATATGTAGGATTATCAAAAAAAAAAAAAAAAAGATGGGGGTTGTTAAGAGTAACCAGAAGACCTGGATGATCAGATGGCATCACCATTTTCAACAAAAAGACCCAAAGACAGTCACTCTAATAAAAATCACTCAAGTGACATATTCAAAACCACACTCAAAATCCAGTCATACCAACAAAACAAACAAATGATTCACTTTTTTTATTCAGAGAAGGAAAAATCTCTGGAGTCAATGATGATGAACAGAAAGCTAGCAAGAGCATTGTACGCAGAACAGAACAGTCCGGCATCATTGCTGATGCAGCAAGAACCTTGCTGGGAGATGCTTTGATACAAGGTAGCTCTTTCCAGAGAACCCAGAGCACTGTAGTGATGATTCAAACCAGCTAAAACAGAAACACTTAACAGAAAGTGTTGAAGATTTGCAATGTATTATCACCAGAAAAGACATTTCTATTGCTTCAGAAGAGATGCCTTCACGGTTGATTTTACATGGTGGCCTCAGTATTTCTTTAGTGAATAGAAAAGGACTTGAAGTTACTGTAATAAAGACTCAGCAGCATGTACCTAAGGAATTAAGTCATGTATACAGATCACTCTTCAGAAGAGGCTGTTTGTTTGTATCAACTCTGGTTACCAGAATTTTCAGTACAATGGGTGGAAAGTGTTCATTTGTTACAGGTATCCATACAAAAGTATATCTGGAAGGCATATTTGGAGAACAGGGATCAGGCAAAATAACAAAATGGAACCTGTAGACAGACTCTGTAGTTAAGACGGGAACCACCATAACATACCTGCTGGTCAGTTGTACAATCTCTACCTGTAAAGAGTTAAGCAAAAGTGATGCTCACCTTCAAGTGCTGATGGACACCCCGAACACCAAGCCTTCCAGTGCACTTCCCCAATCCTGCTCATAAGAGGAAGAGCTAGGCTGATATTCTAGCCACTGTAACAAATTACCACACACAAGGTGGCTTAAAACAAAACAATTATAAACAAAACAATTATCCTGCCCCAGTTCTCTCCACCAGAGGGGACTCCCTCCCTCCAGAGACTCTATGGTAGAATTCATCTCCTTTCCTTTTCCAGTTTCTGGAGGTGCATTTATTGACTCCATCCTCAAAGGCAGTAGAGTATCCCTTAAAAAAAATATCTCCCTCTGCTCATCTCCAGGTCACTTGCTCCTGTATCATAAACCCTCCTCTGCCTTCCTCCTATGAAGACACTTGAGCATTTGCAGTGTCCACTTGTATACTCCAGGGTAATCTCCCACCTCAAAATACTTAAACACATCTATAGAATCCCTTTTACTGTATAAGGAAAATCCACACTTCTCAAAAATAAACAAAAAATAAATAAAATAAATAAAAACATCTCCTTCAATGTTAGATTTTATTACTAAAAAATGAGACCTCAAAATATGTAACCACTACATCAATAACACTTTTGACACAATTAACAATAGTTACTAAAAATTTTTTAATACTAGTTGGTCTTTAGTTACACCCACTTGTTTTAAAACATTTAAAAATTGTTTTTAATGTTTGTTATTTATTTTTGAGAGAGAGAGAGAGAGAGAAAGCATGAGCAGGGGAGCAGCAGAGAGAGAGAGGGAGACACAGAATCCAAAGCAGGCTCCAGGCTCAACACAGAGCCCTACATGGGGCTCGAACTCATGAACCGGAAGATCATGGCCTGAGCTGAAGTCAGATGCTTAACCAACTGAGTCACCCAGGCACCCCTAAAATATCTTTTAATAGGCATTTGATTCAAACCCAAATCCAAACAACGTTACTATAATCTTTAAAATCTCTGTTATATCTATAGTAATTTTCCCTTTTTTATTTGGCATTTTTCTTTTCATATCTTTTCTCTTTTTTCTTGATTGGTCTTTTCCAAGTTCTCCTAGTTCTGTTCTTGTTAGACTTTTCTATTATTATCTGTGACTATTGTCCTTTTTGTTATTGTGGTAAAATCTACCATTTTAATCAGTTTTAAATGTACGATTCTATGGCTTTAAACATATTCACAATGTTGTGCAACCATTACCAGTGTCCATTTTATGAACTTAGAAATGAGCAATTTTATAAGGACCCCAACAGAGTGACTTTAGCTCTCAAGCTATTTTTCCATCCTGAAAAATAGGTTGAATGCAGATTTCAGAAGAAATATTTACAAACTCATTAGAAGTTTCAAATTTATGTCAATTTTTCAAGCTATGTCCTAGATCACAGTTAGGTAGCTTTAAATGGCATTTAATAAATGTCATTCACAAGAAGGATTACAACTGCATTAAATCCTCATCCAAATAAACTGTCAGGGTCCCACCCTGAAGTAGAATCCCATTAGGTATTGATCTTTTGTATTCAACACCCCATCAAACAGCATCTTACAGTAAATGAAATTGTTGATTCCACCCAAGGTTCACAGAATTATGAAGCTGTTTATAAAGATTAACTCCCTAATGAATGGTGTCTCAATTTATAAGCACTGGTGTAGTCCTTGAAATGTTTGCACCTATCAACACTCACAGTCTTATTGAGCCACTTTCCTTGCTATTGTTATTAATTAGAAGCAACACAAATAATTCTTAGGAGAATAACTAGCAAGCTGTTGGCAGTTTTCTTTAAAAACGTATTAGGACTAAAGCAATTAGAAAAAGGATACCTTGATTAAAATAGTTGGTAAGTTGAAGAGAACCTCAATGATACAGTTTGACCCTCTAGTTCTTTTGGCAAGATGGCAAGACATTCAAATAAAATGTGATACATGCATTTTTTAAACCAAGCATTTATTTAAGGAAATCCAGAGGATAATAAATCAGATACCCTGAGTAGTGCATGGAATATTCCACATGAGATTTTGTTTATAGCATCACAACTCACCAGCTTAGAAATTGTGAGAGATTCAGTCAGTGATGGGCAGGCCATTAAGTACTCTGATGCATAGGTCTCAGTTAAAATGAGATTTGTTTCTGATGGAAAAAATATTCATAGGATTGAAGTAAAGAGGCAAAGGGAAGAAGTAATCCTAGTTTTACATCTCATACAAATATGAAGATAGCGTTAGAAAACCTGCATAGGGAATAAAGTATGAAATTACTTTCATGGTATATGAACATCATGGTCACTGCTAGTCTGTCATAATATTCTTTAAAGGATTTTTGATCCAGGTACTTTAGATTTCAGCTCTTGGCTGATAGAAGCCTATAAAACTTCAGCATGAATTAAACATGGCAGGATCACAAAACTCTGAGTGAAACAAGGGGAGTTTGATAAAGTCTGGCTTCTTAAATGTACAGTTAAAACAAGACAAGAGAGAAATCCTTCTCAGAAACAAAGGAGAAGCTTTGTATAGGAGTAAACAAAGGTGCCTCAAATGTAATGATCTTAACTAAATAGGAATAAGAAAACAAACGATTGAGCAATTTTACTTCTGCAGCTGATTTTCTTGATTCATAGAAGGGAAAAGCTCCAGAGCCGACACCTCAATCATTCATTCACAGGATATGTGGGTGCCCACCACGTACTGTCACTGGCTGGGTGCTGGGCATGCAGTGTGGACCAGATAAACATGTCCCCACTTCCTGAAGCTTGCGTTCTGGTGGATGAGATGACAGATAAGGAGACACTTTTTTAGGGCTCACAAATAGGGCTCCCAATCTTAGTTAGGCAAAAGCACAAAAAAACAAATAATTATAGCAATGGTAGCAGAAATAAGAGCATATCCCATGAGAGACGGGAGTGGTGATTCTCTGGTCACTAATTATTATGTCTATGTCTTCACTTGATGGAAGAGAGTCTTTCATATTGGTCAATCAGACCCCCCACACGGTCACAATCCATTGACGATGCTGGTTATAGATACAAATTAAAACGAAAGAATAATCGTGTGTCAAGCACAGGATTAGGAAGTTGAGCATTTCTGGAAGTCTCTTTATCTATGGCTAAAAGTCAGGACCAAACAGAATCTATTTTTACAAGGACACATGTATGTAGACCAATTCAGAGGAGACAAGGGCAAGGTATGCCATATACCCTTGCCGTCTTTACTACAGGATATGGCTTCAGAAAATGTGTCCCTCACACAGCAAACCTTCATCCTTCAACCTTCACCAACACGTTCTTGGTGTGTTGCTGCCCTCTTGTGTTCTTCCTTATCTTAGTCAGAGAGAAGAGAAGCTGACAGCAAGGACCTGCTCCTCACCACACACTTCCCTGAGCAAGCCCTGATTGGTGAGGATTAGAAGAGCCTCCTTCCTCCATCTCAGCCCAGACCTTTGGTCAATAAACTCCTCACCAGAGACTGTCCCACCAAAGTCCTTCTCCGGATTTAGATGTTGAGAGCCTCAGTTCATATTCAAATACGTTGTGTGGTCCCACATGAGCCATTACCACAGTGGTTTTCAGTGCTGACCACATAGCAGAATCACGTCAGAGGCTTCTAGAACTTTTGGTGTTTGGACTCCATGCCCACAGATTTTTATTTAATTGTTTGGGATGGAGCTCAGCATGGATAAGTTTGAAAAGGAATACAGGTGTTGCTAATGTGGTCATGGCTGGGAACCACTGCACTAATACTTTGGTATAAATTACTTTTTCCCTTTAAATAACAGAGGCCTAGGAGAAGAGAACCCATTTCACCAGAGGGGGAAGACAAGGGAAAAGCCGAGTAAAGACCTCTGGAGTGGGAACAAGAATGGAGAGCCTTGAGGAGCTGGGAGGTCATGGAAAGACACAGAGAACACTTGAGGAGGTACAAACTATGTGAACCTCTAAACAGACCCTGATGAGATAATATGTTCTTAATATCTGGAGTGTGGGTTGTGGGGATAAAGAGGGCTGATCAGGGGAGGAGTTGTGTCATGAAAACCAGTGTCCTTTTCTCTTACACCGCTCGCACACTCAGCAATTCTGACACCAGCTGTGTGCACATTCTTCACACCAAGCAGTTCTCTATGACACCAGCTGGTGTCCTTCTATTTCCCTCAATTCTGATGTTGTCTACCTGGAGTCAGTGTCAGATCCCACAAGTGAAGGTCTCTGTCCCAGGACACCACCACCCACTTCAAGTGCTAGTCACTGTGGGTGACTGTGGGTCCCCAGGTTATCCACAACTTCTGCCTGACTTGGCTGTGAGTCAGAGGCTCCCATGGTCTCCTCCCTCTTAGATTCAAAAATTTTCCAGAATAGTTAATAGTTAGAGCCTAGGAAAACACTTACATTTACCAGTTTATTATATTATAAAATATATAATAAAGAATGCAGACGAACAGCCAGATGAAGGTACTTAAGGTTAAGTCTGTAAAGGTCTCACTTGCAGAAGCTTCTATCCCCTGGAGTTGGGGTATTTCACCTCCCACTATGTGGATGTGTTCACCAGCCTGGAAGCTCTCCAAGCCCCTTGCTATTGGGATTTTCATGGAGACCTCCTCACATGAGCGTGACCGATTATTAACTCCATTTCCAGCCCCTCTCCCCGTCTGGAGAATGGGGGATGGGGCTGAAAATTCCAAGCTTATCTTCATGGTTTGGTCTTTCTGGTGACCAGACTCCCATCCAGAAGCCATCCAGGAGCTAACCTTAGAGTCAGCCTTATTATAGTTGCCTTATTAGAACAAAACACATTCCTATCACCTAGGAAATTCCAAGGGATTTCGGAGTCCTGCGTCAGGAACCTTGATCAAAGACCAAATATTAAAACAAACAAAAAAACTGTTCCTTATCGAAACCAATTTGACAATAAATTTCATATTAAAAAAAAGTGTTCCTAGTGCTTTTATCACTTGGTAAATTACAAAAGTTTTAGGAGCTCTGTGCCAAGGGCAGAGACCTATATAAATATATTTCTTATTATTTCACAAATTGTCAAATCCGATGTTCAGATGAGTCAGGCAAGAAATATAGCAAACTTAAATAGTTTACTTTGGGACTGAGGCAAATAGGGGGACCCATTCCTGTCTAAAAAGGGCAGCTGATATCAGCCACAGAAAATCTGGCAAGACCCAGAAAGGTTGAGTACTAACGTTTCAAGCAAAAAATAATTAATCAGTACATAATCAGTAATTTATTGTGACAGAGTTATACTAAAATTTTCATAGGTTTTCTGTAAAAATTAGGACCTAGTAATAAATGCATGGTTTTACTATTACTAAAAATCAATATATTGTGACAAAATTATATTTTTCAATAACACACAAATATTTGAGAGCTTAGAAATACTAAAATTAAATTTGTTAAAGCAGAAAAGACATTAATTGCCCTGTCCAGTAGTCTCTATCTCTGTTTTGTGATAAATATTACAAATAGTTTTTTTTTTCATTTTACAGTGATGTTGTTTGAATTAAGGTGCATTAAAAACATCTTTCTATTAGGAGTTAGCATATATGATGCTTCTGATAAGCTCATTTTCATATATGCTTTCATTTTGGGTTTGACATTGAACTTGACATTGCATTTGCTAATAGACCTTATGTCAGAGTATTCCACAAAAATGTACACACCTTTCTCTTCTCACTTCTCTTGTTAAAGAATTTGTAAGTTTAGATGCTGGAAAACACAAGCAAACATCACTAGGTATATTCTAATGGTCTACAATTCAGATCGTCTGGAAAAGTTAGCAGCACTACTCAGAATTATTTGAAAAAAAGGCTAATTTTAGGACTGTTTTGCCTACAAAACTTGTTATTTCTTGGAACACCACTCATAGGATTTGTATATAGTATATACTGCATGTAAAGTTATTAATATTAATATATCTTGTTTATAAGAATGAGCCCCTGTGAGAAGCAGACAGTTCCACAAAACCTGCTTAGGACACCATGACTGCAGCTGCGAGCAAGACTGATACATTGTAACCACTTCTCTCCTGTCTCGGCTCCCAGAAAGGTCACCTAGAAATGTGACTGCATATGTCAGCTTTTCCTGTTCTTGCTTTTGACTTGCATTCAATGGATTCCTTGAAACCAATAACATCTCTATCCTGACAGTTAAAGCTTTAATTCTTTCAGAATACTTTTTTCCATGTTTCTGATTTCTCCACTGTTTTTTTTCTGGGATCTAGAATTTAAAAACACATGATTCCCATATGCTACAAAGAAAGATTCCTGCACGGAATTACTAAGGCTGACCAGCAACTGATTAATAAATGCAGGCAATAAATAAAATGTCACGGTGTTCAAAGTTCCCTAACTGTGGGCACTGTGTTCTAGTAAAGCACTTATTTTAGGTCCATATGAATGAGCTAAAATAAAGTTGTACCATGCCTAGTTTCTGTGACTTCTCTAAGGACAGGATGTGCTTACTGTGGTAAAACAATTCTCAAGATCCACAAAAATTTCAAGGAGATAATTCAGAGGGAAGTGAAGAAAAGGTAGGGAAGAACTTCATCCTGAACATCTCCACTTGGGTCTGCTATATTCAACATAAGACTTTCTCCTTTGAAAGGAACAAAAGTCTTTTAAAAAAAACATGAAATGACTGATAAGGGAAACACTCAGCACAATACCAGGATTATAGACTTTTCAGGTGTGTTTAAACAAAATCCTTCCAAAATCCTCACTCACCCTGAAAGTCGACTTAGAGGGTCACTGATGTTCACTAGATGTTAAACAAAGTTTAACCTGCACCCCTATACCACATCCCCCAGATTACACACCCTGCATTGAATTTCTTCCTTTTGAGAATCTGTCCCACCGTTAACAGAAGTTTGTGAGTGGTCATCTGTATTTCATTATTACACTCTGATCATTTTTTAGGATTCAGCTAGGCAGCCACAGTCTACAGGGTCAGAAAGAGGAAGGAAAGACTGTGCCAATTTAGCTCTGTGCTCCTAATGCCTAATTGTATCATTACAGTTTGGTCAATGAACCAGAATACAACTGTCAGGAATTCACAGACAAGAAGCATGATAACCCCACAAGTTAACCTGCTTTGTACCAGCCTTCCACACCCCCCCATCCATTTCTTTTTGTCATTCTGTAATTTTACCTCCTTTCTTCTCTTATCCTCCTCTGTTTTTTCCCTTTCTTCTCTTCTCCATTTACTCCTCATCCTATCTTCCTCCACCTAAAAAAATTGGCATAGATAAATAAAAAGACCATAGACACTGATGTCAGATAAAAGAAAGTAAGTGTTGAAATGTGGAAAGCACAAACTCATTTCCTTACTGTGTGTTCTTGAATAATATGTTTAACTTCTCTAAACTTTACTTCCACTTTTGCAAAATGAAGATAAAATATAGTTTTGGGGCATCTGGGTGGCTCAGTCATTTAAGCATCCAACTTCAGCTCAGGTCATGATCTCGAGGTTCATGAGTTCAAGCCCCCACATTGGGCTCTGTGCTGACAGCTCAAAGCCTGGAGCCTGCTTCAGATTCTGGGTCTCCCTCTCTCTCTCTGCCCCTCCCCCACTCAGACTCTGTCTCTCTCAAAATTAAATAAAACATTAAAAATTTTTTTCAGAAATTGATTTTCCTTATGCTATAAGAATTAAAATGAATAATGTATATAAAGCTCATCTCTAACCTCTGTAACAAAAAAGTACTCAATAAGTAGTAAGTATCATTATGATCATAGCAATATAATTTGCTATCTTTGGTAGGCTTTCTTTCTCCCCATACTCTGCTCCTTTAAACTTTCTTTGTCTCTCATTATCTTATATTCTCCAGAGATGATGATGATGATGATAATGGAGAAGAGAAATATTTCATTTTATGTTCATGACGTGCCATATCCTGTGCCGATGTTTAACATGTGTTGTCTGATTTAATTCTCACAATAATGCTACTGGTTAGGTATGAAATGGACATTATACCAATTCCCCAGATGAGAAATGAAGGCCTGGAGAGTTACATTAACTGGATCAAAGTTCACATGACAAATAAGTTGTAATTGCAGCATTTGAAACCAGTGTCCTTAACTGCTACAAACCTTGCCTACAGAAGACACCTCTCCACAACCAGAGGCAAATACATAAAGACAGGCTTGCCTTACTTTACATTTACAGTTAAAGAGCTTTTACAGAGAGATACAAATGCTCATGGAAAAAAGACCAAAACAGTTGTGAAGAGAGAGACTGTTAACCAGCAGTGCAGACACCTAACTGACCTTTCTGATGAATTCCTGAGTTTCTAGTGAAGGGCAAGCTCAAGATCTGTGTTGGACTCTGAGATTTAATTAGGGAAATTTCATGGGTCCTTTATATTCCCTTCCATTACCTCTTACTTCATTCCAAAGACTAAGGAATATTGTTACAGATTGGTCAAGTTCCTGCACTATTGTTCCAAGAGATGGAGCTTACAAAGAAATTACAATTCAAGTGTATATAATGGGGGTCTCTCTTTAAATGTAGTTTATTCACAGAGGCTAAAGAGAACAGAGGGGGGTGAGCTCAAAGAAGGTCTAACTAAATCACTCACTTTATTCAGGACTGAGAGAAAGCAAAGGTGACCTCAGCATCTGGTTTTGAACAATGAACAGGGTTGTACATAAAAGGAAACCCAAGGGAAAATCAAGAATTGTGCTTAAAATGGAGAAAATAGAAAAAAAGTAAATTAGCAGGAATACGTTATGGGGGCTCCTCCTTTGTGATAAAACTTTCACAGATAAGGAATTCCAAATAAAAAGGTACTGTGGCATAATAACCATGCAGGGCAAAGAAAGACTTAGAATTATGCCAGGACAAAAAAAAAAAAAAAATCATGAACTAGTCCTGGGAAGCTGCCTTGTATAAATGCAGAGTGTCCTGCTGCAAGACAGAAACCACACTGTTAGGGACTGACTGTGTGCCCCCAGAACCCATATGTTGAAGCACTAAAGCTCAATGTGGCTCCATCTGGAGATGGGGCCTTCAAGGAAGTAATTAGGGTGAAGTAAGGGCCCCATTCTGTTAAGACTGGTGTCCCTATAAGAAGAGGGAGAACAGCAGAGAGCTCCCTTTTTATCTCTCTCTGTCTCTATCTCTGTCTCTGTCTCTGTCCACGTGCATGCAGACGAAAGGCCAGGTGAGTACACAGCCAGAAGGTAGCTGGTCTGCAAGCCAGGGAGAGAACTCTCACCAGAAGTGAAAGTTTTATTTGGGACCTCTGGCCCTCAGAACTGTGAGAAAATAAATTTCTATTGTTTAGGAAACTCAGTTTATGGTGTCTTATTATGCAGCCTGAGCACACTTACTATTTCAGCAATGGGACCCAAGGAAGTAGGAGGTCAGAGGGAGATGGAAAGGAAATTTAGGAGTTTTAAACAAACACAGTGGACATCACAAGGAGGAATACTTTGGGACAGACTGGAGGATAGGCGGTGCCATGCAATGGCTTTCGATGCATCCAGGGAGAAAAGACCACTTGTAACGGTGATGGATTCCCCAGAATGCAAGAGTTGCTGGCTCACAGTTATCTTCCTAACTCCCACTCAGCTGAAGTTCCCTGGTCCTCTACTCTGGAAAGCTGGTGCAGGCTCACCACTACCAGCAGAATTGGAACCAAGGAATGTATTCATTCTGTCAGTCAGCTCCCAGATGTGTCTGTCTCTGCCTATACTCCATACTCACAGTGTAGATCTAGAGCACTACACATGTTACACAACTGATACTCTGTCCAGGGACGTGTTACTGTAGGAGGAAACCACTGCTCTGATTGAGAACCATAAGACGCATGAACACGCTAGAATTAAATTAACCCAAAGCTTGAGATGTTTGGTGGTGCAGAAGTAGCAAACTCAGTTCCAAAATAAGAGGGCTGTTGAAGAAGAAATCCAGATTCCAAGTAAGGGCGGGGCAAGGAAGAAGAGGAGGAGGAGCATCCAGCACTGACTGACCTCTAACTATGTGATGGAACATACATTATTTTATTTCTAAAATGTATTTATTATTTATTTATTTATTATTATTTTTTATATATTTATTTTTGAGAGAGAGAGAGAGAGAGAGAACATTAGTGGGAGAGGGGCAGAGAGAGAGGGAGAGAGAGATTCCCAAGCAGGCTCCAAGCTGTCAGTGCTAAATTCAATGTGGGGCTCTAATTCATGAACCATGAGATCATGACCTGAGCCAAAATCAAGAATTGGATGCTTAACCAACTGAGCCACCCAGGCACCCCTATATTTATTTTTATTTACTATTTCATTGTTTAACTCAACCTTATGGACTGGGTACAATCGCTATAAAATCGATAAAACTGAGCTTCGGAAAAACTCATCATTTTACAGAGATCAACCCAGGTAGTAATTAATGACCCTAGGCTATTAAACCCAGGTCATACAACTCCAGGGTTTATAATATTGACAAAGACCAAATAAAATCTGTTGCAACAAAATTCAAGTAAAAAAAAAAAAAGGATTACTTTTCAGGTATTGTACAGAATGGTACAGGGGCTGACATCAAAAGGGCTTTTAGGGTGACATCAGAGCCATTAATAAAGGCCTTGAGAGATTAAATTGGCCACCTCATGATCTCAAGTATAGAGCCAAGGACTGAGTAAGTAAGTGGTGTTATGAGAAAGGGATCAGGACTGTGATACATTCCTCACCTTCACCTCTCATTCTACGTTTGACAAAAACTCTGGATTGACCTCTGTCTTGGAATGTCCATTCTCAAGGGAGTTAGAGATCATGTGCATAAATGTATGTTCTTTGTTTATATTCCCTTCATTCCTTGCAGCTGGAAAAAGGAAGACAGGAATAAGACCTACTCCTTCTTGCGGGGGGTGGGTAAGAAACTGTCCATCTCTTTTGTTTTGGCCCCCTTCTCCCTTGACAGATCTACCTCCTCCCAACTGGTGGAGGAAAGGTGAGCACTGAGATGACCCTTTGCTGAGGGTGTTTAGGGCTTGTCCTTTTATTCATTGCTGGATGATTTGACCCTGCCATTGAAGTAGAAAGATCTGAGACTGAGCAATGCACTTAATGGAAAAAAAAAAAAACCAAAAAACAACAGAATAGACTAGTGGTTATTATCCTTGACTACATGTTAGACTCCACCTTGTTAGGTTTTTAAAATGATCTTGGCCAAGCCACGTATCATACATATCTAGCCAGTGCCTCTGGTGTCAGGGGAGGGAGAACCCCAGCAACAGTAGTTTTGTTTGTTTGTTTGTTTGTTTTAAATCTGAGATCAATCTAATGGACAACCAGTGAAATAAACCACATAACTTGTTCTGGTTCTAGACCCAAGAACTGCCTTAGAATGGGGAAAAAATAAGTTGTCCATACAGCTCAATACAGACCATGAAAGTTCTACAATAGGTTTTGGGTCCAGAGCATAATAAAGAATGCTCCTTGGTTCTACCATATTATTCTGTTAATATATTTCCCTTTGGGGACTTCTTAAAACTTTTTTTTAATTAATTAATTTATTTATTTATTTATTTATTGAGAGAGAGAGAGAGAATGAACATGAGTGAGGAGAGGGGCAGAGAGAGGGGGGGAGAGATAATCCCAAGCAGGTTCCACACTGTCAGTGCAGAGCCCAACTCTGGGCTCAACTCATGAACCATGAGATCATGACCTGAGCTGAAATCAAGAGTTGGATGCTTATCCAACTGAGCCACTCAGGTGCCCCTCCTTTTGGGGACTTTGAATAATTAAATGGGACTATTATTCCAAAGTTTTAGGTCAAATACAAGTCTCACCTTCTTACAATAGTGCTCCTTCCTTCCAAGTCCCTCAAGTCCTCAACACTTGGGCTGAAAATTAGGTTCTATCTAATTATGATAGGATTCCATGAAATACCAGAAATGGTTATTTAAAGCATCATAAAAACACTTCCAAAAGGAAGAAATGTTTGTATCTGACAAAAACATAATAGGTTGGTGAAAACTTCTATTTATATGCACCATAAAACAAAAATAATGGTTCTATTCATCCTATAACTATGAAAAAAATCACACATTATGTTCCCCAATGAAGAAAATTCTTAAGTGATAGTAATAAATTATGCACAAAGGGTGGTATTAAACAGCAGCATCAGAATGAATTGGCCATATACAGTGGCTCTCAAGTTAATTCATGCCTTACAATCTACTGGAGAGCATTTTAAAGAGTTAGTAAACCGGAATCTGTAGAGATGACACCCATGCATGAGAGTTTTGTTTTGTTGTGTTGTGTTGTGTTGTGTTTTGTAAGTTCCCCAGAAAAGTCCCATGTCCAGCCAAGATGGAGAACCAATGCTGTAAGCAAGGGTTCTGGACAACTACATTCAGCCTAGGTGGAAAGAAGAGAAAACAGTAATAAATTGAGAAACTGTTTTTGAGTGATTACTTTTTACTAAAGAGACAAACAAATAGAACAATGCAAGAAGGGGGCATAAATGCACCAAACATCAAGGAGAAACCCTCATTCCTGTTTAAACTTGTCTTCTCAAACCAAAATAACCAATAGGGTACAGGTAGAAATGTTAATAATAGAAAGAAGGTTTTTACATAATGGTGTTATAATTTATCCTTTTGACAAAAACCTACTTTTCATGTAGACTTCTCTTCAGTTACACACACACACACACACACACACACACACAATACACACACACAAACACGCGCACACACACACAATTTATTTCATTTTTCTAGAAAAAACTATGACCTTCTAAGCCTGGATTTTACTTCCACTTATGATGGAAAAATATACACAAGATATGATTTTATTTCCTTTTTAATTCTGCTATAACAAAAGCAAGAGATGATAAATGGGAACTTTGTGGGACCATGTCATGAAGGCTAAACAACACATGTAGAATAGTTTGGGCCGGTATAACATCAACTTGCAATTAGATGACATTAACAAAATAATGCAAAAAATACAAAATTTTATTTCTGGTTAACTTCATAACTAAATTCAAATTAATTTGCAGGCCACAAAGTGCTATAATTTATGGGATATTCAAGTGAGAGGGATCATTTCACTATTTAACATCAGCCTTCCTACTTCCCAAATTATATTAGCAAGTTTCCATTCTTATTGTCCTCATCACTAAAGTTCACACAATGCAGAGAACCTTTACAATTACCTGTATAATTGATAATGAGCACAGCCTTTGCATAGCATTCAAGACACTCCATTATCATTTTCATTACAACATAGAGATCTCTCTCACTTGAATATCCCATAAATTATTTATTGGAAACCAGTAAATCAGTTCAAATATATCAGGCAAAACTGCAGAGGTGCTATGCAAATATCTCAAGCTTTTCTCTCAAATGTGGTATTTCAGTCAGTTAATCACTGAAAGAACCTTTCGTTAAGCAAAGGAGCCTGACTTTGAAGGCCTAAAGCCAAGCAAAACTCCTTTTATGCAATCAATTATGAGAAAATAGAAAGTGCCCACATCATCTAACTTATTTACAACTGATAAGTCACTGAAAATCAAAACAGGAGAGAAATTTGTTTTCTCCATGAATAAGGTAATTCATTTCCATATTTTTTAAAGAGGAGGATCTTTCAGGCATGTGCTTCATCACATCTATGACTATTGACCTTCTGATGATATTCAAATTTTAGGTTTAGAGTTCAGCCTGATAAGACTCAGAAGCTGGATTTTCAAACCATCCCTCTGCACTCCTATTCTGTCCCATGAGCTTTGTGCACTCCTTTCTCGAAAGAGAATGGTGAGCACTGAACTGTGCTGCCCTTTCCTGTTCTTCTCTCTCTCTTTTTTTTTTTTTTTTTTGAGAGAGAGAGAACTGGGGAGAGGGGCAAATGGAGATAGATAATCCCAAGCAGGCCCTGAACTCCAGGATTCCGGGATCATGACCCAAGCCAAAATCAAGAGCTGGACACTCAACTGACTGAGTCACCCAGGTGCCCCCAGACCTTGCTTTGTGTGACTTTGAAGAAGAGACACATTAGGGAATGTCAGAAATGTTTAAAGATACCAACAACTCCATCTCTGAGCTAAAGTTACAAATACTGGACTAAATTCTGAAGAAATATTTATGAGATTTTTTTCCCCTGAGGAAAAAATGGTCTGTTGTAAAAAAATAAAAAAAATCGAGTGTAGGAAATGTTAAGGAACCAGGCTGGAACACTGGCAGAAAAAACAAGCAGCACTCAGAGATCTTGGGGGATCAGAGATTTATTTAACACCAGTGGGCTCAGAGGAGATTGGTTCTCCAAAGATCTGAGCCCCAAATACAACTGGGGAGGGTAGTTTATAGTCGTCAACTTCCATGTATGTGGGGGTTTTTGCAGGCAGCAAACAAAGGAAGAAGAACCAGGAGAAGGGGTCTCTAAGCTACAGACCAGAGTCTGTTTTAGCCCCATAGGCCATCTTTGGCATACTTTATTCACTTCTCCAACATTCCCCCCTTTAATGTCTTTTAAAAAACTTTTAGTAGGCATCACCTTTCAGTTTTATAGGTTGCTACTCTCGGAGGGCTAAGATACATGCAGTAGTTTGGCGAGCAACAGTGTTTTCAAAAAAACATACCACAGCATTCAGTATACAGGGGCCGATGGATACAAGTAAAATTTTGGGGAGGAGGGGCCCTTCCAGGGCAGGAAGCCAGGATGCCCAATACGTGAGATTCCATCCTTTCCATTGATTGATACCTTCCTGTTGTCCACATTGAATTCTTTCACTGAGTTCCTTAACCTTAGTTGTTACTATTCCTGACTGGTTTATGAAATAGCAACATTCTCTCCCCAGAAAGATGCAAATCCCTCTTTTTTCTGAAGTGAGGAGGTCGAGGTCTCGCCTATTTTGGAGGGTCACTGCCGACAGAGAGTTTATTTGGCTTTGTAAGGTTACCAGAGAATCTGCCACCTGTTCCATGTCTTTATCTCTTGAGATGTCTATGGTATAGTCCTATGGATGAACCTATGCCCCCTATTCCAGTTCCTATTCCTGTCACAATTCCTGCTCCTATTAGAACGGGTAGCAGGACTGCCCACTTAGCCAGGGACATGGGGCTAAAGGTTGTTAGGAACTGATCTTCAGTGTGTACGGATATCTCTGGGGTTAGGAAGATGGAATAACATATCTGAGTCTAGTTGGCCTCTAAGCATTGGTAGGCTGAATTAGAACACAGACAGAACATCCCTGGGGTTGAACATAGGCTTGCATTTCTCTTTAAGGTTATATTTCTTCTGCATAGAGAGGTACCGTTCATACCTTCAGGGACTGTACAGATTAGATTGTCGGCATTTGTGAGACAGACCCCAGTGGCCAGGGGTCCAATTAAGACAGAAGTGTTGGTTTTGAGATTTTCAGGAGCTTCCCAGGTCAAAGGGATAGGAGTAGCTAAGTAAGCCCTCCAGCTCAGGGGCAAGCATATCCAGTAGGTTTAGGTGTGATTACCTATTTTATGGAGGACTTATAGAGTAGTGTTAGTCCAACGCTGGAGTGGGGAATTGGTAAGCATCTGATTGAGGGCTGAAAGGTTCAAACCCTGGTAGGCTGCCGGGGGAGTGGTCACCTTTATGGCTTATATTACCCCATCCTGGGTATCCTTTGTAATCTTTTGAAGGGCCCTGTCTTGCATCCCTCCCCCGTTCGAGATCCCCCGAGACCCCCCATTGGGAAGATAAGTGTAGCAAGCTTCCCACTCTGGAGCCCCTTGTTGTGACCTGGGTTCCTGACATTTTGGGTTATATCTATGGTCCAATACTTAGTCCTTGGGACACAGGGTGACTGACAGAGAGTGGGTGATTTTCCCTTGTAGCAATCTTTGTGGAGGGAGGTGAAGGCGCTGAACACCCTTGACCCCTTTATTGTCATATAACAATCCTGGGGGCAAAGTGGGTAAGCGACAGTTGTGAGGGTGAGAGAGGTTATCATAATATACAGGCAATACTTAATAATCCTCCCATCCAGAGGAGGTATGTGAGACCCAGCATGCATCTTTTGTCCCATGTCCAGCTTGTTGGTGCCATCTCTATCAGCCCAACAGTAAGAAGTAAGATCAGGGCTATGACACCAGTAAGGGACAAGGGCTGGCAGAGTTGTATCCAAACCCCTGGGTTTGGTCCACATGTTGATTCCTCAAGCTTCTGCCATGCACAGACCAGCCAGCTTCTGGGGTGTGGCTGGAGTAAGGGGAGCAAGGGGAGATTTCAGGGGCCAGTCTCTTTTTATTTTATTTTTTATTTTTTAGAATTAATATCCAAATTAGTTAGCATATAGTGCAACAATGATTTCAGGAGTAGATTCCTTAGTGCCTCTTACCCATTTAACCCATGCCCTGTCCCACAACCCCTCCAGTAACCCTCAGATTGTTCTTCATATTTATGAGTCTCTTCTGTTTTGTCCCCCTCCTTGTTTTTATATTGTTTTTGTATCCCTTCCCTTATGTTCATCTGTTTTGTCTCTTAAAGTCCTCATATGAGTGAAATCATATGATTTTTGTCTTTCTCTGACTAATTTCACTTAGCATAATACCCTCCAGTTCCATCCACATAGTTGCAAATGGCAAGATTTCATTCTTTTTGATTGCCGAGTAGTACTCCATTGTATGTATGTGTACACACCACACACCACATTTTCTTTATCCGTTCATCCATCGATGGACATTTGGGCTCTTTCCATACTTTGGCTATTGTTGATAGTGCTGCTATAAACATGGGGGTGCATGTGTGCCTTCAAAACAGCACACCCACATCCCGTGAATAAATGCCTAGTAGTGCAATTGCTGGGTTGTAGACTAATTCTATTTTTAGTTTTTTGAGGAACCTCCATACTGTTTCCCGTAATGGATGCACCAGCTTGCATTGCCACCAACAATGCAAAAGAGATCCTCTTTCTCAGCATCCTCACCAACATCTGTTGTTGTCTGAGTTGTTACTGTTAGCCATTCTGACAGGTGTGATGTGGTATCTCATTGTGGCATCTCATTTGATTTGTATTTCCCTGATGATGAGTAATGTTGAGCATTTTTTTTTTCATGTGTTGGTTGGCCATCTGGATGTCTTCTTCAGAGAAGTGTCTCTTCATGTCTTTTGCTCATTTCTTCACTAGATTATTTGTTTGTTGGGTGCTGAGTTTGATAAGTTCTTTATAGATTTTGGACACTAACTCTTTATCTGATACGTCATCTGCAAATATCTTCTCCCATTCTGTCAGCTGCCTTTTAGTTTTACTGATTGTTTCCTTTGCTCTGCAGAAGCTTTTTATTTTGATGAGGTCCCAGTAGTTCAGTTTTGCTTTTGTTTCCCTTGCCTCCAGAGATGTGTTGAGTAAGAAGTTGCTGCGGCCAAGATCAAAGAGGTTTTTGCCTGCTTTCTCCTCAAGGATTTTGACGGCTTCCTGTCTTACATTTATATCTTTCATCCATTTTGAGTTTATTTTTTGTGTATGGTGTAAGAAAGTGGTCCAGGTTGATTCTTCTGCATGTCGCTGTCCAGTTTTCCCAGCACCACTTGCTGAAGAGACTGTCTTTATTCCACTGGATATTCTTTCCTCCTTTATCAAAGATTAATTGGCCATACTTTGTGGGTCCATTTCTGGGTTCTCTATTCTGTTCCATTGATCTGAGTGTCTGTTCTTGTGCCAGTATCATACTGTCTTGATGATGACAGCTTTGTAGTATAGCTTGAAGTCTGGGATTGTGATGCCTCCTGCTTTGGTTTTCTTTTTCAAGATCCCTTTGGCTATTCGGGGTCTTTTCTGGTTCCATACAAATTTTAGGATTATTTGTTCTAGCTCAGTGAAGAATGCTAGTGTAACTTTGATAGGGATTGCATTGAATATGTAGATTGCTTTGGGTAGTATCAACATTTTAACAATATTTGTTCTTCCTATCCAGGATCATGGATTCTTTTTCCATTTTTTTTTTTGTGTGTGTTTTCTTCAATTTCTTTCATAAGCTTTCTATAGCTTTCAGTGTATAGATTTTTCACCTCTTTGGTTAGATTTATTCCTAGGTATTTTATGGTTTTTGGTGCAATTGTAAATGGGATTGATTCCTTGATTTCTCTTTCTGTTGCTTCATTGTTGGTATATAGGGCTACAACTGATTTGTGTACATTGATTTTATATCCTGTCACTTTGCTGAATTCATGAGTCAGTCCAGGCAGTTTTTTGGTGTAATCTTTTGGGTTTTCCATCTAGAGCATCATGTCATCTGCAAAGAGTGAAAGTTTGACATCCTCTTGGCCGATTTGGATGCCTTTTATTTCTTTGTGTTATCTGATGGCTGAGGCTAAGACTTCCAATACTATGTTGAATAACAGTGGAGAGAGTGGACATCCCTGTCTTGTTCCTGACCTTAGGGGGAAAACTCTCCATTTTTCCTCATTGAGGATGATATTAGCATTGGGTCGTTCATATATGGCTTTTATGATCTTGAGGTATGCTCCTTCTACTCCTACTTTCTTTTTTTTTTTTTAAATTTTTCAACGTTTTTTATTTATTTTTGGGACAGAGAGAGACACAGCATGAGCGGGGGAGGGGCAGAGAGAGAGGGAGACACAGAATCGGAAACAGGCTCCAGGCTCCGAGCCATCAGCCCAGAGCCTGACGCGGGGCTCGAACTCACGGACTCACGGACCGCAAGATCGTGACCTGGCTGAAGTCGGACGCTTAACCGACTGCGCCACCCAGGCGCCCCTACTCCTACTTTCTTGAGGGTTTTTATCAAGAAAGGATGCTGTATTTTGTCAAATGCTTCCTCTGCATCTATTGAGAGGATCATATGGTTCTTGTCCTTTCGTTTATTGATGTGATGAATCACGTTAATTGTTTTGTGGATATTGAACCAGCCCTGAATCCCAAGTATAAATCCCGATGGGTTATGGTGAATAATTTTTTAATGTATTGTTGGATCTGGTTGACTAATATGTTTTTGAGGATTTTTGCATCCATTTTCATCAGGGAAATTGGTCTATAGTTCTCCTTTTTAGTTGGGTCTCTGGTTTTGGAATCAAGGTAATGCTGGCTTCATAGAAAGAGTTTGGAAGTTTCCCTTCCGTTTATATTTTTTGGAATAGCTTCAAGAGAATAGGTGTTAACTCTTCCTTAAATGTTTGGTAGAATTCCCCTGGAAAGCCATCTGGGTATGGACTCTTGTTTTTTGGCAGGTTTTTGATTACTAATTTGATTTCCTTACTGGTTATGGGTCTGTTCAAATTTTCTATTTCTTCCTGTTTCAGTTTTGGTAGTGTATATGTTTCTAGGAATTTGTCCATTTCTTCCAGATTACCCATTTTATTGGCATATAATTGCTCATAATATTCTCTTATTGTTTTTATTTCTGTTGTGTTGGTTGTGATCTCTCCTCTTTCATTCTTGATTTTATTTATTTGGGTCCTTTCCTTTTTCTTTTTGATCCAACTGGCTAGTGGTTTAGCAATTTTGTTTATTCTTTCCAAGAACCATCTTTTGGTGCCCTTGATCTGTTCTACTGTTTTTCTTTTTTGTTGTTTTTTTGTTTTGTTTGTTTTTTGTGGGTTTTTTTTTTTTTTTGATAGCATTAATTTCTGCTCTAATCTTGATTATTTCCTATCTTCTGCTGGCTTGGGGTTTTATTTGCTGTTCTTTTTCCAGCTCCTTAAGGTGTAAGGTTAGGTTGTATATCTGAGATCTTTCTTCCTTCTTTGCTTGTCTTCCTTCTTTCTTCCTTCTTTGCTGTGTCCCAGAGGTTTTGAGTTGTGGTGTTATCATGTTCATTGCTTTACATCTACTTTTTAATTTCCTCTTTAACTGCTTGGTTAGCCCATTCATTATTTAGTAGTATGTTCTTCAGTCTCCAAGTATTTGTTACCTTTCCAAATTTTTTCTTGTGGTTGATTTTGAGTTTCATAGCATTGTGGTATGAAAATATGCACAGTATGATCTTGATCATTTTGTACTTACTTAGGACTGATTTGTGTCCCAGTATATGGTCTATTCTGGAAGATGTTCTATGTGCACTGGAGAAGCAGAAGAATGCTGCTTTAGGATGAAATGTTCTGAATACATCTGTTAAGTCCATCTGTTCCAGTGTGTCATGCAAAGGCATTGTTTCCTCGTTGGTTTTCTGATTTGATGATCTGCCCATTGCTTTAAATCAGGTGTTGAAATCCCTTACTATTATGGTATTACTATCAATGAGTTTCTTTATGTTTGTGATTAATTGATTTATATATTTGGGTACTCTCACATTTGGTGCATAAATGTTTACAATTGTTAGGTCTTCTTGGTGGATAGACTCCTTGATTATGATATAATGTCCTTCTTCATGTCTTGACACAGTCTTTATTTTAAAGTCTACATTGTCTGATATGAGTATGGTTACTGGGGCTTTCTTTGGCGACCATTAGCATGAGAGATGGTTCTCCATCCAATTACTTTCAATCTGAAGGTGTCTTTAGGTCTAAAGTGGGTCTCTTGTAAACAGCATATAGATGGGTCTTGTTTTCTTATCCATTCTGTTACCCTATGTCTTTTGTTTGGAGCATTGAGTCCATTGATGTTTAGAGTGAATACTGAAAGATATGAATTTATTGCCATTATGTTGCTTGTAGATTTGGAGTTTCTGGTGTTCTCTGGTCCTTTCTAATCTTTATTGCTCTTGAGATATATATTTTTTCATCTTTTCTCCCCTCAGAGAGTCCCCCTTAAAATTTCTTGCAGGGCCTGTTTAATGGTCATGCTCTCCTTTAATTTTTGTTTGTCAGGGAAACATTTATTCTCTCCTTCTGTTTTGAATGACAGCCGTGCTGGATAAAGAATTTTTGACTGCATCTTCTTCTGGTTCAGTACAGTGAATAT
This sequence comes from Panthera leo, assembly GCF_018350215.1. NCBI lineage: Eukaryota > Metazoa > Chordata > Mammalia > Carnivora > Felidae > Panthera > Panthera leo. The sequence continues at coordinate 125,950 of NC_056689.1, read as the reverse complement.
ATCCTGCCACTCCTTCCTGGCCTGTCACGTTTCTGTGAATAGGTCTGCTGCAAACCTGATCTGTCTTCCCTTGTATGTTAGGGACTTTTTTTCCCTTGCTGCTTTCATGTTTCTCTCCTTGCCTGAGTATTTTGTGAATTTGACTATGATATGCCTTGTTGATGGCCGATTTTTGTTGAATCTAATGGGGGTCCTCTGTGCCTCCTAGATTTTGATGTCTGTGTCTTTCCCCAGGTTAGGAAAGTTTTCCACTATGATTTGCTCACATAATCCTTTTACTCCTATTTCTCTCTCTTCCTCTTCTGGGGCCCTATGATTCTGCTGTTGTTCCTTTTTAATGAGTCACTGATTTCTCTAATTCTTAAATCATGCTCTTTTGCCTTGATCTCCCTCTTTTTTTTTTCTGTTTCATTATTCTCTATAAGTTTGTCCTCTATATCGCTGATTCTCTGTTCTGCCTCATCCATCCTTGCCACCGCTGCATCCATCCGTGATTATGCTCAGTTATATCATTTTAAATTTCATTCTGGCTATTTTTTACTTGTATCTCTGCAGAAAGGGATTCTAATCTATTTTCAATTCCAGCTAGTATTCTTACTATTGTGATTCTAAACTCTGGTTCAGACATCTTGCTTGTATCTGTGTTGGTTAAATCCTTGGCTGTTGTTTCTTTGTGCTTTTACTTTTGGGGTGAATTTCTTTGTTTTGTCATTTTGAAGGGAGAAAAGAAATTAATGAGGTAGAAAAATTGAAATTAAAAAAATTAAAATTAAAAAATATTAAAATTAAAAATTAAAAACACACCCCCACACAAAAATCGAATAGATGATGCTAGATGCTAGTGTGGTTTGGTCTGGGTATTGAAAGTGCTTTGAGATATTAGAGAAAAAAAAGCAGAGGGGAAGGGAAATTGTTTCAGAATCTGAAAAAATGAATACACTGAAGTAGACTAAAATGAGATAATGGGATTAAAATAGAATTTGAAAAAAATATACACCAAAGTAAAGAATATAGTAGAAAAAAATTAAAGCAAGTATTTTTAATAAAAATTAAAAACAAATATGAATTTTTTTCTTTTTCTGTATTTAAGAAAAAAGAAAAGAAAGGAAAAAGAAAAATATAAAAAAAGAAATTGTTTGAAAATTTTAAAAGGTGAATACACTGTAGTAGACTAAAATAAAATGATGGAAGTAAAATAGAATTTGAAAAAATTTACATAAAAGCAAAAATATAGTAAAAAAATTAAATAAAATATTTTAATAGAAATTGAAAGAAAAAATGAATTTTTCTCCTGCATTCAAGAAAAAGAAAAGAAACAAAAAAGAGAAAAAATAAAAAGAACAAAAAGGAAATTGAAAATTTGAAAAGGTGAATACACTGAAGTAGACTAAAATAAAATGATGGAAGTACAATAGAATTTAAAAAAATTTACACAAAAGTAAAAAATATAGTAATAAAAATTAAATACAAATATTTAAAAAAATTTTCTTAATGTTTATTTTTGAAGGAGAGAGACAGAATGTGAGTGGGAGAGGGGTAGAGAGAGAGCGGGAGATACAGAATCCGAAGCAGACTCCAGGCTCTGAGCTATCAGCACAGAGCCTGACATGGGGCTCGAACTCACAATCTGTGAGATCATGACCTGAGTGAAGTCAGTCGCCCAACCGACTGAGCCACACAGGCGCCCCTAAAGAAAAATATTTTTAATAAAAATTGAAAATAAAAGTGAATTTTTTTTCTGTATTCAAGAAAAGTGTAAAAGAGAAAAAGAAAAAAAAAGAAAGAAAATTGAATAGATGAACCTGCTAATAGATTGAAGTAGGACTGAAATTGCTTCATTTTCCCCTAGAAGTTAGTCTATGTAGCGCTTTATAGTCCATAAACTAAGCTAGCGGTGAGACTTGTGTTCTTGAAGAGCAAAGTAGGCCCAGTTGTTCAGGGCTCAGTGTAATGGCTCCACTCTCCACTAGATGGCGCTGCTCGCCTACTGGGGTGGATTGTTGCGATGCTTGTAGTTGTGTATGCGCATGCACGGGAGCGGTGAAAATGGCATCACCCACCTACCTGGTCTGTTCTCCCGGATCAACAATCAAGCACCTGTCCTCTATCTTCAGCTCTCGTCCACTCCCCACTTTTTCACTCTCTGTGGCCAGGCCCCAGGCAGCACTTCTCTCCCGAGTTTTGTCCCAGATGCAGCTGTTTTTCCTGGCCCCTTACTTCTGAAGGACTGTGGCTTTGACCTGTTCTGCCCCTCTGTGGGAGGGTCTCACCGAGCAATGGCCAAATGAGCAATGGCCGAATGTTGGCTCCACCCAGGAACACTTGCAGGACCCTGCTGCTGCCAGTGCACTGAGACTGTGGCCGGGTGCCAGGCCGCCCCAGAAAAAGTTTGTGATACAGTGTAGCAGCAGCCTTTCAGGGATGATGGAAAATCACAACACACATCTGGCACCAGGCTTCACCCTTAATGACCTTGCCCCAGCACCAGCGAATGTGGCTGCCTTCCGGGGTCTGCTGGGACGAGGTGGCTTCAACAGTCTCTACCAAATGTCCTTCCAGCAGTGGAACAGCTTTTCCCCGTGTGGCCCAAGAACCTCCCGGACCCCACTCTGTTCCTGGGGATTCGCCCTTCCCATCAGAGCACCACCAGGTAGGGAGCTGCGGAGTTGCAGCCTTTGCATTCCCCTTGTTTCCAGTCTTAATGGAATTTAAACCGACTCCTTTCTACCCTTTTAGTTTAGTCCCTGCGGCTGTTTCCAATTTTCCACTTTCTCTCCAGCTGCTTTTGGTGAGGGATGCTTTTCCCGCATTCTACCCCCTCCCCAGTCTTTGTCCTCTCTCTGCCTGCAAAAGCAGTTCTCTACCTTCTGTGGCTTCTTGTTCCCCAAATTTACCTGTCCATGGCACGTACCTGCTGATTTATGTGGTTCAGGTTGTGCAGATTGTTGTGTTAATCCTTCAATCAGGTTTCTAGGTGTGTAGGATGGTTTAGTGTTGGTCTGGCTATACTTCACGGACAGGAGACACACAAAAAACTTCCATGCTGTTGCACCATCTTGGCTTCTCCCTCTGGGGCCAGTCTCTTTTTAAGTGTCAGTTTAGGTTGTTTGACTGGATCACTTCACCGGGTTGAGGGTTCCTCTCAGTTGGCCTTCTTAGCTCTGGAGTGATGGACCCATGGGGTGATACCTGAAACTGAATCCTCTATTTGGTTGTATGTCTGTAAAGTTCATCTCCAAGTCTTCGAAAGGGGAGGGTTTCTAGTAACTGTCAGATCAGGTTTAGGGATGATATGGTTTGTATATTTAGAGATCATCCTGTTTTCCAGTTGTTTAAATAATCATATGCCCATGGGGTCTTATTATTATCCCCATAGAATAATAACCACAGATTTCCTATACATGAAATACTGTGACAATTTTCTGAAGTTTACCTCAAATTTTCTAGTTTAGGTGAACAACAAACATTTAAAGGCAATCATAACTACAATTTAACATCCATAATGGTGCATTGTTGAAACATAGTTGTTTTCTCTAAAAATCCCTTCTTTCCAGAGATAGCCAATTTGGGACAAATGTATTTGTAGAATAAATACAGTCTTAACAAATCTTGCCTAAATATTTACATAAGCTCAGCAAGAATAGCTATTGATCATGAGAATCTTTTAAAGTTTGCTTTGCTGGAACCTTTTATAAAGAATCTTTGCATTGAACTTTTAGTAGCCTCTCCAGCCCAGAAGCCAAGCCAAATACTTGCCATCAGACAGGCCTGCAATACCTGTAGAATGGGGTGAATTCCTCTTTACAAGGTCCCCAAGATATCCTGAGGTTCCTGCACCTGCCAGGAAATGACATTTTTTACTCACCTGGTAAGGCTGCTGGGAACTCTGTAAGCAAGGCATCAGGTCAACATTTTCAGGGGGCTTTATGGCTCCATGTTTTATAAAGCCAACCCTAATTCCTTAAAGCTTTCTGGTCATATCTGAGTCTTTGAATGTCATCCTCAAATATGACATTCCAGTCAAAGCCTTGCTAAAATAACCAGCATATCCAATGGTGACCTGTTATAAGATGAACAGATTTTTATTGAACTTATGCAAAAAATTGTAATTGCCATGAAATAAAGAATACTCATTGAGAGTTTTTAATTTCAGGGGAATTATGTAAAGAGGAAAGATAAGTGCTTTAGTTTACAAATGCATACTTTATGACATTTTTGTATATCACAGATATCTTAAGAGAAAGTTTCCTTAATCTAGAAGAGGAAAACATTAGAAAACCAGCAATATTTTCAACAAGAATCACAAAACTATATTCTTTTTCAGCTCATTTAATCTCATGTTTTTAATTCTTGTTTAATTTGAATGCAGCTTTTTAGTTCTGGAAACTTTTACCCATTTTAGTATTAATCTTAAAGATGTCGAATACCTGTATTTGTTCCCAAAGTCCTTTTTATAAATCTCCTTGAAGAAGAAACATGTTTTGTGAGAGAATAAGAACAATTTTAAATGACAAGATCTCAGAAATAGACATTGTTAAAGATTTAATTAGAGTTCATTATGATGCAATTGACAAAGAAATTCGGTTATTTCTGTGACACATAACATTTCAAGTAATCAGAATATTAAGTGATGACCTTATATCAAAACATTAAAATTTTAGGAATCGCATATATTCGGGTAGTTACAACATTTACCTCTGCAATACAATCTAAGGTTTACCATCGTATGACAGTGCTTTTCTAAGTAACTTAGCATCCCAAATAAAAGGGCCTGATTGGTCAAGAAGACTTTATTTACCATTTAAATACTGAGAAGTTTGTTAAAACCCCAGAAGGCATAAGTGCATCCTAAATAGGATTACAGATCATTATAAATCTTACAATTTAATTTATTTAACCAAAGTAGCATTAAAATATCCCAAAGGTGAATGTATAGCATTATATAGTTGTTCTCAAAACCTAGCTCCTTTAACATTGAGAAGTTTTAACTAAGTAATCAAAGACCTGATAAAGATGAAACCTAAAACTTTGATTTTCCCAGAGGATAAACCTTTGTTTGCACTGTCTTATCAAGATCAGATCAACAGTTCAAGAAAACTTGTCATTTGAGCAAAGAGAAAGCACAATTTCAACCTTATCACAGTGTACTTTTAAATTTTTATTTACTTTAACCTTCTACAACTTTTTTTTTGCTTTTAAATTTTGTTCCAAAGCCATTTCTTTCCAAATAACCAGCCTCATTTAGGACAAAATTACTTTTTATTACCCTCAACAAAATTGTATTTTTGTTTTTTATATGTTTCTATATGCTTCCTACTTTCCTACATACAGGGTTGTGTTTTTTTATTTTTATCAGTCTTAAGTATATTTAGCAGAATTTTAACTCTTGGGAACTCTGAGGACTTAGGAACTAATTGAGAGGTGTTTACATTAGAATTTTTTAGATGGTAAATTTATGAACCAATTAAGTACAAAGCATGTTTTCCAATAGGTCCGAATAGCCTTAATTTCTCAGCAATAAGAAGTTAAAAAAAACCCCACAAACCTATGTTCAATAATCAAAGCTTTAGCATCCCATCCTATTTGGAAAGTTTCAGGTTACCAAGGACCTTGAAAGCTATCTTAACAATTACCCATGAAAACTTTGAGACAGACAAAATTAATTACCATTAACAAATTGCAACAGAGATAACATGAGCTTATTTGACCTTTGCTCCAATAAACTTAAATTAGTTTAAACATCGAATATGTTTCACCTGTGTCCACCTAAAAGTCAATCAATTTTTCCCCATTGTCAAGCTTCATTTGGGGCACCAGTGGAGATACGTGAAATGGGTGGTCCAAGGGGGGTGCACTTTGATCCTTTGACTTGGAGGGTGGGAGGAGGAACCAATGGTGTCTGTGTAATGCCCCTGATTTCGAATCTGAGAGACCACCAAGGAGCCGATACCGATGCAAACACACAAGGGTTTATTTGCAAGCTCGAGCTTGGGCCCAAGTATACCCGACACAGCAGAGCAGGGACTTGGACCCCTACGTTAAGAGGCGTAGCAGTTTTATAGGGGCCAGTGGCCAATGAGATTGTAACACACACAGAAAGTTGCATACTCATGCCAGTCCACACGCAGGTGGCCAATTGAATTACAATTTACCCTATAATAACTGTTTGAACTAGCCTATCACTCTGGTCAGAATTGGCGCACAAGTTTGGTGGGCAAAAGGCAGGTTTACATTTTTTGGCGGTTAGGGGTTCCACATTCCTATATGAGCCGGTTTCCAGTAAGGGTGTGCTCAGCGGCTTGACTAGGGTGGGGGAGTGTCTTAAGCAATAAGTAGGTCATGTGGGGGTTATACATGAGATGGTGGGTGTAGCACAAAATGGAGTTAGTCTTGCTCTGCTTGTCCAGGGGTAGGGGATTTTTGTTAAATTCCTTGGGTCCCACACCTGACACACTGAGGATGGTATAGGAACACACCCAAGTTGGTGCAGAAACTTAGGAGGGGGAGGGAAAGGCAGAAGCACCAACTGCTTGGGAATATTCCTTAAAATCCCTGTCCTGAGGTAGACTAACACAGATGGCTCCAATTATAGCCATTAACTTGGGAAATGAGGGAGAATCCTTCACATCCATTAAGCAGAGGAACAGGAAGAGACAGTCAGTGTCCCCTTTCTGTCTGCTTCTATCTCGGCTAGACCAATAAGGTGACCTTCTTGAGGTTCCTCCTGATTTCGCTGGATTTTTGGGACTTTCCCAGTTGGGACACATTCTTTTTAATGTCCTTTCCCCTTGCAATAGGTTCATTCCCCCCTTGCTGCTGGACATATTTATGGCCTTCTCAGCCCCCTGCACTGATCCCCTGGAGAGCCTCTTGATATGGTAAGATGTGGACCTGCATCTGGAGAGAGCCTATTCCTGGCCGAGGGCGCCTGCAACTGGCCAAGGGCAAAATCTGGCAGCCGGTCCTTGTAGGGGAGGGTTCTCTGGCCCAGAAGGGGAAGAGAAATGGATGGCTGCAGTGGCAGTGTGGTGATGGCAGCAAGAGACAGAAAAGGGGAGGAGTTTCAAGCTCAGGGGAGGGGGAGGGAGCCTAATGAGTCATGAGGAGGTGGAACATTAGGGGAGCGGTGGATTGCTTCTTTGGTTCCCTGGTTGAGTCTCGGGATAAAGCAGCTAAAACCTTTGCTTGGCTCTCCTTGCTCCATCCTGACCCCACAATGCTCCCGTGAGGCAGAGTCACAAAGACAGAGGGACAGGGGTACCTCATCCAATAAGAAGACCAGCCAGATACCTGTCTGGCTGTGTCCCAAAGGAACCCAGGCATCGCTCAGCCTCGCAGGTCCCAGCCCTGCGACCCACGATCAGAAACCACTCTGGTATCACCACAGACGGAGCGCCATCCATCAGGGAATTGCAGATGGGCTCACTCAGACTCTGTGGGCCCCTGAGAACCCCAAGAGTGCCCGCCTATGGAGCCACAGAATTGAACTCAGCAGACAAACTAGACTGAGTCACACATTCACATTCACATTCACATTCACATACACACCAGAGGTTATTACATTCCTTCCCACAGAATTCTACCTGTGAGACTTCTGAAGTCTCGGGAAGTGACTAGGTCCCCCTTCCACTCTTGTGAGTGGGCCTCATTAGATTGGGCCCCAGCCTTACTGGTTCTGACGTTGAGTCCAGGTCCTCACCTGCCAAGTCTCCCCAAGTCTGGCAGGAACGGCATAGTGGGGCCAGCCCGAGGCCACCGAGACTGTTGAAATTCAGGCAGGGTGCGCCCCCTCTCTTGCGATCCCTCATTCCATCACCGCCTTGCTGTTCTTCCAAACCAGTGGCAACAATGGGCCAGCACGGTTGGGTTTCCTGGTCAGGGAACCAAATTTGTTACAGAACCAGGCTAGAACGCTGGTGGAGAAAACAAGCAGCACTCGGAAATCTTGGTGGATCAGAGATTTATTTAACACTGGTGGGATCAGAGGAGACTGTTTCTCCAAAGATCTGAGCGCCGAATGCAAGTGGGGAGGGTAATTTATAGTTGTCAACTTCCATATATGTGGGGGTTTTCATGCGTGCAGCAAACAAAGGGAGAAAAACTTGGAGGAGGGTCTCTAAGCTAGAGACCAGAGTCTGTTTTAGCCCCATTGGCCATCTTTGGTGTACTTTATTGACTTCTCCAGCAGAAATATGTATTTCTGGTTTCGCAAAACTTTGGTATCTGTGATACAAGAGTCCTGGAGCTCATGTCTCCAACCCTGATGGCTGCCTGGGTGCCACATACAAAACTTAAAGGTTTCGGATCCTTTGCAAGCTTGTTGAGCTGTGTTGATTGAAGTCTCTGGTAGATCCAGGTTCTTTTTTCTTTTTTTTCCTACAGCTAAATCCTGCCCATTAATTAGAAGCTGGAATAAAATCACTGTAAATATTGAAGGCTAACAAATCAGTTTCCAAAGTATGTACTTCTGAGACTGATTAACAACATGGGCAACCAGAGAATACCAAATGTCAGTAGCACACAGTTCTTTCTATCTCCTGGTGTATGTTTGCTTTCCTTGAGCACAATAAAGACCATAATAGAGGAAGGATCTAGTGATTTATAATAAAAACAAACAGAGTAGATGGCTAATTTAGAACTGGTAGATGGGAAGCTTTCCCCCAAGTAGGGCATTTTGCCCTTTTTAGTTATCTGTATGTTTGTTTGTTGATGAGAAATTCATGCAACATAACATTAACCATTTTAAAGTGAACTACATAGAGTCTCTTTGTAGATATTTAAACCCAGACTGGCTACCTCACTATTCCAATGTTAACAGTGAAAGCTATAATCAATTGGAATTTCTTTGTACTTTACATTTATGCTATGTGTATGCCAAATGAAAAGTTTGATCTTCTGTCACTGAACTGACTAGCTTTAGATACAATGGATTCAAATTGACTAGTTATTCAAAATGTGCTTACAGGTGCGCCTGGGTGGCTCAGTTAAGTTTCCAACTCTTGATTTTGGCTTGGGTCATGATCTCATAGTTCATCGGTTCGAGCCCCATGTAGAGGAGCCTGCTTGGGATTCTGTGTCTCCCCCTCTCTCTACCCTTCACCATTTGCTTGTGCCCTCTCAAAAGAAATAAACAAACTTTTAAAAAGTGCTTACATAACACTAAAATAACAGATCAATCAGAGGAAAAATACCAAGTAGATTGAATTCTCATGCATTTGACTGATAGACAAAATTCTTACTTTTTAATCTACCACAGCAGTGTCTTACAGACATGGTCTCAGCAGCAAGTCTATCAAACCTTAAGATCTCCACAAAGAGGGGTGCCTGGGTGGCGCAGTCGGTTAAGCGTCCGACTTCAGCCAGGTCATGATCTCGCGGTCTGTGAGTTCGAGCCCCGCGTCAGGCATCTGGGCTGATGGCTCGGAGCCTGGAGCCTGTTTCCGATTCTGTGTCTCCCTCTCTCTCTGCCCCTCCCCCGTTCATGCTCTGTCTCTCTCTGTCCCAAAAATAAATTAAAAAAACGTTGAAAAAAAAAGATCTCCACAAAGAGAAGCCTTGTGCTCATGATGTGGGAAACAGAGGCAGAAGGAAATGGAAGATAGAGTTAAATTTCCTTGTAACCTGCAGCCCATTGACAAAAACTTAAGGATGCCAGAGTAAAACATTTCTCCAGGAACTCCCTACACTCTTAATATTAATGCTTTGGAAGACAGAACAATAACCTTAGCTTGACAACAGCCAGGCCTCTAGGATCCTGGGAGTCTTCTTTAGTATATGAAAAATCTCATTGGAAACTTGGCCTGGAGAGGCTACTAAAAAGTTCAATTTAGATTCCTTATGGAAAGTTTCAGAAAAGCAAATTTTGAAAGATATACATGATCAATCACTACTTTTCCTGAGCTTGTGAAAACATTTAGGACAAGTTTATTAAAACTGGACTTGTTTTACAAATAAATTAGTCTTGGTTTGGCCATCTCTGGAAATAAGGGTTATTAGAAAGAAAAATTTTGTTTCAATTACACACCATTATGAATGTTAAATTCTAGTTCTGATTGTCTTTAAATGTTGTTTGCCTAAACTAGACAACTTGAGGTAAACTTCAGAGATACTGTCACAATAGCATAGGTATGGTCTATCTTCATGCTTGTTATTCTGTGGGGATAGTAACAGGACCCCATGAGCATATGATTATTTGAACAACTGGAAAATGGGATGGATTCCCCAACAATTGTATATGGAAAAACCTTTTCTCACTATAGACCTATCAATAGATGCTCTACATATGTATTGTTTATTTAAATTATTCACTTGAGACTGGGGTAATTCATAAATCTCTAATCAATATGCAAACCATATCCTCCCTAAACCTGATCTGACAGTTACTAGAAACCTACCCCATATAAACTCAGGAAACATGGTTTATTTAAAGGATTAAACATCTAGTACAGCAGGGGATTTAACTGAAAAATGGAAGAGCCCTTACCGGGTCATATTATGTGCTAGCACCGCAGTAAAATTAGAAGGCCATTCCACATGGACTCCTATATCAAGAATTAAACCTGTACTCTCCTCACAGGAATCTAGTAGGCCAGCTGACACACATTTTTATTCCTGTTAACCAGTGGAAGACCTCAAATTTCTCTTCAGATGACAGTAATGGACTAGAGCTAACAAAGGTTTTTTATTCAAACTTTTTCTTATTATTAACCTTATTTTGTTTTTCGGATGTCTCCCTGCCTTATGCCAAGACTCCTTCACTGCCATAAGTTCTAGTGTGGGATCCAAAGAATTAAACAAAAATCCCCTACCCCTGGACAAGCAGAGCAAGACTAACTCCATTTTGTGCTACACCCACCATCTCATGTATAACCCCCACATGACCTGTTTATTGATTAAGACACTCCCCCACCCTAGTCAAGCCGCTGAGCACACCCTTACTGGAAACCAGCTCAAATAGGAATGCGGAACCCTTAACCACCAAAGAATGTAAACCCCAGCCTTTGGCCCGCCAAACTTGTGCGCCAATTCTGACCAGAGTGATAGGCTAGTTCAAACAGTTATTATAGGGTAAATTGTAATCCAATTGGCCACCTGCGTGTGGACTGGCATGAGTATGCAACTTTCTGTGTGTGTTACAATCTCATTGGCCACTGGCCCCTATAAAACTGCTACGCCTCTTAACCTAGGGGTCCAAGTCCCTGCTCCGCTGTGTCGGGTATACTTGGGCCCAAGCTCGAGCTTGCAAATAAACCCTCGTGCATTTGGATGGGTATCGGCTCCTTGGTGGTCTCTTGGATTCGAAATCAGGGGCATTACACTAGCTGACAGATGATCCTTTCAACACAAGGACGTTCATATATGTTGTCTACTTTGAATTGTCTGCCTCTGCCTTTGGTAACTCTTAAATATAAATACCTTCCCGAACTGACCACTGTTGACCCACAGATAGGGACATCACTATGCCTCTATTCAGCAGAAAGAAGTTACAGAAAAGAAGACCTTCCCCCCTCAGGAAACTTAAAGATTTTAGGGTCAAAATTGTGCAGGGGGAAATGATGTGGGAAACAGAGGCAGAAGGAAATGGCAGATAAAATTAAATTTTCTTACAACCTGCAGCCCATTGACAAATACTTGAGGCTGGCAGGGTGTCTTAATGTTAATGCTTTGTTAGAGGGAAAAACAACCTTAGCTTGACAATAGCTAGGCTTCCAGTATCCTGTGAGTCTTATTTAGCATATGAAAACCTCTGTGGAAACTTCCCCTGGACTTTACCTCCCCCAACTCCCAAGTATATAACCGGTCTCTCCTCAGGGTCTTTGGGTAGCTCTTACTGCCCATGGGACCTGTCCCCATGCTTTAATAAAATCACCTTTTTTGGGACCAAAGATGTCTCAAGAATTCTTTCTTAGCTGATGACTCTGGATCCCGTCATCACCCCCAAAAACCTCATCACTCAGGGGTGCCGGGGTGGCTCAGTTGGTTAAGCACCTGACCTCGGCTCAGGTCCTGATCTCATGGCTTGTGAATTCAAGCCCCAAGTCAGGCTCTGTGCTGACAGGTCAGAGCCTGAAGCCTGCTTCAGATTCTCCCCCCACCACTCCATCCCTCCTTGACTCACACTGCCCCTCTGTGTCTCAAAAATAAATAAACATCAAAAAAACTAAAAACGTTTTAAAAAAAGAAAAAAAAAACCTCATTACTCATAGGAAGAACTGATCTCATCTCTATCACTGATCAGAAATTAGAACATGTGTTTGACACACCTGGGTTCAGACTCTCTGATCCTTTCCAGGGAAGGATTGTGTTATTACATCTGACTCCTCAGTGCTTAGCAGTGGGCCTGGGCACTGCACCTCAAAGATACAAAGATTGCTTTGGAGAACCTCAAAATCTGCTCAGGGGAATCCTTCCCCTGTGTTGTGAATTTCTGTGCCTCCCCACAGTCAAAGCTTCCTGAGAGGATGCCAAAATCCTAAACCTTTCTTAACTCTGATCATCCTAATGCTGTGTACTTACTGCCTTATTGATTGTACAATAAACAACTCAGAACTGTAAAGATAAAGGCTACTGGTGAATGTCTCCTCACATCACTGTTGTACTTTAGCCTAGGACTCAGGGTGGAACCACTCCTCACAGGTTGAGGGGAGCACAGATTGGAGATCCACTGGGTTCTTTTTGTGCTCCTGAAACCACCACTGTAGGCTGTTACCCTGATAAGGTGATCCTGAGAATGTGTTTAGTTTATGTTTAAGATTACAAATGTTACTCTAAGGGTGAAGTTTTCACTCCAGAATCACCTGTGTAGCTTTTTCAAATGAAAGATGCTCATTCCTGCTGCCCACATCAAGGTACCTGTACTTCTTGAAAGCATCTAGGTGAATTTTAGCCATGGCCAGGGTCAACTCCCTCTCAGAGCCTAATCATCAGATGATTACTGGCGACCAACCTGCCTCTGGAGTTCTATGATCTGCAACAAAACATTTCTGTCTCCACAATAGTGAGAGAAAATGACATCCCATTGTTTCTTCTCTTGGCCTCTTCTAGGACCCCAAGATTCTTAGGAGAAGATGTTTAGTACTGAGCATAATGTCCGGGTTTAAAATCAGATTTCATTTTCCCCCTAATGCTCACCATTATTAAGTGAGAGGTAAATGAGTGGTTGTGGTCCTCTTGACCCCACTCCATTACTGAAATGAATTGAAAGCCTCAAAACAGTGTCCCTAGCCAAGCCATCAATAAAAACACGTTCCCTGTGGATTGCAAAATAGATGTCTGTCTCGACAGGAACATCCTGCGTGGCCTTTGTATGTGAGGGGTGACTATTTAATTAAAAGAGTGCAGAGTCCCTGTCAGAATGAAGTTGCTGTCCAAAAGCCATCATCAAATCTTAACCAGAGCAAGTCTGCCACCCAGTGTTCAAAGCCAGCATGAAATTCTGTCAGCATTCCTGGAGAAGCAGCTCCTTTCCAGGGGCGCCCACTTCCATTTTACTTTCTTTAGCTAAGGTCAATTCTGGGATTCTTGGGGCTCTAGGGAGAGACACTTATTTCTGGGTAAAGCCTATAAAAATACAAACACTTGCACTCATTACTCACTCACTCACTAAGACAACAAAAATCATGCCAAAAAAAGTCATGATCCATCTGCCTGACCTTCATTCTCATTAAATTGGCGCCAACAACTGGGAGCCAGAACTCCACGTTTGTGGAGCCAGAATCTTGCTGCAGTCAATGACAGGTGGTGTTTCCAGGCACATCTATAATCCTGAGGGATTTTTGATCTTCATTTGCTGAAGGTAGTTGGTTAATTACAGGAATTTAAATTTCAACAATAACTGTGAAGACTGCTGTGTTTTGGTGCTAAAACTTATTTTGTAAAGTATCATTCACATCAAAATGTTCTGTCCCTAGGAAATATCCGGGTTCACAGCTCTGGGGACTAACCAGTCCAAGCTCCCTGGGTGACAATGATAATGATCTCTCAATCTCAGCTGCACAATAAGACTGAATTTACTTACAAAGAAGTGTTGAAGAATAGTATGCAAGAGTAAAAATTCTGTTAGAAGTAAAATATAGATGTACCTTACCTGACATAAGGCCCCTTCCTCCAGCAGGAGTGACCAGGGATGGGTCATCATCAGGTGTCCTGAGACAGAAGACCACCTTCCTCTTGGTCCCTCCTCGACAGTGCAGTCTATCCTCTTTCCACTGAAGAAGTGGGAGTTTTGGAGTGGTGAGGAGTTTGGAGCTGATGGCCAAGAAAGAATTCTTGAAACGTTGTTGGTGCAAAAAGGTGGTTTTATTAAAGCATGGGGACAGGACCAGCAGGCAGAAAGAGCTGCACTGGAGTTGTGAGGAGTGGCTGATTATATATCTTCCAGTGGGGAGGGGTAAAGGCCAGGGGAAATTCCCAAAAGGACTTTGATATGCTAAAGAAAACTTACAAGATCCTGGAGGCCTAGGTAAAGTTATTTTTCCCTCTAGCAAGGCATTAATATTAAGACAGTTGGGAGTTTATTAGAGGAATATTTCTCTCTGCCTATCTCAAGTATTTGTCAATAGGCTGCCGGTCATAAAGAAATGTAATTTTACCACCATTTCCTTCTTGCTTTTGTTCCCCACATCACTATCCAGGAAACAGAGTCTATGGGTTTCTGGAGATCAGGATATTGATAAGATTGCCTTTTTTCTTGTAATTTACTAAGATATTTATAAACTGATGAAGGCCCCTGTCCTGCATGACTGTGATCTCTATTAGTTAACCATTGTTTTTGTTTTGTTTTGTTTTTGTTTTTGTTTCTTTGTTTTTGTTTTTCCCCCCTTTCCTTTGTTCTTGGACAGACAGGAGTGCCTGAAGAATGTCACACACTTCCCACCATGGGGGGGGGGGGGGTGCTGCTTTTACTTTGTTTACTTTTACAAAGTTTTTACTTTCTCCTCAGCTTGCCTTTGGCTCCCTCTTCACCACTAAACCAGGTTAAAGATGAAATAGCCATGACTTACTGGCAACAGATATAGGACTAATGGCCATGATGGGAACTCATCTAACCCCCACTAACTGTTGTCTAAAACTGACCCTTCCTGTAGTTACCACATTTCACCACAAAAGGAACTAACCAGCATCAATCAAGCACATAGGATTCACTGGGCACCACGTTTTACCTTCATTATTACTCCCATTTACCAGGAAGTTAGAATTACCTATCTGACACAGAAGCCCATTCTCTTCCTGATACCCTGCACCAGTCAGACTGGAAGGATCTAGAAGTCCTCCCAACATCGAGGAAATCCTTGATTCCATTTACCCTTGGTATCAGATGCTACCAAGGCACTAGGAAAAAAGTTTTTGAGAACCCCAAACCAATATACCTCAAAGATTACTTAATCACATTTATATTGTCTGGTACCGATACTTCCATGATCTAAATTCATATAAACAAAAAGTCACCCAAGACCCTCTCACCTCATGACAGGATTTTAACTACAGTCTCTTAACTGATATGCTTCAGTCCACTAGTCTTTCTTCCCAATCCATTAGGCTTTAAATTAATTTTTCTACATCACTCCTTCATCAAAACAGGAGGGGCGCCTGGGTGGCTCAGTTAGTAAAGCATCCGACTTTGGCTCAGGTTATGATCCCACAGTTCGTGAGTTTGAGTCCCATGTCGGCTCTGTGCTGACAGCTTGGAGCCTGGAGCCTGCTTCAGATTTTGTCTCTCTCTCTCTCTCTCTCTCTCTCTCTCTCTCTCTAGCCCTCCCCTGCTTGTGCTCTGTCTTTCCCTCAAAAATAAATAAACATTAAAAAATTAAATTAAAAAATTTGAAAAAAAAAAACCACATTCGTGACTTTGCCCTTTTCCTGTGGGTGGAATTTGACGTTTTTCTCAATGTTACCACAAGCTACAAATCCAGCTTTATCTGCTCCTTGATGTCATGAATCTTTCTTTTAATCAAGTGTAGGTATCTATGAGAAAAATCCCCTGCTTACATTTGTCTGCTCCTTCATCTATTGTATTCCTCAAATCTGAATAAATTTGCTAATCCTCTCAGCTTGTTCTGATGCTCCTATATTTTCTCAGTCTCAGCTTTAGTCCCGTCTCCTTTATGAGGACTTCCCCATCATGTCAGCTCTCAGTGGTGACTCTGACAACAGAATTCCTCCTGCCCTGCCAGCCTTACATGGTAGAGTGTATGTGTGTTCATGTGGGTGCGTGTGTGTCCACGTGTGTTCCTACTGTACTGAAGCTCCTTTGGGGCAGATACCATGTTTCCAATTCATTCATTGAGAAACTACTTTGTGCTAGGCAATTATCTCTGTGCTACCTTATTTATACTCTTTTTAAACCCCAGCATAACACCTGACAGGCAGCTGGATATAAATTGGGTGTTCAGGAAATATTTGTAGAAAAGGAAAGAAAATTAACACTTTTAAAGGCAAATCTCTATAGTAGATGTTTTTTGTATGCTATATTATTTATCCTAAAATTTTATTTTAGTTACTCTAAAAACAACCCTAGAGGGAAGGTATTTTCCCATTTTTGCAAATGAGAAACCATTACTTGAAGACCTTAAACATTTACCAAAGGTCACCTAAAATGTCATATTTGCATCAAAGATAGTTGTTCTCTCCAAAATACGTTTTTTCTACTGTGTTATGGAGTTATCTTGTCTTTATATAGTTAAAAATTCCGGTGATTTATTTCCACTTCAAACAAATACTTAAATAAATTGGTAAGAGATTCCATGTGAGAACGCCTTTCTTGGGAGACACTTGAGACTTCCAAATAAATGCCATGTTGTGGGGAGAATCTTTTTTTGTCACCAGACTGTGCCCTAAATTAGTTAGGTATACTTGGGCTTAACCTATAAACTTGATGATGCAATCTTGTTATAATATTTTGAATATAAGCATAAATACTGTATTTGAATTTTAAGAATGGAATAATATGAAAAATTTTGTTCCTAAAAGTTTTGTTCCTAAACTTCTAGATCTAAATACAAGGTTATGGAAAATATAGAGGTCTAGCTGAAAAATGCCATGAAGAATCAATCAGTCAAATCTAGAAATGTGAAGAATTTTATGGGACAAATGACCCAATTTGGACAATAGGTCAGTGTCTCAGCAATCAGTGGCTGAGACAAAACTGAGTCCAGACAGTCTGCAGTCAGCTCGATAATCTAGCTCTTAAACACTCAACTGCCATCACAGCATAATGTTGTACATGCTCCCTTGACAGTTTATTCTCTGATCAAGAGAAACAAAAAAAGAAACATCTCAATGTGATGCCACTGAAACTTACATGAGAAAGTGAACAGCTTCACTTTTCTCAACAACAACAAAAAAGGAAAAAACATTTTAGAAATGTCTGATTCTTAGGGCATCTGAGTGAATTAGTCAAGCATCTGACTCTTGATTTCAGCTCAGGTCATGATCTCGTGGTTTGTGAGTTCGAGCCCCACGTCGGGCTCTGCACTGACAGCATGGAGCCTGCTTGGGATTCTCTCTCTTCCTCTCTCTCCACTCCTCCCCCACTCATGCTTGCTGTCTTTCAAAATAAATAAATAAACTTAAAAATAGTTTTAAAAAAGAAATGTCTAATTCTCTCCCAGTGGTATAAATACTCCTGAGAGCTGGCTTCTGAAAGCATAGCTCAGGGCCAGGGTAAGACATAGGACCCCAGAACCACTCCTGGGCCACCACCCCTGACATAAGCAAGACCAGGGAAGGGCTATCGGGCTTCAACAATGGTATGAACACCACTGCCTTGCAGCCCTGGTCATTTCCCTGATTGTGCGACATGACCATGTACAATAACTGGGGTGCCTTTCTACCAGGTTGGATATTGGCACTTATGCAACCATACATTAATGTACACATTTCCAAGCATTTACACTTTGTGAAGCAATTTAAGACAAAAATTTTGAAGACAACCCAAATTGATAGCTAACCATTTTCTACAGTTTTAAATCCTTATACTGGGATTTTACTCATTTGGTTATACTTTCCTCCCAGCAGACAGAATGTATTTCTGTAATATGAAAAAGCTCAAGGATGACAGAGCTCCAAGGCTTTGAGTTAGTGAATCAAGACCTAACTAGTCATCAGAACTTCCTGGTTACATTTTCGAAGCACAGGCTCCATGCTCCACCTTGCAGCCTCTGAATATGAAGCTCTGAATATGATTTTGATGAGGCCCAAGAATTTTTTAAAACTCGCAGTGATTCTGGTGGTCAGTTTTCCCCACAAAACCAACTCCCCCTGCATGCGAGTCCCAAGGTCTAGATGGGCATGGGTGAAAGGAGATTCATACACAGACAACAAAATGGCTCCTGCGTGTTGATTCCTATCAGGTTCCTAAATCTGTGTCTCCACTGGCTCCTCCAAAACTCCTAGTGAAGACCGCCTGACATCTAACACGCCCGAATGGCCCCATGCCACACTTCACCATCAATGAAAAGCTGAGTACACAACAAGACCCAAGGTAGACACAAAGTTGGAGATGAAGCAGGCAAGAATTTTGTGAAGGGTGCCTTTTAGGACTGACTGTGCTAAACCTTTCCTATGGCATCAAAAGGTCTGGACTAGGGGAGAGGGCAAAGGAGGATGTACTGGTTAGAAAAATAAAAATAAAGGGACTGCAGGGGACAAAACAAAAAAGATTCTCTCCCAGTTGTCTTTCCTCAGTGGAGCCGGGTTTACCAGCATCTGAGGGTAGAGGGCTGATCCTTCCAGCAATTCTTCCTTTTCTCTCATTATACACATACACACAAACACATATACATGCTCACTCCCCCGCATATACACACATATGCACATGCATACACATGTGTGTGCACCCCACACACAAACATGCACGCACACACACATATGCATATGCATTCACATGTATGCACACACATACACATGTATGCACATGCACACATGTGTACACGTGTATACACACCCCCACACCCCTCATTTTTAAGTGCATTCTTATGGCAAAGTCATCTGACCCCGTGAAAACATATGCCTTGGGCATGCCATTTTGCTGAATGTGTTTCAGTGTGTATTTTATGTGTTATTATTGCACAACAGATCAATAGCAGGTTTTCCAAAAGGAGTGCTATAACAAAATACTCCAAAATGAGTTCTCAGCTTTCTTTGTATAAACTTCATTATATTGCAGGTATACATGGAGAGTGTTTGTGTCACTTAAAAAAAGGTGCCCATGTTTTTTTCATTTTAAAGGTAAGTACTCTTTATGGAACCAGACAGAATTCTTGTGGAAAAGTAAATATATCTTTCAAAACACTTCAATCCAGATTTTGTTGGGAAAGTTTTTATTTGGAGCTCCAGAGTGTACTGGCAGAGTAGCAATGAGAAAAAGTGTCAGAATGAATCATTCCACCAGGAAGCAACTGATGCTAAAAGATGGAACTAAAGGCCTAATGTAACAAAGTATCTTCCATCAGAGTTTAACATATATACACTCAACATGCATCAAGCTTGATTTAACCAACTTAAAATTGATTGTAATTCATATGGCAGCTGATCTTTTAATTTTCTTATCTATGGGGAGAAAGAGTTTATGAAGAAAATCAAGGGTATTGATAGCATGTATGGGAGAGTGATTCTTAACTTGTGTGATGATAAAGAAGGGAAACTTCATTTAAAATTCAGTGGGGGGCACCTGGGTGACTCAGACGGTTAAGGATTCAACTGGATCAGGTCATGATCTCATGGTTCATGGGATTGAGCCCCACGTGGGGCTCTGTGCTGACAGCTCAGACCCTGGAACCTGCTTCAGATTCTATGTCTCCTTCTCTTTCTGTCCCTCCACTACTTGCACTGTGTCTTTCTCTCTCTCTCTCTCTGTCTCTCTCAAAAATAAATAAACATTAAAAATAATAAAAAATAAATAAAATGTAGTCAGGAATCTCTGGAGGAGGCTCTCATGCACAAACCACTCCTGTAGCCTGCATCACTAGCAGGGAGAAGGAAGATAAGAATTATTTTGACAAGGGAAGACATTTTTTTTATGTAAGAACTTTATCTCCTGGTTTTTTGTTTTGTTTTGTTTTGTTTTTTATTTTGAGAGAGAGAGAGAGAGAGCAAGAAAGCATGAGTAGGGGAGAGGGGCATAGGGAGAGAGAGAGAATCCCAAGCAGATTCCATGTTTAGTGTGGGGCTTGATCCCACAACCCTGAGATCATGACCTGAGCCAAAATCAAGAGCTAGATTCTCAACCAACTGAGCTGCCCAAAAGTCCCCTATCTTCTGCTTTAAAGAAAAGGAGGAAGATCCCTTCCTTCCCAGCAACAACACACTAATCACTGCTTGCGGGTGGTAAGAAACCACCACAACCCTGAATTCTTGTTTCCCAATTAAGTTTTATTCATATAAATCTTCCCCAATTTCCTCCTAAAACCTAGTAAAGCTGACCTTCCTTTTGTCTCTTTGGACTTGCTTATGGTTCACCACAGCTTGCATGTCCGAAATTGCAATTCCTCTGCTATTCCTAAACTCAATTTTCCTTAAATAAAATTGTTCTTTGCTTTGTTTAAACTTAACTCTTGAGAAATAAAGAGTAGTCACTTTATATAAATCTTTGGCAAAAGTAATATTCACTTCAGAAGCAAACGCTATTGCCTCATCTCATGTAAATACCTGTGTGCTGTTATTTAGCGGAAACAGGTGAGCGCTGATGTGTGTGAAGAATCTTTGTGAATGTGCTCTGATCCATTCTCATTTTCTTCCATGAGCCTCCTACTGACTAGTCAGGCTCATCTGAAGAAAAATGACTCCAACACAGAGGAATACTCAGGGACCAATATGCAGATAGTTCTAAATTGGTGAGAACTGTGCCCTGACTTGGTTGGAATCATTTTTCTGCAGATGAGTGCGACTGGTCAGCAGGAGGATCCTAGTCCTTGTCGAAACTAAAACATGGCTTTAACAGCCCTCACTGACCTGTGTGCATGTGTGTAAACAGCACAGCCACAGTACCTGAAGTCGGTTGTTTCATGAACTTACCTGTTTACTAAAGTAAGCCTTCTAGGAAGCTTTGAGTGCAAACAAGCCCTTGAAAAATTCAACTGAATTCATGTACAGTTTTTTCTTTCAAATTTATTCGATTTACATGGACATATCCACCCAGTTCATCTAAATGTAACATGGAACTAGAGTGTTGAGTTCTGAAGAACTCATTTGATGCTTTAAATAATGCTTCCCAATTATGAGATAAGCTAAAACAGTGCTCTTCTGCATTTTCCTTTAACTAACAGTGATTATATATTGTCTATCTTGCAGCTGATATTTAGAAGTAAGTGATCTCAATACATTATATAAACAAATAGAATATCTTTCAAGGGTCATAAGGACTGATTCTGTCATTTTTTAATATGCCTCACATCAAAGGCATTGATTATTTTTTGGCATTGATATTCTTAAGTTATCTGGCAAGAGGAGATCCCAAGCAAGGTATGATTTAATCAAATATCTGGAAATCATTCAATTTCACATAAAAGCGAGGGAAAGAAAACACATTAACTGTCAAATAAATTGTATTTCCACCTACAGAAATACTGATTTGCTCATATGAATGAAGATCACCTATTTACTTTACCAGTGAAATATCTCATTTGGACCCATAGGGTATATTTTGCACAATAATTTCAAGGATTTGAAAGTTAAATTCTTCCACCAAGTTCCAAATTTATTCCTCTTGCAATAAAAAATTTATTCCTCTGTGTGATTTTCCCACTTTAGCCCAAAAAATGTAATGCAAGATGTCTTTAAAAGACAGCAAGAAATACAATTACCTCTTCGATACGCTTTTAATCAAAAAGTGGACTGAAATGCATAAGGATCTTTCAGTCACATCTGGAGGGAGGAAAATTTAACTAACTTGCTATTTTCTTACAAAAATGTCAGGAAAGGAATCCTTCTAAATAACGTTTGCTGTTTGTTAAGTCTCTTTTCCTAGAGAAAAAGCCAATAGCTTTTTTTCTTCTGCTTTTTCTGCATGGCTCACATGAAGAAGGATAAGAAGGAAAGCATCAAAGTGACCTCACACAGTCACAAGAAAGAAGGTCACAACCAACCCAGTAGTGTTACATGTGAAGGGGCAACTCACTGGCATGTTAAATGTTGAAGGACATAATCAGCATCCTCATCTATTGCAAGATGATGTTCAGTTAGACAACTGACATAACATCATATCACAGCAACACTGAAGGGGTTTAAATTACAGTATATTTTAGGGGTTTTGGTTCAAGATGGTGACATCGGAAAATCCTAAAGTCATTTACTCCTGTGGACACACCAATCTACAGCTGTATATGGAAAAATTTCTTCTGGAAAAAAAAAACCTAAAAATTAGTGGGCAGATGAGGAATAAAACACATGAAAGTGGTGGGAAAGACTGAGACATAATCTCACCATAAACCACATCCCCAGCACCTAGACCCACAGTCAGGAGGGGATGAAAGACCCAGAGCTTCTCCCTGAGGAGTGAAGGGTTCATATCCAACATTGGGCACCCCAACTTTTAAGACCTGCCCCCGACTGATGACTTCCCAAAACATCTAGCTATGAAAGCCAGAAAGGCTCATAGTCACGGAGCCAGTGGGCTATGAAGACCTGAGATGTCTCTTGCAGGAACTCTGAAGAAGCTGCTTTTTGTTTTCTGTTTTTATTTTTATTTTATTTTCATTTATTTACTTTTGAGAAACAGAGTGAGACAAAGTGTGAGTGGGGGAGGGGTAGAGAGAGAAGGAGACACAGAATCTGAAGCAGGCTTCAGGCTCTAAGCAAGCGGTCAGCGAAGAGCCTGGTGCAGGGCTCGAACCCACGAACTGTGAGATCATGACCTGAGCCGAAGTTGGATGCTCAACCGATTCAGCCACCCAAGCGCCCAGAAGCTGCTTTTTGAAAGGGCGCCCAGACTTGCTGTGAAAGAGGCATGTTTGCTCATTTTAAAGCACTGCACTGAGGGACAGAGGCTTGCTGAAGTACTCTTGGGGATGGACACCAGTGGGTGTCCTTCCTGTGCTTCAGAGCCCCAGGATCTCCCAGACAGGAACATCTGCATGTGTCTGGGGCATCCGGTGTCTCTGGTGCATCAGGTTTTGAGAATGCCACCCAGAGACATCCTTTGATTTCCTGGCTCTGGAGGCTGTGGGGCTTGTACTGTAATTTAATACTTTTCTGTCTTAGAGATGGACATTGGAGGCTATCTATCTAGATGACCCCTTGTGTTTTGCAGATTTGGAAACTAAGGCCTAGGGAAGATAAGGGACTTGTTAGAGAGTTAATTTTTTTTTGAGAGAGAGAGAGAGAAAGCATGAGCAGTGGAGAGGGACAGAGGGAGAGAGAGAATTTCAAGCAGGATCCATGCCCAGCACAAACCCTGACATGGGGCTTGATCCCATGACCCTGGGATCATGACCTGAGCTAAAATAAGAATCAGACTCTCAACCAACTGAGGCACCCAGGCACCATGAGAGTTCAAAAAAAAAAAAATTAAGGCTACAAGAGGAACTAGAGTTCCTTGTCTTCTGGCTTTTAAACAAGTGCTTGAAGTCAAATATGTTCTAGCCCATCCAGCTGGCTTGAAACAAAGAATCAAGTCACTATTTATTGAGCTCTTCCTATGAGCAAATACAAGGAAACCCTGTATGTCAGTTATCAATGTATTGTGTCTCAGCTTTCATTTCTCTCCTTAATACATGCTCTGCAATAATGGATGGATTTTTCTTATGCATCTCCCTTTTACAGTGAGTGTGATATTAAGTAGAGGGTGCTGCAGCAATATTTCAGAAGGGAGGTATTCTACTGTTTTCTGTCACTGCATGAGCAATCAGTGATTTTGGAGTGAAGGCATTGGGTTGTGCTTGGCCCCAGCCATTTGCCTATAATACAGTCTTTTGATTTCTTTGCAGCCCTGGCCTTGCCTATAGGGCCCTGTCAACCCTGACAGCAACCTGCCATGATGCCCTGCCACATACCCTCAATTGACTGCAGCTCTTGTATGCCCCACAGATTCCTGAAGACTCGTTCCCTCCTGCCCATGGTCTGAAGACCAGCTCTTGCCCATGCAAACTAGCAAAATGTGTGATCCAGTGGGCTGAAACTATAGGTTCAACAAAATCTGAACCCCAACCCAAGGGTGAGCCCTTCTTCCATGTTTGTCTTTCCTGTATACTCTCCCTCAGTCCTAGTGTACCCTATCAGTTTTCTTATATCTTATAATTATTCTCCTTTCATAGTTCAATAATTTTTTATATTATGCTTCTCATATTTATATCATTTTATGATTCTTGTCTCCTGATTGGACCCAGACTGATAAACCCTGCCAAAGATGGAGTCATAGCTATCAAACTAAGAAACACAGCACCAAGAACAGTGATAAACAAAAATCTCCCATTGAAGATGCTGTGAATGGAACCAAGTCGCCCAAAGAGCCTGGCTACTACTAAGCTCTCAGCTATGGAACAGAAGTTCTTTTTTGCTGAGTGTAATATGTGAGTTTAGGTGAAAACCCAATTGTTCTGGATCACAGACAGGATTTAATAGACCATGAGGTTAAAAAAGAAAGAAAGAAAGAAAGAAAGAAAGAAAGAAAGAAAGAAAGGTGAAGTGTAAGGTAGCTGAAAAGGTAAAGAACATATCAGGAAGTGCAGAATTAGGTTATTCTGACTTTGGTTAAGTTGAGTCCTGCCTCAAGGTATGCCACCAGTAAGAAGAGAGTCTGCCCACAGGAGCCCTCCTGCCCAGGATTAAATGAGCTAATCCTGCTAAATCAGCATAATAGGGCATTCCCAATCCCTGTGCAGAGGCCCAGTGGGCCTCAGGCCTGTTGTCTCTGGTTGTAAGGAGCTGTACTCAGATCTTGAGGATTGTAAGAAGAGCAAAGGAGGGGAGACAAAACAATGTTATCATAGGTCTTACCATCTAAAATGAAGTTTTGGAAACTTTCTTAACAGGGAATTCAAAGCAGCACAGTTATAGAAAGTATAGAATAAGATAAAAATGAATAGGGTAAATTGAATTGGTGGAGAATAAAACAAAGTCAGGTAAAGAAGACGTAGCATACTATGGAGGGAGTGAGGGCAAGATCGAGTAAGGGAACACAGTTGGGTGAGTTGTGAACAATGTTGTTCTGGGAAAGCTTCACAAAGAATGCGAGTTCTCCAAATCTGATCTTTGCTGTGGGGTGAAATATAAAATGTACCTGAAAACTTCCATTTGCCCCCGAGAGGAAAGCAGGCCGGCTACTGAAGGTTTCTGTGTTGACCCAGAATTGCAGTCATGGAGTCTTCAAGGGACTGGCTCCATCAGAGAAGAGGGTAGGTCCTGCCTGCAGAGGTGTTGTCCTGGTGTGCAATGCTTCCCGACCTGTCCTGCCCTGAAAGCTTTCCCTGAAATGCCCCTCTGCTCTGCTCTGTAGGCTGCAGGCTGAACACTTCTGAACATTTCCTGCATCTCAGCTTGGGGGAAGTTGTGGTTAACCTGTATTTCCAGACTTCTGACCATCATTACCTACCTTCTAGCCTGAATTCTGAAGATGCTGATGCTATTTTCTAGAAGAAGAAAGATATCTGCCTCTTCCCTCACCTCTGGCTCACCCATGGCCACTCCAGTTATTTTGTATTAGAACCCCTCATTCTGTAATCAAGCTAACTGAATCTGGAGGTTTCACACAGACCACAAAAGCGCTGGATGGCAGAGATATTCAGGCGGCCCCTGCCTCCCTGTCCTTCATTCAGCAACTACATGCATGGGTCCCCTGCTGTGGGCCAGGCACTGGACTCAGCCCAGGGTGTAGTTATGAAAACACCTGCTTTTCCAGATTTGAAAGTCTATTGGGGAGACCCAAAATACGCATGCAAGTGATGCAGGAAGGACCATGGGCTTCTGTGAAAGGCAGGCGGTTGCCAAACCAGGTCCGAAGGAAGGAGAGGCTTCTCAGAAGTGGCATGTCAGCTGTTGAGACTGAGCAGGGATTGGCAGCTGACTGCCTTCTCACTCCCAGGTGTCCAGACTCTGAATTTCCCAGGTCCCAAAGGGCCCCCAGCCTGGTGCCTCATCCTAACTTTCCTTTCCCAGGAAACACTGCATTTCCTCTGTCACTCTACACTCACCCCCAAAATGAAGGAAGCAAGCCTCTATGTCATGTTGTCTTGAGTCCTTTGTAAATCGTGGTCACAGTCACATCTGAGATACCATTTTGACTACACCACTAATGGGCTTTGTGAATAAGGCAAATCATATTTCTTTTCTTACCCCCAATCTTCCTTAATCTGAAAAATGGAATTGGGTAACCTTCTTACCTAAAGAGAAAAGAGAAAGAGTAAATGAAATAGTAGTGTTATTGATCCCACATGATAGTAGGAGACTTTAAAGAGGTAGAATTATCTCACAGAGAAATTTCTGTTAGGCCATCCCCATCCCCTCCCTTAGTGTCATTAATATAATTATTGGCAGCAACAGCACAAAAAAATAACAATTTTATTGCTTTCTTTGGCTTCCATGTACAGCATTTTACAAATGTGTTTCAATCATTTAATCTTTCCAACAGCTCTGAGGTAGATATGCTGGAGGAGGGCATCAAGAGGATATGACCACTGGTTGACCCACAAACTGGGCCTGGGCAATCTGAAACTCTTTCCTCCTCCACCCTGTCTTTGGGATTTACATTCTCCCTGCTATTCCCATATCAGCAGCCATTTCGAGGACACAGCCTGACAGTGTAAGTGTTGTTGAGAGCATGTGGACTGAATTGACTGAAGCAATTGCTGCCTCTATATAAACTGAGGATTCTGGCAAACAGGTACAAACATCTACCTGTCCCACAGCTGCCAAAGACAAGCCTCTATGTAGGTTATCTTGCTTATTAAACCTGCCACCTATGAAAATAAAGTGGCCTGCCTCCAAATACAGGAGCCAGTTTCAAATTTACCTGGGGTCCTCCTGAGCTTATTAATTAAGATATTACTATTATTCCCATTTTCAGATAGATGCGAGGAAGGGAGATGTTCAGTAATCCGTGCATGATTACACAGCCAGGAAGTGATGGAATCCAGAGCATTTGTGCCTGTGAGTACATCACATCTGACCTCCCTCCCCCACACTCCACCGACTATCTGCTTCCAGACCCTCCCTTGCTCTGCCCTGGAATTGTTTTCTGTGGTCCACAGGAGAAGGCAGAAGCATCCTTTTCTTAATGGCACCACAGCAGGGTTATCATTTACATGCTGCAAGCACAGAAAATTTCCAGCCACTTCTTCAACAGGCAGGCACACAGAGTTACAGAATGTGACAGAACCCTGTTCTAAGTCACCACTGGGAAAGTGATTTCATTGAGTGGTTCAGAAGCAGCAGATGAAATGGAAGCCTCCTGCCGAAAGTGCTAGATGTCCTTTTAAACAACAGCATCAATCTGTCTTTGCAGACAGCAGCATGTGAATTCAGGACAATAGACTCATTGTCTCTATTCTGATATCTGGATTAAGTTCAAAAGAGCAGATAGAGAAAATAAGAGGGTTCCTTGAGCCTAGGACCTTTTTGTTACCCTGAGATGTTCTGGATGCCAATTATCACCATTGATGCTCACAATACTCACTCCAGTTCTCTGTTGAAGCTCTTGGGAGACTTGCTTTCAAACAAACAGCAGATTCAGAGCCCCAATGATATATTCCCAAGGCACTCTTCCAGAAGCTCATTTTCAATAGAATTGAATCTGTTACAATTTGGAGAAACACCCTAGAAATATGCAGTGTGGAGTAAAGTAGTAAGACAGGAGGTAAGACAAAAATGAATGAAATAAACAAACAAAAAGACAAACATGTCTGTTGAAATAAAATAGTCATGTCAGGAAATGACATATTTTCTGAAAGGAAACTAACCACATGTCTGCTGGATGCTGCTTCATCTACACCTGGCCCCCTTCTTCCCCCTCACCACTTGGCTACCCTGTGGGTCTTCTGACAAAGACTTAGCTCGCCAGGATGGAGCTAGTTCATCTGCCCTATAAAGTAACTGGCACATACTAGCACTGGTATGTGAAGTCCCTCATCTATTTTCCTCTGGGCTCCCTTTTTCCAGCAAGGCCACTACCTGCAACCAGAAAACTCACTGAACATGGTTAGCCAGGTGTTTTCTGCTCACCTTCCATGGTCTCTGTCTTAATTTAGGCTGCTATAACCAAATTCCACAGATTGGATGGTTTGTAAGCAATAGAAGTTTGTTTTTCACAGCTCTGAAGGCTGGGAGTCCAAGATCAAATTGCAGGGTTCTGGTGAGGGTTCTCTTCCAGTTTGCAGACTGTGACATCTTGATATGTCCTCATGTGCTGGGAAAGGTGAGCTGGCTTTCTGGAGTCTCTTTAATGAGGCACTAATCCTACTCATAAGGGCTCCTTCTTCATGAGCTAGTCACCTCGAAAGGCCCCACTTCCTAACATCATGGCTTTGGGCAATAAGATTTTAGCATATGTATTTCAGAGGGACACAATCATTCAGACAACTGCCTTCTCCATACACATGTAAAGTAGCAGCAGGGTTGTTTTCATGGAGCATTTCCCATAGTATCTCCAGCTGTGCCTATTAAGCACCCTACACACAACACAGCTGATCTTTTTACATCTTCCCCAACAAATCCCACTTTGTGCTTCTGTCACTAGAGGTGCCTGTCCCTGCCCTGTGGCATGACACTTATATGATAACATGCAAAAGGAAGTAAATCTTCTCACTTTATAGTAGTTTTTATTCCAAATAAAATCAGACTTGAGGAATAATAGTGGAAAGGGGCACCACAGTCTTTGGACTGAGACAGATCTGGGATTGAGTCCTGGCCCTGGCAATATGAGCTATACATCCTGAGGCCATTTCTACAACTTCTAATGGGTAAACTGGAGTTACTAATGCCCACATATTTTGCAGGATTTCATGAGTTTTAACAAAACTTAGTAAAAGTTCATTTCCCTTCTAACTGTACTCTTTAGCCTCTTTCTTCCAAGACTTACCTGACTTAATTTTTAATATTTATTTTTGAGAGAGAGAGCATGCATGCATGTGTGAAAGAGAGAGAGAGAGAGAGTGGGGAGGTAGAGACAGAGGGGGACAGAGCAACTGAAGCAGGTTCCAGGGGCACCATACTGACAGCAGTGAGCCCGATGCAGGGCTGGAACCCACAAACTGTGAGATCATGACCTGAGCTAAAGTTGGATGCTCAAGCAACTGATTCACCCAGGTGTCCCACCAGACTTAATTCTGATTAAAGTTTGGCTGTTGTCAGAAGTCAAATCATTTTCATATGATGAAGTTTTATCACTATTGAATTACAAAGAAAAAATACCACAGATTTTGAAGGCAACTCATAAGACCATTTTTCAATGGCCTTAGTATTACTTTGAAAGAAATAATTGGCATTTCATGAGTTTTGGCCTGTTGAAATGAAATTAGTTAGATGTCTGGTGGTGGTCAATCATGCCATTGTTAAGCACTGCTCTTCTGAAGGAAACACTCTGCCCTGTGAAATGTACAAGACTGAGTATATCCAGTCTTAGGTTTCCTACCCAACTGATAGATACGTTTTGATAACTGAAGGAGGAAAATGGCACATGAGAAACACTCTCTGACTATGTAAATAAGTAGTCACAAACTCAATTTGCTTAAGCAAAAAAAAAAAAAAAAATTTTTTTTGAGGAAATTTTATTCCTCAAGCAGTTCAAATACAAGAATATTTAGCTTCACGTATGGCTGGATCAAATGATCCACTGATGTCATAATGTGTGTGTGTGTGTGTGTGTGTGTGTGTGTATGTGTGTGTCTGCGTGTTGTGTGTACTCTGTTCCAGCATTTTTCCCTTGTTGACTTCATTTTCAGACAGGTGCTCCTTTGTGTTAATCAGACCTTCCGATTCTTGTTCTCAGAGTTTAGCAGCTATGGTGGAAAGAGTTTCTCTTCTGTTAATTACAGCAAAAGTCTCAGATTGCATCTCATTAGGCCAGTAAGGATCATGTGACCTTCCATGAACCAATCACTGAGGCCCATTCGATGTAATGCTATGATTGGTGAGGCACCGCTCATATGCCCTTCCTTGAAACTGAGGGACCAGGGTTGGTCTTCCTTAATCACATGGACATGGACAAATCACATGGACAAATCACGTGGACAATCACATGGACAAAAATAGGAAAATCAGGGTGGTGTTTCCTGAAGAATGGGAAATGTATGCTGGACATGCAAAAACACTATGGAGTGTATTGGTTTAACTTATATTAGAATGTGAGTGTCAGAATAATCCAAATTTATAGTGGTTTAAACAAAAATAGATGCTTATTTCTCTCTCATATTCAAGAAGCCCAATAGTACATCAGAAGTGTTAAGTCACTCAAAGTTGTAAGAGATCCAGGCTCAATTACTTTGTTGTGCCTTATAGTATTTCTATTCTAAAGGTTGACTCATAGTCCAAAATGTATGCTGCATCTCCAGCTATTACATCGCATTCTGCCCAACACATAAGAGGAAGTATACAAGAGATGCAGACCTCACCCCATCTTTTTTTTCCTCACCCCATCTTTAAGATCACTTCCAGTTATATCCCTTTGAGTGGAACATAGTCATTTGGTCATATCTAGCTATAAAGGAGAATTTGGAATATATAGCATTTATTCTCAATTACCATGCACTAAACCAAACTTTGGGAGTTAAAAATTAAGATTTTTAGACAATAAGGATGACTACTGGGAGAAAACTAGAAGTCTTTACCACACAGATTTAAATAAATACTTACTAGTGCAAAATAAGGAGTAAGTGTTAATAAGACAAAATAAGAGAATGGTGTGTTTGACTTTATATTTCTGGAACACTTAGAAGCTATAATTCAAGTTGGTACCTTGACAACACAGACAAATTAGGGAATCATTGATTCTGAAGAATACTAAATAATGATAAGAATAAAATTGATGCAGCCAGATACTTAAAGCATATCACTTATATAGCTTTAGTCACTCATCAAATACATCCTTTTGAGAATAATTATGAGATACTTTTTTAAGATACTAGTTTATAATTTCAGATCTTCAAATCATATCACAAATAGCAAGCAGTTTGTATGATCACTTTGAGAATACTCTTAAGTGTTTCTCTAGTTCTATTATTAAGGAATCAGATTCAAAACCAAGACAACAAAAAATCTAAGAACTCTATAGTCTACAGAATAAAATGAAGAGCCTTATTTCAAAGATCATCACCATTATAGTTTTAGTCTCTCACCCTAGAGATTCCTACCACCACCAGTGCTGCAACAGAACTATGCATTCATTCTGCACTGCCCCTGCATTTTCTTTTGGTGGTGATGGGAACTGTAGGTAAAACTTCCTGAAACATTCCTTCTTTTTACAATTGCAAAACCGTCAAAGAACAACAAATGATCACATCAGGAGAGAAATAATAACTAAAATAAAAAATAAGAAAATAAAAAAGAAAGCATTCCAAGTGCTAAACAATTGAAAAAAAATATGATCAAAGATAAGTGTATTCGATTTTTGTAATTGTTTAACAAAGACAAAAATCATTATCAGATGTTCATCAAAATAAATGTAAAAAGCATTATTCTAAAAAGAGCAACTATAATATATCTAAAACTATGTTATAGATTTATGACATAATCTTCCCAGAAACTAATATAACAAGAAGACAAGAATCAGTGAAGTAATAAAAGACATGAACAATTAATACTGTATTGGATATATTAAATATACGAAATATATGTTGGAATACACATGCACGTGTGCACACACACACATACACACACACTTACATGCATACAGCCAATTAAGAATATACACTTTTTGGATATACATGTAACATTCATTAAAAAAAAAATTTAGACCTTTGTAAAAATCTCAATAAATTCCAAAAGATCAATATATAATTAAAAGTTTCTGGTCCAACCATAATGAAATAAAATTAGAAATTAATGCCAAAATTATAGCTATTAACACATTTCAAATGTTTGGGGACTAAATGACATGACCAAGAAACCCAGAGTTTAAAAAAATGTAAAGAAAATTAAGAACTACTTAGAACTGAATAGAAGTGAAACAGTTCATAGAAAAATTTGTTTGACATAGCTAAGGCAGTGCATAGACAGAAATTTATTATTTTACACACATTCACTAAGCACTAAGAAAGGTTAAAAACAGACATCTTTATTATTTATTTCCTATTAGTCTCTTTGTTACTCTATTCCAATTCATTGAGTTAAATGCTGTACTTGAATGACTAATAAGTATATGAAAAATGATGCTCAGCTTCATTAGTATTCAGAGATAAGCAAATGAAAACAATGAAATATGGTCTGATTTGTTACCCACATCTGCAAATCCAAGATACTTGCTTACTATATCCGTTTTCCAGCCACCAGGATAAGAAGTAAGGAAATGGCATAGGGGGAACCCCTTCCTTTTAAAGGGGTATGAGAAATGTGGATGCACACATGACCACATCTCACATCCCATGGCCCTGAGCTTGGTGACATGACTACACATGAGTATACCTCAGAGCCTTCTGAGCATCCGGGGATGCATGCTCTTTGCAAGGGTTCCAAATCTAGGGTTTCCATTACTGTAGAAGGAACAGTGAAGGAATACAGAATGGACCCAGGCATGCTCTGTCACAAGTGTCACAAGTGGCACACTTAAGTGCATTTTCTTAAACTCTCAGACTTCTGTGGGGATTCCAACACTCTGTATTCTCAGATAGTTTATTTGCTTGTGAAAAAGATTTGCTGCTCAGATTTGTCATTTCAAAAATAGACCAAAAATAGCTTTGGAAAGAAGAAAAAGGTATGCATGCGAATGCTCTTTTAGGAAACTATTTAGTCCAGTGTTTAATTACTGGAAGCTTTTTGGGGGCACCTGGGTGGCTCAGTCGGCTAAGTGTCCGACTTCAGCTCAGGTCATGATCTCATGGTTTGTGAGTTCGAACCCCGTGTCGGTCTCTGTGCTGACAGGTTGGAGCCTGGAGCCTGCTTTGGATTCTGTGTCTCATTCCCTCTCTGCCCCTCTCCCACTTGTGATCTGTCTCTCTCTGTCTCTCAAAAATAAATGTAAAAGAAAAAAATAAAAAAAAATACTTGATACTTTATAAACATGTACCTTTCATGGAGCTTTTGAAGTAATGTTATCTGCAGTCTTATAAAGTGGAAATAATAGATACTTCAAACCCTGGGGATTGATGGCAGCCAACTACTTACAGTTAAAATCAGTTCTATTTCTGTGTATGATATTCCATTATTTACTAATGGCTTTATCTTTTCAATCCTTTTTACCCTAAACAACAGTAACAATTCCCCACCCTCAAACAAACTATAAATCTCTTTTCATGCTGTTAAAAGAATTTTCAATACCTCTTTAGTGTCAACACAATCTCTGGAAAATAAGTGAGAATTTGACAAATCAGTTAATTGCTTAATTGAATACAAAGTAGAATATTTTATTTGTGGTGATTGAATCCTCCCAATTGATTTGAAATGCCATAATTTCTTCTCACAGGCTACTTCCTCTGATTTTCCAAGAAACAGAATGGCCAGAGTTATCAATTTAAAAAAAAGCCTAATTTCTTTATTCACAAGCATTTTAGTCTCCAACCTTCAAGGGAAAACCTTAACATTCTGAAAGAATAAACAATGGAAGAATCAAGAGACTTGTTGCCACCTATGACTCACAACAAATAGAAGACAGCAGGAAAGTGAAAGCGAGTGGGAGAAAAGTAAACCAAGAGAGGGAGGGTTTGATATGAGGTCAAGCGATGTTACTCTTTGGGGCCAGTTTTAGGGTTCATGATTTTGTAACCATCCAAGTTCAGCAGGACCCGTATCCTCAACCAGCTGCTGGAACAGGGATAAATACCACTTTCCGTTATGCCTCTTCTCTGCTCTCCCCCAGCCCACTTAAATAAATGTAGATATGTGAGTACAATCAGTCTAAAATTTATATTTCTTTGGAAGAATGCATAAAAGGGAGAAGAGTATAGGAAGTGGTAATACTGTCTGTTCACTGGGGTGTATGGGCTGTCTGTCAGAGTCAATGCCCAGGGCTGGATAGCAGATTTATTATACGGAGATGGATCTAATTATAGCCAGGGAAACATAGCTTCTTTCAGGTGACATATGCCCTTTCCTATGCCCTGGGCTCTGAAATATGTGTTTGTGTTCATGCATTTGTCTATTCTTCTCCTGCTCTTCAGAAATCTTGGGAGAGGGTCAGCAGGAATGGGCAGGTGCAAGAGGTGCAAAAATGCAAAAGGATCAAGAGGAGGCATGAGCACCAATGGTTGACAGAGACAGTGTAGGGGGTTGAATTGTGTCCCATTAAAAGGAATTTTCACTAGGACTCAAGCAAAAGAGGGCAAGACATTGGAAGGAACTGAAATACAGGTAGCAGTGTTCAGCGAGTAAAAACTAAAAAGAAGCTTTTTCGGCGATCAAAAGGTTTTCTATGAGAAAAAGAAATGGAGTGAATGGTATACAAGGGCTTTAAAAAATTACGATTTCCAATATGATTTAGCACTTCAGTCTATATGAAGGTATAATTTGATTTATTAAGTTTATTTATTTATTTTTGAGGGTGAGGAAGGGTCAGAGAGAGAGGGAGACAGAATCCCAAGCAGGGTCCGCACTGTCAGCATAGAGCCCAAATCAGGGCTCTATCTCATGAACCATGAGATCATGAGTTCAGCTGAAATCAAGAATCAGACACTTAACTAACTGAGCCACACCGGCACCCCTGAAGGTATAATTTGATTTAAAATTAAACATTAAATTATTAAAAAAAAAAAACTGACAGAGATGGAGATTTAAGTCCTAACCCTAACCTAACTTCTCTTGAAGAAGTATGTGTGTGTGTGTGTGTGTGCACGCACACACGTGTTCCCACCTCAGTCCTGTTAAAAATTGTGAAAAAGTGCAAATGGACTTGAAGGACCATTTGTGGGTGATGGAAAAGTTCTAAAAGTAGATTGTAGTCATGACTCACAAAGTTAAATTACAATTCTTTAAACAAGTCTTGAATTATACCTCAATGAAACTATAAAAAGAAAAGAAAGCTGAGATAAAATTTTTCATACATGGTATATCTTGATAACATTCATATACTTTGTCTATATATTAATAAGAAATCTTTGTGGTTAGCTGCAAGTTAAAATTTAAAAATCATTTATATACTTTGGGCATGACTCCACCACAGTATTTCTACTCCATTCCTCTGAATGCTTTAAAATTGCCTTACAACATCAGAAAACCCTCATAATAATTTAAATAAGTAACTAACCTGTATGTTTAAGTACATATTTAAAATCTCTGCTTCTGGGTTATGTTGTATTTTGGATGAATAGAAACTATTCATTTTTTAATTCTGGCCTTTTAATATCTTTAACATGTAGATATCTCTATGAAGAGTAAAAGCCCATAAAACAACTTTTTAAATTTATTTATTTATTTATTTATTTATTTATTTATTTATTTATTTTTCATGTTTATTTATTTTGGAGAGACAGAGGATGAGCAGGGGAGGGACAGAGAGAGAGGAAGACACAGAATCTGAAGCAGGCTCCAGGCTCTGAGCTGTCAGCACACGGCCCAATGTGGGACTTGAACTCACTAACTGCAAAATCATGACCTGAGCCAAAGTCGGACGTTCAACGGACTGAGCCACCCAGGCGCCCCATAAACCCACATTTTAAATTTGGGCAATATTTTTAGCATTTACTTTGATTATAAACCTTTTTTCCTCCAAAGATAGCAAATGGTGCAACATATTTTTACTAATCAGAATCCCTCATCAGGTAAGTTAGACGAGTCTGGGAAGCAGATGAGTCTTGTGTGGTAGAGCACTTCCACCTCTTAGGTCTAGGTGGGACTCCTTGTGATAAGCTCTGAACTTGGAAGGTTACAAGTTACTTAAACTCCATATGTCTTTTCTTAATGTGTACATATGAAATAAAACTTTCACATAAAGATTCTGTGAGGATTCAATGGGTTTGACATCAGTAACATAAAGGGAGAAAATGATACTAAAACTCCCATAGCCAATTGTGCTTGTCAAAGAGTGTTTATCATAATTCATTTTAGTAAAACTAAATCTCTGTTCTTCTATTTACAGATACAGCTAGGAAAGAGGGGGAAAAGTAAAGACTGAAAAAACTGGTCAGTGCCGTTAAATTTAAGATCTGAGGCAGGGAGATAGAACGTTTTTAATAAAGAATCAGATATAGTAGCTATTAAACATTCCAGGAGATAAAGTAGAGGGATTAAAGGCTTAAGACAAGGATGTTTAATATTCTATTCTATTCTGTTTGTGTTATTGCAATGTAACTGAGTTTTCAATTCCCAAGCCTTCCTTAGCTTGCTACACAAACCAAGACTCTGTGTAAATAGTTTGAGAGGAAATCAAGTGAAGGAGCAGAGTTCCATCCCTGGCTTTGTATGGAGATGAAAGAACAGCTACAGAGACAAACAATATCAAAAACTCAGGAGTATGAATCTGGGGCTGGTTCCTGTTGAACACAAGCCCCAGGGAAGTACATTGAACTTCTTAGAGTATAGATGCTTCCATCCATCATGTTTAGACCCCAAACTGAGAGAATTGAGTTATAGATGGAATAATACATAAATTACTTAGTGCAGTGGCTGATATAAACATTCTCTCTCTCTCTCTTTCTCTCTCTCTCTCTCTCTCTCCCTCTCTCTCTGGATAGATCGATCGATTGATAGATACATACATACATACATAAATATACAATTGAGCCTAATTATTCATGGACTCCATATTTGCAAATTCAGTAACTTACTCAAATTTATTGTAGGCCCAAATCAATACTTGTGGCATTTTTGCAATCACTTGTGGACATGCACAGAACAACACAAAAATTGATTCACCCAATGAATACATTCACAGCCCAGGATGAACAAGGTAATGCTCTGCCTTCTTGTTTCAGCCCTCATACTATAAATAAATATCCTTGTGTACTTTATTTAGTGTTATGCTTTTGTATTTCCGTTATTTTTATTTTGATATCACTGTTTAAGTGGCCCCCAAGCAGTGCTGAACTGTTGTCTAGTATATCTAAGCAAAAAAGGCTGTAATGTTTTCTAGTCTTGACAAAGAAAATATAGGTGTTAGATAAGTGTTGTCCAGTTCTGAGTTATAGTGCTGTTGGCCATGATTTCAGTGTTAAAGGGTCAATATATATTAACTAAGGTCTGCACTGAGGCACAGCAACACAACCCTGATATTAACCACCCAGGGTCCAGCATCATGCTCCATAGATTAAAGCATGGTCCCCAACAACACTGCTATTATTTCAGATCCCACCCACAAGTTTGGGTGCAATATGTGGAAATCAACAAGAGTAACTTCAGAAATTTGGCAGAATGCATGGCTATGAGCCAGGTGTTATTTGTGACATTACTAGAGGGCTGTGAATAGATGCTGGTAGTAAAGAGGGAAAGCAGGGAGCTCACAGAAGTTTGCTTTTGTTTTGTTTTGTTTAAGGAAGGATGCATGAATAATAACAATTCCAGAAATCGCTAAAGAATACCTATCACCTCCTGGCCTAAAGGTATATAGGTTTGAAGACAAAGCAGTCATCAGTTACCTTCAATGCCTTCTGAAAACATAAGGAGGTGTGCAGTGTTTTTGGAAGGATTACTATAAACAGTTTAAGAATATTGTAATACTGGAGGTTATTTGTATATTTGCTGTGTGGAAGCTTTTAATATGTTGTCTGCAATCCATGGCTTAACTCAAAAGCATGTGAGTATCATATTTATAAAGAGGTAAATATTAAAGCCCTATTATAAAAGCAAAGTGTCTACAAAAGATGTGAAAAGAAAAATAAAAATTAAACATCCAGGAAAAGCTACATAGCATATGTCTGCATAGATATTGTGCATGAGTCTGATTAATCATCCTACTGACACAAAATCACCATAAACCTAGAAACTGGAAATTAGGGATAAGCCCCTAGACTGCTTTGGATAAGTAAAGTGCAAGGTGGTAGATGCCATTGTTGAAAAAAAAATATTTATTTATTTTTGAGAGAGACAGAGTGAGAGAGAGAGAGGAAGTGAGCATCAGCGGGGGGTGGGCAGAGAGAGAGGAAGGCACAGAATCCAAAGCAGGTTCCAGGCTCTGAGCTGTCAGTACAGAGCCCCACACGGGGCTCAAACTCACAAACCATGAGATTATGACCTGAGCCAAAGTCAGACACTTAACCAACGGAGCCACCCAGGCTCCCTTAGATGTCACTCTTAAAAGAAGATATATGAATTTCATTTTCCCTAAGAAATAATTTTAGAACAAATTAAAAGGTTAAAAACCATAATAGTATCTCCTATTGGGAAAATAAATGGAAAATACAGAGGAAAAGGAAATTATGAAGTAAACAGATATTGTTTTTCTTGGGAGAGAGAGAGAGAGGGAGAGGGAGAGAGAGGGAGTTGGGGAAAAGGAGAGAGTGAGAATCTTAAGCAGGCTCCATGCTCATCACAGAGCCCAACACTGGGCTTAATCCCATGACCCTGGGATTATTACTGGAGCCAAAATCAAGAGTTGGACCAACTGAGTCACCTATTGACCCAGTAAATAGACATCCTTCATAAGATTTTTTACCTTTACTGGTGTTGTTACACTGCTAATAGAAAAACATAGAAGTCAGGAAATGGAAATTAACAAATTAATGTGCAACTGTAATTTACAAAAACTAAATTCCAGCTAAATTGACAATAAAACAATACATTCAGGTTCAAATAGTATTTTAGAAATAAGTAGCTCCTGCACCTAAAAACTGAGCTGAGTATTTAAGATGGAGGAGGAATATGGAGACCCTGAACTTGTCTCCTCCCTGCAACACAGCCAGGTCAGCATCAGACCATTTTGAACAACTAGGAGATTGATTTGAGGATTAACCACAACAATCTAGATAATTTGATCCAAAGCACTTGGCAGGTATGCAGTGAGAAGCGGTGAACGAGGAGAGGGGGGAGAAACGTGAGGTGGGTAGGGAGTCACAGAAGGCAGGGAGCCCTTTTTTGCATAGAGAGGAAGGAGGAAGAGTGAAAAAGGGATAGAGTG
Source organism: Panthera leo (assembly GCF_018350215.1). Lineage (NCBI taxonomy): Eukaryota > Metazoa > Chordata > Mammalia > Carnivora > Felidae > Panthera > Panthera leo. Next base: position 86,829 of record NC_056689.1, on the reverse strand, counting down.
CTGGATGTCAGGATCATGTAAGAAAAGCACTCCTCCAGCAAGTATCAGGAGAGAAAGATTGAAAACCTCCCAGGCAACTGGACAAGAAATCTGTCCCCCAAAATCATTGACAGGGAAAAGGAGAGAGTTTCAATACCACCAGGATTCTATAAACAGTGGAGTACAGAGTCTGAAGTTTCAGAGCTCAGTACCTGGTGGTGTTCTGGTGAGGAAATAGGGTGAATTCCCAGGAAGAGGCAGCTGAGTCTGAAGGGCCCATGTGCCACAAGGGGAAAAACCATTCCCCTACTTGGAGAGCATTTGGTAGAGACCATAGGGCCTCCCTACAGGCAAAGGTCTTGGCAGACCCCGGAGAGCAGCTATATTTGCAGGTATTGGGACAAAGACGTCAGAATGCCGCAAAACTTGGTGCTGACTGTGTGTTGTGATTTACCATAAATTATGAGACTCTCCTGCTGCTGCGCCATCACATGAACATTTTCTTGAGCAAGCCAGCACCCAGCCATTGCTTGTGAGACCCTCCCCCAGAGAATCAGTGTCTGTCTAAGCCATGGGGGTGTCTGAAGTGTGAGGTTTTGAAACATAGCCATCTGAAATAAAACTCTGGAGGGAAGTGCTGCCTGGCATGCAAACAGCTTGGATACAGACAGGAAAGAGGAAAAATTTTTTATTCTATTTTATTTTCTTTAGTTTTTTGTTCTATTTTGTTATTTAAAATTTTTAAAAATTATTTATTTCAACTTTTTTTCCTTTCCTTTTTTTTCCCTCTTTGCTATCACGTTTCTCTCAACAAGAAGACTAGGGTTTAGCTTCCTTTATTTTATTATTTTGGCTTTCTTTTTAATTTTTTTCTTTTTACTTTTTCTTTTATTTTTTAAATTTTTTTCTTCCTCCAAAATGACAAGATAGAGGAATTCACCCAAAATAAAGAAGAGGAAGAAATGATGGCCTGGGATTTAATCAACACAGATATAAGTAAGATGTCTGAGCTAGAATTCAAAACCACTATTATAAGAATACTAGCTGGGGTTGAAGAAAGCATAGAAGACATGAGAGAATCGCTTTTTGCAGATATAAAATAACTAAAATCTAGTCAGGTGGAAATTAAAAATGTTATAACTGAGATGTAATTTTGAATGGCTGCCATGATGGCAAGGATGAATGAAGCAGAGCAGTGAATCAGTGATATAGAATGTAAAATTATGGAAAATAATGAAGCTGAAAAAAAGAAGGGAAACAAAAGAAAATGATCATGATACAAGACTGAGAGAATACAGTGACTTATTAAAGGGAAATAACATTTGTATCATAGGATTCCCAAAAGATGAAGAGAGAGAAAAAAGGGACAGAAGTTTTAGGTGAGCAAATTACAACTGAAACCTTACCTAATTTGGGGAAGAACACAAACATCAAAATCCAAGAATCACAAAGAACTCGCATTAGATTCAGAAAACAGACCATCACCAAGGCATATCATAGTAAAATTCACAAAATACACAGACAAGGAAAGAATCATGAAAGCAGCAAGGGAATAAAAGTCCTTAACGTAAAAGAGAAGATAAATCAGGTTTGAAGCAGATATTTCCACAGAAACTTGGCAGGCCTGAGGGAATGGCAGGATATATTCAACAGGCTGAATTAGAAAACCATGTCGCCAAGAATTATTTATCCAGCAAGGCTGTCGTTTAGAATAGAAGGAGAGATAAAGAGTTTCCCAGACAAGCAAAAACTAAAGGAGTTTGTGACCACTGAACCAGACCTACAAGAAATTTTAAGGGGGATTGTTGAGTGGAGAAAATGAAAACAAAATGAAACAAAAGACCAAAAGCAACAAAGACTAGAAAGGACCAAAATCACCAACTGTACAGGAGACACAGTGACACTAAATATATATCTTTCAATAATCACTCTGAATGTAAATGGACTAAATGTTTCAATTAAAAAGGCATATGATATCAGAATGAATTAAACAAAAAAACAGGATCTAACTATATGCTCCCTACAAAAGACTCATTGTAGGGGCGCCTGGGTGGCGCAGTCGGTTAAGCGTCCGACTTCAGCCAGGTCACGATCTCGCGGTCCGTGAGTTCGAGCCCCGCGTCAGGCTCTGGGCTGATGGCTCGGAGCCTGGAGCCTGCTTCCGATTCTGTGTCTCCCTCTCTCTCTCTGCCCCTCCCCCGTTCATGCTCTGTCTCTCTCCCAAAAATAAACAAAAAACGTTGAAAAAAAATTAAAAAAAAAAAAAAAGACTCATTGTAGACCTAAAGACTCCTGTAGAGTTAAATTGAGGGGATGGAAAACCATATATCATGCTAATGGACATCAAAAGAAAGCCCAAGTAGCCATACTTATATCAGACAAACTAGATTTTTTTTTAAAAGACTGTAACAAGAGATGAAGCAGGGTACTATATCATAATGAAGGGGTCTATCCACCAAGAGGATCTAACATTTGTAAATATTTATTATCCCAACCAGGAGCACCCAAATATATAAATCAGTCACTAACAAACATAAAGAAACTCATTGATAATGATGGAAAAATAGTAGTAGACTTTAACACCCCACTTACAACAATAGATGTATCATATAAGTAGAAAATCAACAAGGAAACAGATTTTGAATGCCACACTAGACCAGATGGAATTAACAGATATATTCAGAACATTTCACCCTAAAGAAGCAGAAGATGAGCACTCTTCTCAAGTGTACACGTAACATTCTCTAGAATAGATAACATACTGGGTCACAAATCAGCCCTCAACAAGTACAAAAAGATCAAGATCATACCATGGTTTTTTTCAGACCACAACACTATGAAACCTCAAATCAACCACAAAAAAAAATTTGGAAGGACCACGAATACTTGGAGGTTAAAGAACATCCTATTAAAGAGTGAATGGGCCAACCAAGAATTAAAGAGGAAATAAAAAAGTACATGGAAGCCAATGAAAATGAAAACACAACAGTCCAAAACTTTTGGCATGCAGCAAAGGGGGTCATAAGAGGGAAGTATATAGCAATCCAGACCTTCCTTCCTAAAGAAGAAAGAAATGTCTCAAATGAACAACTAATATTACACCTAAAAAATCTGGAAAAAGAACAGTCAGCAAATAAAGGCACAAACCAGCAGAATAAGGGAAATAGTAAAAATTAGAGCAGAAATAAGTGATATCAAAATAATAATTTTTTAAAAAGTAGAAGATATCAATGAAACAAGGAGCTGGTTTTTTTGAAAGAAAGAAGTAACAAAAGTAGCCAGGTTTATCAAAAAGCAATAGGAAAGGACCCAAATAAATAAAATCACAAATGAAAGCGGAGAGATCACAACCAACACTGCAGAAAAACAAAGAATAATAAGATAATATTATGAGCAATTATATGCCAACAAATTGGGCAATCTGGAAGAAAAGGATAAATTCCTAGAAACATAAACTACCAAAACTGAAAGAGGAAGAAATAGAAAATTTGAATAGAACCATAACCAGTAAATAAATTTAATCAGTAATAAAAAAAAATCTCCCAACAAACAAGAGTCCAGGTCCAGATGGCTTCCTAGAGGAATTCTACCAAACCATTAAAGAAGAGTTAATGCCTATTTTTTTGAAGCTGTTTCAACAAACAGAAATGGAAAGTAAACTTCTAAACTCATTCTGTGAGACCAGCATTACCTTGATTCCAAAACCAGATAAAGACCCCACTAAAAAGGAGAATTACAGACAAATTTTCCTAATGAACATGGATGCAAAATTCTCAACAAGATACTAGCAAATTGAATCCAACAATAAGAATTATTTACCACACTCAAGTAGGATTTATTCCTGGGCTGCAGGGGTGGTCCAGTATCTGCAAGCCAATCAACGTGATACACCACATTAAGAAAAGAAAGGATAAGAACCGCATGATCCTCTCAATAGAAGCAGAAAAATCATTTGACAAAATACAGCATCCTTTCCTGATAAAAAACCCTCAAGAAAGTAGGGTAAGAAGGAACACACCTGCAATCACCCACCTACCCCCTGCCTTCCTGCACTCACCCACTTGTCCCAATGCATACACTGGCCTGCCCGCCTGCACACACCCACCTGTCCCATTGCATGTACCCAAACATCTTCATTCCCCCTGCAGGCACCCACCTTCCCTCTGCATGCACCCACCTGTCTCCCTTGACCCTCTGTAAGCACTCCTCTGCAAGCACACACCTGCCCCTGTGTGTATCCATCGCCTTACCTTCAAACACCCACCTGGCTCCTGTGTGCACTCACCTTGCTTCACTCCTCTGGACTCACCCGCCTTCCCCCCTATGCATACCCATCTGCCCACTTTTATGCACCCATCTGCCCCCCTGCCCCTGTGCAAGCACCCACCTACTCCTGCATGCACCCACCTAACCCTAACCCACCTTCCCCTGTGGCCCTGCTGAACACACCCACCTGCTTCATTGCACGCACCCACTAGCCCCTTGCACACATCCGTGAGCCCCCCTGCAATCATCCACTTGCACCCTGCCCCCATACATGCACCCAACGGCCTCAGTCCTTCTGCGCACACCCACCTGTCCCCCTCCATGCACTCACAGTCCTTCCTCTCCCTGCAGGCACCCACTGGCTCCTCTGCACACACCCAGGGGCCGCTATTCCACATCTTCCTCTAGGAAACCCTTGCCCCAGTTAAAGGGAAAAGATGAGGCTAAGCAGTCCTGGGGACACCTGGTTCAGCTGGAGGAAAATCCCAGGGCACCACCTCCCAGGGAGGAAGAAGGAGAGCCTAGGCCTGCAGCAGGTGTGGCCAAGCCCCTGATGCACCTGAGAGGCTGCACGCGCAACACAACTGGAGCCAGGGAAGCTCTCATCTAAGTTGGAACATGAAGAGTAGAGTTTCTCTCAGGATCTTCCTGGATTCAGGTCCTACGTTGCTGGAGGTTTGTCTCAGGGGAAAGCCCGTGAGTGGAACTTCTGACTTGTCCTGTAACGTCCTCCTTGGAGGGAAGGTTTGCATGGGTGACGAGGTCCCTGGTGGTGGGCGGCTTTGGGGCCTCCAGGCGGGTGCTGCTCTGCCCTCAGTGGTGTCCTGCTCTGCTCCCATCTCCATTCTCCAGGTGTCCATGAAACAAGCAGGGAAATGGAATTGCTGGTGAAGAGGCTGCCTCCCCTTACTTGCTTGGAACTGTCAGGCCTGATGCTCATGGGATCACTAATGTCTGGTCATCACCTGCCCTCACTCTGTGACAATGACTTTTCTTGTGACCTTCTTTACTATTCCTGAGACTTTCACTCACTGTACAACCATGACTGATTTAAAGATCACAGAGGGCTCTAATCTGGGCAGTTTTTCTATGTGGCTTCTATAATTTAATATGTTTTCAGTCTGCATTCATGTTGTGATGTGTTTTAGTACTTCAGTCATGACTTCAATTGTGGTTCAATTTACAAAACATAATAGCGACCATTTAAAAGATTTTAGGTCTACAGTGTATGACACTAAGTATATTCCCATGTGCACACATCACCACCTTCCACCTTGAGAATGTTTAAATTTTGACCTAGTGAAAGTCTGTGTATAGTAAACATCAACTCCCCATTTCCCTCTCCCCTCTGCTGGCAACTATATTTTACTTTTTGTAAGTGAATTTGATTATTTTGGATACCCCAAACAAGTACTATCTTATAATACTCTTTTCTGTGATTAGATTATTACCTTTGTCATAGTGAATTGAAGGTTCATCCATATTGTGATATGAATCCGTACTATACTCATTTGCATGGCTGAATAATATTCCATTGTGTATATATCACGCATTCATCCTTCAATGGACCTTTGGTCGGTTTAGCCTTTTGACTATTGTGCATAATGGTTCTATGAATTCAGGGGAAGAAATGCAGATTGAGTCTCTGCTTTCAAATATTTGGGGTATATACCCTGAGGTATAGCTAATTCTATTTTTAAGACTTTGAGGAACCATCATTCAGTTTTCCCAAGCAGCTGTATAATTTTACTTCATTCCTTGATGTGTTAGAAGAATATTTCGGTTTATGGATCTACTCCATGTTGTATATTCATTTACACTTTGTTTGAATATTTTGTACCGTTTTCTGATTGTGAATAGTGTTGCTATGAATATTTATATTGGTTTTGTTTATGATTATGGTTCTGGTTCATAATGTGTGGATCACGGTTATGGTTTATTCCTATGACTGAGAGTATCCAGTTAGAGTTCATGGTGTATGGTTTATAGGTTATGGCTTTACGATTCTATTGTTTAATGGTGTATGGTTATGAGTTTATGATACACGCTTTTTGGTTACACACCCTATGATTTGGATGTTCTAATGTGAGGAGGTGGAAAGAAGAAGGAATGAGTGTTATTGGATTTGAGGCAAAATGTTTTTGAGGAGTGGATGATGGGATGAGCTGGTGTGTGTTTGTGGGGAGAGGGTTTAAGAGGTTCTTTGGGTGGTCTCTGGGGGGCTAGTTGGTTCAGAATTTGGAGGGTGATGGTTTAAGGGTGAATGAGTGAGGGTTTGAGAGGGTGTTTAGGTGGCGACAGAATTGGGTGTATGTGTAGAAGGTTTTGAGGATGAGTGCTTATTAGTTGAGAGATTAGAGGGATCAGCTGGTAATGGTTTGGAGAATGAGAGTTTAGGAGATGGAAGATAAGAGTGAGAATTGAGTCACTAGAGATAATGGTTAATGAGTTTAGGCTGGGGCACAAGATCCAAGGAGAGCCCTGTTGGCCAGAAGATTCATTAGGGAGAGCACTAGACTCAGTAAGGGAGTTTATGGGTTCCAACATAGAGGTAAAAGACCTTGAGAGAGCTAGGGTTTAGGATCAGGGTACATTCTGAATTCAGATACGTGGTTTGCAAATATTTTCTCCCAGTTTGTGGCTTGTCTTTTGGTTCTTTGAACTAGGATTATCAGAGTAGAAGTTTTAATTTTATAAAGTCCATGTTATCAATTTTTCTCTTTTTTGGATTGGTCTTTCTGTTTGTGTTTTATTTTTTTTTAATGTTTATTTTGAGAGATCAGCACTGTCTGCACAGAGCCCAATGTGGGATTGCAATTGTGTGATCAATGAGCTGAGTGGAAATTAAGAGTCAGACACTTAACTGACTGAGCCACCCAGGTGCTGCTTGTGTTTCTATTTTGTTTTATTATTGTATGTATTTATGTATGTATGTACATACATATGGTGCAAAAAGGTGATTTTATTGAAGCACGGGGACGGGACCCATGGACAGCAAGTGATGCTCATGTACCATGAGGAGACTGGTTATATACTATGGAGTTGGGGGAGGTAAAGTCAATGGGAAGTTTCCAAAGAGGTTTTCATATGCTAAAGAAGACTCACACTGGAAGTCTAGCTATTGTCAAGCTAAGGTTGATTTTCCCCCTAGCAAAGCCTTAGCATTCAGACAGTAGGGAGTTCCTGGGGAAATATTTTACTCTGCCAGCCTCAAGTATTTGCCAATGGGCTGCAGGTTATAAGGAAATATAATTTTATCTGCCATTTCCTGCTGCCTTTGTTTCCCACATCATTTCCTCCTGAGCAATTTTGACCCTAAAATCTTTAAGGTTCCTGAGGGGGGAAGGTCTTCTCTTATGTAACTTCTTTCTGCTGAATAGGGGCATAGTGATGTCCCTACCTGTGGGTCAACATTGGTCAGTTGGGGTATTTATATGTTAGAGTTACCAAAGGCAGAGGCAGACAATTCAAGATAGACAACATATATGAACCTCCTTGAGTAGAGAGGATCATCTGTCTTCTAGAAGTTATGGCTGTGAAGGAGCCTTGGCACCTCCTTGGCTTCCTCAGGACCCGCTGTGGAGGATTCCAGAGGAACCCTGTCCACAGGGACAGGTCAGGAACCCAGTCTCCTCAGGACCTGAGGCGGGAGGAGCAGGAGAGGAGAAAGCGAGGCCAGGGGAAGAGGAGTTTCGCTGAGGGGGTCAGTGTTCAGGGACGCGCGGGGGAGGGTCTGGTGCGGCTTCCTGCGCAGCGACATTGTCCCCCCAGAGGGGTTGTGCGCGAGGCTGTCAGGTCTTCCCTCTCTGGGCTCTGTGGCCGCGGGGCCGTGGGGCCGCGGGGCGCGCATACATCTTTCCGCTCCATGTCTACTCGCTTCCCGCAGCGTCCTCAAGCGGTTCGTGGTCTGGTCGCAAATGCCTGGGCGGTGCTTGCGCTCCCGCCGCTCTGGCCTGGCGAGGTCCTTCCCACCTCCGCGCGTGGATCCTATGTCTGCCCCGCGTTTGCGACGGCCTCTGTGGGGAGTTCGGTGCCAATGGCCCCGGATTTGCAGATCTCTCCCGGCAGGACAGACATTGTCACAGGATCGATTCCTCTACGTGCAGGAGCACAGGGTAATTTTCCATCCCTGTGCGTCTTCATCCATTTCTGTCCCCAGTGTCCTGTCCTCAGAGAGCAGGTCTGTCACTTCCTTGCTTAAATTTCCTCCTGGGCACTTCGTTCCTTCTATTGCGGTTGTAAATGGGACCGTCTCTTCATTTTGCTTTCCGATGGCTCATCATGAGTGTGTAGATGTGCACGTGGTGTTTGTGTATTGATCTTGTATGCTGCAATTGTACTTATTTATTAGTTCTGATAACCTTAAATAAAACACTGCCGGTTTTTCTCAGCAAAAATGGGCTCATTTGGGAAGAAGAGAGTATTTGTCCTCCTGTGACTGGTGTATTTCACTCAGCAAGAAGACTAAGAGGTTCCGTCCACGTTGTAGCAGGTTGTAGCAGAATTCCCACCCTTTGTAAGGCTGAGCCATATTCCATTGTGTATAGACCACATTTTGTTTATTTCTTTGTCAACGGTCACTTGGGTTGCTTCCGTCTTGTGGCTGTTGTGAAGAAGCTGCTATGAACACGGGAACATGCATATCTGCTCAAGGCTTTGCTTTCAATTTCTGGATGTGTGTGTGCAGAGGTGGAGTTCTATGTTAACTTTATGAGGACCCCCTATACTATTCTCTACAGCCGCACCATGTTACTTTAGTCCTTTATATGACAGAATGATACTGTTGTTTATGGGTCTACCCCAGTTTTTTTACCCATTCACCCACTGATGGGCATTTGCATAGGTTCTACCATTTGACTATGGTGAACAGTGCTGCTGTGTATGTTTCTGCCTGTGCTCTTTTTGTAAACTACTGTTTTCGGCTCTTCAGGATACACATCTAGGAGTAGAATTGTTGAGCCAAATGGTAATTCTGTGTTTTTATCTTTCTGAAGAAATGCCAAACTATTTTATGTATAGGCTCCACCATTTTACATGAACACAAACACAGCTTAAGGGTTCCAGCTTCTCAACATCTTTGCCAACATTTGTTATTTTGTAGTTTTCTTGATTATAGAAATTTTAGTGCATGTAAAAGGCTATCTAACTATGGTTTACATCTTCATTTCCATAAGGACTAACGACATTAACCTCTTTTCATGTCTATTCATCATACATATGATCTCTCTGGGGAAAGGTATATCTAAGTCCTTTGTCCATTTTAAAAATTGTGTGTTTTTTTGTATTTCGTTTTTTTGTTTTTTGATGAGTTGTACAAGCTCTTTATATATTCTGTATAAGAGACTCTTACCAGACAAATAATGTGCAAATAGTTTCTTCCATTCTAGGTATTGTTTTTTCACTTTTGGGATAGCACCTTTTGATGTACAAACATTTTTTAATGTTGAGGAAGCTAAATTGGTCTTTCTTTCCTTGCTTGTGCTTTGGTGTCAGCTCTAAGAGCATTGTTAAACTCAATGCTCATGAAGATTTATCTCCATTTATTTCTTCTAGAGTTTATAAGTTTACCTCTTACATGAAAGCTTTTGATCCACTTTGAGTTAATGTTTGTATTTGGTGTGAGGGTAAGGGTCCAATTTCAATCCTCTGACAATGGATGTAAAATTGTCTAGCACCCTTTTTTGCAAAGACCATTGTTTCCCCAATGTCTTGTTGTCTGTTCTTGTCAAAATTCAGGTGACCATAGATGAAAGGGTGTATTTCTGGGTTTTCAATTAAATCCCACTGATCTGTGTATATCTTTATGGCAGTGTCACAATGTTTATTTACTGTTGCTTTGTTTGAAGATTTGAAATTGGGAAGTATGAGCTTCTACCTTTGAGTTTTTCGATTGTTTGATTTTCCATATGACTGTTAGGATGAACTTGTACATTTCTTCTCAGAGGCCTTTGTGAATTTTCCTGGGAATCACACTGAAACTACATGTTGCATTGTGTACTATCACCATATAGCAATAGTACATTTTCGATTGTCTTTAATTTCTTTCCACAGTGTTTTTTATATCTATTCCCAAGTATTTTATTGATGTTGATGTTACCTAAAATGGAATTGTTTTCTGAAATTCTGCTTCATAAGATTCGCTACTAGTGTGTACAAATAAGTGAGATATTTGTGCATCAATATTTTGCCCTGTAACTTTCCTGAATTAAGTGACTAACTCCAATCATTTGTTGATTTTTTAGGAGGTTCTTTATATAAGATGATGCCATCTCTGGTCTCTGAATAGATGTAATTCTACGTTTTCCTTTCACATGTGGATACTTTTTTTTCTTTTCTCATCACTCTGGGTAGAACTTTCAGTACAATATTGAGTAATGAGTGCAAAGCCTTTATAGTGGCCTTGTCCCCGGTATCAGAGGAAACCTTACAGTCTTGAAACTTGAGAATGATGTTTGCTATAGGTTTATTAAACAAATTACTCTTTATTCCAACTTTCTTGGGTATATATCATCAACTAGCATTGGATTTTCTTTAGAGTTTTTTTTTTTTGTCTGTATCAAGGAATATGATCACATGTTTTCATTTAAAAAATTATGGTGCATAACAATTCTTGGTTTTAGTGGGTTGAATCACCCTTGAATGTCTGGGGTAGACTTGCTTGTGGTGTGCAATACTTTTCTGTGCTTTGGTTTTGTATCGCTGTATTCTCTGTAGGATTCTTAGATCTGTATTTAAGGGATACAGATATGGTTTTTTTCGGGTTTAGTGATGTATTGATGTTATATGACTGGGAAAGGTATTAGGGTTTAAATAACTATGGCCGTGTCCAGAATAAGTTATGGGGATGGGATTAGAATGTGTAAAGTTTACAGTCACATTAAGTGTTATGGTCAAAGAAAAAAGATAAAGTTAGGGGTTAAGGGTCAGAATCTGAGTTAAGAACAGGTAAGATGAGAATCAAGGTGAAAGTCAGTGTATAAAGTCAGGGTAAAAGGTCAGGATCAGGGTCAGGATCACGGTCAGAGTTTATGGGATAGGGTAAGGGTTAGGGTTGGGGTTTAGGGTTAGGATTAGGGGCTAGGGTTAAAGGTTAGGGCTAGGGGCTAGGGGCTAGGTGCAGGGTTAGGATTTATGTTTAGGGTTAGGGTTAAGGTTAGGGGTTAGGAGTTTCAGTTAGGGTTAGGGTTAGCATTTCGGTTTAGTTTTGGGGGTTAGGGGTTTGGGGTTTAGTGCTTAGGGGTAGGGGTTAGAGAATAGGAGTTAGGTATGGCATTGAAGTTGGGGATGGGGTTAAGAGTTAGGGGTCTGGATAGGTATTGTGGTTCAGGGTTAGGCTTTAGGTTTGTTATTGGGGTGCGGATTAGGTGTTAGTATTTAGGGGTTAGGGTTCGGATTATCGTTTGCGTTCAGGTAGATGTCTGTGTCAAATGTCACAGTCAGGACTAGATTACGGGTAGGTTTTAGGGTTTAGGGTTTTATTACAGTCAAGGTTTAATATTTGGTTTGGGTTTATGCTTATTGTTAGTACTCATGTTTAGGAATTAGGGGTTAGGTTTAATTTTTCTGGTTGGTTAGGTTTTGGTATAGGTTAGGGTTTAGGGTTGCAGTTTAGGGTTTGCAGGTTATGGTTTAGGGTATACTGTAACTGTTAAGTGTCTTGTTCTGTTTAGGGTTAGGGTTAGGGTTAGGTCCATGTCACAGTTAGCTATAGGTGCTAAATCCCCAGCAGTGCAGCGGTCAACCGGAAGAGCTGTGTGGTGAGCTCCTGGAAGGCCGCCAGTCATGCATAGTCTTTGGGTGCCAGAGCCAGTCTCGTTTGTCTGCCATTCTTATTGTTGGGCCTCTTCAATGCCCTAGAGCAGCCCAAGCCACGATTTGCAAATGACATGGGGATGTTCCACCTTCGATGCCTAGTAATCCTGCACAGCTTCTTGTCCCCTTGCGTGTAGTGTTCTCAGACTTAGGAATTGGGTCCACATCGGGAAAAAGCCTTAAGTAAGATTAGGTTTTGGTCCTGGGACATCACCAAGTCTGAAGCGACACCCGTCCCTTGATCTCCCTGGAGGGCTGAAGTGAGGGCCCATGCACGGTTGCTGGTCAGGTGTAAGGTGAATGTTACAGTTGGGGTGAGGTATAGGTTGAGGGGCAAAGTGCGGGTCAAGGTTAGGGTTAGGGTTAGGACCTGGAGGCTCCAGGCACTGAAAACTCAGCAGGGCAGTGGTGTTGATGGAAGGCTGAGTGGAGGGTATGTGGAGGGTGCAGGTCAGGTTTAGTCGTGGGTGCCAGGATGAGCCTGGTGTTTGGGCCACTCTTCAGTTGTTCCTCAGCAACCCTCTTGTGCAGCTCCATCTTGCCTTTGAAATAACATGGTGATGTTCCCCATTCCATAGTAGGTAATCCTGCATCACTTCTGGGTCCCATGTGCATGGTGTTCTCATATGTAGGATTAGGTCCCCATTGGGAAGGACCCTTAGCTAGGGTTAGGATTCGTTCCAGGGACGTCACGAGGGAAAGCGACACCAGTCACGTGATCTCCCTGGAGCGGTACATTGAAGGCCCTTGGATGGGTGCAGGTCAGGTGTAGGGATAGGTTTAGAGTTGGGGTGAGGTTTAGGTTTGGGGAGTATGGTGAGAAAGACGGTAGGGTTAGGGTTAGGTCCCAGGAGGCTCTAGGCGATGAACACCAAGCATTATAGTACACATTACAGTTAGGGTGAGGTTTAGTTTGAGGTCTATGGTGAGGGTAATGGTTAGTTGTAGGGTTAGGTGCGAGGAGCCTCCAGGCTCTGAAACCCCATCAGGACTGTGGTGTCCCCAGAAGTCTAAGAGGAGGGCACATGGGAGGGTGCCGGTCAGGCTTAGTCTTTGGGTGCCAGCGCCAGCCTCGGGTGTGGGCCACTCTTTGGTTGGGCCTCAACAACACCCTGTGCAGCTCCCTCTGTGCTTTGCAAACGACATAGTGATGTTCTGTGTTCCATGCCGAGTAATCCTGCACTGCTTCTGGGCCCCATGTGCGTGGTGTTCTCAGACTTAGGACTTGGGTCCCTATTGGAAGAGAGTCTTAGCTAGGGATAGGATTAACCAGAGATGTAGAAAGGGCTGCCACAACACCAGTCCTGAGATTTCTCTGGAGGGCTGGAGTGTCCATGCATAGGTGTGGGTCAGGTGTAGGGTAAGGGTTACAGTTGGGATGAGGATTAGGTTGAGGGTTACAGTGACAGTCAAGCTTAGGGTTAGGGTTTGGTCCCAGAGGCTACAGGTCCTGAAACTCCAGAAATGCAGTGATCTCCCTGGAGGGCTGAGTGGGGGGCGCATGGGTGGATGCCTGTCATGCCTGGTCTTTGCGTGCCAGGGCCAGCCTCATATGTGGGCCACTCTTCGGATGGACTTTAGCAAACCCTTTGTGCAGCTCCATCCAGGTTTAGAAATGGCAAGATGCTGTTTAACGTTCTGTCCTGAGTAATCCTGGACCATTCTTGGGCCCCATGTGTCTGGTGTTCTCAGACGTAGGCACTGGGTTCCCATTAGGACAGATCCTTAGCTAGGGGTAAGGTTCATTCCAGAGATGTCACTAGGGCTGAAGCGACACCAGTCTCAAGTTCTCCCTGAAGAGCCGAATTGAGAGTCCAAGCTCAGGTGGGGGTCAGGTGTAGTGTCAGGGTTACATTTGGGGCGAGGGCTCAATGAGGGATAGAGTGAGGATCACAGTAAATTTGAGGGTTAGGTTCCAGGAGACACCATGTACTGAATGCCAAGCAGTGCAGTGGTCTCCCTGGAGGGCTGAGTGGAGGGCACATGGGAGGGTGTTGGTCAGTCTGTGCTTTTGAGTACCAGGGCAAGCCTCCGGTGTGGAAAACTCTTCGGTTGGGAATTAGCAACCCACTTGTGCAGCTCCCTCTGGGATTTGGAAATTAGCTGATAATATTCCACTCTCCATGCTGAGTAATCCTGGTCATCTTAAGGACCCCATTTGTGTGGTGAACTCAGACTTAAGATTTGGGTCACCATGGGGACAGAGCCTTAGTTAGAGTTGGCAGTAGGTACAGAGACATAAGCAGGACAGAATAGACAGTGGTCCCATGATCTCCCTGGAGAGGTGAACTGAGGGTTAGGGTTAGGGTTACGGTTAGGGTTACGGTTAGGATTACGGTTAGGGTTAGGGATAGGTCCCAAGAGGCTCCAGGTGCTGAACCCACAGCAGTGCAGTTGTCTTCCTGGAGAGCTGAGTGGAGTGCACAAGGGAGGGTGCCAGTCAGGATTAGTTTTTGGGTTCCAAGGCCAGACAACTCTATGGGCCACTGGTTGGGTAGGCCTCAGGCATCCTCTTGGGCAGCTGCAGCCAGGCCTTGGAAATGATATGGTGCTGTTCCAGGTTCTGTGCTGAGTGATCCTGCACAGCTTCTGGACACCATGTCCACGGTGTTGTCAGACTTTAGTATTCAGTCCCAATGGGGAGAGAGCCTTAGCTAGGGTTAGGGTTTGGTCCAGGGATGATGCCAAGTTGGAAGCGACTCCAGTATCATGATGTCATTCGAGGGCTGAAGTGATGGCCCATGAGACAGTGTGGGTCAAGTATAGGGTTAGTGTTTGCTTGAGGGTTAGGGTTATGGTTACCTTAAGGGTTAGGTTTAGGTCCCAGGAGGCTCCAGGCGCTGAACCCACCGCAGTGCATTTGTTTCTCTGAAGTCCTGAGTGGAGTGCAAAAGGGAGGGTGCCATTCAGGTATAGTCTTTGGGTTCCAAGACCAGACAACTGTATGTGGCACTGATCAGGGAGGCCTCAGCAACCCTTTCAGGCAGCTACATCCAGGCTTTGGAAAGGACATAGTGAGGTTCCAGGTTCTATGCCGAGTGATCCTGCACCGCTTTTGGACCCCAGACATGTTGTGTTGTCAGACTTTTGTATTGGGTCCCCATGGGGAGAGAGCCTTAGCTAGGGTTAGGGTTCGGTAAGGGACATTGCAAGGGCCAAAGCAACTCCAGTCTCATGATCTCCCTCAAGGGCTAAAATGAGGGCCCATGCGACGGTGCGGGTCAAGTGTAGGGTTAGGGTTTGAGATGGGGTTAGGTTTCGGTTGAGGGTTCTCGTTAGAGTTAGGGTTAGGGTTCGGTCCCAGGAGGCTCCAGGTACTGAACCCACAGCAGTGAGGTTGTCTCTCTGAAGGGCTGAGTGCAGTGCACAAGGGAGGATGCCGGTCAGGATTAGACTTTGGTTTCCAAGGCCAGACTAGTGTATGTGCCACTGGGTTGGTAAGCCTCAGGAATCCTCTCACGCAAATGCATCCACGCCTTTGAAAGGGCATGGTGATCTTCCAGGTTCTATGCCGAGTGATCCTTCACCCCTTCTGGACCTCAGGAGCGTGTGTGGTCAGACTTTGGTGATCGGTCCCTATGGGGAGAGAGTTTGCAAGGATTAGTGTTTGTTCCTGGGCCATTTCCAAGCCTGAAGCGACTCCAGTCTCGAGATCTACCTGAAGGGCTGAAGTGAGGGCTCATGGGATGGTGCGGGAAAATATAGGGTAAGGGCCGAGACAGGTTAGGGGTTAGGTGTAGGGTTCTGGTTAGTGTTAAGGTTAGGTCCCAGGAGGCTCCAGGCACTGAACCCACAGCAGTGTAGCTATGTCCCCGAAGGGCTGAGTTGATGGCACAAGGGAGGGTGCTGATCAGGATCAGTCTATGGATTCCAAAGCCAGACAACTGTATGCACCACTGATCGGGTAGGCCTCAGGAATCCTCTCGGGCAGCTGTAGCCAGGCCTTCAAAAGGAAATGGTGATGTTCCAGGTTCTATGCTGAGTGATCCTGCACTGCTTAAGGACCACAGGCCCGTGTGTTGTTAGACTTTGCTGTTGGGTCCACATTGGGAAACAGTCTTAGCTAGGGTTAGGGTTTGGTCCAGGGACATCGCCAGGGACGAAGTGACTCCAGTCTCGTGATCTACCTCTAGGGTAGAAGTGACGGCCCATCCGACGGTGCGGGGCAAGTGTAGGGTTAGGATTTGAGAAATGGTTATGGTTTGGTTGAGGGTTCTGGTTACTGTTAGGTTTAGAGTTAGGTTTAGGGTTAGGTCCAAGGAGGCTCCAGGCGCTGTACCCACAGCAGTGCAGTTATCTCCCATAAAGACTGAGTTGAGGGCACAAAGGAGGGTGCTGGTCAGGATTAGTCTTTGGTTTCCAAGGGTAGACAACTTTATGGGCCACTGGTCGGGTAGGCCTCAGGAATCCTCTCCGGCCCTGTAGCCGGGACTTGGAAACGACATGGTGATGTTCCAGGTTCTATACCAAGTGATCCTGCACCGCTTTTGGACCCCAAGTGTGTGGTGTTGTCAGACTTTGGTATTGGTTCCTCATGGGGTGACATCCTTAGCTAGGGTTAGTGTTTAGTCCAGGGATGTTGCCAGTACCGAAGCGACTCCAGTCTCATGATCTCCCTCAAGGGCTTAAGTGAAGGCCCATGGGACGGTGCTGGTGAAGTGTAGGGTTCAGGTTCGAGATAGGGTTAGGGTTCGGGTGAGGGTTTTGATTAGGGGTATTTTTAGGGTTAGGGTCAGGTCCCAGGAGGCTCCAGTTGCAGAACTCACAACAGTGCCATTGTCTCCCTGAAGAGCTGAGTTGAGTGCACAAGGGAGGGTGCCGGTTAGGATTAGTGTTTGGGTCAAAGGCCAGACAACTCTATGGCCACTGGTCAGGTAGAAGTCAGGAATCGTCTCGGGCAGCTGCAGCTGGGTCTTGGAAATGACATGGTGATGTCCCAGGTTCTATGCTGTGTGGTCCTGCACTGCTGTGGACCCCATGTGAGTGTTGTGTCAGACTTTGGTATTGGGTCCTCATGGGGAGAGAGCCTTAGGTAGGGTTAGTTTTCAGACCAGGGACGTTGCCAGGCTGAACCGACTCCAGTCTAGTTTTCACCCTAGAGGTCTGAAGTGAGTACCCATGCGACGGTGCAAGTCAAGTGTAGGGTTAGGGTTTGAGATAGGGTTAGGTTTTGGTTGGAGGTTCTTTTTAGGGTTAGGGTTAGGGTTAGTGTTAGTATCCAGGAGTCCCCAGGCGCTGAACCCACAGCAGTGCAGTTATCTCCTGTAGGGGTGAGTTGAGGGCACACTGGGTGGTGCTTGGCAGGATTAGACTCTGGGTTCCAAGTCCAGACAAATGTATGGGACCCTGGTCTGGTAGTCCTCAGGAATCCTCTCAGGCAGCTGCAGCTGGGCCTTGGAAATGACATGGTGGTGTTTCAGGTTCTATGTGGAGTGCTCCTGCACCGCATCTGGGCCCAAGGCACGTGGTGTTTTCAGACTTTGGTATTGGGTTCCCAGGGGAGAGAGCTTTAGTTAGTTTAGGGTTTGGTCCAGGGACATCACCAGGGCCGAAGCGACTCCAGTCTGGTTATCTTGCTCGAAAGCTGATGTCTGGGCCCATGCGATGGTGCTGGTCAAGTGTAGGGTTCGGGTTCGTGATATGGTTAGGGTTCCGTTGAGGTTTCGGATTAGGGGTATAGTTAAGGTTAAGGTTATGTCCTAGGAAGCTCCAGGCGCTGAACCCACAGTAGTGCAGTTGTCTCACATCCTTAAGGGCCACTGTTCGAGTAGGCCTCAGTAATCCTCTGGTCAGCTGCAGCCGGGACTTTGAAACGACATGGTGATGTTCCAGGTTCTGTGCCGAATGATCCTGCACCGCTTCTGGACTCCAGGGGCATGGTGTTGTCAGACTTTCTTTTTGTGTCCCCATGGGGTGAGAGCTTTAGTTAGTTTAAGGTTCGGTCCTGGGATGTCGGCAGGGATGAAGCCACTCTAATCTGGTGATCTCCCTCGAAAGCTGAAGTTATGGTCCTTGCAATGTTGTGGGTCAATTGTAGAGTTAGGTTTCTGTGGAGGGTTCTGATTATTGGTGGTTGTAGGGTTAGGGTTACATTCCAGGAGGCTCCAGGCACTGACCCACAGTAGTGCAGTTGTCTCCCCAAAGGGCTGAGTTGAGTGCACAAGGGAGCGTGTCGGTCAGGAATAGTCTTTGGGTTCCATGCCAGGCAACCTTATGGTCCACTGGTCGAGTAAGCCTCAAATATCCTCTAGTGCAACTGTAGCTGGGACTTGGAAACGATATGGTGATGTTCCAGTTTCTAAGCCTATTGATCCCCACCGCTCCTGTATCCCAGGCACCTGGTGTTGTGAGACTTTCATATTGGGTCCCCTTTTCGAGAGAGCCCTAGCTAAGGTTAGGGACATACAGGAACGTCCAGGGACGTCGCCAGTGCCAAAGCGCCTCCAGTCTCGTGATCTCCCACAACAGCTGAAGTGAGGGCCAATGCAACAGTGCGGGTCAAGTGTAGGGTTAATTTTTGAGATAGGGTTAGGGTTCGGTTGAGGGTTCTTGTTACTGTTAGGGTTAGGGTTAGGGTTAGGGTTAGGGTTAGGGGTTAGGGTTAGGGGTTAGGGGTTGGGGTTAGGGTTAGGGTTAGGGTTAGGGGTTAGGGTTAGGGGTTAGGGTTGGGGTTAGGGTTAGGGTTAGGTTTAGGGATAGGGTTAGGTTTAGGGTTAGGTCCCAGGAGGCTCCAGGCGCCGAACCCACAGCAGGGCAGTGGTCTCCCCGAAGGGCTGAGTTGAGGGCACAAGGGACCGTGCCGGTCAGGATCCGTCTTTGGCTGCCAAGGCCACACACGTGATTGGGCCCCTGGTCGAGGAGGCCTCCGGAATCCTCTCGGCAGCTGCAGCCGGGCCTGGGAAACGACATGGTGAGCTTCCAGGTTCCATGCCGAGTCAGCCTGCACCTCTTCCGGACCCCAGGCGCGTGGTGTTGTCAGACGTTGGCATTGGGTCCACTTGGGGAGAGAGCCTTAGCTAGGGTTAGGGTTCGGTCCAGGGACCTGGCCAGGGCCGAAGCGACTCCGGTCTCGTGATCTCCCTCGAGGGCTGAAGTGAGGGCCCATGCAGCAAGGCGGCTCAAGTGCAGGGTTAGGGGTCGAGGCCGGCTTAGGTTGCAGTGGAGGGTCCCCGTTCGGTGTAGGGTTAGGGTTAGGGTTAGGTCCCAGGAGGCTCCAGGCACCGAACCCACAGCAGGGCAGTGGTCTCCCCGAAGGGCTGAGTTGAGGGCACAAGGGACGATGCCGGTCAGGATCCGTCTTTGGCTGCCAAGGCCACAGACGTCGATCGGCCCCTGTTTGAGGAGGCCTCCGGAATCCTCTCGGTCAGCTGCAGATGAGCCTGGGAAACGACTTGGTGAACCTGCAGGTTCCATGCCAAGTCAGCCTGCACCGCTTCTGGACCCCAGGCGGGTGGTGTTGTCACACGTTGTCATTGGGTCCCCATGGGGAGGGAGCCTTAGTTAGGGTTAGGGTTTGGTCCAGGGACGTCGCCAGGGTTGCATCGACTCCAGACTCGTGATCTCCCTCGAGGGCTGAAGTGAGGGCCCATGCCAGAAGGCGGCTCCATTGCAGGGTTAGGGTTCGAGGCAGGCTTAGGTTGCGGTGGAGGGTCCCGGTTCGGTGTAGGGTTAGGGTTAGGGTTAGGTCCCAGGAGGCTCCAGGAGCCGAACCCACAGCAGGGCAGTGGTCTCCCCGAAGGGCTGAGTTGAGGGCATAAGGGACGGTGCCGGTCAGGATCCGTCTTTGGCTGCCAAGGCCACACACGTGATTGCGCCCCTGGTCCAGGAGGCCTACGGAAGCCCTCGGGCCACTGCAGCCGGGCCTGGGAAATGACATGGTGAGCTTCCAGGTCCTATGCCGTGTCAGCCTGCACCGCTTCTTGCCCCCAGCCTCCTGGTGTTCTCAGACGTTGGAATTGGGTCCCCATGGGGAGGGATCCTTAGCTAGGGTTAGGTTTGGTCCAGGGACATCAGCAGGGCCGATGCGACTCCGGTCTCGTGATCCCCCTCGAGGGCTGAAGTGAGGGCCCATGCCAGAAGGCGGCCTAATTGCAGGGTTAGGGTTCGAGGCAGGCTTAGGTTGCGGTGGAGGGTCCCGGTTCGGGGTACGGTTAGGGTTAGCGTTAAGTCCCAGGAGGCTCCAGGCGCCGAACCCACAGCAGGGCAGTGGTCTCCCCAAAGGGCTGAGTTGAGGTCACAAGGGAGGCTGCCGGTCAGGACCCGTCTTTGGCTGCCAAGGCCACACACGTGATGGGCCCCTGGTCAAGGAGGCATCCGTAATCTTCTCGGGCCGCTGCAGTCTGGCCTGGGAAACGACATGGTGAGCTTCCAGGTTCCATGCCGAGTCAGCCTGCACCGCTTCTGGACACCAGGCACCTGGTGTTCTCTGAAGTTGCAATTGGCTCCCCATGGGGAGGGAGACTTAGCTAGGGTTACGGTTTTTTCCAGGGACGTCGCCAGGGCCGTAGCGACTCCGGTCGTGATCTCCCTCGTGGGCTGAAGTGAGGGCCAATGCCACAAGGCGGCGCAATTGAAGGGTTAGGTTTCGAGGTAGGCTTACGTTTCGGGAGTGGGTCCCGGTTCGGGGACGGTTAGGGTTAGGGTTAGTTCTCAGGAGGCTTCAGTCCCGAAACCACAGCAGGGCAGTGGTCTGCCCGAAGGGCTGAGTTGAGTGCACAAGGGAGGCTGCCGGTCAGGATCCGTTTTGGCAGCCAAGGCCACATACGTGATTGGGCCCCTGGTCCAGGAGGCCTCTGGAATCCTCTCGGGCAGCTACAACAGGGCCTGGGAAACGACATGGTGAGTTTCCAGGTCCTATGCCGTTTCAGCCTGCACCGCTTCTGGACCCCAGGCGCCTGGTGTTATCAGAGGTTGGATTGGGTCCTCATGGGGAGGGAGCCTTCGCTAGGGTTAGGGTTTTGTCCAGTGACATCGCCAGGGCTGTAGCGACTCCGGTCTCGTGATCTCCCTCGAGGATTGAAGTGAGGGCCCATGCCAGAAGGCGCGTCAATTGCAGGGTTAGGGTGCGAGGCAGGCTTAGGTTGTGGTGGAGGGTCCCGGTTCGGGGTACGGTTAGGGTTAAGGTTAGGTCCCAGGAGGTTCCAGGCGCCGAACCCACAACAAGGCAGTGGTCTCCCCGAAGGGCTGAGTTGAGGGCACAAGGGAGGGTGCCGGTCAGGATCCGTCTTTGGCTTCCAAGGCCACACAGGTGATTGGGCCCTTGGTCCAGGAGGCATCCAGAATTTTCTCAGGCTGCTGCAGCCGGGCCTGGGAAACGACATGGTGAGCTTCCAGGTTCCATGCTGAGTCAGCCTGCACCGCTTCTGGACCCCAGGCACGTGTTGTTGTCAGACGTTGGAATTGGATCCCCATGCTGAGAGAGCTTTAGCTAGGGTTAGGTTTCGGTCCAGGGACGTCGCCAGGGCCGAAGAGACTCCAGTCTCGTGATCTCCCTTGAGGGCTGAAGTGAGGGCCCATGCCAGAAGGCGGCTCAATTGCATGGTTAGGGTAGGAGGCAGGCTTAAGTTGAGGTGGAGGGTCCCGTTCGGGGTACATTTAGGGTTAGGGTTAGGTCCCAGGAGGCTCCAGGTGCCGAACCCACAGCAGGGCAGTTGTCTCCCGAAGGGCTGAGTTGTGGGCACAAGTGAGGCTGCTGGTCATGATCCGTCTTTGGCTGCCAAGGCCATACACGTGATTGGGCCCCTGGTCCAGGAGGCCTCCGGAATCCTCTGGGGAAGCTGCATCCGGGCCTGGGAAACGACATCGTGAGCTTCCAGGTTCCATGCCGAGTCAGCCTGCACTGCTCCTGGGCCCCTGGCGCGTTTTTTTGTCACACATTGGAATTGGGTCCTCTTGGGGAGAAAGCCCTAGCTAGGGTTCGGGTTCGGTCCAGGGACGTCGCCAGGGCCGAATTGACTCAGGTGTCATGATCTCCCTCGAGGGCTTAAGTGAGGGACCATGCAGCAAGGCGGCTCAAGTGCAGGGTAGGATACGAGGCAAGTTTAGGTTTCGGTGGAGGGTCCTGGTTTGGGGAACGTTTAGGGTAAGGTCCCAGGAGGCTCCAGCCGCCGAACCCACAGCAGGCAGTGGTCTCCCCGAAGTGCTGAGTTGAGGGCACAAGGGAGGCTGCCGGTCGGGATCCGTCTTTGGCAGCCAAGGCCACACATGTGTTTGGTCCCCTGTTCCAGGAGGCCTCCGGAATCCTATCGGGCAGCTGCAGCCATTCTTGGGAAACGACATGGTGAGCTTCCAGGTTCCATGCCGAGTCAGCCTGCACTGCTTCTGGACCCCAGGCGCCTGGTGTTGTCAGACGTTGGAATTGGGTCCCCAAGTGAAGGGAGCCTTAGCTAGGGTTAGGGTTTGGTCCAGGGACGTCGCCAGGGCCGCATCGACTCCGGTCGTGATCTGCCTCATGGGCTGAAGTGAGGGCCAATGCCAGAAGTCGGCGCAATTGCAGGATTAGGGTTCGAGGCAGGCTTAGGTTTCGGGAGTGGGTCCCGGTGCGGGGTACGGTTAGCGTTAGGGTTAGTTCTCAGGAGGCTCTAGGCGCGAAAACCACAGCAAGGCAGTGGTCTGCCCAAAGGGCTGAGTTGAGGGCATGAGGGAGGCTTCCGGTCAGGATCCGTTTTGGCAGCCAAGGCCACATACGTGATTGGGCCCCTGGTCCAGGAGGCCTCCGGAATCCTCTTGGACAGCTGCACCCGGGCCTGGGAAACGACATGTTGAGCTTGCAGGTTCCATGCCAAGTCAGCCTGCACCGCTTCTGGACCCCAGGCGCCAGGTGTTCTCAGATATTGGAATTGGGTCCCCATGGGGAGGGAGCCTTAGGTAGGGTTAGGGTTTGGTCCAGGGATGTCGCCAGAGCTGAAGCGACTCCGGTATCGGATATCCCTAGAGGGCTGAAGTGAGGGCCCATGCCAGAAGGCAGCACAATTGTAGGGTTAGGGTTCGAGGCAGGCTTAGGTTGTGGTGGAGGGTCCTGGTTCGTGGTATGGTTAGGGTTAGGGTTAGGTCCCAGGAGGCTCCAGGCGCCGAACCCACAGCAGGGCAGTGTTCTCCCCAAAGGGCTGAGTTGAGGGCACAAGGGAGGCTGCAGGTCAGTATCTGTCTTTGGCTGCCAAGGCCACACAGGTGATTGGGCACCTGGTCCAGGAGGCCTCCGGAATCCTCTCGGGCAGCTGCAGCCGGGCCTGTGAAAGGACATGGTGAGCTTCCAGGATCCATGCGGAGTCAGTCTGCACCGCTTCTGGACCCCAGGCGCCTGGTGTTCTCAGACGTTAGAATTGGGTCCCCATGGGGTGGGAGCTTTAGTAAGGGTTAGGGTTTGGTCCAGGGACGTCGCCAGGGCCAAAGCGATTCCGGTCCCGTGATCTTCCCCGAGGGCTGAAGTGAAGGCCCATGCAGCAAGTAGGCTCAATTGCAGGGTTAGGGTTCGAGGCAGGCTTAGGTTGCAGTGGAGGCTCCCTGTTCGTGGTCGGGTTAGGGTTAGGGTTAGGTCCCAGGAGGCTCCAGGCGCCGAACCCACAGCAGGGCAGTGGTGTCCCCGAAGGGCTGAGTTGAGGGCACAAGGGACGGTGCCTGTCAGCATCCGTCTTTGCCTGCCAAGGCTATACACGTCGATTGGCCCGTGTTCGAGGAGTCCTCCTGAATCCCCTCGGGCAACTGCAACCGGTCTTGGGAAACGACATGGTGAGCTTCCAGATTCCATGCTGAGTCAGCCTGCACCACTTCTGCACCCCAGGCGCCTGGTGTTCTCAGACGTTAGAATTGGGTCCCCATGGGAGGGAGCCTTAGCTAGGGTTAGGGTTCGGTCCAGGGACGTCGCCAGGGCCGAAGCGACTCTGGTCTCGTGATCTCCCTTGAGTGCTGAAGTGAGGGCCCATGTGACATTTCGGCTCATGTGCAGGGTTAGGGTTCGATGTAGGCTTAGGTTTCGGTGGAGGGTCCTGGTTAGTTGTAGGGCTAGGGTTAGGTCCCACGAGTCTCCAGGCCCCAAACCCACAGCAGGGCAGTGGTCTCCCCACAGGGCTGAATTGAGGGCACAAGGGACGGTGACTGTCATGGTCCATCTTTCGCTGTCAAGCCCACACACGTGAACGGGCCCCTGGTCGAGGACGCCTCCGAATCCTCTTGGTCACCTGCAGACCAGAATGGGAAACGACATCTTGAGCTTCCATGTTCCATGCCAAGTCAGCCTACACCGCCTCTGGACCCCAGGCATGTGGTGATGTAAGACGATGGATTTGGTTCCCCATGGGGAGAGAGCCTTAGCTAGCGTTAGGGTTCGGTCCAGGGACGTCGCCAGGACCAAAGCGACTCCGGTCTCGTGATCTCCCTCGAGGGATGAAGTGAGGGCCCATGCGACAAGGCGCCTCAAGGGCAGGGTTAGGGTTCGAGGCAGGCTTAAGTTTCGGTCGAGGGGCCCGGTTCAGGGTAGGGTTAGGTATAGGGTTAGGTCACTGGAGGATCCAGGCACCAAATCCACAGCAGGGCAGTGGTCTCCCCGCAGTCCTGAGTTGAGCACACAAGGGACGGTGACGGTCAAGATCAGTCTTTCGCTGCCAAGGCCACACACGTCGATGGGCCCTTGGTCAAGGAGGCCTCGGAATCCTCTCGGGCAGCTACAGCCTGGCCTCGGAAACGACATGATGAGCTTCCAGGTTCCATGACGAGTGAGCCTGCACCGCTTCTGGACCCCAGGCCCATGGTGTTGACAGATGTTGCAATTGGGTCCCAAGGGGGAAAGAGCCTTAGCTACGGTTAGGCTTTTGTCGAGGGATGTCGCCAGAGCCGAAGCGACTCTGGTCTCATGATCTCCCTCGAGGGCTGAAGTGAGCGCCCATGCCACAAGGTGGCTCAAGTGCAGGGTTACGTTCGAGACAGGCTTAGGTTTAGGTGTAGGGTCCCGGTTAGGGGTATGGTTAGGGTTAGGGTAGGTCCTAGAAGGCTCCAGGTGCCGAACCCTACCAGGGCAGTGGTCTCCCCGAAGGGCTAAGTTGAGGGTACAAGGGACGGTGCTGGTCAGGATCCGTCTTTGGCTGCCAAGGCCACACACGTCAAGGGCCCCTGGTCAAGGACGCCTCCGAATCCTCTTGGTCAGCTGCAGACCGGCCTGGGAAACGACATCTTGAGCTTCTAAGTTCCATGACAAGTGAGCCTGCACCGCATCTGGACCCTAGGTGCGTGGTGTTGTTCAGATGGTGGATTTGGTTCCCCATGGGGAGAGAGCCTTAGCTAGGGTTAGCGTTCGGTCCAGGGACATCGCCAGGGCCGAAGCGACTCCGGTCGTGATCTCCCTCGAGGGCTGAAGTGAGGGCCCATGCGACAAGGCAGCTCACGTGCAGGGTTAGGGTTCAAGGCAGGCTTAGGTTGCGGTGGAGGGTCCCGGTTAGGGGTATGGTTAGGGTTATGGTTAGGTCCCAGAGGGCTCCAGGCGCCGAACCCATACCAGGGCAGTGGTCTCCCCGAAGGGCTGAGTTGAGGACACAAGGGACGCTGACGGTCAGGATAAGTCTTTGGCTGCCAACGCCACACACGTCAATGGGTCCCTGGTCAAGGACGCCTCTGAATCCTCTGAGGCATCTGTAGCCCGGCCTGGGAAACGACATGCTGAGAACAGGTTCAATGCCTTGTGAGCCTGTACCGCATCTGGACCCCAGGCACGTGGTGTTGTCGGATGGTGGAATTGGGTCCCAATTTGCAGAGTGCCTTAGCTAGGTTTAGGTTTCGGTCCAGGCACGTCACCAGGGCCAAAGCAACTCCAGTCTCATGATCTCCCTCGATGGCTGAAGTGAGGGCCCATGCTACAAGGAGGCTCAAGTGCATGTTTATGGTTTGAGGCACGCTTAGGTTTCGGTGGAACTTCCCGGATAGGGGTGGGATTAGGGTAAGGTCCTAGGAGGCTCCAGGCGCCGAACACACAGCAGGGCAGTGGTCTCCCCGAAGGGCTGAGTTGAGGGCACAAGAGACCTTGACGGTAAGGATCAGCCTTTGGCTGCCAAGACCACACACGTCAATGAGCCCCTCGTTGAGGAGGTCTCCAGAAGCCTCTCGGGCAGTTGCAGCCCCGCCTGGCAAACGACATTCTGAGCTCCAGGTTCCATACTGAGTAAGCCTGCACCGCTTCTGGTACCCAGGCGTGTGCTGTTGTCAGTCAGTGGAATTGGGGCCCTATTGGGAGAGAGCCTTAGCTAGTGTTAGGTTTTGGTACAAGGACGTCACCAGGGCCGACGCGACCCCAGTCTCGTGATGTCCCTCAAGGGCTTAAGTGACGGCCCATGCGACAAGGCGACTCAAGTGCAGGGTGAGGTTTCGAGGCAGGCTTAGGTTTTGGTGGAGTTTCCCGGTTAGGGGTAGGGTAGGGTTAAGTTAGGACCCAGGATTCTCCAGGCGCCTAATTCACAGCGGGGCAGTGGTCTCCCCAAAGGGATGAGTTGAGGGCACAAGGGACGGTGATGATCAGGATCAGTCTTTGGCTGCCAAGGCCACACATGTCGATGGGCCCCTGGTCGAGGACGCGTCCGAATCCTCTCAGTCAGCTGCAGACCGGCCTGGGAAACGACATGTTGAGCTACCATATTCTATGCCGTGTGAGCCTGCAATGCTTCTGGACCCCAGGCGCATGCTGTTGACAGACGCTAGAATTGGGTCCCAAGGGGGAAGGAGCCTTAGCTACGGTTACACTTTGTTCCAGGGATGTCGCCAGGGCCTAAGCGTCTCTGGTCTCATGATCTCCCTCCAGGGCTGAGGTGAGCGCACATGAGACAAGGATGCTCAAGTGCAAGGTTATGGTTCGAGGCAGGCTTATGTTTCTGTCTAGTTTCCCGATTAGGGGTAGGGTTAGGGTAAAGGTTAGGTCCCAAGATTCTCCAAGCGCCGAATCCACAGCAGGGCAGTGGTCTCCCCGAAGGTCTGAGTTGAAGGCACAAGGCACGGTCAGGATCAGTGTTGGCTGCCAAGGCCACACAAGTCGATGGGACCCTGGTCGAGGACACCTCCGAATCCTTTCGGTCAGCTGCAGACCGGCCTGGGAAACGACATGTTGAGCTTCCATTTCTATGCTTAGTGAGCCTGCACCGCTTCTGGACCCTCGGCGCATGCTGCTGTTAGACGGTGGAATTGAGTCCCCTTGGGGAGAGAGCCTTAGCTAGGGTTAGGGTTCCGTCCAGGGACTTCGCCAGGGTCGAAGCAACTCCAGTCTCCTGATCTCCCTGGAGGGCTGAAGTGAGGGCCCATGCGACAAGGTAGCTCAAGTGCAGGGTCAGGTTTCGAGGCAGGATTAGGTTTTGTTGGAGGGACACAGATAAGTGTATGGTAGGGTTAGGGTTAGGTCCCAGGTGGCTCCCGGTGCCGAACCCACAGCAGGGCAGTGGTCTCCCTGCAGGGCTGAGTTGAGGGCACAAGGGACAATAACGGTCAGGATCAGTCTTTGGTTACCAAGGCCACAAAGTCGATGGCCCCTGGTTGAGAAGGCCTCTGGAATCCTCTGGGGCAAATGCAGCCCGTACCGGGAAATGACATTTTGAGCTTCCAGGTTCCAAGCTGACTGAGCCTGCACCGCTTCTGGACTCCAGGCATTTGGTGTTGTCAGAGATTGGAATTGGGTCTCCATGGGGAGAGAACCTTAGCTAAGGTTAGGGTTTTGTCCAGGGAGGTCGCCAGGACCGAAGTGAGTCCGGTCTCGTGATCTCCCTCGAGGGCGGAACTGAGGGCCCATGCGACAAGTCGGCTCAAGTCCAGGATTAGGTTTCGAGGCAGCCTTAAGTTTCGTGGAGGGTCCCGGTTTGGGCTAGGATTAGGGTTAGGTTTAGGACCTAGGTGGCTCCAGGCGCCGAACCCACATCAGGGCTGTGGTCTCCCCGAAGGGCTGAGATGAGGGCACAAGGGACATTGACGGCCAGGATCATTCTTTGGATGCCAAGGCCACACACATCGATGTGTCACTGGTCGAGAGGGTCTCTGGAATCCTCTCTGGCAGATGCAAACCGGCCTGGGAAACATGTTGAGCTTCCAGGTTCCATGCTGAGTGAGCTTGCACCGCTTCTTGCCCTGGCACGTGCTGTTGTCAGACGGTGGAATTGGGTCCCCATGGGGAGAGAGCCTTAGCTAAGGTTAGGGATCGTTCCAGGGACGTCCCCAGGGCCGAAGCAACTCCGGTCCCGTGATCTCCCGTGAGGGCTGAAGTGAGGGCCCATGCGACAAGTTGGCTCAAGTGCAGGTTTAGGGTTCGAGGCAGGCTTAGGTTTCGGTGGAAAGTCCCGGTTAGGGGTACGGTTAGGGTTAGGGTTAGGTCCCAGGAGGCTCTAGTTGCCGAACCCACAGCAAGGAAGTGGTCACCCCGAGGGAGTGAGGTGAGGACACAAGGGACAGTGACGTTCAGTATCAGTCTTTGGCTGCCAAGGCCACACACATCGATGGGTCCCTGTTCGAGAAGGCCTCCGGAATCCTATTGGGTAGATGTAGCCCTGCCTGGGTTGAGCTTCTACGTTTCATACCAAATGAGCCTGCACGGCTTCTGGAACCCAGGCGCGTGGTGTTGTCAGATGTTGCAATTGGGTCCCCAGGGGGAGAGAGCCTTTGGTAGGGTTAGGGTTTGGTCCAGGGAGGTCTCCAGGGCCTAGGCGACTCCAGTCTGGTGATCTCCCTCGAGGACTGAAGTGAGGGCCCATGCGTCAAGGTGGCTGAAGTGCAGGGTTAGGTTCGAGGCAGTCCTAGGTTTCCGTGGAGGGTCACGTTTAAGGGTATGGTTAGGGATAGGGTTAGGTCCCAGGAGGCTCCAGGCGCCGAACCCACAGCAGGGCAGTGGTCTCCCCGAAGGGCTGAGTTGAGGGCACAAGGGACGGTGACGGTCAGGATCAGTCTTTGGCTGCCAAGGCCACACAGGTCTATGGGTTCCTGGTGTAGGAGGCCTCCTGAATATTTCAGGCAGATGCCACCCGGCCTGGGAAACGACATGGTGAGCTTCCAGGTTCCATGCCGAGTGAGTCTGCACCGCTTGTGTACCCCAGGCACGTAGTGTTGTCAGACATTGGTATTGGGTCCCCAGGTGAGAGATCTTTAACTAGGGTTAGGGTTTGGTCTAGGGACATCGTCAGGGCCAAAGTGACAACGCTCTTGTTATGTCTCTCGAGGGCTGAAGTGAGGGCCCATGCGACGGGGCATCTCTAGTTTAGGGTTCGGTTATGAGGCTGGCTTAGTTTTCGGTGGAGGGAACTGGTTCAAGGTAAGATTAGGGTTAGGGTTAGTTTTCAGGAGGCTCCAGGCGCCGAACCCATAGCAGGCCAGTAGTCTCCCCGAAGGGCTGAGTTGGGGGTACAAGGGAGAGTGCCGGTCAGGATCAGTCTTTGGCTGCCAAGGCCACACATGTCGATGGGCCCCTTGTCGGTGAGGCCTCAGGAATCCTCTCGGGCAGCTGTAGCTGGGCCTGGGAAATGACATGGACAGCTTCCAGGTTCCATGCCGATTGAGCCTCCACCGTTTCTGGACCCCAGGCAAGTGGTTTGTCAGATTTTGGTATTGGGTCCCCATGGGGAGAGTGCCTTAGCTAGGGGTAGGTTTCTTTCCAGGACGTCGCCAGGGTCTAAACGACTCCAGTCTCGTATTCTCCCTCGAGGCCTGAAGTGAGGGCCCATGCAACGGGGCGGCTCAAGTGTAGGGTTACAGTTCGAGGCTGGCTTAGGTTTCGGAGGAGGGTCCTGGTTTTGGGTAGGGTTAGGTTTAGGTCCCAGGAGACTCCAGGAGCTGAACCCACAGTAGGACAGTGGTCTCCCCGAAGGGCTGAGTTGTGGGCACAAGGGAGCGTGCCGGTCAGTATCAGTCTTTGGTTGCCAAGGCGAGACACGTCCATGGGCCCCTGGTCGTGGATGCCACAGGAATCCTCTGTGGCCCGTGCAGCCGGACCTGGGAAACGACAGAGTGAGCTTCCAAGTTCCATGCCGAATGAGCCTGAACCGCTTGTGGATCACAGGCATGTGGTGTTGTCAGACTTTGGTTTTGGGTCCCTAAGGGGAGAGAGCCTTAGCTAGTGTTTGGATTCGGTCCAGGGACGCTGCCAGGGCCAAAGCGACTCTGGTGTCGTGATCTCCCTCGAGGGCTGAAGTGAGGGCCCATTACATGGGGCTGCTCAAGTGTAGGGTATGGTTCTAGGTCCCTTTTATTTTCGTTGGAGGGTCCCCTTTTGGAGTGGGGTTAGGGTTAGCGTTAGGTCCCTGGTGTCTCCAGGCGCCAAACCCTCAGAAGCCAGTTGTCTCCACGGAGGTCTGAGTTTAGGGCAGAAGGTTGGGTGCCGGTCAGGATCACTCTTTGGCTTCCAAGGCCACAACCTCTCTGTGCGATGTTCTGGGAGGCCTCAGGAATCCTCTCGGGCTGTTGTAGCTGGGTTGGGAAATGACATGTTGAGGTTCCAGTTTCCATGCCGAGTTAGCCTGCACCGCTTCTGGACCCTGGTTGCATGGTGTTGTCAGACTGTAGTATTGGGTCCCCATGGTGAGAGAGCGTTAGGTAGGTTTAGGTTTCATTCCAGGGACGTCACCAGGACCGATGCGACCCGAGACTCATGATCTCCCTCGAGGTCTGAAGTGAGGGCCTATGTGACGGTGGGTCTCAAGTATAGGGTCAGGGTTCGAGGTCGGCTTAGACTTCGGTGGAACTTTCCGTTTAGGGGTTGCATTAGGCTTAGGGTTAGGTCCCAGGATTCTCCAGGCGTTGAACCCACAGTTGTGCAGTGGTCTCCCCGAAGGTCTGAGTAGAGGGTACAGGGAGGGTGCCAATCAAGACCAGTCTTTGGCTTCCAATTTCACACAAATATATGGCCCCCTGTAGGTTAAGCCTCAGGAATCCTCTCGGGCAGCTGCAGCCGGGCCTGGGAAATGATATGGTGAGGTTCCACGTTCCATTCCGAGTGACCCTTTACTGCTTCTGAACCCCAGCCACGTGATGTTGTCAGAGGTTTATGGTTCGGTCCAGGAAAGTCGCCAGGGTCGAAGCAACATCAGTGTTTTGAATTCCATGGAAGGCTGAAATGAGGGAACATGTTCCGACATGGATCTGTTGTAAAGTTAGTGTGATATATAGGGTTAGGTGTAGGGTGAGTATTCTGGTTAGGGTTACCATTAGGTTTAGGGTTAGCTCCCTGGAGGCTCCGGGTTGTTACCCCAGAGCAGAGCAGGTGTATCCCCAAAGGGCTGAGTGGAGTCACAAGGGTGTGTGCCGGTCAAGATTATTCTATGGGTTCCAAGGCTAGACATATGTATGTGCCACCCTTACTGTAGGCTTCAGGAATCCTCTCGTGCAGCTGCCGTCTCGCTTTGGAAATGACATGGTGATATTCCACGTTCCATGTCGAGTATTTCTTCATCAATTCTGGAACCCATGTGCATGCTGTTATTAGAAAATGTACAAATGTATATTTTCTGGTGGAATGATATCTCCCTTGATGTCTTTGCAGTGTTAAAGTGCCCTTCTATGTATGTATGAGTATCAATTCTTTACTGTAGGTTTTCAGTGTTTTGTGTATTGGATTCTCTCAGGTTGAGCACATGTATGTTTACAATTGTTGTATCTTTCGTTGGATTATACCTTTTATCATTATAATTTCCTTCTTTCCCTCTTCTTAGAGTTTTATTTTTAAATGTAAAAGGATGTCAACTTTTCATTGAGATATTCTTCACACATTTGTTGTATTAGTTTTAGGCATACATTGTAGTCATTCCATATGTCTATAAATTATGTTGTCCTTCAGCACAAGTGTAGCTATCCTGTGAAAGCATGCAACAGTATTATTACAGGATTAACTCTATTCAATTGGCTATCTCTTGTATCCCTAGGACTCATTCGTTCCATAGCTGGAAGCAGTTCTCTCTCTCTCAAAGGTGTCAATTCTTTATCTAACCTAAATACTCTGGTGGTAAACACAATTACTTGCTCAGCATGTGTAAATTGGCCGTCTATTTTTCTGTGGACATTGCTTAAAACATTACAAATGATGTCATTATGTTAATAAATTCTGTTTCATTCTTCACTCAAAGACAAGGAGAAGGAAAAGGTTTCTTTGTGTCCCAGGCCCTGTCACTAAGACCCTTCCCATTGTGGAGAACAGGCGAAGTTGCCCAGAGCACCTTCAGTCCCTCAGCTGAGCGACCAAGGCCTTCAACTTTGCAGGAATTCCCATGGTAGCCAGCAGAGAGAGCTCAAGCACCACAGACCCGGAGGGGCGGCCTCCTCTGCCTAGGCAGTGATGGCCAGCAGAGGGCGCACCATCAGCTTTTCTGACCCAGGGCACTTCAGAGCAGGAAGGGCTGCTGCTGCTCCCAGAGGACACAGGGCCTCTACCACTGTCTCAGGACAGAGAGCAGAGCTGTGTTTCCAGCGGGTTCTGCCGCCCGCCCCAGGGGAGACCTTGGGAGCTTTGCAGCAACTTGGCATCTCCTGAGTCGCCAGAGAGAAGCTGCCTTGTTGTACTGAGTGCTGAGGAGGGGGCGCTGCGTGGCTTCCCTGGGCATGATGGTTGCAAAACAGCATAGGCCATTGCATTTTCTGGGTTGTTCCCGTGTTTCACTCCTCAACTTCCTGGACATTATTTGAACAAGTCGTATTTTACTAAAGGACTTGTGGATTGCAGGGTTCCACGACATCACCTCATAGATACAGTCGATGGTTTGTTCCAGATTCAGGCTTGTTTCCGGGAAGAAACCCTGACAGAAATTCAGAAGAACGGGAGCTGCATTCCATTAGGACATGAATACATGAAATGCTCGTCTTGGGAACTCCTAGAAGAATGAGCTGGGACCCACTTTCCGAGTCCTGCTGGAACCAGTGACCGAGGTAAGGGCACAAACTGTCCCCCACAACATACATGCTTTTTTAAAAAATTTATGGTTATTTTTCCAACCTAATGAAGTGATTGAAAACTACAGAAAACCCCGTAGGTAGGTGTCTTAACCTTCTGATATCTATTACTTTAAATTGCACTTAGTAAACATACAGTGTAATATTAGTTTCAGGTGTACAATGTAGAGCAACACTTCCATGCGTCACCTGGTGCTCATCCCAGGTGCACTTCGTAATCCCCAGAAGCTGTTTCATCCATTCCCCCACCTCATTGTGGAACTCCTCAGTTTCTTTTCTAGTTAAGAGTGTTTGTCACTGTCTCCTCCCCCCCCCCCCCACTTTGTTTTGTTTTATTTCCATGTGTTAGTGAAATCATCTGGTATTTGTGTTTCTCTGACAGGCTTATTTCACCCAGCATAACATTCTCTCCATCCACCTCGTGGAAAATGACAAGATTTCATGTTTTTATGGCTAAATAATATTACATTCCATATACTACATCTCAGTTTATTCATCAGTTGATGGATGCTTGGTCAGTTTCCGTAATTTGGCTTTTGTAGAAAATGCTGCTGTAAACTCATGGTGCATGTATCCCTTTGAAGAATTATTTTTGTATTCTTTCTGTAAATACCTCGTAGTGAAATTGCTGGATCGTAACATAGTTCTATTTCCTTTTTTTTTTTTTTGATGAATCTCCATGTTGTTTTCCAGAGTGGCTGCACCAGTTTGCATTCCTTCCCACAATGCAAGAGGGTTCCTCTTTCCCCACATCCTTGCCAACACCTGCTGTCTCATCATTCATTGATTTTAGTCATTTTCACAGATGTGACGTGTTATCTCATTGTACTTTTGAATTGTATTTCCCTGAAGACGAGTAATGCTGAGCATCTTTTCATGTGTCTCTTGGCTATGTTTATGTCACCTTGGGAAAATGTCCATTCATGTCATCTGCCCATTTTTAATTGGATTTCTCATTTTTTGGGTGCTGTATAACTTTATATATTTTGGACAGTAAACCTTTATCAGATGTCGTTTACAAATATTATTCTGTAGGTGTTTTAGTTTTGTTGATTATTTCCTTTGTGACAGAAGCTTTTTATTTTTATGAAGTCCCATTATTTTTGCTTGTGTTTCCCTTACCTCAGGAGATATATCTACAAAGATGTTTGTACAGCCAATGTCAAATAAGATACTGCCTGTGTTAGGTATCCTCTGGGATTTTTATGGTTTCAGGTTTCACACATAGTTCTTTATTCATGTTGGATTTATTTTTGTGTATGTTGTAAGAAAGTGGTCCGTTTGTGTTTTTGTTTTGTTTTGCAGGTTGCTGTCTAGTTTTTCCAAAACCACATGTTGAGGAGACTTTTTTTAAGTTTATGTATGTATTTTTGAGAGAGAGAGAGAGAGAGAGAGAGAGAGAGAACATGCAGAAGAGGGTCAGAGAGAAATGGAGAGAGAGAATCCCACACATGCTCTGCACTGCCCTGAGATCATGGTTGGAGCTGAATCCACAGTCACACGCTGTGGAGACACACATGTGTCCCAAGAGTATCTTTTTTTACCCATTGGATATCCTTTCCTGCTTTGTTGAGAATTAATTGACCATATATGTATGAGTTCATGCCTGGGTTTCCATTCTATTGGTCTCTGCGTCTATGTTTTTGTTGTTGTTGTTGGTTGCCAGTACCATACTGTTCTGTTCAGTACAGCTTTGTAATATAACCTAAAGTCTAGAAGCGTGATGTCTCCAGCTTTAGTTTTGGTCTTCAATTTCTTTTGGCTGTTTGGGGTCTTTGTCACTCCATACATATTTTGGGACTATTTGTTCTAGTTCTGTGACAAATGTTTTGTTTGTGTGATAGGGATTTCATTACATGTGTAGATTGTTTTGTGGAGTGTAGACCTTTTAACAGTATTTTGTTCTTCCTATCCATGAACATGAAATGTATTTCCTTTTCTTTGCGTCCTCTTCCATTTCTTTCATCAGTGTTTCAAAGCCTTTAGAGTACAGATCTTTTACCTCTTTGGTTAGGTTTATTCCAGGTATCTTGGGGTATTTGGTGCACCTGTCAATGGGATTGACCCCTTACTTTCTCTTTCTGTTAATTCATTATTTGTCTACAGAAATGCGATAGATTTATGTACATTGATTTCTGTATATTTTGATTTGTTGAATTCATGTATCAATTCTAACAATTTTGAGGGGAATCTTTCATGTTTTCTATAGAGAGCATCATGTCATTTCCAAATAGTGAAAGTTCTATTTCTTCCTTGCCAGTTTGGATGCTTCTTATTTCTTTTTGTTGTCTGATTGCTGTGGCTATAACTTACAGTACTATGTGGAATAACAGTGGTGAGAGGGATCATCCCTGTCTTGTCCCTGACCTTGGAAGAAAAATTTCAATTTTTCCCCATTGAGGATGAGATGAGCTGTGGGTTTTTCATAGATGGCCTTTATTGTGTGCAGGTAGGTTGAGTACCAATATACTTGCTAGGGGGTTTTATCGTGAATGGACGTGACATTTTGTCAAATCATTTTCCTGCATGTCTTGAAAGCATCATATTGTTCTTATCCTTTCTTCTATTACTGTGGTGCATCATGTTGATTGATCTGTGAATGTGGAACCACCCTTGCAGTCCGGGAATATATCCCACTTGATTATGGTAAATGATTCTATTAATGTATTATTGACTTTAATTTGAAGGTATCTTGATGTGAATTTATGCATACATATTCATCGGGATATTGGTCTGTAGTTTTATTTAAAATTTTTAAAACATATTTAAAGTATTCATTTACTTAGAGACATAGGGTACATAAAAGTGAGGGAGGGGCAGAGAGACAGGGAGAGGGAGAATCCTGGCCATGCTCCACACTGTCAGCACAGGGTCCAACGTGGGACTCGAATCCATGCGCTGCAAGATAATGTCCTAATCCAAAATTAAGATTTGGACACCAAACCCACCGAGGCACACAGGAGCCCCGGCAGTTTTCATTTTTAGTGGAGGCTTTAACTGGTTTTGGTATCAAGGTAATGATGGCCTCATAAGATGAATTTGTAAGTTTTCCTTCTTTTTTTATTTTTTGTAATAATTCGAGAAGAATACATATTATCTCTTCCTTAAATGGATGGTAGAATTCATTAGTGAAGCCATCTGGCCCTGAACTCTTGTGTTGGGGGGAAATTTTTTATTACTGATTTGATTTCTGTTTTCAGATTTTATGTATCTTTCCGTTTCAGTTTTGGTAGTTTGTGTGTTTCTAGGAATTGTTCCATTTTTCTCAGAGTGTCCAATTTGTTGCATATAGATTTTCATAATATTATCTTCTAACTGTATTTTTGTGGTGTTGACTGTTATTTCTCCTGTGTTATTTGTGATTTTATTTACTTGAGTCCTTTCCTTCTTCTTTGTGAAAACTCTGCCTAAGAGGTTTTCATGTTGATTACTGTTTTCAAGGAACCAGCCCCTGGTTTCATTGATTTGCTCTAGTGTCTTTTTGGTTTCTATATTCCTTATTTCTGCCTTAATCTCTATTATTTCCTTCCTTCGGCTGTTCTTCTCATTCCTTTAGTTATAAGTTAGGATTGTTTGGGATTTTTCTTGCTCTTTATGGTAGGCTTGTACTGCTATATACTTCCATCATAGACTGCTTCTGCCGCATTCCAAATACTTTTACCAGTGTATTTTCATTTTCATTAGTTTCGGTGTATTTTCTCATTGATTTCCTGTTTGACCCATTCATTTGGTAGCATGTTATTTAACCTCCCTTTAATTGTGGCCTTTCCCCCTTAGTGTGTGTGCGTGTGTGTGTGTGTGTGCGTGCGCACACGTGGTTAACTTCAAGTTTCTTAGCTTTGTGGTCAGAAAAAATGCTTGGTTTGATCTCTGTCTTTGGGTACCTGTTGAGGCCTGATTTGTGACCTAGAATGTGATAAATTATGGAGAATGCCCCATGTGCACTTGAAAAGAATGTGTACTCTGTCATTTTAGTATGGAGTGTTCTGAATATATCTGCTAAACCCATCTGGTCCAGTGTGTCATTCAAAGCCATTGTTTCCTTGTTGGTTTTCTGTTTACAGGTTCTGTCCATCGATGTGAGTTATGTGTTAAAGTCCTCTAATATCGTTATATTATTATAAATGAGTTCTTTTATTGTTGTTGTTAAATGTTTTATATACTTGGTGGTTGCATGTTGGGGGCATCAAAATTTACAATCATTGGATCTTCTTGTTTGGTTGTCCCCTTTAGTATGAGATAGTGTTCGTCTTCATCTCTTGTTACAGCTTTATTTATTTTTTAAATTTAAGTCTTAGTTGACATACAGTGCATTCTCAGATTCGTGAGTAGAGTTCAGTGATTCATCCCTTACATACAACACCCAGTGCTCATCACAACAAGTGCTCTTCTTAATACAGGTCCCCCATCTAGCCCAGAGCTGACCCATCTCCCTCCATGAATCTTCACTTTTTTTTCCTCTATCATTAAGAGACACATGTGGTTTGTTACCACTCTTCTCTTTTCCTGCCCCCTTCCCATGTTTTCATCTGTTTTGTTTCTTCAATTACACATGAGTGAAATGATATATTTGTCTTTCTCTGATTGACATATTTCACTTAGCATAACACATTCTAGATCCATCCACATCGTTGCAAATGACAGGATTTCATTCTTTTTGAAGCCGAGACATATTTGATTGTATATACGTATGTATGTATGTATGTATAAATATATACACGTACACACACACACACGCGCGCGCGCGCGCGTATACATGAATACACAGACACACACATACACAGACCCCACAACTTCTTTATACCTTCATCACTTGTTGGATACTTGGGCTTTCTCCATAATTTAGCTACTGTTGATAAAGCTGCTATAAATATTGGATGCATGCAATTTTACTACTAGGTATTGACCTAAAGGGTACCAAACTACAGTCTCAATTTTAAAGTTTTTTGCCCGATATAAGTATTGGTACTGGGTTTCTTTTGATATTATTGGCATGATAAATGTTTTTTCATTCCCTCAATTTAAATCTGCAGGTGACTTAAGTCCAAATAAGGCTTTGTAGGCAGCACCTAGATAGACCTTGTTTTTTTTTTGTTTGTTTGTTTGTTTCTTTTCTTTTTCTTTTTTTTTTTTTTTGTGTCCATTCTGTCTCCCTATCCAATGTCTTTTGATTGGAGCATTTATCGATTTACATTAGAGTAACTATTGATAGGTATATATTTAGTGCCCTACTAGTTGTTTTACCATTGTATCTTGATGTTTTCTCTGATCCTTTCTTGTCTGTAACAATTTTGGTCTTTCATTTCCACTAAAAGAGCCCGATTTATATATTCTTTACTTTTGACTGGTAGTATATTTCTTTACTCATTTTTAATATTTTTTTCTTTTTTAAAATTTAAGCCCAAGTTAGTTACCTTATAGTGGAATAGTTTCAGGATTAGAATTTAGTGATCCGTCAATTACAAAATATATCCAGTACTCATCCTAAGTGCTGTCTCTAATGCCCATCACCCATTTAGCCCATACCCCTATTCAGTAACCCTCCAGGAACCCTGAGCTTCTTCCCTCTATTTAACAGTGTCTTATCGTTTGACTCCATCTCTGTTTGTATCTTATTTTTGCTTTCCTTTCACTACGTTCTTCACTGTTATGAATTCTCTCATCTGTGGAATTTAATATGATGTGTGTCTTTCTCTGACATATTTTGCTTATCATAATAAAGTCCAGTTCACTAAACGTTGTTGAAAATAGCAAGATTTCACTCCTTTTGATCACCGTGTAATATTCCATTGTATGAATATACATCTTCTTTATCCATTCATCTGTCAATGGTCATTTGGCCTCTTTGCATAATGTAGCTATTGTTGATAATGCTGCTATAAACATTAGAGTGCATGTGCCACTTGGAGTCAGCATTAATGTATCCTTTGTGTAAAAACCTAGTAGTGCAATTGCTGGGTCCTAGTGCAGTTCTATTTTTGGTTTTTGTAGCGAATCTCCATACTATTTTCCAGAGTGGCTACACCATTTTGCATTCCCACCAGCATTGCAAAAGCTTTCCCTTTGCATCCTTGCCAACATCTGTCGTTTCCTGAGATGTTAATTTTAGCTATTCTGATCGGCGTGAGGGGATATCTCATTGTGGTTTTGATGTGTATTTCACTTATGAGGAATGAGGTTGAGCATCTTTTCACGTGTGACCAATCTGGATGTCCTGTTAAAGTGTCTCTTCATGTCTTTTGCCCATTTCTTCTCTGGATTATTTGGTTTTTGGGTGTTGAGTGTGATAAGTTCTTGATAGATTTTGGATACTAACCTTTTATCTGATATGTCACCTGTAAATATCTTCTCCCATTCCATTAAGTTTCCTTTTAGTTTTCCTGATTGTGTCCTCTGCTGTGCAGAAGCTTTTTATCTTGAGGTCCCAATAGTTTATTTTGGTTTTATTGCCCTTGCTTCTGGAGAAATGACAAGCAAGAAGTTGTTGCGGTCAGGATCAAAGAGGTAGGTTGCCTGTTTTCTCCTCTAGGATTTTGATGGTTTCCTGTCTTACATTTAGATGTTTCATCCATTTTGAGGTGTGTGTGTGTGTGTGTGTGTGTGTGTGTGTGAGAGAGAGAGAGAGAGAGAGAGAGAGAGAGAGAGAGAGAGAGAAGTTTAAGAACATAGTCCAGGTTCATACTTGTCACTGTCCAGGTTTCCCAGTACCATTTGCTGAAGAGACTCTTCTTTTTCCTTTGGATATTCTTTCCTGCTTTGTGAAAGATTATTCAGCCATATGTTTGAGGCTCCATTTCTGGGTTCCATATTCTGGTCCTTTGATCTATGTGTCTGTTCTTGTGCCCGTACCATACTGTCTTGATGATTGCGGATTTCTAATGCACCATGAAGTCCAGAGTTGTAATGTCTCCATCTTTGTTTTTCTTTTTCAACATTACTTTGGCTCTTTGGGATCTTTTCTGGTTCCATACAATTTTAGGATTGTTGTCTCTAGCTCTGTGAAAAATGCTGGTGTTATTTTGATAGGAATTACATTGAATTTGTCGATTGCTTTGGATAGTATTGACATTTTAACAATATTTGTTCTTCTAATCCATGTACATGGGATTTTTTTTCATTTCTTTGTGTCTTCTTCAACTTCTTTTATAGACGCTGTATGGTTTGTTCTTTTAATTTTTTAATGTTTATTTATATTTGAGAGAGTGAGCGAGCAAGTGAGAGCGCATGAGCGGTGGGGGGGGGGGGAGGGCAGAGAGAGAGAGGGAGACACAGACTCTGAGGCAGGCTCCAGGCTCTGAGCTGTCAGCACAGAGCCCGTCAAGGGACTCAATCCCACAAATGCAGGATCATGCCCAGAACCGAAGACGGCACTTAACCAACTGAGCCACCCAGGAGACCCTCTATTGTTTTAACTGTACTGATCTTTTCCCTCTTTGGTTGGGTTTATCCCTGGGTATTTTATGGTTTTCAGTGCAGTTGTAAATGACATCAATTCCTTGATTTCTCTGTTGATTCATTACTGGTGTATAGAAATGCAATCAACTTCTGCATATTGATTGTATATTCTGATACTTTCCTGAATTCCTGTATCAATCCTAGAAGTTTTTTGGTGGAGTCGTTCAGATTTTCCACGGAGAGTATCGTGTCTGTGAGCAGGGAAATATTGATTCCTCCTAGCCAACTTGGACACCTTGTATTCTTTTTGATGTCTAATTGCTGAGGCTAAGACTTCCAACAGTATGGTGAATAACAGTGCTGAGAGTGGACATCCCCGTCGTGTTCCTGACCTTAGGGGGAAAGCTCAGTTTTTCACCATTGAAGATGATATTAGCTGTGGGACTTTCATATCTGGATATTCTCATGTTGAGGAATGATACTTCTATCCCTCCTTTCATGAGGTTTTTTTTTTTTTTTTTTTTCACCAAGAAAGGATGCTGCTGCATTTTGTCAAACGTTTATTCTGCATCTATTGAGAGGATCATGTGGTTGTTATCCTTTCTTTTATCAATGTGATGTATCACATCAGTTGATTTGCAGATATTGAATCTATTGTGCATTCCAGGAATAAAATCCACCTCATTGTCCTGAATAATCCTTTTTATGTATTGTTGGATCCGGTTTGCTACTTTTTGTTGAGAATTTTCGCATCCAGGTTCATCAGGGAAATTGGTCTGTAGTTTTCCTTTCCGGTGGGGTCTTTGTCCAGTTTGGACTCAAGGCCATGCCGGCCTCATAGAATGAGTTTGGAAATGTTCCTTCCATGTCTCTGGCCATGACCTTATCTTGTTCTTTCATTTGGGATGCATTCCTCTTGGCATTTTGGTTGAGTATTTGCCTTCTCTGTTACCAAAGCTCATTATGTTACCTGCCTCTGGGATGAATGGCTTTATGAAGAGGAGATCATCTAGTGTCCAGGGCCTGGCACATCACGGAGTGTCTGTGGTGTGTGTTGCATGCACTGTTTTGTGTTCTGGCTGCACTATCCTTCAAGCCAGTTGTATGAGCAATGTATGGTCCTTGGCCAGAATGTTGTGAGACTTATCTAGGTCTGCTCCAATCTGCTTGTTAAGTGAGACTTGAAATGATTGCCACTAGAAGTGAAGCCCTGCATAACGGTCTGGTCAAGAGAGGTGGTATGGTCATGGGCTTCCCCTGGTCTTCTGGGGAATGGGCCAGCTCCATTGGGACTGAAGCAAGATTGAATGACCTTGAAGGCCAGTCTCGCCAGAACACAGGAAGTTGGGGTTGTCGTAAGCAGCTTAGGCACCCAGTGTGGGGATTGCCTTGGTTCCAGCAGATGGCTCTGTGGTTTTTTTTTGCCTGGGGGGTGTGCAGAGCAGGGTAATGGCGCCACGCAGCTCCTCTGTCCTAGCTCTTTGTCCCCTCATTGTGAACACTGCTTCACAGGGATGCTCTCCACGATGAGTGTATAATCTCCCCCAGTGTGTGCACCAGGTGTTGTACAGATCACTGTTTCAATGCCATCTGCCTGCAAGTTGTTTGCGCTTTCTCTTCAGGAGTAGGCCAGTGCCCTCATGGCTGTATCCCAGCCAAGACTGCTAACCTTTGAAACTCCACATTCTCAGGGTGCCTGGATGGCTTGGTTAAGTGTCTGACTCTTGATCCTGGCTCAGATCATGACCTCTTGGTTGTGGGATTCTCTCTTTCCCTGTTGTCTTGCCCCTCTTTTGCATGTGCTCCCTGTCTCTAACTTGAATAAACTTAAAAAAAAAATAGTGGCATGGAATACCTTATTTAGGCAAGACTGCCTCTCTGAGGGGAATGGCAGGGATCTATCAGTTAAATTTCCAGCACTGACTAGGAAATTCTTTGCTGACTGGTTAAAGGTTACATTCCTGCAGGAATGAAATTAGGTTTAGTGACATGTGGCCTTAACGTAAGTAACTCCATGATGGGCCTGTGATTTTTCTTAACATTCCAAACCCAAATTTTTACACATACATTTTTTTCATTAAATGTATAGCCCTAAATAATATTTTAGGCATCTACTGCCGGCCCAAAGATCATATCCTGTGAAACTGTGACCATCTCCTAATCATAGGTAAAGATCGACTCTGTGGTTCTAAGATCTTTGTGGCTCTAAGTTACTTTGATCTATGTTACTAAGATCTTTGTGAGTATAGGTTACTGCTGACCTTTTGAAGTCTTTGACGCAGGGACCCCCAGCCAGGTTGCTGACCCATCACTTAGGCACAGAAGCACCCTTTCCAAGTCACCCCGCCCTAAAGCGTTGTCTTTCCCTCTTGTACTTCTGGGACTTACCCTTTGGCAAGTCACATATCCTCATGCAAACATGTCAGTGTGGACCAGAGAAAGCTGCTTGCCTGTGACTCCCCCTTCATGGTCACATCTTATCCTTCTGAAACCCTTTGAACTCCCTATCGTTCTTCCAGTCTTTGAATATCTCTTCGATTTGGAAATATTTGATTCTCTTGTATTCCTGCTAAAAATATACGTGAAAATATTAAAGCAAGGGTTTTTTACAATAAGTGAGCCAGTCACAATGCTTCATCTGGCCGCGTGTATGTTTTTATTTTTGACAATGTTCAGGCATGATGTGACGTACATCCTGTAAAATCTGAGTATCATTCATTATCTAGCATAACCACCTTTATGGAAAGCCATTCAATGACATGCTCGTTCAAGATCAGAAAAACATTTACATACCACATAATAGAGTGGTATATACATACGTTATTATCTTAAAATATGTAAAGTAGATGTTTCTATGAAGTGTTTATCATGCATTCAGTTTTCTGTACCATGAATGCTATTATTTAAATTAAACAATAGTAAGAACAAGAATAGGTACATGTACATCACTAGTAACTAATACTGGAACTGGTTATGTAATCTTATGTGTAGAAAAACCATGATTACTAATAATCTATTCTTTCATGATGGGTTTCTAGTTACCAAAAAAAATTGGGAGAATAATACTGAGTATCCACATACATCAGACTGTTTTCTCACTATTGATGTCATAATGGTTGGTACATGATCACAATCAATGTATCAAAGAGATATGGTAGTATGAAGTAAAGTTTATATTTGTATTCAGATTGCTTCGGTTTTAACCTCTCCTAGCCCAGACTCATCCCAGCTGGCACATTACAGTCATCCTGTCTCCTTAGGCTCCACTTGGCCATGACAATTTTTAGATTTTTCCATATTTTTCATAAGGTGCAAAGTTTTGAGGGTACGTTTGTAGAATGTATTTTGTAGAATGATCCTTGGTTGGGATATGTCTAACGTTTGTTCAAATGCTTAAGCCAGAGTTATTGTGTTTTGGAGCAGAAGATCCAGAGGCATAGTGCCATCCATAATTATCACTTCACATAAAGATTGTTTACTCTGAAGATTGGGGTCTTTTTTGGTTCCATACAAATTTTAGGACTGTTGTCGTTCTGTGAAAACTGCTGTCGGTAATTTGATGGAAATTGCACTAATTCTGTCAATTGCTTTGGGAAGTATAGACATTTTCACTATATTTGTACTTCTGATCCGTGAGTATGGAATGTCCTTCCATTTCTTTGTGTCATCTTGAATTTCTTTCATCACTGTTTTATACTTTTCTGAGTATAGGTCGCTCACCACTTTGGTTAGATTTATAGATATCTTATTTTTGTTGTATGACTGTAAATGGGACTGTTTTCTTAATGTCTCTTTCTACTGCTTCTGTATGGTCTACAAATGCAACAGATTTCTGTACAATGATTTTGCATCCTGTGACATTGCTGAATTCATTTATCAGTTCTAGCAGTTATTGGGTGGACTCTTTAGGTTTTTCTATATATAGTGTCATGTAATCTGCAAATAGTTTCATTTTGTTTGTCTGCTGGCTGTGGCTAGGACTTCCAGTAATTTGTTTACTAAAAGTGGTATGAGTAAACATCCTTGTCTTCTTCCTGACCTTACAGGAAAAGCTCTCAGATTTTCCCCATTAAGGTTGATTATAACTGCAGGGTTTTCATAGATAACCTTTATGATGTTAATGTATGTTTCCTGTAAACCTACTTTAGGGGGTTACATGCATGAACGGATGTTGTACTTTGTCAAATGTTCCTTTCTGCA
Source organism: Panthera leo (assembly GCF_018350215.1). Lineage (NCBI taxonomy): Eukaryota > Metazoa > Chordata > Mammalia > Carnivora > Felidae > Panthera > Panthera leo. The sequence continues at coordinate 42,294 of NC_056689.1, read as the reverse complement.
TGTATTGAAATGACTGTATGCTTCTTTTCTTTTAACGTTTACTAATTTTGAGAGAGAGCGTGAGCAGGGAGGGGCAGAGAGAGAGGGAGACATAGAATTCGAAGGAGGCTCTTGGATCTGAGCTTTCAGCACAGAGTCTGACGCAGGACTTGAACTCAGGAATCATGAAGTCATGACCTGAGCTGATTTCAGACTGTTAAAGGATCAGCCACCCAGATTTCCTGATCATCTGGTTCTTATCCTTTCTCCTGTTGATGTATTGTATCATATTGATTGATTTGCGAATATTGAACCACCTTTGTAGCTTGGGAATAAATCCCATTTAATTGTGGGATATATTTACAGTTGTTATATCTTCTTTTGGGATTGTACCATTTACTGTTATATACTGTCCTCCTCTGTCTCTTGTTATGTACTTTTTTGAGTGTATTTTTTCTGATACAAATATTGCCACCCCAGCTTTCTTTTGACATTCATTTGTGTGATGTTTCTCTATCCTATCATTCTTGAGGTGTAAAGTGGGTCACTTGTAGGCATCTGAATCTGTTTTGTTTTTTCATCCATTCTTAGACCCTACCTCTCTAGACTGGAGCATTCACTCCATTTCCCTTCAAAATTGATTGCTATGTATATATGTATTGCCATTTTATTGCCTGTTTTGTTGTGGTTTCTAATGATTTTCTCTGATCCTTTCTTGCCTTTGTTTCATGTATTGCTTATTTTCTTTAGTGATATATTTTGATTTCTTTATTCTTAGCATATTTATGACTGGTTTTAGGATATGGCTACTGTTAGGTGTTTATATAACCTCTTCTGCATTTAGCAGTTTGTATTAAGTTGATTGTCATTTACCTTTGAACCCATTACTTTCTCCTCCCTAGGTTTTTGGCAGATGTTATTATATTTCAAATCCATTTCTCTGAGTATTTTAACTGATTTTTTTCCAGAAATGTTCATTTTTTACTTGAACTTGTCTTCTACCTCTATACTGTCACTGTTGGTCTCTCATTTCCACTCAAAGAATCCCTCTTAATATTTCTTGCAGGACTGGTTTAGTGGTACAAACTCCTTTAGTTTTTCTTTGTGAAAGTCTGTGTCTCCTTCATCCTGAAAGATAGCCTTGCTGAATAGAGTATTCTTGGCTGCTGATTTTTCCATTCAGCACTTTGAATATGTGATGTCACTCTGGCTTGCCAAGTTTCTTTTCAGAAATATGTAGCTAGCCTCATGGGTCTTCCCTTCTAAGTTAAGGACTGTTTTGCTGCTTTTATGAGTTTTTCTTTACTCTCACCCTAATTTGTAAGTTTGCTTACAATAGGTTTGTGTGTTGGCCTGATTTTGATGGGAGTTCTCTAGTCTCCTGGATGTGGATGTTTGTTTTCCTCCCCCAATTAGGGAAGTTTTCAGCTATTGTTTCCTCAAATAAATTTTCTTCCCCATTTTCTCTTCCTTCTGGGACTCCTACAATATGAATACTATTATCTTTCCTGTAGTTACTGAGTTCCCTTAGTCTCGTCTCACGTTGCAGAATTCTGTTCTCTCTCTTTGGTTCAGTGTGATTAATTTCCATCACTTAGTCTTCAAGGTCACTAGTTTGTTCGGCTGCTTCTTCCATCCCTCTGTTCATTCCAGCAAGCATGTTTCTCCTTGATTGTGTCCTCAGTGTGTAACTATGTTATATCTTACCTCTGTCAGGGGTCTCACTCTTCTACTCATTCCACAACTCCAGTGAGTATCCTTATGATCATTGCTTTAAATTCTGTATCAGGTATGTTACTTATATGTCTTTGGCTTAGATCTCTGGCTGTGGCTTTGACTAGGTCTTTCACTGTGGATAAACATCTCTGTGTGTCCATTTTGTCTGTCTCTCTGGCTCTATTTCTCTGTGTTAGGAAAGTCAGCTGTGCCTTCTGATCTTGAAATTAATGCCGTTATGAAGAAGAGGTCCTGGAGTCCTCAGCAGTGCACATCTCCGTTTATAGAACCTGGACCTTCAGGAGGATATCGTATGGGTATTGCTCACTCCCTGCTGTTGTGTCTGGGTTACTTTTCCTTTCAGTGCGGAGGTCTGCACTGAATGCGTGCCTGTTGTGGGCTGTGCTTGCTGTCAGTGGTGTCAGTGGGACCCAGGCAGGCCAGCTGAGTCAAGAATCAAGAATCAGCATGAATACATGTGTCTCCTGTGGCCTAAGCATTGTGTGAAATGCCATGTTTACGTTGCCTCTCTACACAGGCAGGGACCTGGCTATCACTCATCCTCCTGGATCACCCAGTGCTGGGTCAGCTGACCTCCAAAGCCCAGGATCTAAACTCAAGGGAATTCAGCCCCCCTGGGTTTTAATGCCCAATGTTATGGAGATTAGTCTTCCCTGGTGTGAGGGCTCACTTTTTCTGCCCCTTCTGCAGGCAGCCAGACTCCACCTTTCTGATGCAGCTTCTATTTAGGTGTGGAGTTTGTTCTGCCAGTCTTTGGATCGTTCTCTGGTTCATGGACTTGGATGTGGATGTTATGCAGTTGAAAACATGGGACAGTGTGAGCTCAGGGTCTGCTTAGTCTGCTATTAATTTTTTAAGTGTCTTATTATTTTGGATTTTTGAGACATGGGCAGACAGACTCATCTCACCCATGCACTTCAGGATTTGAAAGGAACGTTCCCACATTTGCTTCTAGTATTTTGTGCTTTGAAACTCTCTTTAATGAGGTATAATTTACATATAACAAAGAGCCTCAAATTAAAGGGTATAATTTGATGAGAATTGATCTCATGGATACAGCACCATGAAGTCACATGCTTTCTCTCTAAACCTTAAATCATGATCCCTTTGTGTCTAGAGCTAATGTTGCTTTTGGAGTAAGGACTTTTTTTTTTTTTTTTTTTTTTTTTTTACATTTTCAGATATTGCCCAGGTGTCTGAAGGCCTGCACTAGGGTACCTACCTCCTTTTCTGATAGACTGTATTCCCGAAAGTATTGCAGTCATTCTACCTTTGGACTTTATCCTGTGTTGTATCTTTCAGTCTGTTCACTTAATTTTGTTGGAGTACTTTAATGCTGAGGGATGCATAATTGGATTGATTTTCACTAAATGGTACGAGCTGCATTTCCAATCATGACAGAAAGCACGTGCTTCCTGTGTTAGGTACTCAAGAGCAAGGCAGATACCCTGGGCACTTGAGCTGAGTATGTCATTCTGTCTTTTTGCCAGCCCTCTTCCCTTCCCTGGGAGACAAGCGTCTCATTTTGGTCACACAGAAATGTAGGTGAAGTCAGCAGAGAAGGGTCCCTTCTCTTCTCTTTCCTTTGTCTCTCAAACTCCCTGTTGCTGCCTTCTGCCTGTCCCTTTCCCTGACTCAATCCCCCAGGCCCACTGCTCCACTCCAGCCATGATCAGGGTGTCCTCCAGCTGCTGTCCTTCTGCTCTGGCCATCTCTCAGTGAGGAAACTGCAGGATGATTATGTAGTCCATGGGTCTGATCAAGAAATCTCTGCTCCTCAGAGTCCTCCTACACGTGGTGCTGTCTGTGGACACCTGGCATCCTGGGCATGGGTCTGACCCTCACTCCTCTACCACAGTCACTGCTGGTCCCTCATCCTTCTCCACCATTAGATCTCAGCCATTTCCTAAGGACAGATACCTATCTGACCCGAAGGCATCATGGACTCAGGGAATATTTCCAAAATAAATGAGCATAAGCACCTAGATATAGGAAGGTCCCATCACCCCAGAAAACTCCCTCCACCATTTCCGGTACTTTGTTACCTGTGTGTACAGGAACCCCACTGTGTGCACCAATGGGGAGTGAGAGTAGATGGTCCTAGAAGCAGACGCTGACACAGAGACATAACGATGAAAGGTGGATTAGGGGACAGTAGGAAGGACAAAGTGGAGGGGACAGGATGGGCATGGAAAGCATTCAGGTAGATCTGACACATTCTTAAAATGTATATACAAACATGATAGTCTGTCACCATGCACAGTCCTCTTCAAATTTCAAAAGAGTTGTCCTACAAGGCAAAGAGATTTTGGTTTATTTCCCTGTGATCTTATGTTTTCCTACATGCATTCTGTCTTCTGTAGTTTATCTGTGGCTGTGGCCTCAGATGAACACTGTAGTGTGTAGCTGCATCTGTGAGATTATGTGTAATAGAAAATGATTGTCTTCAGATCTAGGTCTCTGAATGTACACATTCTCATAATTAGCTTTTCTTTCACTGTGTGGCAGGGCCCGAATTCTAATAGAAAAACGAGGGACATTGTCTTATTTTTTAAAACCGTGATTCCCACTCCCTGGGCTGAGTTGTTAACAGTCCTAGTTTAATGAACTCCTGTGACCATCTTTTTTGGAGGATCATTGTGTGGAGATATCTTAACTGAAACTGTGAGAAGCGTGTTCCCAGAGATTTTGCAGATGCTTTATACACTGAATGTCTTCTTTTTCTCTTGTTCTTAGAAACAAATATTACCCCTGTTTTCACAGATAACACAGCTGAGGCTCTGTGTAGGTCCCACTGAGAACTGTTATTAGGGCTGAGACAGCAGGAACACAGGCAAAGCCTCAGGATATTATGAGAGAAGTTTGAGGAGATGCAAAGCTGTAGTCAGGGTGATGACAGGGGTCCAGCAGGGGTGGCATCTGGCCAGCCCTGAATTGTAGGATGACTCAGCTGATCTAGAACCTGTCTCCACTTTTAGTCTCACTGAGGGATATGAACTTGGGCATACAGCATTTTCATAAGAACAAGTTAAATTCCCCATATCTCCAGGGCTCTTTTCCCCCCACAAATATGTAGAACCTTCAGGAAAATCCAGGGAGACAAGAATCTTTTTAGGTGATTACCTGCATGCACTTTGGCAACACACTGACATTTTGGAGATGAACAGTGCATTGTGCACTGAGAGCGGTCCCACATAGCAGCTCCGTATGGACCTCACACTCCCTGCTCAGGCTGTGGCCAGGAATGACCTCCAGCTGCATCTCACTGACCCCCAACACCCTCCCCTCTGCACCTCCTCAAACTCTGCTTATTGTGCTCAACTTCCCTTCTATTCCTGTATGATTCAAGTCTCCCCCGGTTTTGCACTGGATCCTTCACTGGTGTTTCCATCATGGTGACCACAAGGTCTGCATCGTTTAATGAATGTCCCTCTTTCACACAGGACACCTGATGCTCCAAAAGTTAGAGAACCCAACACATTGTGTCTCCAACATACGCCCCAGTACTGCTGATACGTCTGCTTTTGTGTAAAAAATCCTCTTTCATTTGACAAGAGAAACGTATAGCTCACTGTATTACAGGGACATGACACTGCCCATTGTATGTATGTCCTGAGAAACTTGAGATATGCTACAGTGTCCTCAGGCAGTTTGTAGTTGGATTGCCAAGACTCACAACCATCTCTACATCATTGCCACAAAGTCAATCATGAAGAAGATGAATATACTTTACCAGCCACTCATCCAGTTCAGGTCATCTTAACAAATAGAGTAGGTGGAGGAGGGGGATGTGGCCTATAGCCCATGACTGGTGGTGAAGGGTGGTCCACAGGGTACAGCCTGCAAGGCAATCCTGGGAAAGGACCAGGACTCTTGCATACAAAATAGCCTGCGGAAAAGAAATGAGAGGTATGTTCATAGGACAGAACCGAGCACCAACACCAGCAAAAAGCGGAAACCCAAAGCAGCAGTGCTCATATCCTACTAGCTTCCCCACCACCAGGTTCCAAGAGGGCAGCATCAGTGCCAAAATCTCTACCCATACTTTGGGTTCCACTTACAGCTTTGGGGTGGGAAGAGGATGTGATTGGGGTAAACTAATGTCCCCACGTGTCTGGAAACGTAGAAACAGCAAGCGTCCTTTTCCTAAAAGATTTATAGGCTGAATACTAAATTAACAAAGTAGCATATTCCAGATAGGAAGTCAACTATGTCCAGGATCACACTCCACCCTTCATCCCCTCCACCACAGAGGCTGTTTATTGTGTATGTGAAGAACTACAGAATGAGAAGGAATGACAAAGCCAGTGTCCACACATGGAATCATAGCCCTCGTGGCTCAAAGTTCTGCCTCTAAGCCCCTGCCTGTGTCCAAACTACTGTCCCGACAATGGGATCTCCTCCTCTCTGGAAGTGCTATCCATGGGCACAGTGAGGGCCTGTAGAGGACCTGGGAAAGCATGCTCTTAGAGAAACAGGTAGCCTATACATGTTAGTTGGGTTCAGCTAATTTATTTGAATTCAGAGGTACTTCTCAGCTTAAGTGCAGTACACTTTGCAGGGTAATTGTGTCCTCTGGAAAAATGAGCTGAAATTCTAAAAGACAAAATTAACACAAATGCACTTTGATGTCTGGTGTAAGTTTCCATGTTTTAGCTGTACCTGTGACACAGGACACGAGAGAATGTGCTCATGTGAACACAAGTGAAGGACACCGTGGGGACTTGACACACAGGTAATTTTGGATTTTTTCTCTTCACAAATTAAGTTCCAGTGCATGTTTTCTATGGCAAATATGCCACCTCTTATAGTTCAGATATTTGTGCCCAGGGCACACCTGAAGGGACTCTGGACAGCATGTTTACCAAAATGCTGATGGGTATGAAATTTACTTTGTCTAAGACCATTGTAAATGACACATACAAAAATATAAGTTGGAGTGAAGGCAGTTTGCATTTTCAAATTGTAAGGATACCCACAGATTTTTCTGAGCACGTTAAAACCCTCAATAGAAGGAAACAGGAGAGGAAGAAACAGCAAGAGCAATGATTCCACATTGAGGAGATCCACAAAGAATGAGGCAAGGTAGGAGACTTCCAAGTGGAGTGTGGTGTCATCCTCCTTGATTTATTCCAGGAACACATTGGAAAAGCCCTATGGTTCTCACCCTTAAGCACGCTTAGCTTCTAAAGTTACCACAAAGAGATGCCAGCTGGAAAATAGGGAATCCCATAGACTCGGTGGTAAAGGTTTTGCATTTGGGAAAAAAAAAACAAAAACAGCAGACAGGCCATACTTCACACAAACCAGAGACAATGGCAGGAGAGTGTCCTGTACAGAAAGATGTGGCTGTCCGTAAAGACTTAGAACTGAAAATGGCCACAGTATTTACTTTGTGCTTCTTGGTAGTTTTGGCAGAGCCAGTGTCGATGTCACTCTTGGTTGTGACACCTACTTCTGGACCTGCAAAAAGCTCTAGAAGGGATGGAGGTTTATTCTGACTTGAGTAGACTGTTTGGAGGTCAAAAACAAAACAAAAAACCCTCCCCTCATACTTCCGTCAACTTAAACTCTTTGTCCCAGTGAGATCCCAAATTACATGCACAGGGTGTCCCACATGCCTCCGGTGATACCCAAAAAGAACTTGAAGAACCATCCCTTATAACTTGATGAAGACTCCTAAAAGCCCTGATTCAGATGTATTCATCACTCATAGAACAACTATGGATGGCTGTGAGCACAACTAGATGGACGTACGTTACATTGTGCCTCATGCCTCACAGATCCCAGCACGTGGACTGTGTACAGGGCATTTCTGCTGAAGCGCTATGTCTGCTTTTCTGCATACGGCCCCATTCCTTTTCCACAAGAGATGCCTGTACCAACCCATGGTGGGGGAAAGGACAAAGATGAGATCCTGAGCAACTTGAGGAATATGGTAATGGCAGCAGACACATTCCCCTTGCATCACAATGGTCTGTGGTACCGCCTCTGCACCTTGGCCCAAGACCTAACAGCAACAAAATAAGGTGAGTGTGTTTTAGAGTCAAATCCTAGTGCTTAGATCATCTTACCAAGTGTTGCAGGTGGAGGGGTTCCGGGTGGCCTCAGGGCCACTAAGGTTCAGGAGGTGGACGTGCCTAATAGTCCATGGGGCTTGGGGGCGGGGCATGTCTATGGTAGGGCATGCAGAATCATCCAGTTAACGGAGGAGGTCCCCAGGATCCAGACCTCCCTGCAGAACAGAAGTGACAGCTACATCCATATGCCAGACAAGAGAACAAATACCAAAAGCAGCTGTAACCCAGAGAAGAAGGTGTCAGCACCTGCCACCTCTCTACCACCAGGATCCAAGAGAGTAGCATCAGTACCTGAAAAGTCTGTCCCTGCCACTGGATACCACCTACAGCTTGGGGTAGTAGATGCAAGAGGTTAACCTATTGCCACCACACATCATTGCCCATGTCTGCGGAAGTAAAATGGCAAGGGTCCTGTCCTAGAGGGTTAACAGAAGTAATTACAGATTAATGAAGTAGCATTCTCCCGACAGGCAGCCATCGATGTCCAGGTTCACCCTGCATCCCTCCTCTACGGCGACTCCAGATGCTCTGCTTTTGCTATATTAAGAACACAAAAAAAATGGGAATAAACGACTCATATTCTGCTCATGGAATCACAGCCACTCCTGGCAAAACGTTCTGCAGCCGGACCCTCACTGTGCCTCCTCTGGTCCTCTCCCTGAGAAAGGAGTCTTCCCTCTTGAAGTGTTGTCAAAGGCCTCGGAGACCTCTGGGGAGTGGAGGATGCCTGGAACCTTGCAGGGGAATGAGAGTCTTCTGTGAAGAACGAGTTACTTGTGGTGAATGTCTACAAAGTTCAGATGTGTTCATCTTAATTCATAGGGAATTCTGACTTTAAGCATACTAAAGGACACAGAGTAGTTATGTGCAACAGAAAAAAAGAGGGAGAAATTCACATAACAGATTTCATGCAAGTGTTTTGGTATAAAACTGGTATGTGTCATGAGATTATATCAGCTCTAACAGTGACTGGGGACACAACCAGAAACTGCTCATAGAAACACAACTGAAGGACACAGTGTTCAAATTGTTTTTTACCTAAGGTATAGCTGGAGGATTCCAGACAAGTCATTTACCAACAAAGACAGAAAGGTGATGACATTGGCTTTCTCTATGACCACTCTAAATGGCACAGGGCACATAATAAAAAGTTGGAGTCATGATGTCGTTTCTAACAGGTTCATCTCCTAGCCAGAATCAAGAAAGGAAGACACAGCAGCCACACTGTTCCCACAGAGGTGAGGTCTGGAAGGGATCACCCAGGCCGGGAGACCTCTGTTTGGAGTGTGCAGTCATCCTCCTCTCATTATTTCCTGAAACTCATGGAAAAACCTTAAGGTACTCAGTCTCTAAGCGCTTTTGGCTTCTAAACTTACCACAGAAAGCTGACAGACTAAAAATTGAGAAGCCTGTGGGCTCCTGGGTTATGAGTGTGCATTTGGAAAAGAAAGAACAAACAGACATATCACACAACACGCAAAAGGAGACAAGGCCGGGGGAGCATGCTGTACATAAAGATGAGGGTTTCCCAAAAGAGTTACAACTGAGAATGGCCCCGGCATTTACCTTGTCCTTGTATGCATTCTTGGTACAGTCAGAGCCGCTGTAACCCACAAAGGTTTCAGCAGTTTCTCGATCTACTAAAGACCCTAGAAGGGACAGAGGTTTATTCTGCTTTTAGAGGACTGTGCGGAATGAAAACAATCCCTCAACTCATTCCTCAAATATCTTAAACTTTTCCCTATGGTCAGGTGCCCAAGGATAAGGGGGAGAACCATCCCCTCACCTTGATAAAGACCTCATGGTGCCCTAGTTCATGTTGTTTCATAATTAATCACATAACTGTGGACAGGCCAGGCAAACTAGCAATTTAGAATTCACCAGTAAAACAGTTTTCTCAGTATACATCATGGGAAATCACGATTCCATTACAGATCAAGAATTAATCTGAGGATGCTTGGATTCAGCATCCAACTCTTAATTTTGGCTCAGGTCACGATCTCACAGCTTGTGAATTCAAGCCCAGCATTGGGTTCCTCACTGACAGTGTGGCGCCTGCTTGGCATTCTGTCTGTGCGTCTCTCAAAATAAATAAAATTAACAAAAAAGAATAACATTGAGAATACTGGTTTGGTGTATATCCTCAATGAGTCCTCAAGAAGGGTGCATTTCTTCAGGCTTCAGGCAAATTGTTCAATCTCCCAGCTTATCTACAAGCTGCCTTCCACATGAGAGCAGTTAGTATATAAGGAAAGACTAATTTGACACTATCGAGAAAAGGAAAACTGTCAGAAGTTAGCAGTGAAGCTGCAGAGTTGCACTGATACCATCAGAGGACTAAGCTAAGCTTTATGGAACTTGAAATGAGGGATGTAGGGCTACAGTTCCCAAAACAAACAAAAAGAAAGACTGTTAAAACTAGTGAATAAATGACCTTCTCCTCAAATAAACTAAAGTCTTCGTATTGTGTCCGGGTGGGAAGAAGGTTTCCAGGCTCTTCAGACACCGGGATGTTAGAGGAGGTGGGAGGGTCACCGTCAGAGGAGGGGCATGAGCTCCACCAGTCACAGGGACAAGTGCCTCACTGTCTGCGGCAGCAGAGGAGAACACCCTTCTGTCACCCCTTCAGACCACCTGCCGTCCTTACTGCTTGTGATTCTTTCCAGACCACACGATGATCACACACAGGAACAGGCTGCACAGCAGAAATTAGACTGCGGCACATCACAACGTGCTCCTTACCTCTCCGTGGAGGGTTCTTGCAGTGATTGGTTTCTGCCTCATGTATCCCTCAGGCAGCCTCTTTGCTTCCATCCCGTCCAGTCTTGGATACAGAAAAATAATGGACTTCTATAAGAGTTGCAACACCGCGTCGTCTACTAGACAACAAACAGTGCAGGCGTCATCCCTGGAAACACCCATAAAAACGCAAGTCAAATGACCACACCTGTATTTCAAGTAAGCGACCTCCCTGCCCTGCTCCGCCATCTCCCTGTCCCAGATCTGAGTCTTGATCTGGGGGAGAAAAAACACATCCACCTTCAGTCGGAAGGTGGTGCCACACTGTGCACCAAAGAAAGAGGAGGAAACAAGAAAACACTTACCTAGTTGTCCTGAGCATTCTTCTCATGAACTGCAAGCTGAAAAAGCCAACAATGAAAAGCCTGTGGTCAGGGATTCCAAGGGCCACTACACTCACCCGCGTGAGGCGCTTAGGGTTCAGTATGTCAGGCAGAACTCAGGTTACCTGGTATCTAAAGGGGAGCTCTGCCTGCTGCAGCTGTTCCCGTGTTTGTTCAATTTGTTGCCTGTGAGTTACAATTGCTCTTGTCAGATAAGGCCCGATATTGGGTATGATTTTAAATAAGCTGCCCACGTTCCCAACAACCTCATATTTGTCCCAGGATACAATTTATTCTTACACATGAAACACTTTGCACATGATTATCAATGACCAGTAGGATCAAAGCTATTGTTACATCTTTTCCTTACTCATTATTCCATGCCTGTAGGGTTCAGAGTTCATAGAATTCCTTCCCATTTTCAATCTTTCTCTAACTCATCATGTGACAAGTGTCTTTTATCATAAAGATCTATTCTTCTATAACTTATATCCTCACCATGTTTTCCAGGGTTGCAAATGATGAGGGCCATGAAATGGCACTACCACGTTGATGGGTATGATTCATTGTATGACACACTGCTTTCCTACATATGATGACAATTGACACCACCTCCGAGGAATGTTAGCATGGACAAAGTTTCCACACAGTCTGGCCACTACTTGAGATCTGCAAATGTTTAGAAACTTAATTGTTTTATTCTTTCTAAACTTACCTTTTTTATCTGTTAATACTCTATGCATATGTTGACTTTAAACACTGCACAAAGATTAAAAACCAAAAAATGAACAGCGGTTTCATGAGCTGCTGGTAATTACTAGCTGAACTCACTTGTACTTGTTTATTTCTTCTGTAGCTATTTTCTTTTTTTTCCTAATGTTTATTTTTGAGACAGAGAGAGAGTGAGCACATGCATGAGTGGGGGAGGGACAGAGAGAGATGTAACAGAATCTGAAACAGGCTCCAGGCTCTGATCTGTCAGCACAGAGCCTGACACGGGGCTCAAACTCCCGGACTGTGAAATTATGACCTGAGCTGAAGTTGGACACTTAAACGACTGAGCCACCCAGGCGCCCCTTAAGTAGCTATTTTCAAATTTTACCTGCAGCTGCCAGCTGATTCTTCTTTGCCACCAGTTCACAGTGTCATTTTCAGCTTCCTATGATGGGAAAGATACATACACAGTCAGGAACAAGGTCCAGAGGTTCTCCCTTTTTACCTCCCAGCACTCTTGAAGTCCTATGCAAATATCCCTTCCCCCACTTCTCCCATAAATGCACAGACTGACAACCCAATCAGAGAAGTGAAGTGAACACCCCATTTAAGTTCAAGAAAATTCAACTTCTGTCTGCTGCCACGTCTCTACTATTGGAACTGTCTTTCTAGTTCTCATTTCCTCTCCTTTATCATAAAGTCATCAAATAACATTGTACTTTGTGCCTTCCCAGAGTTGGTCTTTTGTTTGAGATGGTGAAGACTCATTTCATCAGTGAGTGGAAAACCATATCTGACCAACTGTACCCATTAGGATGAAGCAGGGGATCATCACTAGTCTTACACCTCCATGGGGAGCCCTGATTCTCAGTCCAAAAGTTGTACCATGACACAGGCAATCACCTGAAAGACGACCTTCCAGAATATGGTTTCACTAACATTGCAGCTCACTCCCAGACATCGCTAGAGTTCAGGACTGCAACCCCTGCCTCCACCTTCAAAAGGCCAATCTTAGAACAACATCATCTCCTGACGTACAACATGATATGAACTGTCACACAGTCTGGGATTACTTCCAGGAAAGAGATTTCAGGTGGAAAACTCTCAACTTCATGGAGCCAAATCTACTTTAACAAGACTCATTCCATTGATAATGAAGGCAGCAAAAGGCAATGCTTGGCAAGGCTGGGTTGCTGTGTTACCCTCAGACTATTTTCTTTGTGGTGTTGATTGAGATGGTTTCAACTTGACACTTGATGTACTCAAGAATCACATGAAAAATTGAAAATCTCTTAGAAAATGACACAAAAGCACTAGACAGAGAAAGGCACATGCATTTCCTTCTGGCCTCTCAGGCAGTCCTTCGGCAAATGCTCGCTGGAGTGGTTGTAATGTAGTGGCTCTGTTGTAAGGGGTTGAAGATAGAGAGGTGGTCAGGGTGCTGTACCCACTCACAGAAAGTGCTTACGAGTTAACAAAAACAAGATGCCAGTGAGACAGAGCAAGCCCTAACCCCAGCCCCAGCTGTGGGAAGGACAAATATAAGGTGAGTCTCCAGGGAAGAGAAGACTTCATTTTCCAACACGAGTGAGGGACTCTAAAGTCCCGCATCTCCTCCTGAGAACAAAAGGAAATACTGTACAAAGGAGGAAACATGTTACTGAATGCACCAAGTGTCTGACAACCCCACAAAGACACACAAGACCAAGATGGAGAAGAAGGAAGCCCAGGACAAAGCCAGCCTGGCAGTTGGACCCAAACTCCCTAGGACTCATCATTGAGGTGGGGGGCATACATTTGAATGGCAAAGAAGCTGAACAACTTTATGGGCACAGACTTAGAAGTAAACAAGTGTAGTTCAGGGGCGGCCAGCAAAGATGAGCCCTAGTGAAGCTGAGGGCTTTGGCCAAGACTCAGAAGAGTTACACTTAAAAAATCAGGGGACAGGAAACAACTTGACTTTCTTAGGGATTGGGCCTGCAGTGAGCAATCTCACTGGCAGAATGGATGCAGGGATCCAGTACTGCTGGTACCCCTACCCACTTTCCAGAAAGCAACTTCCATTGTTTCTGCAGCAAGATAATTCATTTTTTTTCCCCACACATTTTTGACCCATGTCTGGTCCTGAAGAAAAATGACCTAATTGCTGGGTGACAAAACAGTGTGATGCGATTGAAACCTGTAGGACAGTGTAGGTGGATCCAGAGTGGATCCAGGTATTAAAGTTATTAATGATGGTACCTTCCCTCTTCCACCCCCAAAACATGACACAATGTGTGGCAAGCACTTAGGACAGAAAGGAAAATGCAGGTTACATTACAGAAAGCAAGGTAGGAAGGGAAGGTCCAATACTACTGAATGCATTGGGCAAAAATACTCTGGACCCAGTTCCAAAAGAAATACAATTATCTCTACTGGCTGCCATGTTCTCCCATACAATCCGGTCCTTGTGACAGTTGTCACGTGAACATCTTACTTTTTTAAATTTTTTTTAACGTTTATTCATTTTTTGATAGAGACAGAGTGCGAGTTGGGTAGGGCCAGAGGAAGATATAGAATCCAAAGCAAGCTCCAGGCTCTGAACTGTCAACACAGAGCCCGACATGGGGCTTGAACTCATGGACCGTGAGATCATGACCTGAGCCGAATTTGGACGTTCAACCGACTGAGCCACCCAAGCGCCCCCATGTTACTTTTTTGTAGGCACTTTTCTTTGTTCATAGAATTCTTCCAGGTTATGTGCTTTCTCCTTCAGCTGTTTGACTTTTGCTTCCTTTGTGGCTTTCACAGACCTCAATGCATCACACTTGTCTTCCAGGGCGTTTTTATTTTCTGGAAGAAAAAAAAAAAAGGTGTTTTCTTGATAAACGTGCACATGACCTGAGTCTTGATTTTGGTGAGACAGAAAAAAGGCAAGAACCACGAAGGCATGAAAGTATTCTTTCCCTTACCAATGCAAAGTCATTGCCATCATATGGGGATTTCTCCCCAACAGAAAATATAACTTCTAGTTGACAGTTATTGGACCTGAAGGCTCTTAGCTCTACATCCTTGAATTCAACATTTGCATCTTGTGGTTAAGACAGATATGAGGAAAGACTTTCACGGAAAACTGATCACACAACAATTTGTACCTCACACAGCAAGATCATGCATTGCAATCAACAAACACCTTGAGGCATGAATATAACTAGAGGACAAAGATGATGGAAAATAGTTCATGTCTAACAACTCATGGCTTTCTTAGTGGTATACGTATGTATGTATGTATGTATGTATGTATGCATGTTTATCCCCCATTCACGTTGAAAATTTACTATTCAGCATTCAGAGAGAAAGAGACTATTGAGCACCTGGGTGGCTCAGTCAGTTGAGCATCAGATTCTTGATTTTGGGTCAGGTCATGATTGTAGGATCATGTGACCCAGACCTGTGTTGGGCTCCACACTGAGTGTGAATCCTGCTTAAGATTCTCTCTCTTTCCCTCTGCCCCTCTCCCCCACTTGCATGCCCCCTCACTAAAATTAAAAAAAAATCATAAAGCATAATTTAAACATATTTTTTAAAGGGAAAGGATTATACACTTTGGCTATCACCCTTTCTCTCTCAACTATATTTGGGTATTTTCTACATATCTTGGAGGGCAAAGTTGAATGATGTGATAATTACCTAGTTGTGAAAATAAAAGATAACTCCTAGTCCTTGAAATAGCAAATCTCATCTTGGAGGTCCTAGTAAAATTCCAACTCATTGGTCAGAAAGAGTTTTGGCTCCCAGAGGCCCATTGTCTACTGTGGTAAATGGTAGGCAAATATGCTGTGCTCACTTCACCCAATGAACAAAAACCCTCCAAAGCCAAATTACGGTAAAACTCAGCAGCCAACTCTTAACCACTTCCTGATTCTTCACATTTCTTTCTCTCTCTCTGAGTTTGCAAGGTAGCAAGTGCACTTTGAACGGTGTCATTTAAAATTTCATTAAAGTGGGTGCCTGGGAGGCTCATTCAGTTAAGCATCTGACTTCAGCTCAGGTCGTCATCTCATGGTTTGTGAGTTTGAGCCCTGTGTCGGACTCTGTGCTGACAGCTCAGAGCCTGAGGCCTGCTTCGGATTCTTTGTCTCCCTCTCTCTCTGCCCCTCCCCCGCTCATGCTGTGTGTCTCTCTCTCTAAAATAAGTAAACATAAATAATTTTATGTTTACTTGTACTCAACAAGTACAAAAAAATAGAGATCATACCGTGCACAGTTTCAGACCCCAATGCTATGAAACTCGAAATCAACCACCAGAAAAAATTTGGAAAGATAACAAATACTTGTAGAATAAAGAACATCCTACTGAACAATGAATAGTGGAATGCAAGCTGCTGCAGCCACTCTGGAAAACAGTACGGAGGCTCCTCAAAAACCTAAAAAGAGAACTATCCTACGACACAGCAATTGCAATACTAGGCATTTATCTAAGGGACAGAGGTGTGCTGTTTTGAAGGGACACATGCACCCCCATGATTATAGCACCACTATCAACAATAGCCAAAGTATGGAAAAAGCCCAAATGTCCATCGATGGATGAATGGATACAGACGTACATACACACACACACACGGTATGTATATGTGTGTGTGTGCGTGTGTGTGTGTATACACATACATACATACACACACCCTGGAATATTACTTAGCCATCAAAAAGAATAAAATCTTGCCATTTGAAACTACATGGATGGAGAGCCTCCTGGGACCTAACACTAACCGTAAACATAACCCTAATGATAACCCTCACCCTACACTTAACCCTATCTAGCACATGAAAAGTAAACCGGATCCACAGCCGCACATGTGCCCTCATTTCAGACCTCCATGGAATTAACAACATTGGTGTCGCTTCAGCCTTAGCAACTTCCCTGTACCGAACACTTACCCTAGCTAAGTGTCTATCCCCATGGAGACCCAATTCCAAAGTCTGACAACAGCACGCACACGGGTTCCAGAATCGGTGCAACAATACCCGGAATTGAACATGGAACATCACCACCATTTCTTTTGCAAGGTGTGATTGCAGCTGCACGACAGGATTCCTGAGGCCTATTCCAAGGGTGGCCCAAACATCTCTCTGGTCTTGGATCTTATGAACTGATACTGACCGGCACGCTCCCTTATGTACTCCACTCAGCCCTTCGGGGAGACAACTGCACTGTTGTGGGTTCAGTGCCTGGAGCCTCCTGGGACCTAAAACTAACCCTACCCATAACCCTAAACATAACCCTCAACTTACACCTAACCCTATCTCTAATTGGACCCTATACTTGACCCCCACCTTCTCTAGGGCCCTCAACACAGCCCTCGAGGGAGATCATTAGACTGGAGTCGCTTCAGCCCTGTCGACTTCCTTGGACTGAACCCTAACCCTAGCTAAGGCTTTCTCCCCTTGGGGACCCAATTCTAAAATCTGACAACAGCACCCACAAGGATTCGAGAATCGGTGCAAAAATACTCAGCATGGAACATGGAACATAACCATGTCATTTCAAAAGCACGACTGCAGTTGCACAAGAGGATTCCTGAGGCCTACTCGAAGGGTGGCCCATACATATGCCCGGCCTTGGAACCCAAAGACTAATCCTGACAGGCACCCTCCCTTGTGTCCTACACTCAGCCCTTCGGGGATACAATTGTTCTGCTGTGCGTTCAGTGCCTGGAGCTTGCTGGGTTAGGACATAACCCTAACCCTAATCATAACCCTAATCATAAACTTCAACCTACACCTAACCCTATCTCTAACCCAAACACTACACTTGACCTGCACACTCGCATGGACACTCAATTCAGCCCTCCAGCGAGATCACGAGACTGGAGTCTCTTCGGCCATGGCCACACCGCTGGAACGAACTCTAACCCTAGCTCTGGCTCTGTATGCATTGGGACCCAATTCCAATGTCTGACAACAGCTCTCACACTGGTTCAAGAATTGGTCCAGAAATAGTTGGCATGGAACTTGGAACATCACCATGTCACTTCCAAAGTGCAACTGCAGCTGCACGGGAGGAATCCTGAGGCCTACCCAAAGGGTGGCCCATACATTTGTTTGGTCTTGGAACCCAAATACGAATACTGATGGGCACCCTCCCTTGTGTACTACACTCAGCTCTTCAGGTTGACACCTGCTCTGTTTGGGGTCAGTGTCTGGAGTCTCGTGGGACCTAAACGTAAACCTAACAGTACCCCTAACCATAAATATCACCCTACACCGAACCCTATCTATCTCATTAAGTCTACACCAGACCCACAGCTGTGCATGTGCCCTGGCTTCAGAGCTCCATGGAATTCACAACACTGGAGTTGCTTTGGCCCTGGTGACATTCCTGGACCAAACCCTAAACCTATATAAGTGTCTCTCCCATGGGGAAACAAGTCCAAAATCTGACAATAGCACACACAAGGGTTCGTAAACAGGTGTAGAAATACTTGGCATGGAATATATATCATCACCATGTTATTTCCAAACCATAACCCTAACTGTACCCCTAACAATTACCCTCACCCTACACCTACCCCTATATCTAACCCTACCCTACATTGAACCACACCCTCGCATGTGCCCTCAATTCAGCCCTCGAGGGAGATCACGAAAATGGAGTTGCTTCAGGACTGGCAACTTACCTGGACCAAACCCTAACGCTAGCTAAGGCTCGGGGACCCAATTCCAAAGTCTGACAACAGTACACAAATGGGCTCGAGAATCAATGCAGAAATACTTGGCATGGAACGTGGAACATCACCATGTCATTTCCAAAGCGCGACTGCAGCTGCACGAGAAGCTTCCTGAGTCCTACAGGAAGGGTGACACATACATTTCTCTGGCTTTGGAAGACAAAGGCTAATCCTGACCGGCACCCTCCCTTGTGTACTCCACTCAGCCCCTCGGGTTAACACCAGCTCTGCTATGGGATCAGTGTCTGGTGTCTTCTGGGACCTAAAACTAACCCTAATCCTAAACATAATCCTTACCCTACACCTAACCCTATCAACCTCAATAAGCTACACCAGACCCATAGCCACGCACGTACCCTCACTTCAGCCCCCCATGGAATTCACAAAACTGCTATGGCTTCTGCCATGGTGACGCCCCTGGACCGAAACCTAACCCTAACTGAGGCTCTGTCCCCATGGGGACCCAATTCCAAAGTCTGACAAGAGCACGCACATAGGTTCGAGTATCAGTGCAGAAATACTTGACATGGAACGTGGAACATCACTATGTCATTTTCAAGGCGGAACTTCAGCTGAACGAGAGGATTCCTGAGGCCTATATGAAGCTTGCCCAATATTTGTTTGGCATTGGAAACCAAAGACTAATCCTGACTGACACCTTCCTTTGTGTACTCCACTCAGCCCATCGGGGAGACAACTTCTCTGCGGTGGGGTCAGTGCCTAGAGACTCCTGGGACCTAACCCTAGCCCTAACGTAACCCTAACCATAACCTTCACCCTACACCTAACCCTAACATTAACCCAAATCCTACACTTGACCCGAACTATCGCATGGGCCCTCAATTCAGTCCTCAAGGAAGATCACGAAACTGGAGTCGATTCACTCCTGCTGACTTCCCTGGACCTAACACAAACCATAGGTAAGGCTCTCTCCCCGTCAGAACCCAATTCCAAGTCTGACAACAGTATGCACACGGTTTCGAGAATCTGTACACAAATACTCGACATGGAATGTGGAACATCACTATCTCATTTCAAGCGCGACTGCAGCTGCACAAGACGAATCCTGAGGCCTACCTGAAGGGTGACCCTTACATTTGTCTGGCCTTGGAACCCAAAGACTAGTCCTGACTGACACCCTCCCTTGGGGACACCACTCACCCCTTCGTGGAGACAACACCACTGTTGTGGGTTCAGTGCCTAGAGCCTCCTGAGACCTAACCCTAACCCTAATCATAACCCTAAACACAACCTTCACCCTACACCTAACCCTATCTAGCACACTAACTCTAAACCAGATTCACAGCCGCGTATGTGCCCTCACTTCAGCCCTCCATGGAATTCAAAACACTGGTGTCGCTTCGGACTTGGCGACTTCCCTGTACTGAACCCTGACCCTAGCTAAGTGTCTATCCCCATGGGGACTCATTTACAAAGTCTGACATCAGCACATACATGGGATCGAGAATCGGTGCATAAATACTAGGCATGAAACGTGGAACATCACCATGTCATATGCAAAGCACGACAGCAGCTGCACGAGAAGAATCCTGAGGCCTAACCGAAGGGTGGGCCATATGTTTGTCTGGCTTTGGAACCCAAAGATTAATGCTAACGAAAACCCTCCCTTCTGTACTGCACTCAGGCCTTCAGGAAGACAACTGCTTTGCTGTAGAGTCACTGCCTTCACTCACCTGGGACCTAAACCTAACGGTGAACCGAAACATAACCCTCACCCTAAACCTAACTGTATCTAGCACACTAACTCTGCAGCAGACTCACAGCCACACATCAGCCCTCCATTGAATTCACAAAAGTGGTGTTGTTTCAGCCTGGCGACAACCCTGGATGGAACCATACCCTAGCTAAGGCTCTAACCCATGGGCACCCAAAACCAAAGTCTGACAACACCACACGCCTGGGGTCCAGAAGCAGTGCAGGATCATTCCGGATAGAACCTGGAACCTCAGCATGTTGTTTCTCAGGCCCAGCTGCAGCTTTCCGAAAGGATTGCTGAGGCCTACACGACCAATGGTCCATACAGTTGTCTGGAATTGGAACGGAAATACTAAAAATGACCAGCATCCTCCCATGTGCCCTCAACCCAGCCCTTTGGGGAGACAACTGCACTGCTGTGGACTGAGTGCCAGGAGCTTCCTGGGACCTAACACTATTCCTAACCAGAACCCTCAACCGAAACCTAATGCTACACTTGACCCGCACCGTCACATGGGCCCTCACTTCAGCCCTCGAGGGAAATCACGTGACTTGAGTCGCTTTGCATCTGGGGACATCCCTGGACCGAACCCTAACCCTAGCTAGGGCTCTCTCCCCATGGGGACCCACCAACGTCTCGCAACAGCATGTGCTTGGGGGCCAGAAGCGATGTAGGATCATTCGGCATAGAAACTGGAACATCACCAAGTCATTTCCAAGGCCTGAGTACAGGTGCACAAGAGAATTCCTGAGTCCTAACTGATGAGTGGTCCATAGAATTGTATGGTCTGGGACCCAAAGACTAATCCTGAGCGGCACCCTCCCTTGTGCCCTCAACTCAGCCTTTCAGGGAGACAACTGCTCTGCTGTGGGTTCAGTGTAGGGAGAATCCTGGGACCTAACCCTAACCCTAACCAGAACCCTCAACAGAAACCTAACGGTATCTCGAACCCAAACCCATGACTCACACCGTTGCATGGACCCTCAATTCAGCCATTGAGGGAGATCACGAGACTGGAGTCGCTTCGGCCCTGGTGTTGTCTCTGGACCGAACCTTAACACTAGTTAAGGCTCTCTCCCCATAAGGACCCAATACCAAAGTGACAACACCACGCGCCTATGGTCCAGAAGCGGTGCAGGATCACTCAGCATAGAATCTGGAACATCACCATGTCATTTCCAAGGCCCGGTGGCAGCTGTCCAAGAGTATTCCTGAGGCCTACCTGAACACTGGCCCACAGTGTTGTCTGGCCTTGCAATCCAAAGACTCATCCTGAGGGCACCCTCCCTTGTGCACTCAATTCAGCCCTTCGGGGAGTCAATTGCACTGCTGTGGCTTCAGCGCCTGGAGCCTGTTGGGACCTAATGCTAACCAGAACTCTCAAGCAAAACCTAACCCTAACTCGAACACTAACCCTACATTGAGCACACCGTCACATGGGCTCTCACTTCAGCCCTCGAGGGAGATCACAAGACTGGAGTGGCTTTGGCCCTGGCGACGTCCCTAGACCAAAACCTATCACAAGCTAAGATTCTTTCCCAGTGGGGACCTCATACCAAAGTCTGACAATACCAAGCGCCTGGGGTGCAGAAATGGTGCAGGATCACTCAACATATACTCTGGATCATCACCATGTCGTTTCCAAAACCCGGCTGCAGCTATCTGAGAGGAATCCTGATGGCTACCCAACAAGTGGCCCATAGAGATATCTGGAATAGGAACCCAAAGACTAATCCTGACCAGCACCCTCCCTTGAGCCCTCCACTCAGCCCATTGGGTAGACAACCACACTGCTGTAGGTTCAGTGCCTGGAGCCTCTTGGGACCTAACCATAACCCTAACCCCAACCAGAACCACCAACCAAAACCTAACCTAGTCTCGAACCCTAACCGTACACTTGACCCGTACCATCACCTAGGCCCTCACTTCAGCCCTCGAGGAAGATCACGAGACGGGAGTTGCTTCAGCTCTGGTGACGTCCCTGGACCAAACCCTTAACCCTAGCTAAGGCTCTCTTCCCATGGGGACCGAATACCAAAATCTGACAACACCACGCGCCTGGGGTCCAGAAGCGGTGCAGGATCACTCCACATAGAACCTGGAACATCACCATGTCATTTCCAAGGCTGGGATTCAGGTGCTCAAAAGTATTCCTGAGGCCTAACCGACCAGTGGCCCATAGAATTGTCTGGCTTTGGAACCCAAAGACAAATCCTGACCGGCACCCTCCCTTGTGCCCTCAACTCAGCCCTTCAGGGAGACAAGTGCACTGCTATGTGTTTAGCGCCTTGAACCTCCTGGGAACAAACCCCGAACCCTACTTCTAACCCTAATCAGAAACCTCAACTGAAACCGAACCTAACTCGAACCCAAACCCTACAATTGCTCCGCATCGTCATATTGGCCCTCACTTCAGACCTCGAGGGAGAGGACAAGACTGGTTTCACTTGGAGCTGGAAACGTCACTGGACCGAACCCTAACCCTAGATAAGGCTCTCTCGCTATTAGACCCAATAACAACGTATGACAACACCACATGCCTGGGGAACACAAGCGGTGCAGCATCACTCCGCATAGGACACATAATATACTATGTCCTTTTGAAGGACCGGTTGGAGCTCCAGAGAGATTTCCAGAGGCCTACCTGACTGGTGGCCCATACAGTTGTCTAGCCTTGGAACTCAAAGACTAATCCTAATCGGCACCCTCCATTGTTCCTTCAAATTAGACTTTCAGGGAAACAACTGCACTGCTCTGGTTTCAGCGACTAGATCTCCTGGAACATAACCCTAAACCTATGCCTAAACCTAACAGAACCCTCAACCGAATCCTAACACTATCTCAACCCTAACCCTACAGTTGAGAAGCAACGTCGCATGGGTCCGCAATTCAGCCCTAGAGGGAGATCACGAAACTAGAGTCGCTTACGCCCTGGCGGCGTCCGTGTAACAAACCATAACCCTAGTTAAGGCTCTCTACCCATGCAGACCCAATAACAAAGTCTGACAACAACACGCCCTAGGTACAGGAGTGGTGCAGGATCACTTGGCTTAGAACCTGGAACATCACCATGTCGTTTCCAAAAGCTGGCTGCAGCTGCCCGAGAATATTCCTGAGGCCTGCTAGAACATTCTCCCATACAGTGTCTGGATTGGAACCAAAAGACTAATCCTGACAGGAAACTGACCTTGGAACCTCTACTCAGACCTTTGGGGAGACAACTGCAATGCTGTGGGATCAGTCCCTGCAATGTGCTAGGACCTAATCCTAACTACTATTCCTAACCCTAACCCAAACACAAACCCTAACCTGAATCATAGCCCTAAATCCTATCCCTAACACAAACCATGGCACTGACCTACCCTAACCCGAACCGCAACAATGATACTAACCCTAAACCCTACACCAAAACGCTGAACCCTAAACCCCAAATCCTAATCCAAATCCTAACTGTAACCATAAACTTAAACCCTAGACCTGAACACTAAACTCTAACCCTAATCCGTAAACCATAAATCCTAAACACTAACCCTAAACCAAACACTGACCCTGACCATAACCCTAAAACCTAACCACTAACACGTAACCACGAAAACCTAAAACCTACCCCAAAACCTAAAACCTAAACTCTAAACAATAAAACCTAAATCCTAACCCCTATCCCCTGACCCTGACACTACCCTGACCGTGACCCTAACCCTGAAGCTAATGCTGATACTAACACTAACACCTAAGCCCTACCCTAACCATCACCCCAACCCTAGCCCATAAACCCTAAACCTAACCTTCACCGTAATCCTAACCCTTTAAATCTAACCATCTAATCTAACCCTAACCCTAAACCTAACCCTAACCCCGAACCGCTAACCCTAACCCCTAACCCTAACCCCATGGAAAGTCTTTCATCACCAGTCATGGGCTATGAACCAACCCCCCCCATCCCCCGCCTCCTCTATTTGGGTAGATAAACTGAAGTGGTTAGGGATTTCTAAAGCATATTCATCTACTTCGTGAAACACTTTGTGGGAAAAATGTAGAGATGGTTGTTAGGGCTTGGCAATTCAACTGCAAAACTGCCTGAGGACTTTGTAACATATCTCAAGTTTCTCAGGACATATGTTCAATGGACTGTATCATTTCCCCGTAATGAGGTCAGCTTTAGGTTTCTCCTGTCAAAAAGAAAGAGGATTTTTACACAAAGACAGATGTATCGGGCGTACTGGTGCATATTTTACAGACACAATGTTTTGAGTTCTGTGAAGGATGAGATGCACCCCTAAGTGTAGGTGCCTTAGGTGTCCTGTGTGAAATGGGGCACGTGCATTATATGACACAGACCTTGTGGTCACCATAATGGAAGCACCAGTGAAGGAATGGGGGAAACTTGAATCACACAGGAATAGAAATTTGAGAAATTAGAGGACAGTAAGCAGAGTTTGAGGAAGTGCAGAGGGGAGGGTCCTGGGGTCAGTGAGATGCAGTTGCAGGCCATTCCTGACCACAGCCTGAGCAGGGAGCATGAGTTCCACACGGAGCTGCTATGTGGGATCACTCTCAGTGCACAATGCAAGCTTCCTCTCCAAAATGTCATATTTGTCAACGTGCACCCAGGTGATCATCTAAAAAGGTTGTTGTCTCCCTGCGTTGTCTGAAGGTTCTGGATATTTATGGGTGAAAAAAATGCCCTGGATATATAGGAAATTTAACTTGGTCTTAAGGAAATGCTTGTCTGCCTAAGTTCATATCCTTCAGTGAGACTAAAAGTGAAGACAGGATCTAGATCAGCTGAGTGCCTGCATTGGCCTTTAGCCTGGGTAGACCTACAATTCAGGGATGCCCAGATGCCACCCCTGCTGGACCCCTGACATAACCTGACAACGGCATTGCATCTATCTCCTTAAACTTCTATCACAATATCCCGAGGGTTTCCCTGTGTTCCTGCTATCTCAGCCAGAACACCAATTCTCAGTGGGACCTACACAGAGCCTGAGATGGGTTATCTGTGAAAGAGGGGTAATATTTGTTTCTAAGGACATAATGAAAAGAAGACATTGAATACAGAATGCATCTGCAAAATGTCTGGGAAATATCCACTCACCCTTCTCACAGTTTCAATTAAGATATCTCCACACAAATGATCATCAAAAAAAGATGGTCACAGAAGTTCATTAAACCAGATGGTTAACGCCTCTGCCCAGGGATTGGGGATTGCCACTTTAAAGAAGACAACGGCACACTTATTCTATTAAGATTCAGGCCCTACCAGACAAAGAAAGAAAAAGATAATTACGAGAATGTGTATATCAGAGTTCTACATCTGAGATCTGAAGACAATCATATTCCATTACATATAGACTCGCAGATGCATCCACACACTAAAGTGTTCATCTGAGGCCACAGATTAAGTACCGAAGAGGGAATGCACGTAGCAAAACATAAGACCATAGGGAAATAACCCCAAATCTCGTAAATCTCACTGTCCTATACGACAACTATTTTGAAATTTGAAGAGGACTGTGTGAGGTGACAGAGTATGGTGATTATATATCTTAAAAATGTGTCAGATCTGCCCGCATGCTTTCTCTGCTCACCCTGCGCTCTCCACTTTGTTTTTCTTAGTATCCCTTAATAGTACTTTCACTGTTCTGTCTCTGTTTCAGTGTTTGCTTCTAGGAGGACCTACTCTCACCCCCCATCGAATGCACACAGTGCGGTTCCTATACACACAGGTAACAAACTAGCAGAAATTGCAGTGATGGAGGATAGTAGCAAGATTGCCCTTTTTGCAGAGGAGCCCAAGAGAGTTTTCTGGGTTGATGGTAACTTCCTATATCTAGATGCATGGGGTGCTTGTGTTCATTTATTTCAGAAATATTCACTGACTCCTGTCTTGGGGTCAGATAGACAGGTACATGACCCTAGCATATGGCTGATTTGTAATGGTGGGTAAGGATCAGTGACCAGCGGTGACTGTGGGAGATGAGTGAGGAGGCCACACATGGAGTCAGATCCTCCCTCAGGATGCCATGTCTCCACGGACAGCAACCTTGTGCAGGAGGGCTCTGAGGATCACATATTTCTTGATCAGTCCTGTGAAATGCATAATCCTACTCCAGATTTCTCACTGAGGGATGGACAGGGCAGAGGCCAGCAGCTGGAGGACACCCTGATCATGGCTGGAGTGGAACAGTGGGCCTGGGAGATTGAGTCAGAGAAAGGGAAAGGCAGAAGATAGTGGCAAGGATTTTGAGATATAAAGGGAAGAGGAGAGAAGGCAATGTTTTCTACTGACTTCACCCACATTTCTGTGTGAACAAAAGGAGATTCTTGTCTCGCAGGGAAGGGAAGAGGGCCGGCAAAAAGACAGGGTGACATTCTCAGCTCAAGTGCTCAGGATATCTGCCTTGCTCTTGAATACATATCACAGGAAGCCTGTGCCTTCTGTCATAAGTGGAACTGCAGCTCATACCATTTAGTGAAAATTAAAGCGATGATGAAGACCTCATCATTAAGGTATTGCAACGAGAGTATGTGAACATACAGAGAAATACAATAGAAGCAAAAGTCCAAAGGTAAACCGACTGCAAAACTTATGGGAACATAGACTATCGGAAAAAGAGATACCCCAATGCCAGCTTTCAGACACCTGGGCAATATGTGAAAACATGGGGGGAAAAAGTAGTCCTTACTTCAAAAGCAACATAGGCATTAGACAAAAAGGGATCATGATGGAAGGTTTAGGGAGAAACCATATGATTTCATGGTGCTGTACCCATGGTCCTGTACCCTCAATCTCATCAAAGTATACCCTTTAACTTGAGGTTATATGTAATTGTACCTCATTAAAGAGAGTTTCAAAACATAAAATAATAGAAGCAAATGTGGGAAAGTTCCTTTCCAATCCTGAAGTGCATGTGTGATATGAGTCTGTCTTCCCATGTCTCAAAAATCCAAAATAATAAGACATTAAAAAAATTAATAATAGCAAAGTAAGAGGACCTTGAGCTCACCCTGTCCCATGTTTTCAACTGCATAACTTCCACATCCAAGTCCATGAACCAAAGAGCGATCCAAAGACTGGCAGAACAAACTCCACACCGAAGTAGAGAGAAGCTGCATCAGAAAGGTTAGGAATGTCAGAAAGGTGGAGGCCATCTGCCTGCAGAAGGGGCAGAAAAAGTGCGCCCCACACCAGGGAGGTCATAGGGGGAAGACTAATCTCCATAACAATGGGCATTAAAACTTAGAGGGGCTGAATGCCTTTGTGTTCAGATCCAGGAGCTTTGGAGGTCAGCTGACCCAGCACTGGGAGATCCAGGAGGATGAGTGATAGCCAGATCCCTGCGTGTGTAGAGAGGCAATGTAAACATGGCATTTTGCACAATGCCGAGGGAACAGGAGACAGATGTATTCATGCTGATTCTGGAGTGGGTTGGAGGACTTCTCCAACAATGAGGGAGCTCACAGGCACCACTCCTCTCCCCCAGCCTCCCAGAATAAGCATAGAAGCACTCACAAGAGGGTGAGGCTGCACAGACACTTGCTAACTAACCCATTAGCAGTGCGCCAGTCCCAAGGGTTCACTAGGGGACTCACCAAACCAAGCCTGCTGGTCTCAGGGCAAACATTTTTCAAACCACAAGGGCACCCTGTCTGACAAGCTGCATGCATAGCTGCCACAACATGCTGTGCACATCTGCACCTCACCCAGCTGTAGATATCCAGGCACCCTCATCTGTCTCACTAAGCCACATGTCCCCAGGCACAGACATGCTCTGTGCATATCCTCAAGCCCCTAGCTTCCACCGCTGGGCCACACCCCCCAGCCACCAAAGGACATCGGGAAATCTGGCATAGGACTTGTAGCCCTGTGAAATTTTGCTAACACTCCTGCCCTGTGCCCAAGTTATCCAGCGGGCGTACCACCCCACAGCTGGCCTGCCTGGGTCCCACTAACACCACTGAGACGAAGCACAGCCCACAACAGCACGCAATCAGTGCAGACACCTGCACTAAAAGGAAAAGTAACCCAGACACAACAGCAGGCTGTGAACAGTACCCATACGATAGCCTCCTGAAGGTCCAGGTCCTATAAATACAGATGTGCACTGCTGAGTTCTCCAGGACCTCTTCTTCATAACGTTATTAGTTTCAAGAGCAGAAGGTACAGCTGACTTTCTTAACACAGACAAATAGAGACAGAGAGACAGACAAAATGGACACACAGAGATGTTTTTCCACAGTGAAAGACCTAGTCAAAGTCACAGCCAGAGATATAAGCCAAAGAGATGTAGGTAACATACCTGATACAGATTTGAAAGCAATGATCATAAGGATACTCATTAGAGTTGTGAAATGAGTAGAAGAGTGAGACTGACTAGAGATAAGAAATAGTACAGTAGACATTGAGGACACAATAAAGGAGAGACACGCTTGCTGGAACTAACAGAGGGACAGAAGAAGCAGGGGAGCAAACCAGTGACCTCGAAGACTGAGTGATGGAAATTAATCACACTGAACCAAAGAGAGAGAACAGAATTCTGCAATGTGAGATGAGACTAAGGGAACTCAGTGACTACAGCAAAGATAACAATATTGATATTGTAGGAGTCTCAGAAGAAAGAGAAAATGGGGCAGAAAATTTATTTGTGGAAACAATAGCTGAAAAATGTCCTAATTGGGGGAGGAAACAAACATCCACATCCGGGAGGCTAGAGAATTCACATCGAAATGAACAAAATCAGGCCAACATGCAGACATATTGTAAGCAAACTTGCAAATTACAGTGACAATAAAGAAAAACTCTTAAATGCAGCAACACAAAGAGACCTTCACTTAGAAGGGAAGACCCATAAGGCTAGCTACCAGATTTCTGAACAGATACTTGGCAGGCGAGAAGCAAGTGACATCACATATTCAAAGTGCTGAATGGAAAAATCAGCAGCCAAGAATACTCTATCCAGCAAGTCTATCATTCAGAATGGAAGGAGACACAGACTTTCCCAAAGAAAAACTAAAGGTGTTTGTACCACTAAACCAGTCCTGCAAGAAATATGAAGAGGGACTCTTTGAGTGGAAAGGAGAGACCAAAAGTGACACTATAGACGTAAAAGACACAAATCAAGTAAAACATGAATATTTTTGTAAAAAATAGTTAAGGAACTCAGAGATATGGATTTGAAATATAATAACATTTACCAAAAACCTAGGGAGGAGAAAATAATGGGTTCCAAGGTAAATGACCATCACCTTAATACAAACTGCTAAACGCAGAAGAGGTTATATAAATAATCCAGCAGTAACCATATATCAGAAACCAGTCACAAATATGCTAAGAATAAAGATAAATAAATTAAAATACTTCACTAAAGAAAATAAGCAAAACATGAAAGACAGACAAGAAAGGATCGGAGAAAATCATTAGAAACCACAAGAAAACAGGTAATATAATGGCAATACATACATACATACATACATACATACATACATACATACATAGCAATCATTTCTTTGAAGGTAAATGGAATGAACGCTCCAATCTAGAGACATAGGGTGTAAGAACGGATGAAAAAAAAAAAAAAAAACTAGAGTAGCAATACTTGTATCAGAAAAAATACACTTAAAACAAAGTACATAACAAGAGACAGAGGAGGACGTTATATAACAGTAAAGGGTACAGTCCAAAAGGAGATATAAGAAATGTAAATATATCCCACAATTAAGTGGGATCTATTCCCAAGCTGCAAGGGTGGTTCAGTATTTGCAAATCAATCAATGTGATACAATATATCAACAGGAGAAAGGACAAGAACCATATGATCGGGGCACCGATCCTTTAGCAGTCTGACATCAGCTCAGGTCATGACCCCATGATTCGCGAGTTCAAGTCCCACATCGGACTCTGTGCTGAAAGCTCAGAGCCAAGAGCCTCCATCGAACTCTGTGTCTCCCACTCTCTTTCTGCCCCTTCCTTGCTCACACTCTGTGTCTCTCAAAATTAATAAATGTTAAAAGAAATGAATCATACGATCATTTCAATACATGAAGAAAAAACATTTGACATACTACAACATCCATTCATGATTATAACCCCCTAAAGTAGGTTTACAGGGAACATACATCAATGCAATAAATGTTTTCTATGAAAACCCTGAAGCTATAATCAACCTTAATGGAGAAAATCTGAGAGCTTTTCCTATAAGGTCAGGGAAAACACAAGGATGTTTACTCTTACCACTTTTAATAACCATAGCACTGGAAGTCCAAGCTACAGCCAGCAGATAAATCAAACAAAACAAAACGAAACAAAACAACATAAAGTAAATTAAAGTAAAAGAAAAGAAAAGAAGAAAAGAGAAAAGAAAAGGAAAGAAAAGAAAAGAAAAGAAAAGAAAAGAAAAAAGAAAAACTAATCCAAATCTGGAAGAAGTGAATCTTTCACACTTTGCAGATTACATGACACTATATATAGAAAACCCTAAAGAGTCCACACAATAACTGCTAGAAGTGATGAATGAATACAGCAATGTCACCGGATACAAAAATCATTGTACAGAAATCTGTTGCATTTCTAGACAATAACGAAGCAGTAGAGAGAAATTAAGAAAACAGTCCCGTTTACAGTTGTACACCAAATAATAAGGTATCTATGAATAAATCTATCCAAGGTGGTGAGCGACCTATACTCTGAAAATTATAAAACAATGATGAAAGAAATACAAGATGACACCAAAAAATGGAAGGATATTCTATACTCATGGATCGGAAGTACAAATTTCATGGAAATGTCTATACTTCCCAAAGCAACAGACACAATTAATGCAATTGCCATCAAAATAGCAACAACATTTTTCATAGAACTAGAACGGTCCTAAAATTTGTACAGAACCACAAAAGACCCAAATCTTCAGAGTAAACAACCTTTATGTGAAGTGATAATTATGGATGGAACTATGCCTCTGGATCTTCTGCTCCAAAACACAGTAGTCAGCCTAAGCATTTGAACAAACGTTAGACATATCCCAACCAAGGATCATTCTACAAAATACATTCTACAAACGTACCCTCAAAACTTTGCAGATTAGGAAAAATATGGAAAAATCTAAAAATCGCCATGGCCAATTGAAGCTGAAGGAGACAGGATGACTGTAATGTGCCAGCTGGGATGAGTCTGGGATAGAAGAGGTTAAAACCGAAGCAATCTGAATACAAATATAAAGTAATTAATACTACCATATCTCTTTGGGATATTGATTGTGATCATGTATCAACTTAGAGGACATCAATAGTCAGAAAACACTCTGATGTATGTGGAGACTCAATAATATCTTCCCAATTTTTCTAGTAACTAGAAACCCACCATGATTGAAAAGATTATTAGTAATCATGGTTTTATTTTTTCAACACCTAATATTATATGACTAGTTCTAGTATTAGTTACTAGTGATGGCCATGTACCTATTCTTGTTGTTCTTACTATTGTGTAATTTAAATAATAGCATTCATGGTACAGAAAACTGAATGCATGATATACACTTCATAGAAACATCCACTTTACATATTTTAAGATAATAACGTATGTATACACCACTGTATTATGTGGTATGTAAATTAAGCGTTTTTCGGATCTTGAATGAACATGTCATTAAATGGCTTTCCATAGAGGCGGTTATCCTAGATAATGAATGATACTCAGATTTTACAGGATGTACTTCACATCATGCCTGAAGAGTGTCCAAAAAAGAAAACATACGTACACACGGCCAGATGGATCATTGTGACTAGCTCACTTATTGTAAAGAATCCTTGCTTTAATATTTTCACGCATATTTTTAGCAGGAATACAAGAGAATGAAATATTTCCAAATCGAAGAGATGTTCAAAGGCTGGAAGAATGATATGGTGTTCAAGGGGTTTCAGAAGGAAAATATGTGACCATGAAGTGGCAGTCACAGGCAAGCAGGTTTCTCTCGTCCACTTTGACAGGTTTTCATGAGGGGATGTCCATCACAGCATGTGATCTGCAAAAGGGTAAGACCCAGAAGTACCAGAGTGAAAGACACGCTTTAGGAAGAGGTGACTTGGAAAGGGTCCTTCTGTGGCTAAGTGATGGCTCAGAAACCTGGCTGGGTGTCCCTGGGTCAAAGATTTCAGGAGGCCAGCAGTAACCTAGACTCACAAAGATCTTAGTAACATACATCAATGTAATTTAGAGTCACAAAAACCTTATAGCCACAGAGTTGATCTTCATCTATGATTAGGAGATGGTCACAGTTTTACAGGATATGATCATTGGGCCAGCAGTAGATGACTAAAATATTATTTAGGGCTATGATTTTAATAAAAAAATTGATGTGCAAAAATATGGGTTTGGAATGTAAAGAAAACTCACAGGACCATCATGGAGTTACTTATGTTAAGGCCTCATGTCACTAACACTAAATTCATTCCTGTAGGAATGTAACCTTTAACCAGTCAGCAATGAAATTCCTGGTCATTGCTGGAAATTTAACTGATAGACCCCTGCCATTTCTTCAGGGAGGAAATCTCACCTAAATAAGGTATTCCATGTCACTAAATTTGTTT
Organism: Panthera leo; assembly: GCF_018350215.1. NCBI lineage: Eukaryota > Metazoa > Chordata > Mammalia > Carnivora > Felidae > Panthera > Panthera leo. The sequence continues at coordinate 9,653 of NC_056689.1, read as the reverse complement.
TAAGTTTATTTATTTTGAGAGAGAGAGAGAGAGAGAGAGAGCGAGCGAGCACATGCAAGGGAGGGGCAGGAATAGAGGGAGAGAGAGAAGCCCATGACCACGAGGTCATGATCTGAGCCAGGATCAAGACTCGGACACTTAACCAAGCGATCGAGACCCCGAAAATGTGGAGTTTCAAAGGTTAGCAGGCTTGACTGGGATACAGCCCTGAGGGCACTGGCCTAATCCTTGAGAGAAGGCAGCAAACTACTTACAGGCAGATGGTATGGAAACAGTGACCTGTACATCGCCTGGTGCACACAGTGGGGCGATTATACACTCATCATGGATAGCACCCCTGAGAGGCAGTGTTCACAACAAGGGGACAAAGGAGCTAGGACAGAGGAGGTGTGTGGGACCATTTTCCTCCTCTTCTCCACAGCATAAACACAGAGCCATCTGCTGGAAACAATGTCATCCCACACTGGCTGCCTAAGATGCTTACACCAACCCCACATTCCTGTGCTCTGGTGAGACTGGCCTTCTAGGTCAATCAGGCTTGCCTCAGTCCCAATGGAGGTGTCCCCTTCCCCAGGAGACCAGCGGAAGCCCAGGACCACACCACCTCTCTTGACCAGACAGTTCTGCAGAGCTTCACTTCGAGTGGCAGTCATTTCAAGTCTCATTTAAGAAGCAGATCGGAGCTGGCCTAGACAAAACTCAGCACATTCTGGCCAAGGACCATACATTGTCCATACAACTGGCCTGAAGGACAGTGCAGCCAGAACACAAAACAGTGTACGCAACACACACCACAGACACTCCCTGATGTGTCAGGCCCTGGACACTAGATGACCTCCATTTTATAAAGCCATTCATCTCACAGGAAGATAACATAATGAGCTTTTGTAACACAGAGAAGGCAAATACTCAGCCAAAATGCCAAGACAAGAGGAATGCATCCCAAATGAATGAACAAGATAAGGTCATGGCCAGAGAAATGGAAGGAACACTTCCAAACTCATTCTATGAGGCCAGCTTGGCCTTGAGTCCAAACTGGACAAAGACCCCACCAGAAAGGAAAACTACAGACCAATTTCCCTGATGAACCTGGATGCAAAAATTCTCAACAAAAAGTAACGAACCGGATCCAACAATACATACAAATAATTATTCACCACAATGAATTGGATTTATTCCTGGGATGCACCACGAATTCAATATCTGCAAATCAACTGATGTGATACAGCACATTGATAAAAGAAAGGATAAAAACATATGATCCTCTCAATAGATGCAGAAAGAGCATTTGACACAATGCAGCATCCTTTCTTGATGGAAAAAAAAGCACTCATGAAAGGAAGGATAGAAAGATCTTGTCTGAATATCAGTATGTCCAGATACAAAAGTTCCACAACTAATATCATCTTCAATGAGGAAAAACTGAGAGCTTTCCCCCTAAGGTCAGGAACACGACTGGGATGTCCACTCTCACCACTGTTATTCCACAAACTGTTGGAAGTCCTAACCTCAGCAAGCAGACAACAAAAAGAAATACAAGGCGTCCAAATTGGCAAGGAGGGTCAAACTTTCCCTCTTCGCAGACATGATACTTTCCAAGGAAATCCAAAAGACTCCATGGAAAAACTTTTAGGACTGATACTGGAATTCAGGAAAGTCTCAGGATATAAAATCAATATACAGAAGTTGACTGCATTTCTATACACCAATAATGAGTCAGCAGAAAGAAATCAAGGATTGATGTTCTTTACAACTGCACTGAAAACCATCAAATACCCAGGGGTAAACATAACCAAAGAGGTAAAAGATCAGTACACTTAAAACAATAGAGGGGCGGGCGCCTGGGTGGCTCAGTCGGTTAAGTGCCGACTTCGGTTCAGGACATGATCCCACATTTGTGGGTCTGAGTCCCGTGATGGGCACTGTGCTGACAGCTTGGAGCCTGGAGCCTGCTTCAGAGTCTGTGTCTCCATCTCTCTCTCTTTCTGCCCCTCCCTGCTCATGTGCTCTCTCTTTCTCTCAAAAATGAACAAAGATAAAAAAAAATAAAGGAACAAACCATACAACATCTATGAAAGAAATGGAAGAAACACAAAGAAACGGAAAAACATTCCATGCTCATGGATGAGAAGAACAAATATTATTAAAATGTCAATACTCCCCAAAGCAATCGACACATTCAATGCAATCCCTATCAAAATAACACCAGCATTCCTCACAGAACTAGAACAAACAACCCTAAAATTTGTAGGGAGCCAGAAAAGACCCCAAATCGCCAAAGACATGTTGAAAAAGAAAACAAAGCTGGAGACATTAAAATCTGGACTTTATGGTGTATTAGAAAACCGCAATCATCAAGACAGTATGGTACGGGCACAAAAACGGACACAGACATCAATGGAATGGAATGGGGAACCCATAAATGGATCCTCAAACATATGGCCGAGTAATCTTTGATAACACTGGAAAGAATATCCAGTGGAAAAACAAAAGTCTCTTCAGCAAATGGTACCGGGAAAACTGGACAGTGAGAAGATTGGACCTGGACTATGTTCTTAACCACACACACACACACACACACACACACACACACACACACACACACCTCAAAATGGATGAAAGATATAAATGTAAGAAAGGGACCATCAAAATCCTAGAGGAGAAAACAGGCAATCTACCTCCTTGATCCTGGCCACAACAACTTCTTGCTTGTCATGTCTCCAAAGCAAGGGCAATAAAAACAAAACGAACTATTGGGACCGCAAGATAAAAAGCTTCTGCACAGCAGAGGACACAATCAGCAAAACTGAAAGGCCACTGAATGAAATGGGAGAAGATATTTGCAGGTGACATATCAGATAAAGGGTTAGTATCCAAAATCTATAAAAAATTATCACACTCAACACCCAAAAACCAAATAATCCAATGAAGAAATGGGCAAAAGACATGAAGAGACACTTTAACAAAGATGACATCCAGATTGGTCACACATGAAAAGATGCTCAATCTCACTTGTCATCAATGAAATACAAATCGAAACCACAATGAGATATCCCCTCACACCTATCAGAATGGCTAAAATTAACATCTCCGAAAAAGACAGATGTTGGCAAGGATGCATAGAAAGGGAACGCTTTTGAAATGCTGGTGGGCATGCAAAGTGGTGTAGCCACTCTGGAAATAGTATGGAGATTTGTCAGGAAAACTAAAAATAGAACTACACTAGGCCCCCGCAATTGCACTACTACGTATTTATCCAAAGGATACACTAACGCTGAGTCGAAGTGGCACATGCACTGCAATGTTTATAGCAACATTATCAACAATAGCTAAATTATGCAAAGAGCCCAAATGACCATTGACAGATGAATGGATAAAGAAGATGTGGTATATTCATACAATGGAATATTACTTGGTGGTAAAAAATAATGAAATCTTGCTATTTGAAACAACATGGATGGAACCAGACTTGATTATACTAAGCAAAATATGTCAGAGAAAGACACACATCATATGATTTCTCTCATCTGTGGAATTTAATACAACTCATGAACGTAGTGAAAGGAAAGCAAAATAAGATACAAACAGAGAGGGAGTCAAACGATAAGAGACTCTGAAATACAGAGAAGAAACTCAGGGTTCCAGGAGGGTTACTGAATAGGGGTATGGGCTAAATGGGTGATGGGCATTACGGGCGCACTTGGGATGAGTATTGGGTATATTTTGTACTTGATGGATCACTAAATTCTACTGCTGAAACTGTATTCCAATATAAAGTAACTAACTTGAGCTTAAATTAAAAAAAAAATATTAAAAAGAAGTAAAGAAATGTACTACCAGTCAAAAGAAAAGAATATTTAAATCGGGCTCTTTGAGTGGAAATATAGGACTAAAAGTGTTACAGACAAGAAAGGATCAGAGAAAACATCAAGAAACAATGGCAAAACAACTAGTAGAATGGCACTAAATATACACCTATTAATAATCACTCTAAATGTACATGGACTAAATGCTCCAATCATAAGACATTGGATAGGGCTTCAGAATGGACAAAACAAACAAACAAACGAACAAAAACAACACCTATCTAGATGCTGCCTACAAAGCTTTATTTGGACTTAAGTCACCTTCAGATTTAAAGTAAGGGAATGAAGAAACATTTATTATGCCAATAATGTCAAAAGAAAGCCAGTAGCAATACTTATATCAGGCAAAATAACCTTTAAAACCCAGACTCTATTTTGATACACTTTGGGTAAATACCTAATAGTGACATTTCATGAACCCAGTATTTATAGCAGCATTATCAAGAGTAGCCAAACTATAGAGAAAGCCCAAGTATCCATCAACTGATGAAGGTATAAAGAAGTTGTGGTGTGTGTGCGTATGTATGTATACGCATATATAAATATGTGTACGTTCATATATACAAACATATGTATATACAAAGAAATATAACTCAACTTCAAGAAGAATGAAATCTTGCCATTTGCAATGATGTGGATGGAGCTAGAATGTATTATGCTAAGTGAGATATGTCAATCAGAGAAAGACAAATATATGATTTCACTCATGTGGAATTGAAGAAACAAAACAGATGAAAACATGGGAAGGGGGCAGGAAACGAGAAGAGTGGTAACAAACCACATGAGTCTCTTAATGTTAGAGAAAAAAACCGAAGGTTGATAGAGGGAAATGGGTCAGCGCTGGGCTAGATGTGGGATGAGTATTACAGAGAGCACTTGTTGGGATGAGCACTGGGTATTGTATGTAAGGGATGAATCACCAAATTCTACTCCCGAATCCGAGAATGCACTATATGTCAACTATGACTTAAATTAAAATAAATAAATAAATGAATAAGTAAGTAAATAAGTAAATAAATAAATAAAGCTATAACAAGAGATGAAGACGGACGCTATCTCATACTAAAGGGAAAAATGAAACAAGAAGATCCAATGATTGTAAAATTTGATGCACCCAACATGTGATCACCAAGTATATAAAATATTTAACAACAACCATAAAGGATCTCATTTTTTATAATATAACGATAGTAGAGGACTTTAACACATCGCTCACATCAATGGACAGTAGCTGTAAACAGAAAATCAACAAGGAAACAATGGCTTTGAATGACACACTGGACCAGATGGGTTTAACAGATATATTGAGAACACTCCATACTAAAATGGCAGAGTACATATTCTTTTCAAGCGCACATGGGACATTCTCCAGAGTTGATCATATTCTAGGTCACATATCAGAAGAAGAACAGCAGAAGGTAAGGAAGTAATAGAGATTCAGACAGAAATAAGGGATATTCAAACCAAAAAGACACTAGACAACAATCAATGAAACCAGGGGCTGGTTCTTTGAAAACAGTAATCAACATGAAAACCTTCTAGGCAGACTTTTCAGTAAGAAGAGAGAAAGGACTCAAATAAATAAAATCACAAATAAGAAAGGAGAAATAACAGTCCACACCACAAAAACACAGTTAGAAGTTAATATTATGAACAACTATATGCAACAAATTGGACACTCTGAGAAAAATGGACAAATTCCTACAAACACACAAACTACCAAAACTGAAACAGGAAGATACATATATTCTGAAAAGAGAAAGAAATCAAATCAGTAATAAAAAAATCTCCCCCCAACACAAAAGTTCTGGGCCAGATGGTTTAACTGATGAATTCTACCATCCATTTAAGAAAGAGGTAATATGTATTCTCCTCGAATTATTACGAAGAATAAAAAAGAAGGAAAACTTATAAATTCATCTTATGAGGCCATCATTACCCTGATACCAAAACCAGATAAAGCCTCCACTAAAACCGAAAACTGGCGGGGCGCCTGTGTGGCTCGGGCTGTTTACTCTCCAACTCTTAATTTCGGATTAGGACATTATCTTGCAGTGCGTGGGTTCGAGTCCCATGTTGGACCCTGCCATGACAGTGTGGGGCATGGCCAGGATTCTCTCTCTCCCTATCTCTGAGCCCCTCCCTCACTTTTATGTACTCAAAGGAAAGAAATAAACATTTAAAATGTTTAAATTTTTTTTAAATAAAACTGCAGCCCAATAGCCTGATGACTATGTATGCAGAAATTCTTATTAAAATACCTTCAAATTAAAGTCAACAATACATTAATAGAATCATTTACCATAATCAAGTGGGATATATTCCTGGGCTGCAAGGGTGGTTCCACATTCACAGATCAATCAACATGATGCACCACAGTAATAGAAGAAAGGATAAGAACAATACGATGCTTTCAACAGATGCAGGAAAACTATTTGACAGAATGTCACATCCATTCATGATAAAACCCCTCAGCAAAGTACATTGAGAGTCAACCTACCTGCACATAATAAAGGTCATCTAGGAAAAACCCACAGCTCATCTCATCCTCAATGGGGAAAAATTGAAAATTTTTCCTCCAAGGTCAGGGACAAAACAGGGATGACCCCTCTCACCACTGTTATTCCACATAGTACGGGAAACCCTAACCACAGCACTCAGACAACAAAAAGAAATAAGAGGCATCCAAATCGGCAAGGAAGAAGTAGCACTTTCGCTATTTGGAACTGACATGATGTGTTCTATAAAAAACATGAAAGATTCCCTTAAAAAATGCTAGAATTGATATATGAATTCCACAAGTCACAATATACAGAAATCAAGCTACATAGATGTATTGCATTTCTAACACAAATCATGAATTAACACAGAGAGAAAGTAAGGGAATCAATCCCATTGACAGGCTCACAAATACCACAAGAAACCAGGAATAAACCTAACCAAAGAGTTGAAAGACCTGTACTCTAAAGTCTATGAAACACTGATGAAAGAAATGGAAGAGGACACAAAGAAATGGAATACATTTCATGTTCATGGATGGGAAGCACAAAATACTGTTTAAAATGTCTACACTCCTCAAAACAATCTACACATATAATGAAATCCCTATCACACTAACAAAAACATTTGTGACAGAACAAGAACAAATAATCTCAAAATTTGTATGGAATAACAAAAGTCCCCAAACAGCCAAAACAAACTTGAAGAAGAAAAGCAAAGTTGGAGACATCACAATTCCAGACTTTAGGTTATATTACAAAGCTGTACTGATCAAAACAGTATGGTACTGGCAAAACAACAACAACAACAACAACAACAACAACAACAAACACAGAGGCATAGATCAATAGAATAGAAACGCAGAGAAATGAACTCACACCTATATGGTCAATTAATTCTCAACAAAGCAGGAAAGAACATCCAATGGAAAAAAAGATAGTCTTGGGACACAGGGGTGGCTCAGTCAACAAAGCGTGTGATTGTGAATTCAGCTCAGGTTATGATCTCAGGGCAGTGCAGAGCATGCGTGGGATTCTCTGTCTCCATTTCTCTCTGCCCCTCTTCTGCATGCTCTCTCTCTCTCTCTCTCAAAAATAAGTAAATAAACTTAAAAAAAGGCTCCTCAACATATGGTTTTGGAAAAACTGGACAGCATCCTGCAAAACAAAACAAAAACAACAATGGACCACTTTCTTACAACATACACAAAAATAAATCCAACATGGATAAAGACCTATATGTGAAACCTGAAACCATAAAAATCCCAGAGGATAACACGGGTAGTATCTTATTTGACATTGCCTGTACAAACGTCTTTGTAGATATATCTCTAGAGGTAAGGGAAACACAAGCAAAAATAATGAGACTTCATAAAAATTAAAACCTTCCATCACCTAGGAAATAATCAACAAAACTAAAACACCTACAGAATGATATTTGCAAACGACATCAGATAAAGGGTTAGTGCCCAAAATATATACAGTTATACAGCACCCAAAAAATGAAAAATCTGATTAAAAATGGGCAGAAGACAAAAATGGACATTTCCTGAAGGAAGACATATACCTGGCCAAGAGACACATGAAAAAATACTCAACAATACTGATCTTCAGGGAAATACAATTCAAAAGTACAATGAGATAACACATCACATCTGTCACAATGACGAAAATCAATGAAGGATGAAACAGCAGGTGTTGCCAAGGATGTGGGGAAAGAATAACCCTCTTGCACTGTGGGTAAGAATGCAAACTGGTGCAGCCAGTCTGGAAAACATTATGGAGATTTCTCAAAAAAAAAAAAAAACTGGAAATGGAAGTACCTTACGATCCAGCAATTTCACTACAAGGTATTTCCACAAAGAATACAAAATCTTCAAAGGGATACATGCACCATGATGTTTACAGCAGCATTTTCTACAACAGCCAAATTACAGAAACTATCCAAGCATCCATCAACTGATGAATAAATTGAGATGTGGTATATGGAATGTAATATTATTAGGCCGTAAAAACATGAAATCTTGCCATTTGCCATGAGCTGGATGGAGAGAATGTTATCCTGGGTGAAATAAGCCTTTCAGACAAAGACAAATACCAGATGATTTCACTAACACATGGAAATAAAACAAAACAAAGCGGGGGGGGGGCGGGGAGAAGACAGTGACAAACAGACTCTTAACTAGGAAACAAACTGAGGGCTTCCAGAGCAAGGTGGGGAATGGGTGAAACAGCTGCTGGGGATTAAGTGCACCTGGGATGAGCACCGGATGACGTGTGGAAGGGTTGCTCTATATTTTACACCTGAAACTAATACTACACTGTATCTTTACTCACTGCAATTTAAATTCAAGATAACGTACGTTAATGACAGGTACCTACCAGGTTTTCTGTAGTTTGCAATCACTTAATTAGGTTGGAAAAATAACCATGAAACTTTTTAAAAGGCATGTATGATATGGGGGACAGTTTGTGCCCTTACCTCGGTCACTGGTTCTAGCAGGACTCGGAAAGTGGGTCCCAGCTCAATCTTCTAGGGGTTCCCAAGACGAGCATTTCATGTATTCATGTCCTAACGGAATGCAGCTCCCGTTCTTCTGAATTTCTGTCAGGGTTTCTTCCCGGAAACAAGCCTGAATCTGGAACAACAAACCATCGACTGCATCAATGAGGTGATGTCGTGGGCCTCCGCAATCCACGAGACCTTTAGTAAAATATGTCTTGTTCAAATACTGTCCGGGAAGGGGAGGAATGAAACACGGGAACAGCCCAGAAAACGCAAGGGCCTGTGCAGCTCAGCAACCAGTTTGCCCAGGGAAGCCACCCAGCGCCCACTCCTCAGCACTCAGTACAATAAGACAAATTCTCTCTGGCGACTCAGGAGATGCCAAGTTGCTACAAAGCTCCCAAGATCTCCCCTGGGGCGGGCGGCACAACCTGCTGGAAATGCAGCTCTGCTCTCTGTACTGAGGCAGCGGCAGAGGCCCTGAGTCCTCTGGGAGCAATCAAAGCCCTTCCTGCTCTCAGGTGCCCTGGGTCAGAAAAGCCGATGGTGCGCCCTCTGCTGGCCATCACTGCCTGGGCAGAGGAACCCGCCTCTCCGGGTCTATGGTGCTCGAGCTCTCTCTGTTGGCCATCGTGGGCATTTTTGCAATGTGGAAGGCCCTGGTCGCTCAGCTGAGACACTGAAGGTGCCTGGGCAACTAAACCTGTTCTCCACATTGGGAAAGGTTTTAATGACAGGGCCTGGGACACAAAGAAATCTTTTCCTTCTCCTTTCTTGTGAGTG